>NC_064924.1:280033664-280682528 GCF_023897955.1 Schistocerca gregaria | reverse complement strand
AACGTACGTTAGAAAGGACATATAGATGTAGTAATAAGGACTGCATCCTCTAACATTTGATATCCACGAAGTTACTGTAAAAGTAGGAGAACTAACAGTAAACAACATCTACAAACCTCCAACCCACTCATGGCCTCCACAAGTTCTACAAACCCTGCCTCACCCCACAATATATGTGGGTGACTTCAACAGCCACCACGAACTGTGGAAATACCGCACATCTGACCAGAATGGTGAAGACTTGGTGAAATGGGCTGAAGATTGCAATACACAGCTAATCTTTGACGCCAAAAACCAAAGTACATTTAAGTCAGCTGCATGGGGAACTGAAACCCACCCTGATCTATGCTTTGTTACGGCTGACACATTACACAAATGGGGAAGAGCACCATCCCCAAAGTGCGACTGCGGCACTGAGAAGCAGACGATCCGGCACATCATTGCAGAGTGCCCTCTGAGAGCCTACTCAGGTCAAACAATGGACTTCCTGGATGCGACTCGAAGTGCAGTTCAATATATTAAAAACCTAAATGTTAATTTGTAATTATATACATGTTGTTCATGACATAACTGCATTTAATTCTTTATGTCTTGTTTTTAGTGCCAAAGTTTTAAAGTTATTGTAGCAGCTTATTTCTCTATAGACGTGATTTGTACTTGCCATACGCAAAATAAATAAATTTTAAGCTATTCCTTCGTTTGGCACAGGCACTGCTGCTGTTTTGTCTAATCTCACATTGGTTTGCAGCACTACACATTTCTTAGCGTGAAATACAACAATATAGCACCATTGTTGTTTGTTTCCTTGTTCCTGGGAACAATGGCAGGAGGGTGTCCACAATGAGGAAATCAAAGAAAAACTGGGAATGAACTCTATAGATGTAGCAGTCAGGGCGAACAGGCTTAGATGGGGTCATGTTACACGCGTGGGAGAAGCAAGGTTGCCCAAGAGACTCACAGGTTCAGCATTAGAGGGTAGGAGGAGTCGGGGTAGACCAAGGAGAAGGTACCTGGATTTGGTTAAGAATTATTTTGAAGTAATAGGCTTAAGATCAGAAGATGCAGCAATGTTAGCACTGAATAGGGGATCATGGAGGAATTTTATAAGGGGGACTATGCTCCAGACTGAACGCTGAAAGGCATAATCAGTTTTAAATGATGAGGATCTCTTCGTCTGTGGTTTGTCATGTGCGTACTACGTGGTTTTAATTATGTTAATACGTTAATATCTAAGTTAAAAAGGAGTGTCGTGTGAAAGGTGAAGATTTAATTGCGAATAAGGGGTTGGTATGGAGGTGGAGGGCAATGATTTTGTATAGTCCCTGCTTCCCAATATTTACTTGTTTATTGTGTGTCAGTGCTCTGTTGGTTGTTTTGGGGAAGGAGACCAGACAGCGAGGTCATCGGTCTCATCGGATTAGGGAAGGACATGGAAGGAAGTCGGCCGTGCCCTTTGAAAGGAAACATCCCGGCATTTGCCTCGAGCGATTTAGGGAAATCACGGAAAACCTAAATCAGGATGGCCGGACGCGGGATTGAACCGTCGCCCTCCCGAATGCGAGTCCAGTGTCTAACCACTGCGCCACCTCGCTCGCTTGTTAGTGCTGTGTGTTAGTGTTATCCGTCTTTCTGCCTGTTTACATCTTTTTCTATACTGCTCGATCGGTGGCTCATCGTTCTCTCCCCCAACCCATTCTACCGCCACTCTCACAACCATAACCCCTCCCTGTTCCAACTTTGGATGTTTTGCAGGAAGAACGACTGTCGGCAAGCCTTTCCGACGTCTCTTCCGACATGGGCATTTTGCGAATGTATGTGGCAGGAAGTACTAGATGGTTCGAATATTTTTGATACACAAGCGCTCTAAAATTTAACAGGAAACTCCTGAGTAACGCACAACGCGTAAGCCATTGGAGGTCAACGAGCATCTTCGCAACGCTCCCGCGCTTACTAAGCGAATCAGTTACGAAACACCTCTCTCTCCTTTGTGTCTACTCTATCTCCTCCATAAATGCGACCGCAACTGTCCTAGATTGACAAAATATACTCAAAAATGTATGAAAATTTTTCGTAAGTCACTTCTTCCGTGCGATTCTTCCGACGAATTTCCGCCTGGCATCTGCTTTTTGTATAACTAGCTCCATTTTATATCGCTACAGACTGGACCTTCTAGATATTTTACGGTTGTCACTATTTTCAGCGCGTTATAGCCAACAGCGAAGTCAAACAGTAAGGGTCTTTCCGCCTAGCCGTGTGCAACACGTTACGTCTATTCATGCTGAGGATCTACTGCTAGACCCTGCTCTTTGCATCGAATATTCTTGAAGTCCTGCTGTGACTTATTACAGATTTTTGGTGTTGCAACTGTCCTGTATACAATATTATCATCCGCAAACAGCTTCAAACAACTTCTGAAGTAATAATTTCACGTGGCAAAGACCAAGTTAAAGTCTTTCAGATGGACACCACTTCGGCGACTTGCAGTCCCTAATATGCCCCGGTAACTCTACCGGGGAAAGGCGACTTACATTTTGAAGTGGAGTCCCAACCAGTGGTCGTCAACGTGAACCTTTACGCGCTTGATAAGGGGGCCGAGCGTACTTTTCATCACCGATTTCGTCCGAACTTACGTTGTCTGCGAGGCTTGGCCAGAAATGAAAGCGAGAGAAGTGGGAGCTCCAGATGGTCAAACTATTAGGAAAATTTCATTTTTTGGAGGTCGGCTGAGTTATGAACTCTTTGTATTGGCGTAGTTTCCAAGCAAGCGCTTGCCGCAACGGAAAGCGTACGTAACAGTCATCCAAAGGTCGTGGGTTCGAGTCCCTATGACGAAGCTTTTCTTCTTTTTTCTTACTTTCAATGTTTACATTACTTAGACTGTAGATAAAAAGAGAGAATGCTCATTTTATCGCATTAATTAGTATTTTCATAAAACCCATGAGAAGGGAAGGCAAAGGAAATTTTGCGACTGCAAATACTCTTCCAAGAAGAAATTGTAAAGCACACACGAGAACTTACTATGAAAAATTAGATATTTCTATTCCTTTATACTTGCTGGGATAATCTTTTTGGTAAAACCATGGAAAGCAGTTATGTTGTTCTAGACAGCTTGCATACGTTATAAACGCCGCATTTTTACAATTACATAACTTTTTTAAAGTGTCTGTAGAAAAACAAACTGTTTACATTCATGAAAGGTTCTCTTTCACCGCACTGTTTGGCAGTAAGCCACGCGTAACGCATCATTTCGCCATATATAGGCAAGAACAGCTGCAAATGTACAATAGAATGTAGTTTAATGCAGTCTTCACGGGATATGATGCATCAGTTACAATCCTTTCTTGGAAAGTTATCTGCAGAACACTCGTGGACGCTGTAACTACAATAAATTCTGGGAACTTTATTTGCCTTCCAAAATGTTCCTACGCCTTTCCTTTTCACGACTTTTATGAAAATACGACAGCGTGCTATGAAGTAATGCTTCCGAATTTTTTATGTGAAAAATCTTACGGCTTTTTAAATAAAACGTTATAAACATTCTACATTTTTATTCTTCACGTCTACATATTTATTTCTCAACATAGTCACCCTAGCGATAAACACATTTTTTCCAACGGGAGACCACTTTATTGATACTGTAGAATGTTTGACTGTCGTCCGAGCCACAACTTCACCACTGTTTGACCAATTCATCACTATCAAAGTGAAGTCATCGAAGGAATTCTGTAAGTTAAGGAAACAAATGAAAACCGGGTGAGGCGAAGTCGAGACTGTATGGCGAATGATAGATGACTGCAAACCCAATGCGCCGGATTGTTGCAGATTCCCAACGCTCGTGTGTGACCTGGCATTGTCATGCTCCATGTGTGGACGAATTATTCGAATTCGAAACTCGATTACAACACGTTGTTTCCCACTCACCGACAGAGTTACGTTATACAACGCCATGTAAGACGTTATAATTCGGCACCTAGTAGAGTGCTAATAGCATTTAGACATCAAGAACAATGATGTAGAATAATGACAACCTTTGTTTTACTTTTAAAAAAACCTTTAAGAATTTTCACATAAATTCGCAGGCTTTAATTTTCAGCATCCATTCCTGTTAATAAAGACAATACGTTGAGCATACGTTACTTGCAGTGAAAATAACGTACAAACTGCAATTTAAAAAAAAAGAGTTTCCACATAGGCACTGGATCCCACGACCACGGCATTGCCATTCTGTACGCTTTTCGCTCCGCGAACCGCTTCCTGGAACTTATACACTAACATAACTGGCTCATGATCGCCGGACCAATTTTTTTTTCTGATCGCTTGGCCCTCTGGAACTTCCACTTTTGTCAATTTTATTTCTGGCCAACCCTTGTATACACCATAAATTTGGAGCAAATCGCTGGTGATGAATAGGCGCTGTTCCCTTCTGAGAGGCGAGGCCTAGGTTACAGTTAGACCGAAAAATTCCGCGCTTCGACTGGGATTCGATCAACTTACCTTTCGCTTTCCTTTAAGTTATCAATCTGATCATTGTGAAATGATAACTGTAGCTCTAAACAAGCATTAGTTATGAGAATGTTCGTGAGCAAGTTCTTGTTAAATATATTAGTTGTTTATAACCAACGGAAGGAGATTGCATTCTTATCTCAATAAACAAGCCCTTGCTAACAAACTGGCCATCTGGTGAAAGAGTAGTAAACAACAGTATTTTTCGGTATCAAAATGAGTACAGTGATGTGGCTTAATAATACGCTTTTCAAAGGAACAATGCTGCTTTTAGTTTCGATAAACATTTTTATACATGTAATCTAAAAGCTCTTTTTCCGCTCGTTGCGTCGTTACCTTGTTAGGCGTTTCTGATTGCAGAGAAAGTGGAATAAAGAAAGAACGTAATAAACGGGCGGAAATCTCGTGGTGATCGGCGCGTGATGCAAAATAAAGGGAAACAAATTACGGGTGAAATGGGAGCCAGAAAACGGTGAGTACGATAACGAGCCTTCGACGGCGCTGTAAAGGCTTGTCGTTATTTTCGTGGCCACCGCCTTTCCTCTCGTGTTAGAGACAAGTCAGACGACGTCATTAACAGCGTAACAATCGCGCCGCTGTCACACAGATTATGTAGGCGAGCGGAAGCTGTAATACAAAATAGCGATGTTTTTGGTCACAAGGTAACTGCGTGATTTTTTCACTTAAAAAAGCTTTTACTTCAGTAGTATACCAGTGACAACCAAAAAAATATGAACTTTTTTTTGAGAAACGTTATTTGTCACTGTATTAAAATTTAAACTTAGCAGTTTCGATCAAACAGATGATCCTCAAGTGAAAAAAAAAAAAAAAATAAAATAAAAAAACACAACCGACATTGATTCCAATACATGTTCCCGATCGCTATCATTTGTATCTACAGCAACGATATATAATAACTGGAACAAAATTATAGAATGCAACTAAGTACCGCGTTTGCATACCAGGCAATACGTTAAAAAGACGAAGAACATGATCTCAGTTTTTGCCGCATTCTACGATTTTAATGCAGTTAATGTGCAGGGTATATAAAAAAATTAATCCGATTAAAACAAAAATCTTATGTTATTTGAAATATGTGTTTGAACAACGTACTGTCGGAACGAGCAAACACTCGAGTTTCACATGCTTCCCGCTAGGTAGCAGCAATGTGCGTCCACTTCAGTTCTAGTAAAAAATGCATTTTGTGTCATACATTTTGTGCAGAGCGGTCAGTAATAACTGTTCAGAGTGACTTTCGTACTGCGTATAGTGTGGATCCCCCAACAGTTCAGAGCATTAGACGATTGCATGAACAATTCCGAGAAACAGGTTGTTTATTTAAACGCAAATCGCCGGGCCGTCCCCGACTTTCTGAAACAGACGTCGACCGCATCCGACGTAGTTTCACAAGATGTCCGCAGAAATCTGTTCGCCGTGCAAGTCGACAGCTCAACATGCCGCCGATGTCCGTTTGGCGGGTGCTGCGCCTACGTTTATACATGAAACTATAAAAAATTCAGCTACTGGAAGCTCTTCGTGAAGGTGAGAAACAACAATGTGTGGAATACTGTAATATCGTTCTTGGCAAGATGGAGGATAATTTTCTTCTACGCCTAGTGTTTCGTGACGATTCCATTTAAATGGAAAGGTGAACCGTCATAATGTAAGAATATGGGGCGCGGAACAACCACATGAAGTTGTACAACATGAGAGGGACTGTCCAAAATTTAATGTGTTTTGTGCAGTTTCACGCGAAAAGATGTATAGTCCATTTCTCTTTGTCGAGAACACTGTTACACGAAGCAATTACCTCGATATGCTGGATAACTTCCTTTTCTCACAGTTGGAGACTGATCCGAACGACTTCATTTACAGGGTGGGGGCACCGCCACACTGGCATCTATAAGTGAGGGAATTTTTAAATTAAAGGATTACTGGACAACGGATCGGTCGCACTGGACCAAATAATTCAGCTTAACATTACTGTCCTCCAACGTCAATGGAGCTGACTGTGTGTTATTTTTTGCGGGGGGAGGGGGGGGGGGGTATAGAAGACTGTGTTTTTGTGCCTCCGTTGCCAACAACAGTGAATGAACTGAAAATCGCATAAAAACAGCTGTTGAAGCTGTAACGCAAGATTCGCTCGCTGTAGTGTGGGAACAATTTGAATACTACATTGACATATGCCATGCATCTGAAGACGGGCATATTGAACGACTATGAAAGTGTATACACCCTCTACAACGTTGATATACGCTACACAATATAATTAAAGGGTCACCTTTTCGAAACCATACAACTGTCTCCCACTCGAACACATGAATTTGAAATGTCGGTCAAATATGCCTACAGCCTTCCTCATCAACAGTGAAACATCCCAGATGACCCCCAGTACAGCAACAACATTGGTGCACCCCACCCATCTTTGTTTGGCACTTTAGAAACGTCCCTGTACGGAGACAGCTGTTCGTTGATTTCAAGCCGCCGGCGTTTCGACACCTCTTAGAACTAGTATGCGGCCAGCAGGTGCTAGTTCAGCAGCGTGGCGCCACTCAGCTGAGGTATGTCTAAACGGCTGTCTGCCTATCACACCGACGACTAGGAATCAGTGAATCATTGTCTCCGTATAGGGACATTTTTAGAGTGCCCAACAAAGGCGCGTCTATGGCTCTGAGCACTATGGAACTTAACATCTGTGGTCGTCAGTCCCCTAGAACTTAGAACTACTTAAACCTAACTAACCTAAGGACATCACACACATCAATGCCCGAGGCAGGATTCGAACCTGCGACCGTAGCGGCCACGCGGTTCCAGACTGAAGCGCCTAGAACAGCACGGTCACACTGGCCGGCGTGGTCTATGGTAATGAGGGTACTGTCGACATGGGGCGCGGGGGACAAGTCTTGGGGGGACACTTTGCCATTTTATTCACTACTGTGTCACAGTCCCACTTTCCCGTCACCGTATCTCGGTAGGGCACGAAACACGAGCGCTAAAAAAAGCAAAAACACCATTTGCTGTTTCACATCACATTCAGATTTCGTCGAATGGTTTTGAACGCTCGCTGGAGGATCCATACGGTACACCAGAGCAAAAACTGTGGTCGCGCAACATTCCACAAGGGGGTCAATCACATTTAATTGGTTTCTAGGCCCACGAAGTCCTTAGCGAAGGGATGGATCATCGGGAGGGGGGGGGGGGGGGGGGGGGGCATCAGCAGTGTCAAAGGCTGTCGAGGACGTCGCATTGCGAACAGTCGTTTCCGACCGAGAAATGTGTGGGAATCGAAGCCCCAAGGGAAGAGATGGTGTCACTGACGTCCTTTATGCCAGCTCTGTGGTCTTTCCTTGTCGATTAGGAGCGGCAGTGTGTCCGAGAGGTTTGCCTCGGACGCCCGTAAGAAAACCACACGACTTCAAACTAGACTGCCGCGGTTCTGACGTTCATCATAGATGCGTCAAAAGAAGGCGTGAAATGTGGGCGGGGGTGTGGTGACCTTCCCATCATGTGACACGTCCTCGGTGGCGTTGGACAGAACTGTGGTGATACCATTGTGACATCATTCTTACGCCTTACATGAACTTTTGTGGCCATTTTTTCTCATGTTCCGACATCCTGCTGTTTAATGAGTTGCCGAATCTGAGGGTGACGATGGAGGGCGTCACGCTTTACACTTTTACAGAGGAAGAATGTACGAACCTTCAAAGCAAATTTCGAACTTCTGCGTCGCGAAGCGAGATACTTAAAGGGTTTCGAAAAAGTGACCCATTATGTTGTGCAGTGTAGATACAAATGATCACGATCGGGCACATGGCCTGGAATTACTTTTTTTTTTATAGTTTAGGGTCGCCTGTTGCTTATGAAGTATAAATCACAATTTTTCAAAAATATTTATAAATCTCCTTTATCACAATCCGAACAGTTTGATCGCATGGTGTGCCCAGTTGTACCTGTCACTGGATCCAGGTTTTCTTTACAGTAGTTGCCCTGGACAGACATTTCTCAATCTACACTGCCTGAAAAAAAAAGTGAACCACCCAGAAGGGGGGAGAGGGGTGTGGGAGAAAACGAAATTAAACTGCACCTGTGGATGTAAGTTACGTATTTACAGTAACTGATTACAAAATCCAGTCAAATTTACTAAGAACTTGGGAGTATAAGCTCACCTATCAGATTAGATTCAGTATTCGTTTCGTAAGCCCAAAACTGAGAAGTGTCGTGAGTGTGAAACATGTCAGAAAGTATAACATAAAAAACATAGAACATGTGAATATAACACTCATTTCTCTGACCTTTTGTCAGGAGATTGTGAAAATACTTTAATACAGTACACTTATTTTAATTCTTTAAATATTAGCACATCCAGGTATCACGCTGCATCCCCTCTGGTCTGGATCCATGCACTGATTCGGTTGGAAAGGGTGTCATAAAGCCGTTGTATCCTCTCCTGAGGCAAGCTGACTCATGTCACAGGCACTGGGATGGAGTAGACATCCGAGCTAATACCACACACGAGCTACTGGCGACAGACCTGTGGACCTTGCTGGCCACTGCAGCACATCGTCACGCCGACAGTTCTTAGAGAGAAGTGCCATGTGCGGACAAGCATTGTGCCGTTGGGAGATGGCACCATAATACAGTCACATGAGAGGTAACATATGAGGACGCAGGATGTCCAAGATGTGCTGTTATACTGTCATACTTCCCTCAATCACTACCAGTCGAATGACTGATGACTTGTTGTTTAGTCCCTGAATCCCCAACCAACCAACCGTACACAATGACCCCCAAGACCATGAAGCGAGAAGCAACACCACTGACTCTCCAAAACATTGGACAATGGGACCTCTCAGCAGGTTGCCACCATCTTCCCCGGCGGTGGTCATCCGAGGTAGTGCAGAATCACAATTCATCGTTGAACACTAGACAACACCATTCATCAAGAGTCCACGCATCCCTGTCACGGTACCACTCCACAAGCGCATGTTTGTGTAGTGGAATTAATATCTTTCTACACATGGAATGATAATCCTCTTTTCATGCTGTAGCCGGTCTCCGACTAATCATGCGGAACGACGCAGAATGTTGCAGTGAGTCCATTAGTTGTTCTCGGATGGTTGCCGCAGTTGTGAAGCTGTTACGATGTACTCGGTGCACAATGCGGCAATCATCACCTGTGGTGGTAACACGTGGTCGGCTGGAGACTTGGCGAGGATTATGCTTGGCCTCACGTTCCCATGCAATACAACATCGGTTCACTGCCTTATCCGAATGCCCCATTTATCTGGATACTGCACGATTCGATGGCCGACCAAATAGACCCCCACAATGAGGCCCCTTTCAAACTCTATCGGATGTTGATGACACAATGTCAAACGAGCACGTAGCATCTCTTCACAGCTATCACTCAACATCTGACGCTGTTGACGTCCCTTATATCGTAGCGGGCCTGGTAACAACACTAATGCACTCTGGACGCCGTCCTACCTGTCACAGGGATCTGCAAGTCTCGTAATGATTTACATACCCGCCAATAGTGAGTACATGTAAGAAGGTACACTAACATCCCCCCCCCCCCCCCCCCCATGTCTTTTGGGTGTTTAACATTTTTGTCAGGCAGTGAATACAGAGCACTGCTTTTGCTCTCTTCTGACACCGGTAGCCATGAACGGCTGAAAGAGTATATATACAAAGTTAAGCATTTGAATAAGGTCACGATAAAGAGGTGGGACAGACCTACTTTGAATTTATCTAAAGGTAAGCAGCGTATAGTTAACGTGCAAATAAAAAACCGCAAACGAGAGTGAGAATAGAAAACATCAGCATGAGGAGGAAAAAAGGGTAGGGCTAAGCTCTTTCCTGTCTGCAACCGTTTTCAGTCATAGCAGAGAATAGCGGAAATCTCATGACAGCAGAAGGGAAGAGCCATGGAATAAAATCAGTGCAACAAAATAAATGGCAGTAGAAGAAAATGAAAACGTAAAAATAATACTAAACGGAGAAGTATTAGAACACTTGCGGCGCATTTAAGTGCCTAGGAGGCAGAATAGAATGCGAGTAGAAATACAGCACAGAGATTAAAACAAGGACAGTAATGACTAAAGGGTCAGTTTTTGTACGAAAACGAGATTTTTGCAGCAATGTGAACAAAGATTTAAGGAAAAGACAAATAAGTGTCGAGTATTAAGTGCCCCCTCCGGTGTGGTGCTGAAATGTAAACAATGAGGCTCTTGACATCAAAAAGTCGTGGAGGATGGAAAAACATGTTGGATGACAAGAGTGGAAAATGAAGAGGTACTCAAAAGAGCTAGAAAGCAGACAATTTACTGGCTGTAATTAGAAGAAGTAAAAGAAAATGGATAGGTCCTGCATTAAGAAAAAATACCGGCTTATAAAATTGTCTTAGAAAGATATGTGGATGGGGAAACGAAGCGAGGGAGGAAGAGATTCCAGATCCTGAACGATGTGCTAGACTGCAAGACAAACAGCAGTATTGAGGAGGAACCTATAGTCTGCCAGAAACAGAGATGCAAAGGATCTGCTGACGTAGAAAGATAACGATAGTGATTTACATACACTCGTGGTTTTTTCGACTGTTTTATTAAACCAAGGACAGATTCAATGAAATACTGGCTACTGTGCATTTCTAACAATTTATTTTTAATCCTGTTGGTTTCTGCCAATGTCAATCTCAAGTTATATCGAAGTACGAGAACGTGCTGAAAATTAATGCCTCCGAATTTTTTATTCTGTTCTCAACATCGGTTGAGGTATTAGTGCTACGTGTATTGCTTGGCCGACTTCCCCGCTTCGCTGACGCAAGTTGAAACCCTATGCCGACACATGGCTCCGAACTGTAGCATGCAGCATTGGCAGTGTGCTAATTTAAAACATCGGCGCGTGTGAAACAGCTTACTGTAATAAAGTTTCAAGAATTCGAAGAGTTTGACCACACATGGAGCACCCTCTCCTTCAAAATGACAATGCCAGACCACACACGAGCGCTGCTATGTTGTTGTTGTTGTTGCCTTCAATCCTGAGACTGGTTTGATGCAGCTCTCCATGCTGTGCAAGCTTCTTCATCTCCCAGTACCTACTGCAACCTACATCCTTCTGAATCTGCTTAGTGTATTCATCTCTTGGTCTACCTCTACGATTTTTACCTTCCTCGCTGCCCTCCAATACTAAATTGGTGATCTCTTGATGCCTCAGAACATGTCCTACTAACCGATGCCTTCTTCTAGTCAAGTTGTGCCACAAATTTCTCTTCTCCCCAATTCTATCTAGTACCTTCTCATTAGTTATGTGGTCTTCAGCATCCTTCTGTAGCACCACATTTCGAAAGCTTCTATTCTCTTCTTGCCCAAACTATTTATCGTCCATGTTTCACTTCCATACATGGCTACACTCCATACAAATACTTTCAGAAACGATTGCCTGACACTTAAATCCATACTCGATGGTAACAAATTTCTCTTCTTTAGAAACGCTTTTCTTGCCATTGCCAGTCTACATTTTTTATCCTCTGTACTTCGACCATCATCAGTTATTTCGCTCCCCAAATAGCAAAAGTCCTATACTACTTTACGTGTCTCATTTCCGAATCTAATTCCCTCAGCATCACCCGACTTAATTCGACCACATTCCAGTATCCTCGTTTTGCTTTTGTTGATGCTCATCTTATATCCTCCTTTCTGCTGCTATATCTACAACAATCCGACACCTTGGGTTCACTGTCATCAATCATCCTGCACACAGTCCCGTCATGGCACCATCCGATTTTCATCTGTTTTCACAACTTGTGCGAACTACTCCTACGACTTGATAGCAATGAAGGGCTGCAAGCAAAGGTGAGACTGTAGTTCCGTGCCCAAAGTCAAACATTCTACAGTGGTGGTATCGACAAACTGATTTCTAGTTGGGAGAGTTGTGTTCGTCGCCAGGGTCACTATGTTGATAAATACACAAACCTGAAGAATAAAGATGTAGACTGTTAATGACGTTTGTTTTATTTAACAACATTTCAGAGCTTTCACAGAAAAAATTCGGAGGTATTATTTTTCACCACGCCCTTGCACATTCGGCTGCTCGCTTTTGTTTTGATTAGTCTAAAGTATACTTTCGGCCTGAAAGTTGTGACTAATTTAATCAGTATTGGTCAGGCTTTATTCGAGAGTGATGAATGCTCGCCAGCAACCTTTCGCCAAAATATTTCCACCTTAGTTCGGACGAAATCTCCCTAGAGCGTGTCGTCTTCGCGGATTCATCTAAATTGTATTTTGGCTTGAATTTCAGTTTCCTAAAATTGACCTTCATTTACTTAAAACGAGCCAAGTATTTATTGGTCACTTTCCGAAATCAGGATATTACTGTGAGTTGATAGATAGATAGCAAAAATACAAAGGAAACATTACAAGTTGTTTGGTTGTCTTTTGGTAATCTAAAGAATTTTCAAAATGACAAACTAATAGATCCGGAAACAGACTGTGATGGAAGTCACACTTATGACTGTAAAGAAACTGATATGGAGGTGGCTGGGACATGTACGCAGGCGAATGAAAGGTAGATGGAACAAGGAAGTTTACTAGACTGTAAAAGAAAAGAACTGACCGAGGTGCCAGCAAACGAATGTGGCTAGAGATCATAAAATATTCCGCGGCGGCATAATACATATTACTGAAAACTAATACACGGTAGCCGCACCCAGAAATGGCGTCGCCTAGTGATGAGAAGTGATCGGTGTCAGGCAGATCGCTGAGTCACAGCGGGACAGCGGCTGCCACCATGTATGCAACCCGCCATACGGTTGTGAACGGCGCACTGTATCGTTATATGCGGCAAGGGGCGTACACTGCCTCGCACATACGTAGCCGAAGAGCAGTTTCAAATCACTGAATTTAGAAGCAGTACATGTTTACTTCGACGGTGAGAAAACACTGATTCTGTTCGAAACACTTTCGTCGTTTATTTAAATTATATCTTCAACAGATACACAGCGTTTCTCTTCGTTGACAACATATATATGCTATAACCAATGATGCATATGTAAAAAAAAACCATTCAGCACCAATGAGACCGAAAACCCTACTGCACACAAGCTCACTGAGGTGTTGGTATCGAGGAGCAATTAAAGCGCAACTTTTATCTTCGATTGGGAGAAATCACATAGTGGATTTTCTGAGAAGTTTGTTGCTGAGCACCTAGCTAAGGAACCAACTGCAGAAGGTGCCATGACGTAAAGTGTGTTCCAATAAAGATCTCGCACCTGACGTGTGCGACAGCGGCAGTTTTCTATCGTCGCGTACAGTATCAAAGCGACGGAAGATTTCCGGCACTTGGACATGCTTTTGCCAGCTTTCAACAGCTAAATGCAAAAGGCTGCTGAAACACTGAATGCCACAGTTGTCTAGAATTGCGAAAAGTGAAGCGTTGGCTAAGAAAAGTATGAAAAATCGCGTTACTTGGTTGGTCCTGACAAACGCCCGAAGTAGCTCAACAAGACCGCTTTAACTGTCGCCAGTGGCTGAATGGAGTACAAACATCGTTGGTACAAACTGGGAATTTGAGAAGAGCGAACAGGTGTCAAATTGGAGATACCAATAGTTTTACGTCACGAATCTTTCACTAAATCATACTTGGAGAGCCCCACCTGTTGCAGCTGTCGCGTCTCACTCTTTACAGCAGTGAACTGCTCGGCCTGTAAGATTAATGAGTTAAATTTAAACCGTATTTATTTGCTACTGTCTAGAAATCTACTAACTGCTGAACATTCGCTAATCATTAGTTTTGTACTAACCACGTT
Organism: Schistocerca gregaria; assembly: GCF_023897955.1. Classification (NCBI taxonomy): domain Eukaryota; kingdom Metazoa; phylum Arthropoda; class Insecta; order Orthoptera; family Acrididae; genus Schistocerca; species Schistocerca gregaria. The sequence goes on along the minus strand of NC_064924.1, from coordinate 280,668,223 downwards.
TGCACACAGACACGCCGTTACCGCTGACTCATGATTGGTTGATGAACACACGGGAACACGCCATATTTGATTTCATTGTTCGTAAGGTAAATCGTCGAATTTGGCAGTTTTGAATTGGAGCTTGGGAGAGAAAAGAACAGCTGTTTGTAGCCATACACGCATTAAAGAGTCATCGAAAACTCAGTTTTATAAAATTTGCTAAAATAAAACAACGGTGTATACAACGTTTCACTGGGGTAGCTTATGGATTGGACTGCGATTACACTAACTGTACAATGTAGTACATACGTCTCTCTACTATGTAGTGGCTCAGTGGATAAATAGTAGACCACAAAACGAAACCCCTCAATTTCGTTCAAATTTTTTTTCCTGTCGCTTGTCCGTTCTTCACCCTTCCCAATGCTTACGGGATATCTTTACCCTCTTTACTTACTATCCTTCCTAATTTAATATATCCGTTTCATTATTACTTCAGGTATTGTGTTATTGTGCATCCGGGAAATATTGTAACAGTGATTGTCAACGAGCCGTTTATGCATCTGCACTAGATGCATTAAGTGCTGCGCCTGTGGGTACCGGCTTAGCCAAGCAGCGTCAAATGGGGCACGTGGCCCAGTTAAATCTCCAAGGGGACGGCTTTGACGCACCTGCAGCCAGCCACCTGAAGAACGAGCTAGTGCTATATAGTGAGAGAAATGATGGCGGATGGCTATCGACCTGTCTACTATTTGAAAATGCGCTGAAACATCTCAGTTATGCTGTGTTAGCTCTAGCATTACCGGCAGGAGCACAGCCAGACATTGGCGATGCAACATGTAACACCTAGTGAACACTTGTTGTTTCGCTCATAAACCTTAACATCATCAACAATCTGCTTTATATATTCATATCTAGATTACCGTTATGATTTTTTTCCTTCTTTACCCTAACACAAGCTTGTTATCGACGATTCAGGGATTCAACTTGCGGCAGCCAGCAGCCAGCCAATGACAGATGTTTCTCGAACGCCCCGAGTTCGATGTATTGCCAGTTTTGTAGGTAAAGCAGAGCCTTCTATACTGTCGCTAGCTGCACATCACAGTATAACATCCCTTCAACTAATATTTTCAGCAAAGACTTATGTACTAACAAACGCCCGAACCATTTTACCTCTTCAATTCATAATGTTCCTCACTGGAGATTTCTTCCTCTCAGACTAGTTCCACGTCGTTTTCATTCCTTACTCGTTCAAACTATCATATCTTCAACAGTTTCCCGTCACTTATATTTCTGATGCTTCTAGTCGTTTCATATCTTGTCTTCCTCACTGACCACGTTCTGTAACTATACAAAGCTTGCAAGATAGCACAATCTGTTTAGTTTCGCCGCCGTAATATGTTTGCTTTGTTATTTGATCGTTCATGCGGCTCTCTACAGCCGCCGCTCACTTGAAGAAATGTATCTCTGCTTCAGACTCATTTTCATTTCTCAACGACGGAAGGGGGAAAAACGAAAGCGTCTTCTTCTTCTGGTAGTATTCGTCGCCACTAGACGCGAATCAGAAGCGCGGTCGCGTTTTCTATCTCATTTTGCTCAATATAGTGGTAAGTCTACAAAAAATTTGGTGTATTATACACTATTTCATGGGAAACAATTATAAATACCGTACATGTCTAAGCTCTTCCACAAAGCAGAAAATAATTGTGGAGTGCAGAAGACAGAATTGTATGGTATATGGCGGGCCGCTTGAATTTGCGCGCCCAACGGCCTGATTGGCTAACTTCAATGCAAATTAACTCGGGAGGCGTCCAACGTATTGATTCTTTCTCTTGAGAATCATTTTTCAGCACAACCTTCCCAGCAACAACCTTACAAGCTTTTCATGCTCTTTCTGACCACTGGGGATATTACCAAGCGACTATCCCGGTGCACGGAACCCAGACCTAGTCGCAGGTTGCCCATCTAATGGCTTCTACGGATACCGAAAAGTTTATTTTCAATATTTCACATAATTATTGACAGAGTCTAAAAACTGAAAATATTGACACAACCTATTCATTAAGTGGTCTAATCTTAATGGTTCAACATCGTAAGATGAGGTGATCAACCGACAGAGGTGTTAGGTTATTAAGATTGGTTAGTTTATTTGGGGGGGGGGGGGGGAGGGAGCACACAGCGAGGCCATGGGTCCCAGCAGATTAAGGAAGGATGGGGATAGAAGCTGGGCGTGCCTTTTCAAAGCGAGCATCCCGGCAATTGGCTGAAGCGATTTAGGGAAATCACGGGAAAGCTAAATCAGGATGGCCGCACTCCGGTTTGAAATGTCGTCCTCCCGAATTCGAGTCCTGTGTATTAACCACTGCGCCACCTCGTTCGGTCAACACAGCAACATATTAAGAGTAGTATTACAGTTAGAAACTCTGTGTGTAACTCACCACGCGCAAATACCCGGACTGTATACATCCAATGTCTGAGATTGACAGCACTTAGTGACTTCCAACAAATTATAAAGATATTTTCAAACGTTTTCTCAGTTACATGTACAACGTCAAATATTTAACACGCTAACTCATTCGTAAATTAATCAGACGTCTGAAGCTGTTTTACACGTGGTAGAATCGGGGATTACTGGTATTAGACTACTTACAGCGTGCAAGTGGCATTTAGGGAACCACTTTGTCCCCGTCGCATACGTGAATGGGATGGGAAGAAGCCCAACTACGTGGTACAATAGGAATTACCCTCTGCCATGCGCTTCACAGTGGACTGCAGAGTGCGCATATATACCGTGATACATACCAGCTGAGTGTTATCTGCGTGCATAAAATGCGGACTCCGCGAACAGGAGCTTGTACGTGGAGTGAGGCTGTGGTGAGTGACGTGGCGCAGGGAGGCACGTTAAGAGAGCAGGACGAGGCGGCCGAGGTGGGTCGGGTCGGGTCAAGGGTCTGGCAGCCAGGCGGGCTCCGCCCACGGGGACACGCGCCGGCCCGCTCTGCTGGCCGCGGACACTCTGCTACTCGGCGACTACTTGGTTCCGCGGAACAAACTCGCGATAGCTGTTACGTCAGGGAACGTATCAGTTGATCAACAGATTGGAAAGGGAGCTATACTGGGCAGTTTTACTAAATGGGGACGAACTGCAGGAAACGACTGCTGGCAGCAAAAAACATCATATCGATTAAGACCGGAAATGCTTTCCGAGGAAGGTACACCCACTTCAAGATAGAGAAAAAAGATCTTATGGGTGCCATTCATTTGTAGAAATTACATTGATCTTATACCTGTATGTCGCTGATCAATATAATCAAGTATGAATCTTGCCTTATAAGAAGTTTGGCAGAATCACGCTACGGTACAACACGTTAGCTATTTGTCAGTCGACAACGCATTTTAAACTGTATTTGTCAAAGTAACTTAAATAACACAGTCTAGACAGTGTTTCCCAGTTCCGTTAGGGTAGTGACTATAAAAATAAAAGTCACTGATTATGTTCATAAAATCAGTTTATTGATTCAAAATGGTCTCACCCTGCTACGAAGCACAGCAAAAATCATTTTAAAGCTGTTTCGAAACAGATATTATGCTCCTTTTTTGGAATTGCATTTACAATGAAGCGCCAACAACCTGGTATAGGCATGCATATTCGAATACAGAGATATGTAAACAGGCAGAATACGGTGCTGCGGTCGGCAACGCCTATATAAGACAACAAGTGTCTGGTGAAGTTGTTAGATCGGTTACTGCTGCTACAATGGCAGGTTATCAAGATTTAGGAGAGTTTGAACGTGGTGTTCTAGTCGGCGCACGAGCGATGGGACACAACATCTCCGAAGCGGCGATGACGCGGGGATTTTCCCGCACGACCAGTGTACGAGTGTACCATGAATATCAGGAATCCGGTAAAACACCAAATCTCCGACATTGCTGCGGCCAGAAAAAGATCCTGCAACAACGAGACCAACGACGAATGAAGAGAATCGTTCAACGTGACAGAAGTGCAACCCTTCCGCAAACTGCTGCAGATTTCAGTGCTGGGACATCAAAAAGTGTCAGTGTGAGAAACATTCACAAAGCTTCATCGATATGGGCTTTCGGAGCCGAAGGCCCCTCGTGTACCATTGAAATGAAATGAAACGTCGTGTGGCTAGGGCCTCCCGTCGGGTAGACCATTCGCCTGCTGCAGATCTTTCGAGTTGACGCCACTTCGGCGACCTGCGCGTCGATGGGGATGACATTATGATGATTAGGACAACAAAACACCCAGTCTCTGAGCGGAGAAAATCTCCGACCCAGGGATCGACAGTCTGTCACGCTGACCACTCAGCTACCGGGGGCAGACTCGTGTACCATTGATGACTGCACGACACGAAACTTTACGCCTTGCCTGGGACCGTCAACACCTCACTGGACTGCCGGCCCATGTGGCCATGCGGTTCTAGGCGCTTCAGTCCGGAACCGCGTGACTGCTGCGGTCGCAGGTTCGAATCCTGCCTCGGGCATGGATGTGTGTGTGATGTCCTTAGGTCAGTTAGGTTTAAGTAGTTCTAAGTTCTAGTGGACTGATTACCTCAGATGTTAAATCCCATAGTGCTCAGAGCCATTTGAACATTTTTTGAACCTCACTGGTCTGTTGATCACTGGGAACATGTTGTCTGGTCGGACGAGTCTCGTTTAACATTATGTCCAGCGGATGAACGTCTACGGGTATTGGAGATAACCTCGTGAATTCATGGACTCTGCATGTCAGCAGAGGTCAGTTCAAGGGCCGCGGGGAGTGGCCGCGCGGTTTGAGGCGCCATGTTACAGGCTGCGCGGCCCCTCCCGCCGGACGTTAGAGTCCTCCCTCGGGCATGGGAGTGTGTTGTTCTTAGCTTAAGTTATGTTATGCTAGGTTAAGTTAGTTTAAGTAGTGTGTAAGTCTAGGGATCGATGACCTAAGCAGTTTGGTCCGCTAGGAATTCACACACATCTGAACACAAATTTTTTACTGTTCAAGCTATTGGAGGCTCTGTAATGGTGTGGGGCGTGTGCAGTTGGATTGATATGGGGCCCCTGATACGTTTTGATACGACCCTGACAGGTCACACATACGTAAGCATCCTGTCTGATCACCTGCATCCATTCATACCTATTGTGCATTCCGAATGACTCGGGCAATTCCAGCAAGACAACGCGACTTCCCACACGTCAAGAATTGCTACAGGGTGGCTCCAGCAACACTCTTCTGAGTTTAAACACTTCCGCTGACCACGAAACTCGCCAGAAATTAACATTAGTGAGCATATCTGGGATGCCTTGCAACGTGCTGTTCAGAAGAGATCTCCATCCCTTCGTACTCTTACTGATTTATGGACAGCCCTGCAGAATTCATGGTGTCAGTTCCCTCCAGCACTACTTCAGACATTACTCGAGTCCATGCCACATCGTGTTGCGGGGGACCTACACGATTCTAGGCAGGTGCATTGTTTCTTTGGCTCTTCAGTGAATATCAGACTCTCCCAGAGTCGGTAATCAGATACCAGTTCCGGATTGCCTATTTGGCCGCTTCCAGGAGCAACAAAAATTTGAATTTAATATTTCGCCTGGTTATGGACCGAATTTAAAAATTTCAAATGTTGTCGTAGTCTACTCATTAAAAAGTATAGTCTTTTGTTTAAAGTTTAACGCAAGAAGTCAAGTATTACAGTTGGAAACAATGTATCTTGAGGCAGCGTAAATGACGGCGCCCATAATACGTGAACTATATTTATAAAATATTTCCAACGAACTGCACACTAATTTTGAACCCTTTCCCGAGCTTTTTGTCGCTTACATGCTTAACGTCAAATATTTAGCACATTAACTCATTCGTAAAGCAATCATACTTCGAAGTTTAATACATAGGCGTTCGGTTCTTTGAATTCTTCAAAGTCCACTGGTTTTTTACGCTAAGGTGATAAACATGATTTCTCTGGTTACTATATTGTGCGTGTTTTCCCCTTAATGACATATTGGGGGGGGGGGGGGGGGGAGTTAGAGATGTCATTTGACATGGGAGCCACCATAAACGAGGCGCTTTAGGCGGTATGCTGCAACTCGACATCCAGTTTAGGTAGGGACCACTGTATGCCCGGCTGCCTATTCGCTCCGGTACCCGCGCGGAAAAGGTCGCGAACGAAGCGCCAGGCGAGTCGCTGAATGTACGCACAGCACAGTAAGCAGCAAGGCGCGGCCCCTGAGCGTCCGTTCCCCGTCTCTCTAGCCATTTAACGTCCCGTCGACAGAACGATCGGTCGGGCCCCGCTGGGTCGGCCCACTGTTCCTCCGTCCCTTTCCAGCCTCCGTTTGTGCCAGAGAGGAAAGGAGAGAATACGGCACTGCCTCCCCCCAGCAATCAATGGTGCGGAGTCCGGAGCAGATCAGAGCGTCCACTGTCTTTCTCCCTGCGCATTCTTATTCGCCTTTTTTCCTCCATTCCCTGCAGACTTCGGCTTAAAACTCTGGCTTTACCGCACCAGTCCCTAGAAGTACACGACATACCACTTAACAAACCATTACCTTTTACGACAGGTAGCAAGTTTTACATTTTGTTCATTCCTAACTGCTCCCGGCCACCCGTTGCTGTGGTTCAGTTTAGTTAAATGGAAGAGAAAGCAAGGAGATATCACACGGTTCTAATACGTATCAGAACTGGTTGTTGTTGTTGTTGTTGTGGTCTTGTTAGATCTACCCATCTAATCTTCAGCGGTCTTCTGAAGCACGTTATTTCCAAAGTTTCTATCCTCCTCTTGTCTGGATTGTTCATCGTCCAAGACTACATTCCGCACAAATGCCATCAGCAAAGTCTTCCAAATACCTAAATTTATATTCGATGTTAACATATTTCTCTTCTTCAAAAATTCTTTTCTTGTTGCTTTTTACATCCTTTCTACTCAGGCCACCATTTATTTTGATGCCCATTAGCAAAATTGGTCTAGTACTATAAATGTCTCATTTCCTAATCTAATGCTCTGCATCATCTGACTACATTACACTGCTCTTGTTTCCCTTTTATTGATGTTCATCTCTACATTACATTGAAGTACTCTTCAAAGTCCTTTGCCGTCTCCGCCAGAACTGCAATTTCGTTGGCAATCCCTCCCCGTGATCTTTAATTGCTTGTCCAAATTTATCCTTTGTTTCCTTCATTGCTTTCTCAGTGTACAGATCCGTGTCTCCTAACACCACCACCTCCCTTCCATGAGGTCTTTGTCTGATGCAGCTCACCCTGCTGCTTTATTCTGTGCGAGCCTCTTTATTTCACCCCCGCACTTTAGTGTTCCCCTGATGTCTCAGAAAATGTCTTATCAACTGATCGCCTGATTTGGTCAAGTTGTGCCACAAACTTCTTTTCTCCCCTCAATTCCATTCAGTACCTCGTCATTAGTTACGTGGTCTACCCATACAATCTTCACCATATTTCTGTAGCACCATGTTTCAAAAGCTTCTATTCTCTTCTTGTCTAAATTGCCAAATATCTTCAGAAAACTCATGCTAACATTTTAGTCTCAACTCGATACTAACAAATTTTTGTTCTTCAGTAACGCCTTTCTTGCCATTGTCACTCTACATTTGACATCCGCTCTACTACGGTCGGTGGCGGTAGGAGATATTTCTTTGGGTAGTCGGAACAAGACCACAGTCCACGGTGGCGTTCTCCATGTTGGCGTGCTTTGTATAGTCCGGCTTAATTAAGCTCTCGTTATTCGGCCATTAGTCAAGCAGCCGTGAGGTAGTTCGGGCATTACAAACATTCCTTGTGTAGCTTTCTAGTGCTGCAGTTGAGAATGCACAATTATGGCCGTTTCAGGCTTTTGTCGTAAGAGCGAGGAATAAGGAGATATATCAGTCATACAGATATTCCAACCAATGCTATTCTTATATCTGTGGGCAATGTTTGTCTTCGTAAGCCGAACTAACCTAACGCACTGTCACTATCACACTAGGCCCAGAGCGAGGGAGGCAAAGTAGAATGTGGCTATCAATCGATGTCAACGTGTCACTCTCGCGTGTTGCTTGTGTAGGTTCTTTAAATGACACACACACACACACACACACACACACACACACACACACACACACACACACACACAAAGAAATATTCGCGCGGTCTCCGTACGGCAAAGATTATATCTACGCTGACAGAAAACTGCTAAAGAGGTAGGAATTCCATGGTGGAAAAGACACCAACTGGTGGTAATGTACTGAGAGAAAATACAAGTACGTGGCTGATACACATGCGGACTGTCCTAACAGACACTTTCGTCGTACGTCCCGTCCCACATTGATTTCTGTGGTTATTTCATGCTCTGTTGTTTGTCTGTTAGCACTAACAATTCTACGGAAACGCTGCTGCCCTCGGTTGTTAAGTGAAGGCCGTCGGCCACTGCGTTCTCCGTAATGAGAGATAATGCCTGAAATTTGGCATTCTCGGCACACTCTTTATTAGATAGTACTTGTTCCATAGATCATGAATATGACACTTCGTAATGATGTGGACCGTGTCAGGTTAAGAAAAGGTGTCTATACAAGATATTACATTACACAAAATATTACATGACAATTTTTTTTTATTGACACTGTGGGCCTCGGAAAAATCTGAATTCCCAACAGATTTCCGAAATGGAATGTCCCATGCGTAAAGCTCCGGTTACCATTCCGCTTTCAAAGTCTGTTACTTCCCGTCTTGCGTCCATAATCAAGCAAGGAAACTTTTCACATGAATCACCTGAATACAAACGATAGATCCACCAATGAACTGCCCTTTTACGCCTTGTGTACGCGATAATACCGCCATCTGTATTTGAGCATTGACACTAAAGGGTTACCGCACCATTCCTGTCCTGCACAGGCCCCTCTGCATCAGTACAATTTAACGGAAACATGTACAGGCTAGCAAACCCAGCTTACATCATCTACCCCAGATGTGATTGATGCAAGTTGGTTGCCTATCGTAGAGTGCATGAAATATTTGCCAGGTCCGTTTTTATTCTTCTCACGCTGTAGTTTGATAAAGGTCTGGTACTCGTTTCGACACGATAATAGCGGAGACGTAGTTACTAAAGTTTCATACAAATACTTGTTATTTTCAAGTAAAGAATAAAATCTTCGAGACATTATCTGAGTACTCAGCTCTGTGAAACAGTTTTATGCTGGTTACGCATCTACGTGTAGAATAATTTTGAATTTATTCAGATTTGAGCTGCAATGAAAATTATCATTACTAAGACGTTTAAAAACATGTACCGATGGTTAATATTTTCCAGTGGCACTAGAAACGAACAAGCTCAGCGCAACATTGCAACAAGGCGTGACAGAGTGGTTTGGCCATGGGAAAGAAACAGAGAATTATGTGGAACTCAGAGTACATCACCTTCATAGAAGAACGTGTAGAAATGTATCTTCACGATTTCTCAACATGCGGAGCACGAAGACTAGGTCACGTCATCTGAATCTTATCGGTGACTCAGATGTCCAAGGACATTACCAGGACTATGATTTCGCAATGAAAGTGAACTAGCTAGTGCCTGAAATAAATACAAGTCGCTCAGTAGTGTTAGCGAGTTGCGATCAGGCTCGATACACACGGGTGAATCATTGCCGTGAGTTCGCAATGCCATTTCTTCACGACTTTCAGCAGTACATGTGAAACAATGGAGCCCTGGAGCCACGCACGCTACGGAAGTAACAGGGAAAATTTTGCTCGGCGACCATCACTGCATAGCAGCGATCTCGTCGATCGCTGAGATGCTGCGATCGTTGTGGGAGAATTGGTCAGTGCACATGTGTTCGCAGCCCTAGCCACATCTGCCAACAGCCTGCCAGGGGTGTGGAATTATTTACTGAAGTGGCGAAGAAATACCCTCAAACGTGAGACACCTCGTAACAAGTGCCAAAAATGGTTCAAATGGCTCGAAGCACTATGGGACTTAACATCTGAGGTCATCAGTCCCCTAGAACTTAGAACTCCTTAAACCTAACTAACCTAAGGACATCACACACATCCATGCCCTAGGCAGGATTCGAACCTGCGACCGCAGCAGCAGCCTGGTTCCGCACTGAAGCTCCTAGAACCGCTCGGCCACAGCGGCCGGCTAACTAGTATCGTAAGTTAATGGGAGAGCAGCATGGTTCCCAGTGTGTGGAATGTTTTGTCGGGAGAAGGATTATATCGGCAAGCAGCACCTTTAAACTATTTTACGTTTTGTTCCAGTGTTTCAGTTTTGCTCTGATGTGGCTATTCAAAATTTTAAGTGAAGCTAGCCAGCAAATGCTTCCATCCCTGGCAAGGAGGATCCTCTCATCTGAAAGTACAAATTTTCAGTCAATAACAACAGTTTAACATCTTCTGTTACTTCAGCCACTTCAGTATAATAACTCATTTATTCTATAGCAGCAACAATGCCTGCTTTCATTTGCCTACGCCAATACTTACCCTCCTTTCTAGTAGCGCTGCGCGATTACCGCTGCGGTGTCGCAGATGTTCGCCGCGACGTTAGGTATCCCGTCGTAAGCGGCACACTACACATCTGAGAACTGTATCTACACCAATACGCAAAAAAATTTGATGTTGCTACGCATTTCCTTATCGGCTGACAGTCACACCCAAGGATTTTCTGCACTATATTTTAGTCTCTGTACATAGCTGTAGATCGCGATTATTCCGATGCTTTCTTAGCAATGGTGCACTCAGAAATACAGTGAAAAGAGAGGAGATGAAAACTGCTAAAGAGGTAGGAATTCCATGGTGGAAAAAGACACCAACTGGTGGTAATGTACTGAGAGAAAATACAAGTACGTGGCTGATACACATGCGGAATTCTATGGTCTTTATTTTATATGGTTTATGATGTTGTAGATACTAGAGGGCAAAAATAATACAGTTTATAGGCCGGCCGCGGTGGTCTCGCGGTTCTAGGCGCGCAGTCCGGAACCGTGCGACTGCTACGGTCGCAGGTTCGAATCCTGCCTCGGCATGGATGTGTGTGATGTCCTTAGGTTAGTTAGGTTTAAGTAGTTCTAAGTTCTAGGGGACTAATGACCACAGCAGTTGAGTCCCATAGTGCTCAGAGCCATTTGAACCATTTGAATACAGTTTATAACTTCTTAACTTGGAACTTGGATGAAGGCAACGGGTAGGTTTTCGGAGAGTGTTTGCCATAATGAAACACAGTACGTTGTCCTGGACTCCTCCGAGTGTATCAGGCACGAAGGATAGTCCCAGAAAAGTGTGATACCACCACTGATCAGACTGATAGGGTGAGCAGCAATCTGTGACAGTCTGCTGTGGTGTGCACGTGAAACTGTCGTTCAGGCAGTTCCTATTTGGTGTGATTAAGTGCAGCTTGGCATAAATGTGGAAAAATATAAATTAATGCACGTGAGTATGAAAAACGATCCTGAAATGTTCGAAAACAGTATTAGTGGTGTGCTGCTTGGGACACTAACGGATATTCGGTATCTAGGCAAAGCGATATGAAATTGGACGATTTGAGAAGGCGAATGGTCTGCATTCGTTTATTCGGAGAATTCTAGTAAACTGTAGCTCATCTATTAAGAAGACCGTACACATGATACTTGTGGGATCCATTCGTGCGTACTGTTGGTGTGTTTGGGATCCACGCCAGGTTGGATTAATGGAAACATTGAAGCAATTGAGAGGCGCGCTGTTAAATTTGTTATCGGTTTGTTCGATCAACACGAAATACTACCGATATTCTCCGTGAGTTCAAATAGGAACCTTTAAGGAGGATAAGCTCTTACTGCTCAAATGGCTCTGAGCACTATGGGACTTAACATCTGAGGTCATCAGTGCCCTAGAATTTAGAACTACTGAAACTTAATTAACCTAACGACACCACACACATCCATGTCCGAGTCAGAATTCGAAGCTGCGACCATAGCGGTCGCGCGGTTTCAGACTAAAGCGCCTAGAGCCGCTCGGTCACAGAGGCCGACATGCTCTTTCTGCGAAACACTTATAAGAAAGTTTATGGAACTGACATTTGCGACGGACTACAGAACTATTCTAGTGCCAACATATATCATGTATAAAGACCGCGAAGACAAGAGAATACAGAACTCGTACGCAAGCAGACAGATAGTCGTTTCTCCTTCGAACCATTTGCGAGTGGAACAGGTAAGCGGATGACTTTCAGTGGCCATGCACTTTGTGACGCTTTGCTGAGTATCTAGAGGTAGAAGTAAGTGAGGTGCTTTTTTTACCTTTTTGTAATTTTTCTTTGAAAAACTGTGTACATGTTACTAATGCTTGAGATTCTGTTAAACAGCACAATTGCTAAAGATGAATTCTCATTTCAATTTTTTATGTGCGTGTGCGCAAGTACGCTACGTCTCCAGCATTTTCGCAAGTCTCATTTAACGCTATCTGGTTAGTGCCTATGTGCCGTGTCTAAGCTCCGAAGCGGAAACGCTGCATCGGGCGCCGTGAACCTGCAAAGACCTGTACTATGCAAGTCTCCCAGAAAGTAGCAGAGAGCTTCAACTCTCCTTCAGAGACGCTTTTACTTCCTAACAACGTGTTGTCCGTGATTACCGCTTCTGTCGGTTAGCGAAATAGCCCGTTTCGACTGAGCTGTGCCCGCGGAAGATGTTTTCAGGGTTTGCGTTCTCCTCGCGCCTTCAATTTGCTACAATGCCCCTCCTCTCGCAAATCGCAATCGCAGACCCCATCTTCCCTGCAACAGCGTCAAGTCACAGCCAATTTCAGCGACGGAAAAATCTTCCTCTCAACGAGTCACACAATTTGCGTTCTAACCAACCTAGTTTCGTGAGATGTCGCTGTGGAAGGAAGTGTTCTGCGCCAATTGCGTGCTTCGTGTCACGGGCGGGACAACCTTATCTCAAGCAGACACCATATGGAAGTGTCCATGGCCGTGTTGTCGAACGATATGATTATTTGCGGGTTATATAACTGGTTATTTTACTCAAATAGTTTCTCATTTCTGCTCGCGATATTTCACGGGCCCTGTTACACAAACCTTCCCCACTCAGAAAAATCCAAATAGGTCATCCTGGACTTCTACTCCGATAGATAATATCGTAATATTCAATTCGTATATTGCAGAGGCAATAAGAGAAGTAAAATAGTCTCTCGTTGTGTGAGTGGTGTGTCATGGGTAGGAAACATCGGCATACAGAAGAGAACCTGACCTACTTAGTTCTTAATCTTCCATTTGCCATTGAAATATAAGGTGTTGGAGGTACTTCTTGAAGTATTAATTTGTGTTCTACAGGGGGCAGTAATTCTTGGTAATTGGCTTTCACGTGTCAGGCTCTTACCGTCAGAGCTATGCATACACAACTCAAAGAAATTTTTCTGGATAGGGCGCTTGGCAAGACCATTTCTTGTCGAAAGCAAGGGTGCTGGTTAGAGCTCAGAAATGGCATTGACAATAAACAGTCACGAATGTTCCACGCAGTGAATAGTCTACTGAAAAGACAAACTTCGTCCCAGTTACTTAATTTGTTAAGTAAGAGACTGGCTACGAACTCCCACCCGTCGCTGTGTATGTGAAAAATTACCTCTTTACTATGAATAACCTTTTTTACAACTGTGACAAAAAAAACCTCTGGGCTTTACCTATATTACAACTTGATCATATGTTCTCACTAATATCTGCCAGTCAGGAGAAAAAGGAAGGAAGACTAGGTTTAAGGTCCTGTTGTTGAGGAGAAAATTTAAGAAATATGGTACTTCCTACGTTGTTTATGACGACTTACCCCGAAGACACCAAAGGTCCCGACTGTTAGTCAAACGTGCCTCTTAAAAATATGAAAATGTTTTTCAGACACCGCAACCAATCACAAATTTTATGATTGACTTCAATAATTTTACGAGGCAACATGTTTCGAGACACAAAACATATCTTTAGGCTGCAAATGCAACTCAAATAAATTCAACAAAAGTACACCAGCTTGCGAAGAAAGACAGGGATAACCTAACACGAGGCCATATTCACTTTGTTTGTTGGTACGCTGTTCACATAAGGAATTTTAAATAATCACTTGTGTTGTTCATATGAAATAGCTGTTTCTTGTGATGGGTTCAGTTACTTCCACTGCTATGGCTCCTTGGACCTTGTTAACCACTGCACATAAACTTGCAATGGACATTTCAGACACAACATTATACACTCCTGGAAATTGAAATAAGAACACCGTGAATTCATTGTCCCAGGAAGGGGAAACTTTATTGACACATTCCTGGGGTCAGATACATCACATGATCACACTGACAGAACCACAGGCACATAGACACAGGCAACAGAGCATGCACAATGTCGGCACTAGTACAGTGTATATCCACCTTTCGCAGTAATGCAGGCTGCTACTCTCCCATGGAGACAATCGTAGAGATGCTGGATGTAGTCCTGTGGAACGGCTTGCCATGCCATTTCCACCTGGTGCTTCAGTTGGACCAGCGTTCGTGCTGGACGTGCAGACCGCGTGAGACGACCCTTCATCCAGTCCCAAACATGCTCAATGGGGGACAGATCCGGAGATCTTGCTGGCCAGGGTAGTTGACTTACACCTTCTAGAGCACGTTGAGTGGCACGGGATACATGCGGACGTGCATTGTCCTGTTGGAACAGCAAGTTCCCTTGCCGGTCTAGGAATGGTAGAACGATGGGTTCGATGACGCTTTGGATGTACCGTGAACTATTCAGTGTCCCCTCGACAATCACCAGAGGTGTACGGCCAGTGTAGGAGATCGCTCCCCACACCATGATGCCGGGTGTTGGCCCTGTGTGCCTCGGTCGTATGCAGTCCTGATTGTGGCGCTCACCTGCATTGCGCCAAACACGCATACGACCATCATTGGCACCAAGGCAGAAGCGACTCTCATCGCTGAAGACGACACGTCTCCATTCGTCCCTCCATTCACGCCTGTCGCGACACCACTGGAGGCGGGCTGCACGATGTTGGGGCGTGAGCGGAAGACGGCCTAACGGTGTGCGGGACCGTAGCCCAGCTTCATGGAGACGGTTGCGAATGGTCCTCGCCGATACCCCAGGAGCAACAGTGTCCCTAATTTGCTGGGAAGTTGCGGTGCGGTGCCCTACAGCACTGCGTAGGATCCTACGGTCTTGGCGTGCATCCGTGCGTCGCTGCAGTCCGGTCCCAGGTCGACGGGCACGTGCACCTTTCGCCGACCACTGGCGACAACATCGATGTACTGTGGAGACCTCACGCCCCACGTGTTGAGCAATTCGGCGGTACGTCCACCCGGCCTCCCGCATGCCCACTATACGCCCTCGCTCAAAGTCCGTCAACTGCACATACGGTTCACGTCCACGCTGTCGCGGCATGCTACCAGTGTTAAAGACTGTGATGGAGCTCCGTATGCCGCGGCAAACTGGCTGACACTGACGGCGGCGGTGCACAAATGCTGCGCAGCTAGCGCCATTCGACGGCCAACACCGCGGTTGCTGGTGTGTCCGCTGTGCCGTGCGTGTGATCATTGCTTGTACAGCCCTCTCGCAGTGTCCGGAGCAAGTATGGTGGGTCTGAAACACCGGTGTCAATGTGTTCTTTTTTCCATTTCCAGGAGTGTATTTAACTCTAGTGTGCAACAGAAACAAGATAGAGGTCAAAAGAAAGTACATTTTGATTTATCAGTCGATGCGTATCCCTGGTGTTATCAGTCACTGGTAGTGTCTTGTGCACATATAGCTGACGCGTTTCTGATGTTGGTCGGCGAATTACATTATAAGAGATACCATGAAAACTTCAAGTTGAAAAAAATTGTAGAACATATTTAAAACCATTCTTAAAGAACATATTGACTATTTCAGACCAGATACAACTAACAAATCAGCTACAGCGAAGCATATGGACGAAACACGACACAGCACTGCAATAGACGATCTTAAAGTAGTGTATATTTTAAAGGACTGGAAAATGAACATTATGAGGGAAATGGAAATATTCATCCACGGCCGAAAGCAGAAAAACGAGAACCTAAACAACATTATAGATTTCCAAGAGTTCACGTTTCTTCATCGACTTCAGCTGGATATTGTTAAAATAGAAAATGCGTAATGATTAGGAACTTGTACCAATCTGTATTTCAATAGCACTACCTCTGCAATCCTTGATAACATTTTTCAAGTTGCCTTTTTTAACATCAAATCGTCACAGTCCTCCTTGTCGTAATATATTTCGTCAACCAACATCAGAGACTTGATAACAATATGTGCAGAAGACATTGGAAGTGACAACAGAAGGATCAAGATATATGTAGGTAAATCACAACGTACTTCTCTTGATCGCTGTCTTGCTTCTACTGCAGAGTAGGGTTTTTTGTAATGTCAGAGTCCCCAATGCAAGTTTGTGATGATTATGTTTTGATTGTGGGGCGCTCAACTGCGCGGTTATCAACGCCCGAACAAATTCCCAACCTTTGCTCTGTCCAATCTCGCCACTTGCATGAATCATGATGAAATGACGAGGACAACACAAACACCCAGTCATCTCGAGAAGGGTGAAAAACCCCTGACCCCGACGGGAAGCGAGAACCACGAGCTGCGGCCACTGCAAGTTTACAAACAGTGGTTAACAAGATCCAAAGAGCCGTAACAATGAAGAAAATCGCAGAAGCCACAAGAAGCAGTAATTTTATGTTAACAACGTGATTACTTCAAAATTTTTTGGGAACAGCAGACCAACAAATGAAGTGAATATGCCCTCATATTAGGTTATGATTCTCCTTCACTGCAGTACAATCACAGGTCAAGACTGTAAAGATCAACTTTAATATCCATGCGTGCATTTTTTAATGTTTTTGTATTGCCATTCTAGCCTGAACATGAGACTTGAACCTGCAAACATATTGCTTCATCAAGTAATTTAAGTCAGCCGACAAATTTTGTGGCTAGCAGCGGTCTCTGAAAAAGTGTTTGATACCAAAGCACTCATCATAACCTCCGAGAGAAAAAATGGAGAGGTGTGCCATTTTAAGGTATTACAGCACTTACCATACTACATGAACGTAACACAGTACGTGAAATTCGTATTTACCTCTACGCCTAAAACTCTTAACTGACCGTTTCGCAAGACGTATGTGAGACAGTAATGCGTTGCCTGACTTTTCCTGGATCTTACTATCTCGGAATCAGAACAGTAAACTTCTCAGTGGTACACTACGCCAACTGTATTAGCAGGCCTCTTCGCACAATGTTCGCAGCAGCTTGGACGTCAAACGATTCAGAATGACGTCGAAGACTGAATACTCGTATAGTCGTGCTGGGCTCTTCAGCGGACGAGAGTAATCAGGTCATCTGCTCCGTCTTTTGTGATACCTGCTGCTGACGGCGCTAAGAACTGAAAGGGCAGTGTGAACCAATAGAGACACCACGTCTCCAACAGATGAAACTCTGCTGAAGATAAACTGGCATCGAAAACTGAAGTCAATTTTACGAAACCGCAAAAAAGGTAGTCGCATCATTGAATCAGTATTTATCATACACATACAACTTAAACAGTAAATAAATAAATAGGTCGGGCATTACAGGCATATTCTTTTCTACATTTAAATACTCCACAAGCAACTGTATAGGGCCGGGCAGAGGAGATTTCCCAGAAATATTAGACACGCACTATGTTTTACTGCATTCGAGTACTGAGCCAGGGAAAATATCTGTATGCCCCTGTTAATTTCTCTTTCTTATTCTCATGTCCTCTACGTGAAGTATACGGATTAGACAGAACTGTCGCACAGCCCTCCTCTAACACTGTTTCTCTAGATTCGTCCAAGAGGCGAGTACAGTTTAGCCTTTCGTCCAAAGTTTTATCATTTGAGGTCCCAGAGGGTATATGCTGCATTTTCGTGTCTCTAATTTCATTCGAGCTCTGCTGTAATGTCTAGTTGAATAGAACTCCGTGTGTTGGAGTAGATAATTAGAATTTGTCTCACTAGTATCTTGAATGTTTTCATTGCAGATGCACTGCACCTTCCCTATAATCCTACCAAGAAATTTATGTAGTCAATTCTCCTGTCTTTTTACTGATTCAACTCCATTCCACTCCACGTTGGTTCTTAGAATTAGACATCGACTGCGGTAGAGATCGAAAACATCTCACGCTCAAATCATCTCATCGATAGGTGCCACTGCAGACGCAAAACCTCCGCTAACAATACCGTCGAGCAACTGTCCGCATTTTGCCCTCTCCCGTAGAACTCAAGTGGTTGGTGCTAAATCATATTTGATGGTGATAGGACTTATTTGTTACACAGTTTATGGAGCAACCGTCTTCACTGTTTCTCCGCAGAGCCACCGACTGCCCTTCCAGGTGCTGTCGTTGCTTACATTACCGTCCTCACATTTCTCGGCACAACATTCACAAAGCAGAATATCTGTTTTCGACTTGTAATGTTAGACCATGCCATGCGTTTTTCAATCTTCTGAAAGTAAATTACTTTCTGTCCATTCTGGAAACAGGTTTTATATTGTGTGATGCTTGAAATTTCGGCTAACAACCATTCAGGGATCTTCAGGTGTGTGTTTAGCGCTGGAGATTGCTTGTTCATCGCTAACTTTATACGAAAACTTGAAGCGGAGACGCATGCGTAATGGTTAATGGTTGATAATACACTTGCGCTCTCTGCTGGAATGCGGGCATGTGAAGAAAACAGAATACCTTGCCAGTGTGGCAAAGCCTACCTTGGTCAGACAATGCGCACAGTGTGTGAAAGGTGTGTTGAACAGAACATTTCCTGGATTATTCTGCCACGGAAATCTAGACATCGGCGAAATCCTTCTGGGATGCAATTATTAAGATTTTATTCATCGTGATGGATGTCTTTAATATATACAGAAAGGCGCTACAGTCTGGAGCCGAGCGACCGCTACGGTCGCAGGTTCGAATCCTGCCTCGGGCATTGATGTGTGTGATGTCCTTAGGTTGGTTAGGTTTAAGTAGTTTTAAGTTCTAGGCGACGGATGACCTCAGAAGTTAAGTCGCATATTGCTCAGAGCCATTTGAACCATATACAGAAAGGAAACAATTTATGATTAGTGACAACAAATTTTATTATTTTACCATCTGAATTTTAACTCCGCAAGCCAGCATTCGAACAGAGAGCGCGCATGTAGTATCAACATTACGTACGTGCCTGCGCGCCACAGATGGAGCAATATTCGAAGAGTGGTACACTTGCCTAATGCAACACGACGTGGCATGGACTCAACTAATGTCTGAAGTAATGGTGGAGGGAAATGACACCGTGGATCCTGTAGGGCTGTTCATAAATCACGTGGAGATTTATGAACAAAATGTTGCAAGGCATCGCAGATAGGCTCAATAATGTTCATATCTGGCGCGTTTGGTGGCCTGCGGAAGTGTTTAAACTCAGAAGAGTGTTCCTGGAGCCATTCTGTAGCAATTCTGGACGTGCGGGGTGTCGCACTGTCCTGCTGGAATTGCCCAAGTCCGCCGGAATGCGCACTGAACACGAATGGATGCAGGTGACCAGACAGGATGCTTACGCTCTTGTCACCTGTCAAAGTCGTATATAGACGTATCAGGGGGTCCCATATCACTCCACTGCGCACGCCCTACATTGGCAACAGAGCCTCCACAAGCTTCATCAGTCCACTGCGAACATGCAGTGTCCATGGACTCATCAGGTTGTCTCCATAGCCGTACATGTCCACTCGCTCGATGCAATTTGAAATGAGACTCGCCCGACATGGCAACATGTTTCCAGTCATCAACAGTCCAATGTCGGTGTTGACGGGCCCAGGCGAGGCGTAAAGCTTTGTGTCGTGCAGTTATCAAGGGTACACGAGTGGGCCTACGGCTCCGAAATCTTATATCGATGATGTTTAGTTGAATGGTTCGCACGCTGACACTTGCTGATGATCCAGCATTGAAATCTGCAGCAATTTGCGGAAGGGTTGCACTACTGTCGCGTTGAACGATTCTCTTTAGTTGTCGTTGGTCCCGTTCTTGCAGGATATTTTTTCCGGCCGCAGCGCTAAGGGAGATTCGATTTTTTTTTTTTATCGGATTCCTGATACTGATGGTCACTCGTGCAATGGTCGTACGGGAAAATCCCCACTTCATCGCTACCTCGGAGATGCTGTGTCCCATCGCTCGTGTGCCGACTACACCACAATGTTCCCCCACTTAAATGTTGATAACCCGTCATTTTAGACATAGACCTAACAACAGCGTCAGACACCTTTTGTCTTACACAGGCGTTGCGACCGCCGCGCCGTATTCTTCCTGTTGACATATTTCTGTATTTGAATAAGCATGCCTATTCCAGTTTCCTTGGCTATTCAGTGTAACAATCTCCATTGAACTTCCACTGTCGGGCGGTGGTATGGGACTTCCAGTGCCGTCGTCATACCTTCAACGTGCACTCCAATGATGATGTCATTGGATTGGCATCTCCAGTGCTAAAAGCTCACATGGAGATGGCTGAATGGGTGTCAGCCGAAACATCGTGGCAAGATGAAGAGGTTATATATATATATATATATATATATATATATATATATATATATATATATATATATATGTGTGTGTGTGTGGACAGGATTAGTTGCATCAATGTCGAAGGCTTACTACATTTTATGAATTTAAAACTAAGGTAACTGGTACGTTTTAGAACGTTATTCTCAACTAGGCCAAATTTTATAATACTTCTAAATTTTAACTATTATAATTTTGGTGTTTCTCGTTGTATTCTGCTGCATTTCACGAGCTCCATTGTGTATCAGAACTAACAACACCATGGTTTTCCGTTGCTTGCAACACTCACCCTCCCCGCGACCTCACTGGGGATGCTTCATCAATAAAGCCGAAGCTTCTAATGAAAATATTCTTATTTTACAGTTCTCCTAAAACGGAATACAAGAAAATTATACTTCTGACGAAATTCTGTTTGGTTTTTATTTTCATATTGAGAAATTTCACAAAATTGTATGCGCATAAAGGTATTTTCTGTCACTCGCCTCACGTCAGAAATGCTCAATTACAACGAACATTGAAAAAAAAAAGCGCAAAACAGTCAGAGAGTGGAAGTTCGTCATTTGCGCGTGCATATGCCACAGGCTGCCAGATGAGACTGACAGCGTGAAGGACCGCTGGTTTATGGTTTTTTGATGCTAATTTCACGGCGTGCTTCATCGACCATGTACTGCATTACTGTCTGCGTCAGCGGCAGTAAAAGCCCACCGACTGAGCGTGTGTAACTGGCAACGAGTGCGCGGAAATCTGCCGGTTCGCAACGTCGTCCCCGTTCCAGGAACATTACGTCTGCCAAGAAAGAAAGGAGATTAATGCACTGTCAGTGTAATTGTCATCATTCCGAGCTTGGACTCGGTGTTTAAGTATGAGGAATGATCTGGCCGTGGCCTTGTTTAACCGACCAGCTGAGATTCACTCCTAGTGACGAAAAAAAGCATGTAAAACCTAAACATGGATGATCGAGCGGGAATCTGAATACCAGTGGTTCCAGATGCCAGGCGAACATTTTAATAGAGACGCCACCACGCCCGACATCTTAATTTTATGATCACTTTCTGCAGGTAACACTCATTCCAGATGCAGCGGATGCGAGCATCACCTCAACTGCAATTTCAATGAAACGCGTCAACATGTAGGCTCCTTTCGTCACGGATTTAGTTCCTTTTGCTGCGTTAGGTATTCGACGATTGAGCAATCGCAGACTGCGGCACTCTTGTTTAAACACATTTCTTTCAGTTATTTTAACGAGCACTGATATTCTTCCAAGAAACACTCTACATAGTTCGTAACAGAGAAAAAGGATACTTTTTTTCTGGACAGAACAAGGAAGGTTACTGAAGGTGAAAGATAATGGATTTGGAATTTCAATTCAGCTCTCTCTCTCTCTCTCTCTCTCTCTCTCTCTCTCTCTCTCTCTCTCTATCACACACACACACACACACACACACACACACACACACACAAAGAGCGCGCGCGCGCGCGAGCTGATCAGTGTAGGTATTTAAATACGTATACCTGATACGGGTACATCAAACCCGCTCTCCTTCCACGGCGTTTAATAGCTTGCTTTTTACTTCCAGTTATAAACTTTGCAGTGGAGATCGAATACTACTTTCGAATAAAATTTCGTGTACATGCTGTTAGAACAGCGGATAAAATATTAAATTAGTATATCCCATGTATGCTAGGTGAAAGAGCGACGGTAATTAATTCCGCATTAGAACTATGCCTGATACTTATTTTGTAAGCTTAATAATTTAGCGCACATCTCATTTGCACAATGCACATATTTTGCGTTCCCCGTAGCGTGTGTTTCTGTCATCACTTGAGATGGACGTAAGATCTTGATTATTGAGCATTAGATTATCTGACCCACTTGAAGTGTAAAAGTTTTAGCAGGGTATTACTGTGTGTCATGCTGCCTATTTTGTGCAGTATTGTGCCGTCTTTGATAACAGTTGCAAAACTGCGATGCAATGCTACACAAAATATGCTGGTGTACAAAGGTTAATAACGGAAGTAACTTTTGCATGATACGAATATGTGACTACCATGTGACCTAGCTCGACGTGAGTTGGACCATACATAGGAAGAACTGCTTCAGTATGGTACAGAAGGTAACTGAATGAAATAGTAATGCCCCGAAAAGAAATTACATTTTTATTCAAATGGCCCCAAGCACTATGGGACTTAACATCGGAGGTCAACAGTCCTCTAGACTTAGAACTACTTAAACCTAACTAACCTAAGGACATCACACACATCCATGTCCGAGGCACGATTCGAACCTGGCACCGCAGCAGCAGCGCGGTTCCAGACTGAATCGCCTAGAACCGCTCGGCCACCGCGGACGGCTAGAAATGACACTTTTATTGACGGAAGTCATCCCCATTTATGACGGTCCCTGGTCTTTACATAGTTCTAAAAGAGTGTGTGACCACCACGGATGGCGATGTATGCAGTGCAACGTGCTGCTATACTGGTCATAAGGCTGGTGGAACGCAATAGTTGTGGTAGGGCGTTCCATCTCTCCACCAGCGTGGTGTCCGCCCCCGGTAGCTGAGTGGTCAGCGCACCAGAATGTCCATCCTAAGGGTCTGGTTCGATTCCCGACTGGGTGTTTTGTTGTCCTAATCAACATTATTTCATCCCCATCGACGCGCAAGTCACCGAAGGGGCGTCAAATCGAAAGACTTGCACCCTGCGAACGTCTACCCGACGGGAGGGCCACGTCACACGACCAGCGTGGTGGCAACTGCTCGGTGGCTGTGCTGGATTGACGTGCCGTAATAAGTTTCCCTAACGCATCGTACACGTGCTCGATGGGCTTTAAGGGCGCATACACACTAGGCCAACGAACGACAGCCAGTGGATTCGGCAGTGGCCTATGGCCTCATCCTCACTAAACCAAGTGGCTGGGACCAAGGGATTCGGCCACGTGCAATCAAAGTTGGCTCTGGCGACTTGTCAACGTTGATCCCATTTTGTCATTGTTATACAGTAGCGTTTTACCTGCAATTTTACCGGCTGATATTAAGGGCGTCGTCGCATGAACGGGTCTTATGTTACAGTAAGAAGCTGATCGTCAGAAAAAGAAGAAGAAGAAACGACGGTGGTGGACTTTTAAAAACTATTTTTAAAAATTACGGAACATCGTGGGAGGGGGAGGGTGTGAAAATTAGTGTCCAACCTTAAAGCTAAATTGTCATATAGGCTATTTCATAATTTTTCCGAACAAAAGCTATAAACGTCAATACAGGTTTCGTTTTGTTCTCCACAACGTGCACAGTACTACCAGCGGCTCACTGATTTCCCTCCAACCGTCTAATCTTTTCAGTTTCCTTTTGTAATAGCAGTTCGTAGTGACTCATAAACATTCATCCTCACGATCTGCTCCATCAGCTTCAGTGCTGTCTCCGTATGCCTCTCAGCAGTCCAGTATTTTTGAACATAATAAGTGCACAGCCGTTCAACAGACACAGCAAATCACTACTGAACCAACGAACATTCTATCCGGCGTCCGAGGGGTCCGAAGGCCAATCCACCGCCAACGCTGTATGTTACCACTGGCAATACGAACCACAACCAAAGCCAACCGCTTCGTTGGTTCCGATTTGCCGCCCGTACACACTAAGCAAATCTCTGCCAACGAAGCGGTTGGTTGTCGTTCGTTAGCCGTCGTTGGCACTATGTGTACATTCATTAAGTTGAGGGAACGAGCAGGCCAGTCCATCAGCCAATATCCTCTCGTTTAAAGAGTTGCTACACCTGAGATGTCCAGAGCGGCTGCTCTCACGCGGTAAGAGCACGCGACCTCACCCCTCCTCCGCCCAGTCCGTATGCTATTGGCACCATCCAAGAGCTTGCCGTCGATGTGCGTGTGTCAACGGAACACGACATACTGGTCGTCGGACAGAGAGAGCACCCCCAAGCAGTCGCCGTGCCACTGTGGAGCGTGAGATAGCGTGCCTTGCAGGTCGTGCTGAACTGCGAGCGCTGTTTGACATGGGTCCCACGATGTGGCGTCCACCTGCTGCTGTAGTTGACCACCTACTCTCCTCCGTGCAGCAGTGCCTCTCATTCACAACGCAACCCAGTCGCGTAAAACAATGCTGGGAGCAACACCCAAACTCCTGGACTACACTCGTCACACTCCATCCCGCTTCTAGTTTCCCGCTGGTTCTTCCCCGTGTGCAGTCACCCAAATGTTGTACGAGGCCGTGTTTTAATGAAGACCACCACAGTGCATTGTAACAGATTGCCGATTGACACGTTGTAACATCCCCTTATCTATAGAGCAGCGATGAACTGAATTTAAGAACCTCTGATTAGTCTCTGTGATATATTTTGTTGAAATAAACGAATTATTGTTTTACGTGTCCCCCGCTGGCGCGGAGAAGACCTGTTTTGGTTCAAATGGCTCTGAGCACTATGAGACTTAATTCTGAGGTCATCAGTCCCCTAGAACTTAGAACTACTTAAACCTAACTAACCTAAGTACATCACACACATCCATGCCCGAGGCAGGATTCGAACCTGCGACCGTAGCGGTCGCGCAGTTCCAGACTGAAGCGCCTAGAACCGCTCGGCCACACCGGCCGGAGAAGACCTGTTTTACCTCTAGTAAAGACTAGACGCATTTTCCATTACAGCTGCGATAACCACTTTGTAATTTGCAATATTTACATAAATATCGTACAACATATTTTAGTTAATTCACTCAGCCGTGCAAATAATTAACATTAATCACCACTGAAATAATTATCCATTTTTCTTATTACAGCTTTATATTGTCTGTGGGACTGCCGCCATATGCCGATTACAAACAGACGGATTTGTCCACCAGAAATTGGCAATGGTGTTAGCGCAAATTGCACGGCCAAAATATCGAAGAACTTCGTCTTCTCGAACGCTTAGTTCGAGCATTCCAGTCCGATGCCTTCCAATTATTCTTAACACGGTCACGGAATATCTTTGTTAAACAGGCAATGGCACAACTACTAATATTTTCTTAATAGCATTACAGGTCTTCCAGCTAACCCCGCGCACTTACACACTGAGCGAGTGGCGCAGTCGTTAGCACACTGGACTCGCATTTGGGAGGACGACGATTCAATCCGGTCTCCGGCCATCCTGATTTAGGTATTCCGTGATTTCCCTAAATCGTTTCAGGCAAATGCCGGGATGCTTCCTTTGAAAGGGCACGGCCAATTTCCTTCCCCATCCTTCCCTACTCCGAGCTTGTGCTCCGTCTCTAATGACCTCGTTGTCGACGGGGCGATAGACACCAATCTCCTCCCCCTCCTCACGCACTTACACCGTTGCGTAAGTGTGATGCTCCTTTATAACTGATCCTCCCATTTGAACTAAATTTAATTGCAGTCACATTCCGAAATTCAACATGCAACCACTAAACCTTTCACAGGATCGTTGGGTAAAATCATTGCCCTTCCTCATATCATCTCTCCTTAGTAAAAGAACACATGTAAACTGAGGAAATGCGCGAGGGAAGAAGAAACAGTTATACAAACACCGTCTTTTCCCGTTCCTTCAACTGTCTCGTGTTGCGTGGCAGGCCCCTTTTCGCGCTATAGTCAGATGACTTCACACTACGTGACGTCCACCTTTTTGCGAGCGACTACGAGACCTCTGGCAACACCGAGTTAGATTAGAGTTTATCTCACCGCCGACAACAAGGTTGTTAAAGACTTAGCCTAAGACCGGATTAGGGAAGAAAATCGGTAGCCTTCTTTTCAAGGAAACTATTCCAACATTTGTCTTAAATAACTCATGGAAACCAAGCAAAATCTTGATCTGCATCACCGAACGGGGTATTGAACCTGTCTTCCAGAATCTGAGTCCAATGTAAACCACTGCGCCACCTTGCTCGGTTTGGCCCTGAAAGCATCACGCACACGTCCAATTAAACTGAACCCAAACAAACGGGCAGTGACTTCAGTTAAACTAATTAATGCGAATTAAATTCCAAACTATCGTACGTACGCGCGGAGAAGAGTCATTTACGGTTTTCCGATACCCCATTAGAGTTTTTGCCGCCCCAGGAACCAGAAAAAAAGAACGTATTGTATGTATGAGTGTGGGTAAATTCCTACGTGTCTAGGCAATAATCGCTGGGTGAGCAGTATTTCACGGCGCTTGCAGAACCTGCAGCATAATCGCTGGGTTAGCAGTATTTCACTGCGCTGGTAAAACCTGCTGCAGCCGCAATAGATTTTTGCTTGTTCGTCGCTTTTGTAGCTTGTAGCGACGGGGCGATACGGCGTAAAACTGGCAGGAGCTAGTGAGAGGTGACGCCCGCGCTTCGTCACAAAACGACTACGGGCTGTAAACGATAAATGTTTACAACGTATAAGGGGCGTTCAAATGAAAAGCGAACACGCACCACAACGATATGAAGGAATGTTTCCATTCAAAAGTAAGCACTACACGTTTTAAGACATTTATGCCACTGAGAGAAGAGACGACCAGTTCTTGTGTCGTAGTACGCGGTCGACAGCTGACGCATCCAGACCCGCACGACCGAGACTGACGTCCGATCACGTCTTTCTTCAGGTCGCCGTAGGTATGAACACGACACGGTGCAAAATTCGGGCGGTACGGAAGATGTTGCAGCAGTGTCTGCCAACCAAATCGCTCAAGGGTAGCCTTGGTCCGAATGGCAGTGCGGGGGTAGCAGTTATCGTGCAACAGGATGATTCCGCCAGACATACCGAGGGCAAGCGGCATACAAAACATTGGAAACATACATCTCTCACGCCAAACAAATCCAAAATCTTCAGTTCTGGTAAGGTCACGAGGACTTTCTTCTTCGGCTGATGGGGCCCTCTGCTCATTGAGATCCTCGAGCGTGGAATTATAACCAATGTGCAGCGCTATGAAGACACTCTGCAGAAACCGCGACAAGCCATAAAGTCAAAATGCCCACAAATGCTGTCGGACAGAATCCTCTTGTTTCACGATATCACCGGCCCTCACACTGCCTGTCGGACCAAGGTTAGCTTCAACTATTTGGTTGGGAAATACTATAATGTCCTCCGTACAGCCCATATCTTTCACCGTGTGATTTGGCGACCTGAAGAAAAACATTGGAATAAATGTCTCAACGCGTGTGGTGGTGACTTTTGAATGGAACCACTCCATGGACCCATTGTGGCTGGTGTTCGGTTTTCATTTAACTGCCACTTATACCACAGTAATGTAAACAAAGTCGAGGCGAACAATTTTGGACACGACGCTTGCAGTTTATCGAGCTGCGAAACAGCCTCAAATTGGCCTACAAAAGCTATCTGATATACAGCGCATGGGCGCTGCGTGACATTCTAAATATCCTTTCGTCGCCTTTCGCTACCAGTTTCAATTCATTAGATTTTTGAAACTTTTTATTGCGCTGACATTCCTAGTTTAAATTTTTCCGTAAGGATGATGGGGAAACTAAATTTTTTTTAGATGCTACGAAAAAATGAATTATTACGGTCACAATTCGATGTAAAACTAAACCTTACAAGCACAGTAGTCTCGTAGTAGGAAGTCCAGAGAAACAAAGCGATGCAATTGTTAATTTTAGGAGGTACAATTCGCAAAATTGTGACGTAAATTTACACAAACCCACTTTTACAATGTGTAAGTGGAAGAACAGGATATGTTTAATATTGAAGGAGATTTTAGCGAGGAAAAGAAATGAGCTTCAAACGGTTATGAGCGGTTAGACTGGTGGAGTAACAGAAAGAGATACGATATTCAAAAACTCACGCAACGCGTGTGCGGTTTGGCTTAGTTGGCTTTTGCTGGCCAGACTAAGGCTGTTTCCCGGCTTAGTAGACCACTAGTTTCCCACATCAAAGTGTTTGTCTCGACTTCCTTTACACCACTGTGACGCGTTCAACACAGTTACCGTTTACAACTTGTATACTCTTCCGCCTTTGCTTCCTGTAACAAATGCTGCGACCTATCACAAAATATTAGGTTGGTGTACAGGCTCGTAGCGTATTTGTGTTGAATGTTGGTAATCCGGTTGCTATGGGTTTATTTATCGATTGTCCTTTTTTTTTTTTTTTGTAGATCAATGTTGCTATCTCACTTAACACTCGGAGACAGTTACCAGAGCTTCTCTTCATCGTTGCGCACCATGTTAGTAAACCACTCGCAGAACTCCCTTCTACGATCTGGGTCGTCCTCGTTCATTCCGTGTAGCAATCGTGCAATGTAGCACTTTCACCTTGCTGTCTTCAAAACACTAAAGAACGGCGTTTATCGACAAAAGCCACGCACATTGGGGGAACTTCGAGAATCCATAGTGCATTCATGATTAAGTATCCAACTAAACATGTTGCAGTCAGTAGTTGGTGCTGCAATTCGGAGGCATCGTTTGTGTGTGGATGTTAATGTTACCATTTCGAACACCTACAGTGATATCTTTAAGTTGGACTTTAAGCTACACTTCCACCAAAAATGAGACAGCTCCGTCAATTAGTTTGCAAGTTATGGACTTTTAAACAGTGGATACATTTTTTTTGAACCCCTCTGTATTATTCCGTTTGAGTTCAGCATAGGGATGACAGCAGCTGAGGCAGCCACATACATTTGCGTAGTGTATCGGTAATGCCATTGGACAGAGCACGACAAGAAAATGGATTTTTCTTTTTAAGGAGGGTCGTTTTGACATTTAGTAACTCCACGTTCAGGAAGATCTTCGGGGTTTGATGCAGTTCATTTAAACGCATTAATCCACAACGACCCACGTCGGTGTGCTTGAGAAATGGCATACGTTATGAAATGTGATCATCCACCATCGTGCAAGACTTGCATGCAATGTGGAAGATTCAAAAATCAGGTATATGGTTACCACACGGCCTAAGCCAAAACCACAAAAATGGCGGGTGGCCATATGTGCATGTCTTTCACTCGTCATTAACTAACTCGTAAACAACACCGACCATTCCCATCCTGTATCGTTACTGATGACGAGAAATGGTGCCTTTACGCTAACATAAGTAAAAGAAAGTAGTGGTTGCGCCCAAACAAACCAATAACTCCCCGTAAAAGACCGCGCATCCACGAAAGATCGTGTTATGCATGTGATGGAACAGTGACATTGTGGTGTGGTACGAATTGCTTCGTCCAGGGAGAAGAAATAAAAACTCTGAGGTTTGCCTATGAGATTGTAATTCTGTCAGAGACAGTTGAGCTGTTGAACGGAACGGACAGTGTCTTGAGAGGAGGATATGAGATGAACATCAAGAAAAGCAAAACAAGGCTAATGGAACGTAGCAGGATTAAATCAAGTGATGGAATTAGATTGGGAAATGAGACATTTAAAGTAGCAGATGAGTTTTGCTATATGGGCAGCAAAACAACTGATGACGATCGAAGCAGAGACGATATAAGAGGTAGACTGGGAATGGCAAGAGAACCATTTCTGAGGAAGAGAAATTTATTAACATCGAGTATAGATTTAAGTGTCAAGATGTCTTTTTTGAAGTTATTTGTATGCAGTGTAGCCATTTATGGAAGTGAAACATGGACGACAAACAGTTTACAAGCTTTTGAAATCATGTGCTACAAAAGAATGCTGAAGATTAGATGTGTAGATCGCGTAAGTACTGAGGAGGTACTGAATAGAATTGGGGAAAAAAGAAATTTGTGACACAACCTAACTAGGAAGAAGGGATCAGTTGGTAGAACACATTCTGAGATACCAAGGGCTTATAAATTTAGTACTGGAGGGAAGCTTGGGAGGGTGGGGGAGGGGTGGGGGTGGGGGGGGGGGGAAGAGGTAAAAATCGTAGAGGGAGACCAAGAGATGAACAGAGTACGCAGATTCATAAAGGTGTGGGTTGTAGTAGTTACTCGGAGATGAATTTGCTTGCAAAGGACAAACTAGTATGAACAGCTGTATCAGAGTAGTCTTCGGACTGAAGAAAACAACAGCATGATGAAACTTCAACTTTCGAATTGCTGCGCCATTTCAGTGGCACACTGATGGACCTGTTACCTGTACAGTAGCAGAACTGTCCACAAGGTGTACTCTCTTCTAACAATACGCCACTCTTGTTGCGAAATGCTCTTAGCGTGGAACGACAATCGTAAACTTACTCTCTGAAGTCGCTACCTATTTTCTACAAATTAATGACAGAGACCTTATCTTTCTGTGACTGTTACTGAATGTAACAATATTGTTCTGTGTTACGTTTGTCATATTTTACTGTTTTTACAGCTATTTATTATTTATTTACTCATTCGGCAGTCAAATGGTTCAAATGGCTCTGAGTACTATGGGGCTTAACATCTGAGGTCATCAGTCCCCTAGAACTTAGAACTACTTAAACCTAACTAACCTAAGGACATCACACACATCCATGCCCGAGGCAGGATTCGAACCTGCGACCGCAGCAGCAGCGCGGTTCCGGACTGCAGCGCCTACAACCGCGAGGCCACCGCAGTCGGCTCATCTGTATCAAACATGGCACACACTTTATGTACTACCTGGAAGAGATTACTGTGACAGACACCTGAGCACCCCTCATGCTGAGGTTGGAGATGAAAAGGTGTAACTAAAGCACTACTCAGCACTTTGTTATATACATGACTCGCTGTTTGCGTATAAATTCTGCGGGAGTATATGGGACACATTAATAGTACTAAGCTCAATCTGTATCTTCTTTGTACTGCCCAATGCGGATTAAGAAAATATGAAGAAATGAGTTTAAACATTTGCCCTATTACAAACGTGTGTGTGTGTGTGTGTGTGTGTGTGTGTGTGTGTGTGTGTGTGACATAGAAGTATGTCTACACTGGCGCAGCCGCGTGCAAGAAAAGAGTTTATTTAATATGAAAAAAAATTGACAGCAGCGTGTGTGAAACTTTGAAAAGCCAGGTGTTTATCAAGTTCCTGCGTAAGCGGTTGCATTACCGCGGTGGATGATGGGCCGCCGCAAAATGAGATAGCGCGCTGCATTTAGGAGGCTGCTTCGAGCATCAAGGCAGCCACCAAGGGGTGAGCGTGCACGATACGGGTAGAATCGGCTCCTGGGTTAACGGCCAACCTTCTGCAGACTAGGCGCGGCTCTGTGCGGGCTTGACGCCACTAATACACCCATTAGGACAACAAAAAGCCTCCATGCGAGCGATTAAAACGGGAAGACGCGCAGCTGATTCGATATCGTGACATGGCGCGCGCGGCTTTCCTAGGAACTTCACCCTCTCGATCCACACGGAAAATACACTCAGGTGACAAGTCATGGGATACCTCCTACTATCGTGTCAGGCTTCCTTTTGCCCGGCGAAGTGGCAAGAACTTAAGAAGTCGTTCGAAATCCCCTGCATAAATATTAAGCCATGCTCGCTCTACAGCCGTCCTTAATTACGGAAGGCCGGCCGTTGTGACCGAGCGGTTCTAGGCGCTAGTCCGGAATCGCGCTGCTGCTACGGTCGCAGGTTCAAATGCTGCCTCGGGCGTGGATGTGTGTGATGTTCTTAGGTTAGTTAGGTTTAAGTAGTTCTATGTTCTAGGGGACTGATGACCTCAGATGTTAAGTCCCCTAGTGCTTGGAGACATTTGAACCATTTTGAATTACGGGAGTTTTGCAGCTGCAGGATTTTGTGCACGATATAAACTCTCGAGTACGACTCATAAATGTTCGATGGGACTCATGACGGGGAGGGGCGGGGGGAATTCTCCAGAATGTTCTTTAAACAAATCGTGAACAATTGTGGCCCAGTGACATGGCGCATTGTTATCCATAAAAAGTCCGTTGTTGTTTAGGACATGTAGCTCATGAATGGCTGCAAATGGTCTCAAAGTAACTAAACATAACCATTTGCACTTCATGATCGGTTCAGTTGGACCAGAGGATTTAGTCCATTCCATTCCATATAAGCACAACCCACATCAATATGGAGCCACCACCAGCTTGCACAGTGACTTGTTGACAACTTGGGTCCACAGCTTCGTTGTGTGTGCGCCGCACTCGAACTCTACCATCAGTTCTGACCAACTGAAATAGGGACTTATCTGACCAGGCCATGGTTTTCCAGTTGTCTAGGGTCCAGCCGATATCGTCACGAACCCAGTAGAGGCGCTGCAGGCAATGTTTTGTTGTTAGCAAACGCACTCGGGTCGGCCATCTACTGACATAGCCCACTGACGTCAAATTTCGGCGCACTGTCCTATCGGATACGTTCCTCGCACGTCCCACATTGACTTCTGCTGTTATTCACGCAGTGTTGCTTGCCTCTTAGCACTGGTAAGTGTATGCAGACGCCGCTGCTCTCCGTCGTCAAGTAAAGTACGTCGGCCAATGTGTTGTCCGTGGTGAGAGGTAATGCCTGAAATGTGCCTACTCTAAGGTGCCTTGCCACGGTTCACGTGCCTTCCCCCGTCGGAGGTTTGAGTCCTCCCTTGGCCGTGTGTGTGTGTGTTTTGTCGTTAGTTTAAGTTAGATTACGTAGTGTGTAAGTCTAGGGAACGATGGCCTTAGCTGTATGGTCCCATAGAACTTACCACAAATTTCCAATTTCGGCGTACTCTTGACACTGTGGATTGCGGAATATTGAACTCCTTAACCATTTCCGAAATGGTATGTCCTATATGTCTAGTCCAACTGCCATTCGCCGATCACAGTCTGTTAATTCTCATCGTGCGGCCGTAATAACGTCGGAAACACTTCACGTGATTCACCTGGGTACAAATAACAGCTCCGTCAATGCAGTGCCCTTTTGTACCTTATGTACGCGGTACTAACGCCATTTGTATGTGTGCATATCACTATCCGATGACTTTTGATACCTCAGTGTAAATTTGCTCATCCACGCATTCGATCATAGCAAGCGCATTATGTTGAGCAAACTGGTATGAGACTACCGATAACACACTAGTAACTAGTAAAGAATTCTAGACACAGATCTGCTCAGAAAGATGTCTGATTATACGGAAAATGCCTCTACGGTACTCCTTGTAAAGCGCGCCGTGCCTGTCAGCGATGTACGGCATTAAGAGACAATGTACTTAAAAGGAAGTTTTCTTCCAACAGTATTCCGTAATCTCCTTACTCGGTATCACTTTTGCTGAAGGATCCAAGAAACGTCATGCAATGCAAACTGAAGCGTTCTCACGAGTTCTCATTCGACCGACACTTTAGACATTGCTCGTCAGTGTAGGACCCGAAGAACGGGATTGACAGAGGAAGTAGAGGCCTTCCAAAAAACAACAAAACGTTCGTTACAGGTTTATTTATTAAGCGCAAAAGCGTCACGAATATGCTCAACCAACGCATGCGGCAGACGCAAGAGAATCATGTTGTGGGTAACTGATAAAATTCCCTGGCGGCAGATTCCTAGAAGAGTGAACCTCCTTCTCCTAAATTTATCTGACAAAAAGGAAAACCCTCGGCCACGCACGATAAGGTGATTTCGAATCTCCTACATAACAAGCTAAGCACATGTCAGTCATGTCTGATACAGGGCGTTTCAAAGTATATATTAAAAACTTGTCGAGGAGATAAATTACGTTGTGGGGAACAGCTGTTAATTACAAGACTTCACCGACACTTTCCAGCGATGCATGATGATGATGATGATGATGATGATGAGGAGGAGGAGGAGGAGGAGGAGGAGGAGGAGGAGGTGGTGGTGGTGGTGGTGGTGGTGGTTAGAGTTTAACGTCCCGTCGACAACAAGGTCTTTAGAGACGGAGCAGAAAGTCAGCTTAGGAGGAGGATCGAGAAGGATATCGGCCGTGCCCTTCCAAAGGAACCATCCCGGCATTTGCCTTACGCAATTTAGGGTTATCATGGAAAACCAAAATCAGGATGGCCTGACGAGGATTTGCATCTTAGTCCTCCCGAATGCGAGTCCAGTGTACTGACCACTGCACCACGTCTCTCGGTAGCAGGGATGCAAGGCGCCCTTGTCGATCATACCCATGATAGGTGGCAGGCGTAGGCATTCTGCAGCATGTGTCTTGAGTCGTGTGTCGCCTATAAGCCAGAAGACATCATCTCTGTACGAAAGGGAAAACGCCCAGCAAAATAGAATTTCATAATTTATTGCTTAAATACCTTTCCCCGTTTAGAGGCATTCTTACGGTTTTCTTGTTGCAAATAACTTCAATTTACCTGGGTAGGCAGCATGCACCACATCTGGGTAATAGATTCTGCTAGTTCGATGAATCTCGTCGCCCCACAGCCGGTAAGCACCAAAGGGGACTAGCACCGCCGCGGAGCATCACCGAACATTTACTCTCAAACAAAAGTTGTTCCTCAGGACGTGACGCATCACCGCTAGACTTAGAAACACGCTGTATATACACTGTCCAGTCCAATTAATGTCATCATCACCTATTTCAGACGTCAACGTGCAGTAACCACTCACAGACGGCAGTTGGCAGCACTAGCAGTTGAGGGCATATAAAACGTGTCGGAGAGACGCGGGATACAGTGCAGTTCTTGCCGTAATGCCACAACGGAGCGATTTACCTGACGTCCAAAAGGGCATGATCACTGGCTTTCAAACCACCGTTGAGTGGAAGCATTTCCGAAACGCGTAAGCTTGTAAATCGTTCGTGTGCCGTCGTGGTTACACTACACTGTGAATGTGAAAATAGCGCTATCCAAAACCGTGCCGAGCCAGCCGTGGTGCACTAAGACCCATATTTGGTTTGGATTGTTTGGGGGAAGAGACCAAACAGCAAGGTTATCGGTCTCATCGGATTAAGGAAGGATAGGGAAGGAAGTCGGCCGTGCCCTTTCTGAGGAACCATCCCGGCATTTGCCTGGAGCGATTTAGGGAAATCACGGAAAACCTAAATCAGGATGGTCGGACGCGGGAATGAACCGTCGTCCTCCCGAATGCGAGTCCAGTGTGCTAATACTACGCCACCTCGCTCTGTTACGGCCCTTACCTGACTGGGGGTGAACAACGGCAGCGGACACATGTGCCGACGAACAAACGTGCAGCTGTTCAGCAACTGACCGCCCAGACGAACGAAGGAGCTCTCAACAGTGTCCCCTCAACGACTGCTCAGGGAACGTTGCTGCTTTATGGGCTTCCGTAGCAGGTAGCTCATGCACTCATACTAGCCGCTGTTCATCGGCGACAAAGGCTGAAATTTGCATGCCTATACCGCAACTAGACGTCCACTGTGCGGTATCATGTGGCATTTCAAATAACAGATGTCGTCGACGGCGTGAAACGCCTGATAGGAGACACCATGCATAATCGTTGTGAAGGTCCGGACTGGAGGATGAGTTGTTATGGTCTGGAGAACATTTTACTGTCAATACTTCTGTGATCTCCTCTTTGTGGAAGGCACAACGGATCAACACAAGTATGCATCCGTACATGCAGTATGTTTTTTCGAGACACAATGGGCCGGCCGCTGTGGCCGAGCGGTTCTAGGCGCTTCGGTCCGGAACCGTGCGACCGCTACGGTCGTAGGTTCGAATCTTGCCTCGGGCATGGATGTGTGTGATGTCCTTAGGTTACTTAGGTTTAAGTACACGGCTGGCCATTAAAGTTGCTACACCAAGAAGAAATGCAGAAGATAAACGGGTATTTATTGGGCAAATATATTATACTAGAACTGACATGTAATTACATTTTCACGCAAATTGGGTGCTTAGATACTGAGAAATCGGTACCCCGAACAATCACCTCTGGCCGCAATAACGGCCTTGATACGCCTGAGCATTGAGTCAAACAGAGCTTAGATGGCGTGTACAGGTACAGCTGTCCATGCAGCTTCAACACGATACCACAGTTCATCAAGAGTAGTGACTGACGTATTGTGACGAGCCAGTTGCTCGGCCACCATTGACCAGACGTTTCCCCATTGGTGAGAGGTCTGGACAATGTGCTGGCTAGGGCAGCAGTCGAATATTTTCTGTGTCCAGAAAGGCCCGTACAGGACCCGCTACATGCGGTCGTGCATTATCCTGCTGAAATGTAGGGTTTCGCAGGGATCGAATAAAGGATAGAGCCACAGGTCGTAACGCATCTGAAATGTAACGTCCACTCTTCAAAGTGCCGTCAATGCAAACAAGACGTGACCGGGACGTGTAACCAATGGCAACCCCATACCATCATGCCGGGTGATATGCCAGTATGGAGATGACGAATACGCGCTTCCAATGTGCATTCACCGCGATGTCGCCAAACACGGAGGCGACCATCATGATGCTGTAAACAGAACCTGGATTCATCCGAATAAATGAACCCAGGTTCGTCGTTGAGTACACCATCGCAGGCGCTCCTGTATGTGCTGCAGCGTCAAGGGTAACCGGGGCCATTGTCTCCGAGCTGATGGTCCGTGCTGCTGCAAACGTCGTCGATCTGTTCGCGCAGATGGTTGTCGTCTTGCAAAAGTCGCCATGTGTTGACTCAGGGATCGAGACGTGGCTGCACGATCCGTTACAACCATGCGGATAAGATGCCTGTCGTCTCGACTGCTAGCGATGCGAGGCCGTTGAGATCCAGCACGGCGGTCCTGAACTCACCGATTCTACTTACAGTCACTGGATGTCGACCAACGCGAGCAGAAATGTCGCGATACGATAAACCGCAATCGCGATAGGCTACAATACGACCTTTACCAAAGTCGGAAACGTGATGGTACGCATTTCTCCTCCTTACACGAGGCATCACAACAAACTTTCACCAGGCAACGCCGGTCAACTGCTGTTTGTGTATGAGAAATTGGTTGGAAACTTTCCTCATGTCAGCACGTTGTAGGTGTCGCCACTGGCGCCAACCTTGTGTGAATGCTCCGAAAAGCTAATCAATTGCGTATCACAGCATCATCTTCCTGTCGGTTAAATTTCGCGTCTATAGCACGTCATCTTCGTGGTGTAGCAATTTTAATGGCCAGTAGTGTAATTCTAAGTCTAGGGTATTGATGACCTCAGATGTTTATGTCCTATAGTGCTTAGAGCCATATGAACCATTTTCGGCATGATGGCATTTACCTGGAGGATAATGCAATATGTCACACAGCTCGCAGTGTACATGTGTGGAGAGAAGAGCACCAGGCTGAGTTTACCCAGGGAACCAGACTCCCCGGATTTAAACCCAGTCGACAATGTGTGGGATCACATCGATTGGGCTGTTCGCGCCATGTAACCTCAACCGAAAAATCTAACGCAGTTCAATGGCGCTGGAGTCGGCATGACTGCCCATCCCCATCCCCTGCAGAAACTGAATGACTGTCTCCCTGCATGCGTCGCAGCGAAACGTGATTAGTCAAGCTTCTGGCAGGTGGTCACATTCATGTAACTGGACAGTGTACATTGAAGAGTTACCCCTCCACAGCTTACTGCCATGTCGTAACCTCAGTCAACATCAAATCCGAAAGGAGGGTCCTCAATGAAGTGCAAAAGTTATCACTTAACCACATTTATTACTGAGAGCAACACCAGACTAACCACAAGTACTCCTGGAAGGAGCAAGCTGCTATTTACACAAATACTGAATATAACAGAATATGCAAACATTACGAACACGAGAACCTTGTAAAAACGATAAATACTAAATTTCAAATGTGTTCTGGTGATCGGATTTGTACTGGCGACAGCAGCACGCCAGGGAGCGACGTTAATAGCTACTTCACACTGCATGCAGCAGAGCTTGCGGCAGTATCTCCAGAGCTACGACTTGCGCAATTGTGTAGATTCTATTGCTTACGAAAATAATGGAAATGATTGAAGTCTTCCGGTTTAATACGGAGCTGGGTCACATTTGTCATTACCCGCAGACACAGAATGAACTGGTCCAAAATTTATTTTGGATCATTCTTTAAGCAGCGAAGCCCTTAGATGTGTACATG
Organism: Schistocerca gregaria; assembly: GCF_023897955.1. NCBI lineage: Eukaryota > Metazoa > Arthropoda > Insecta > Orthoptera > Acrididae > Schistocerca > Schistocerca gregaria. The sequence continues at coordinate 280,629,885 of NC_064924.1, read as the reverse complement.
CTACGAAAGAAAGGATGTAAGATTAGGGTTTACAGTATCGGTGACGTCGATGCCTTTGTACAGCAAGCTCACACACGGACTGGGGATACGTGGGGCTACTTTATGGACATGATCTCTTCAAACGAAGAACCCCGGTATTTGCATAAAGCGAGGTGCGAAAATCACGGAATACTTAAAAGTAGAACAACCTAGTGGAGATTTGATCCTTACCCCACTCAAATGCGAGGCCACTATGTCATGGAACATCATCAGGTCGGAGGCGACAAGCAAGTCACTGCAACGCAAGGGAGATCGTGCGATTGCTAATAGAGATACGAAGCTAAATGCTACCGCACAGGTGGCAGCCGCGTTCTAGAGGCACCTGCCCTATCACGCGGCAGAGTGATTCCAATAGCCTGGCTCGTGTTGTAGCCTGCGCAGTGTATGCAGCTCCAATACGCCGTATTGGCAGCTCGTCCGGGCTCAGCCCGTGGCGTCCCAATAACCCCGTTGCGGTCGAAGTGCGGTGAGTGTCTATAATGCACTACCGGCCGCCCACCACGCCTTGTCTGTGGCAGCTGTGCATAGCGCAACCGGCCGACCACCATTCAATGCGTTGTAACACTACCGCTACTACTCTGTTTCAATTTACTGGATGCCATGTTTAACGATCCTAGTAGAACTCGGGGCGCAATGGGATATTTAATGTTTCACTACGCTTGTAAAAGAAAAGAACACAGGAATGAGCTACCCCAGGGCAGTGTTCTGGCCCCCTATCCTTTTTTATATACATACGAATGATCAACCACACCCGCTGTACACCAGGAGTTTTCTGGATGCGGACGATCTCGCACTGGACACCCAGGGAAAGGATTTCCATGACGTCGAAAATAAGCTGTCTAAAGCACTGGAACAACTAGGACGTTTCTACAAAATTGACTTTATCCCTAACCCTACGAAAACGCAAGTCTGTGCTTTCTACCTAGAAAACAGACAGACCAACCAACAACTAAATATTTCATGGAATGGCACTCAACTTGAACATTCATTGTCCCCAAAGTATCTTGGGGTGACCTTAGATCGGACCCTAACGTTCAAAGCCATTGTCAAAACACCAAAATGAAAGTATCCGCAAGGAATAATATACGAAAAGTAAGGGGGTCTAACTGGGGAGCACAGCCAGTCACTATTCGGACTCCGGCTTTGGCGTTGTGCTGCTCTGCCGGCGAATGTGCAGCGCCTGTCTGGCCTAACTCCTGCCATGCTAGGCTCTGAATGAGACGTGCCGCATCATCACTGGCAGAAGGACGTAGAGCCTTCACATCTGACACTCACCCATTATTTGGCCATTCGCCAACACCGTATCGTTTGAAGTGCAGAAAAAGTTGTATAAGCGTCTACGTAAACAACAACAAGGCTAGACATGTGGGGAAAGAGAGTAGAGACTGCTCCTCTAGGCTGGAGACAATCTAAAGAACAACTACCTCCCAGTGACAAGAAGAACTGGTGTACCTGGAAGTCCCTCACAAGAGATTACGAACTGGTGTTGGGCGGTGTAAAGAAACTCTTGAAAAAAAAACGGGGATACGCTAGAGGACCCTCAACTACTGAGTGTGGAGAGGAGCAGACCTAGTCTCACTTGCGCAACTTCCGTCTGTGCCCGTCATCATGCACCGAAGAAGACTTGATGCTGGCCAGTTCTAACGCCTCGGACATTCCCTGTTTCTCGACGAAGACAATTTAATTCAATGTCTGTTAGTTGATACTTAAGTGTATTTACGAATGTTCATTTATGTACCATTACATCTAACTGTATGCTAACTGTAATGCTTTGAACGTAGCTCACTTTTGGGCAAAAGCAAGTTAATTATAGATTTCTTTACCCTTTTTCATGTTTTACATGTTAATGTCCATTGTCTACTTACATGTTTTACAACTGTTAATTCCCCTGTAATTTATGCCTTTGACACGAATAAAAAAACAAGAAAACACTTTTTAAATGTGTAAAAAAGTCACCTTGTAGTGTAAATAACGTACCATACTTGAAAATCACTTAAAACTGTATGTTGTGTGTTTCTTGCACTTTTTCGAAAGAAATGCTTGCATATTTCATGTTCTGCCCAGGCAGAATGCGATAAGAATTTTTTTATGAAATTACTGCATAAACATTGAAATTATTAGGAATACCACCTTAAAACTTCTACATAAAGTTGTTTACTGATCAATTTAGACTACATAAAATTGAATCTTAAAGTTAACAATAAGAAAATATCGTGTCATTCTGAAAATATTACACTTATTTTTAATGCTTAATACAAAGTTACTGTTTTTGTTACTTCATTGAATCCCACCATTTGTGCACCAGTTGTATTTTCTGGTTTGCGAATAGACAACATATGATGGCTAGCGGTAACTTCTACAATCCAGTCTGCCCAGCTAGACAATTTTCTTTGTCAAACTGTGTGGTAAGCCAAATCTTTCTGCTAGTCAATAGATCAGTGACCTGATAATGAGATGTTTCATAGTTGGGCTAGAGAGTGTGCTCTCCACTGACTTTAAGTGTGCTAACAACTCGTATTCTTGTTCTGCAGTGAACACATTTTTAAGTTTTCGACCCTCTTTGTCTTCTGTGTAGTTTGTATTATTCTTAACTTTAAGAACGTATCTTTCCAACGTTGATTTCAGTATGGTCAGCTCCTTAGATGCTTCTAGAACTCCTATTTCAGAAGATAAAACGGTTTCCATAGATTTAATATCCCATAGCTGTCTCTCAGTTTTGTAATTTAAGTTGGCACAATCTGGAAAAGCTAGGAAATAAAGAAGGAAGTACATTGTTTGAAACTTACTTGCATCAAAAACTGACTGGGCGGAAAGGGACACTATTTCATTCTGTCCAGCTCGTTCCACCTCAAGAGCACGTTTTAGGTTAACAACTTTTATGAAACATAGTAACTGACGCTTTTAAACCTATTATATAACTAACATACAGCGAATGGCATGCACTTTAAAATGACCTGTGATTTACGGCTGTACAATTAACAATTAATGGCTTCTCTTGAGATGAAAGTCACCGTAAGTAATAAGAGCACAACTAAAAACGCAGAGGACAACCGTTTACTTACAAGTCGCACTCTGAACCAAGTTCAAATGGTTGTCGCACCTTACTTTCAATTCGGAGACACAGTTACATGCCACTATAACAGGTTACAGCACTCTCCAGTTTAGGAAACAGTACAATCCTGATCTCCTACCTAGAAAGATTGCACGCTTCTTCCAAATTTCCTTAATCCGCAATCCATCATCCATGGCACCGGTTTATCTAGGGTCCACCAACCGCTGTATGGAATAGAAAGCAAGTCATCCTGGTATTTATTACAATCCATTTAAGCAAAAACGAATGAAGTGATATATCTCATAGATTAACTGTTGTTTCAAACAGTAAAAATTACAGTGTTTTCCCGAACAGTCAGGAAGGCATTCTCAATTTTTTTTATCTTAAAGACATATTTCATTCAGTAACACGACGCTTTCAGCCTCGTTAATGCACCTTCGTTTTTGTTACAGGTTTCGAATAACCCAGGAGCAAAAATGTAACGCGAAGAGACTGCTTTCGTAATCCAGCCTTTTCCTTTATATGGACTGACGAAACTGACGTTCTGTCTGTCCTCTTCCCAAAAATACTGAGAACATATTTTGCCGTGCCTGGACGGTTTACAACACTTCCTTCTCAGAGCGTTCAACCGGAGCGCTCTTCAGGTTATACTGATAGAAAATCTAAGTCAAATTACAAAAATAAAAGCACTACAGTAAAACTAACCAGCGTAACTGAGACTCATGTATATAAAAGTAAATATCGCTTGAACGAGTCCACTGACGAATGAAATGTCATTCCTCTGCACTACACACTATAATCGAGAGAACTACTACATCTGTAAATGATGCAAGTTGGCATTTATTATCAAAATAGTTCCACCAGAAGCTAATTTTTGGGGCTATTAACACGGCGGAGGCCGGTTTCTAGTTTGTGACGCCATGACGTCTCTTATTATACGTCAATGGTCTAAACGGGGAAGTATGTATCTTTAGAGTAAGATAGTCTTTGGAAGTCGTTGGCGCTATGCGTGGCGAGTAGTCGTTGTCATGGGGGTGAAACTCATATTGGGACTTCTGGTAACATCCCTTGGTTCGCTGCTACGCCACTTGGAGAGCTGCAAGTTTATCAAACCATCATCTCGCTTTCGTACTGGCTAATTTTTGGTCTTCCATGTTTATTTTCGTTTCATATTTAAAAGAAGTTGGTTTCGTAACAGTGTGGTGCTAATTATGGCTTCTCGCTTATGTTGCACTGTTTGAATTGCGTTGTTAAAATGATACTCGTATTCGGATTTGAGTTGTGATTCTTGAGTTTCTCCCGGGGTATTTGGTTATCAAAATATCCACAGGTGTACTGCCGGTCTACAGTGTCCAACGGGCACAATATATCGGCGATCATACATGTCGCCATCATCAGGTGAACTGACGGACTGAGCTCCTGGAGAATACTACGAACAAACGGAGGGAGTCGCCATGGGTAGCCCACTCTCACCGGTGGTAGCGAATTTGTACATGGAGAACTTCGAGAAGGAAGCCCTGTCGTCATCCGAATGGAAACCTACTTGCTTCTTCCGTTACGTGGACGACACGTTCGTCATCTGGCCACATGGTATGGATAAACTCCTTGACTTCCTTACACATCTAAACTCCATACACCCCAACATCAAATTCACTATGGAGACTGAAACGGAGGGTAAATTACCTTTCCTTGACGTCTTGGTCAAGAGAAGGGCTGACGGCACCCTAGGTCATGGGGTGTATCGGAAGACAACACACACTGATGTGTATTTGCACACAGACAGCTGCCACCACCCTTCACAGAGGAATGGGGTACTTAAAACTCTTGTACTTAAGGAGCGCACTATCTCTGACAGAGATGGATGAAATCACGAGGGAGGAGGTAGGCACTGCGTTTATTCCATATACAGGCGCACTCTCGGAGAAAATCGCCCGCATTTTGAAGAAACACCGGGTCGGAACTGTGTTTTGTCCTCCGAATAAAACTCGTGCACTGGTGGGGAGCGCCAAAGATGACCTCGGTTTGAGGAAGGCCAGAGTGGACCAGATTCCGTGTCAATGTGGCAAGTCTTATATTGGTCAGTCGATGCGTACCGTCGAGGATCGATGCCGTGAACACCAGAGGCACACTCGACTGACGTATCCAAGCAAGTCGGCGGTCGCTGAACACTGCTTCTCGGAAGATCACACTATGGAGTATGAACGCACGAGGATTCTGGTACAGACGTCGAGATACTGGGACAGCGTTGTTACAGAGGCCATCGAAATTCGCATCAATGACGACCTCTTAAACCGTGACTGTGGCTATCATCTTAGCAAGGCTTGGGAACCAGCGATTGGGTTAATCAAGAGTAAATCGAGCAAACGTATAGTTGTGACGACCACGGCGGACAGAGACATCACTCCGACGTCATCTCTGACGCCGTCGCAATCTGTTCCACCGCGTGACCGTGGCGCTGGGCGCGGACGGCGGAGGGTATTTAAATCGGCCGCCGGAACGAGCAAAGCCAGTTCCCCCTGAGCAGCCATAGCGTACGGATCTCCGTACCGGTACGTTCACAGGAGCTCAGTCCGTCAGTTCACCTGATGATGGCGACATGTATGATCGCCGAAATAGTGCGCCCGTTGGACACTGTAGACCGGAAGTACACCCGTGGATATTTTGATAACGGATTTGAGTTGTTCTCGCATCCGTAGTAATGGGTGGAGTAAATGATTCCAAGTTTATTTTCTTTCATATAAAACAGAAGCTGCTTTCGTTGCATGGTGTCCTGCAATACCAGTTAAACTAATCTGTGTGTGAACTGCTCGATTTAAATGTGCTGTCTGCTACAGATAAGGCATGGATGTACATTTCTCCAGCCGTTTGACGAGCTACGAATTTGGCAATTTTCAACATTCTTTTAAATAATTTCTCCTGTACAAAAAATTTCATGGCAGGTTTGTTTCGTCATGTCGGACTGAGCAGTTTCCTTATTAGTGCAAGCTATATCAACGCCCGAGCATAGGACTTTGAAAGATGGTCGGTGGAATTCAAATCACTTTACGTTCATCGGTCGAATCGACCAACATTCCCGGATGCGAAACATAGATTGTGTGAAATTTCGAAGTTTAGTACAAGAAAAGAGTTTGTGATATCCTGAGGATGAGAAATAGCAAAACAGGGATATGTCTTCGATCTATGGTCTGAAACCACTACTATCTTGGAAACCACGAGTTTCGAACAATTTAAAAATTTAATAACTGATTTTCATCTTTTATTATATTACGCATGCTTTGTGGATGGCTAGCCACTTCAGCTTCATTTCTATACGTCTTAATGGAGCATGTTATCCGCAACATGGGCAAAATCTGTATCGAAATTTTAAGCCCAGGTTAAAGCCTCAAAAAATTGAGTGTTCAAGTGAGGTAGTGTGTGTCAATTTTGATTCTTCAGGTTACTGTAGTGGATGTGTTTCGGGTTGTGGTATTTGGGTATAATTAGCTATCTACAAATTATTATTATTGCTTACTCGTGTGTTTATGGAGGCAAAGTGGCAATTATGTTATGTAAGGTGGTATGCACGTGTGGGGTATGTGTTTCCACTTATCAGAGCTTTAGGTGTTCACAGTACTTTATTCTGAATTTTATATTTGTCTTCACGCATATGCTGAACGACAGTCATTGAAAATTGACACACACTGAAGAGTCAAAGAAACTGGTACACCTGCCTAACATCGTGCAGGGTGCCCGCGAGCACGCATCAGTGCCGCAATACGATTTGGCATGGACACGACTAATGTCTAAAGTAGTACTGCAAGGAACTGGCACCACGAATCCTGCAGGGCTGCCCATAAATCCGGAAAAGAATGAGGGGTTCGAGATCTCTCCTGAACAGCACGTAGCAAGGCATCCCAGATATGCTCAATAATGTTCATGTCTGGGGAGTTTGGTGATCAACGGAAGTGTTTAAACTCAGAAGAGCCACTCTCTATCAATTCTGGACGTGCGGGGGTTGTCCATTATCATTCTGGAATTACCAGAGTCTATCGGAATGCACAATGGACATGAATGGTTGCAGGGGATCATAAAGGATGCTTACGTACGTTTCACCTGTCAGAAGTATCTAGACGTATCAGGGGTCCCATATTACTCCAACTACACACGCCCCTCTCCATTACAGAGCCACCACCAGCTTGAACAGTCCCCTGTTGACACGCAGGGGCCATGGATTCTTGAGGTTGCCTCCATACCCGTACACGTCCATCCGCTCGACACAATTAGAGACGAGACTTGTCCGATCAGGCAATGTGTTTCCAGCCATCAACAGTCTAATGTCTATGTCTATCGGCCCAGGCGAGGGGTAAAGCTTTGTGTCGTGCAGTCATCAAGGATACACGAGTGGGCCTTCGGCTCCGAAAGCTCATATCGATTATGTTCCGTTGAATTGTTCGCACGCTGAGACTTGTTGATGCCGAAGCACTGAAATCTGCAGCAATTTTCTGAAGAGTTGCACTTCTGTCACGTTGAACGATTCTTTTCAGTCGTCGTTGGTCCCGTTCTTGCAGGATCTTTTCCTGGTCACAGCGTTGTTGGAGATTTGATGTTTTACCGGATTCCTGATATTCACGGCACACTCGTGAAATGGTCGTACGGGAAACTCTTCACTTGATCGTTACTTCGAAGCTGCTGTGTCGCATCGCTCGTGCGCCGACTGTGACACCACGCTCAAACTCACTCAAATCTTGAGAACCTGCCATTGTAGCAACAGTAACCGATCTAACAGCTGTGAAAGAAACTTGTTGTCTTATATAGGCGCTGCCGACCGGAGCGCCGTATTCTACCTGTTTAAGTACCCATATTTGAATACGCATGTCTCTACCAGTTTCTTTCGTGCTTCAGTGTATGCCTGTTTTGTAGAATTTATTTGGAGTTGTGCAATGTGTTTGTAATCTTGCTTTTCAATGTCCCCACAAATCATATGGAATATGTAGCGCCGGCCGGACGAGCGGTTCTAGGCGCTACAGTTTGGAACCGCGTGACCGCTACGGTCGCAGGTTCGAATCCTGCCTCGGCCGTGGATGTGTGTGATGTCCTTAGGTTAGTTAGGTTTAAGTAGTTCTAAGTTCTAGGGGACTGATGACCTCAGTAGTTAAATCCCATAGTGCTCAGAGCCATTTTTTTTTTTTTTTTTTTTTTTTTAATATGTAGCAGAACTTAGTTGAAGCAAGTAACTTCATATCGACTTAAATCCTTTTCCGAATATTTTTCCACATAGAACACACTGAATGTACACTGTTATTTATTTTCTGTCTTGTATAATACATTATCAGTTTTGCACATGTACAATAGTAATAAACATTACAAGTATTTTACAAAGTACCAATTGAAAAATACGTATATTTAACACACGTCTGAACATTATCATACACGTCACTTTACAGCTGTTGCACAATTCACAATAAATGTCCGAATTTCCCCACAATCAACTTCAGTGCATTTGTGCACTTTTGGAAGAACACGGTAACGGTCGCCCCCTCGGGTTAGGAGGCCAGTGGGTGTCGAGGTCGGACAGTGAAGGCGGTGCCGTTGTGATATGTCGGGGGCCGAGCTGCGAGGGCTGGTGAGAGTTTCAATCTTATACCTGAAGGTGCCGGAGAAACAGTGGTTTTTGAAATAACATTTTATTAACGTGTACGAATATTGTCTTCTCTGTGCCCAGGAGACAGGCCGAACAGCTCGCCCAGGCGTCGACGAGAAATTCTGGACACAGCACCCAAACAGCTTGTTTTACGACAGGTCAGGCACCCTGCCATACAGCGAAGCAGCGCGGGGGGCGGAAGCGGGACACCGCGTGACGGCCAGTGGTGAACTTTGAGGCCTCAGCGCACTTTAACAGTATCTTCTGGATGGCAGCTGTCGTGAAGGCGGAGCCCAGAGCTTCCTCGGCACACGCAGCGTACAGCCTGGATGGCGTTCACTCAGCAATCGGGCGTTCACCCAGCGAGTAGAAGATGGTAGCTTGCAATCAGTCGGCTAGCCCCTTCACCAGAGGAAGGCCCCGTAGGTGTGCATCTTCTATCAGTCACGGCTGCGACCTATCAGGAACGATGGCATGGAGCGACGAAGTCCACAGTCCCCAGGCTGCAGTTTCGCAGTTGAAGTCTTCAGACAGGCGGCCAGAAGCACATCATTGTTTGCCAGTAGCTATAACCTATAACTAGCGGAACTATCATTCCGTAGGGACTGGTAATGCAGACGGAATGAACACGCTCGCTGAGGACGAGCTGTCCGAAACATTATATAAAGCGAGATATCGCGTCACTGTAGCAGGTTAGGCGGCCACTTGCTCTCGTTTAGCGATCCTGTCCGCACTGTGTTGTCTCAAGTAAGGACTGTTTTCCCTGTCTCTGCATCTCATCAGTATTAGCATACCTTGGGAGTGGCGGAGCTCGCATGTTGCATGTTATTACTCAGTGTTGCAGAATTCGCAGAACGGCGTTGTGGGTGCCATCAAATAGTACCGTTTGTGCTCACTGCTATAGCTCTGCTTGCCGTGTAGCAATGAGGTACGGGCATTGAGCAGATTTCGCAATACCGGCACTCTTCGCGTGTCCTAGGTTACGGTTGTGACACAGGGTCTGAGTTGGACTTGGTCGTTTTACACTTTGTGTTGAGCAATAGCTTCTAAAACTTATTAGGGGTCCAAGAAGCAGGGTTCCTGTTCTCCAGCTTCTTGTGCTACTTGTCTGAATGCCCCCGCACACTCTCTAACGAGAACTGAGCGTCCATGATGCAGCCAAGTAGTTTATCCCGCGCATTCACATGTAGTTTGTACGCCTCACACTTCATCCAACCCCTCCCCCCCCCCCCCAAAAAAAAAGCCCTAATGCCGTCAGGTCTGGTGATATTTTTGCTACTACGACCAACACAGCGATTAAGCGATTAGAGTAAGTGAGGTTGAGATGTTCCTTCGGACCGGTTGAGATGTTCCTTCGGACCCTGGTAAAATGTGAGCGGTTCCTTCATGCTCAAAGTACATTGCAGTCCGCAAGGCAAAGAAAGTGTTTAATACTCGAATTTCGCAGAAAATTGCAAGTAATTCTATATTGTCATTCGTTGCCACTGCCCCAAAAAGAAATGTACGAGGGGTATTTGGGAAGTAAGGTCCGATATGTCACGAAATAGGAACAATAGTGAAAATCCGATACAGCTATGCGCAGAGTTGTTGGAGAATATATCTAATACGCCAGCCCACTGTTAGGTTTCGCCTGATTTCATGCAACCCCGCATAACGTAGCTGTCAGGCATTTCCATTTTCATGAGAATTGTAGGCCACACACAGCAGGGGCAATGGTGACGCATCCTGCAGCGTTTTCGATGGGACGTTTTTGATCACCCACCATAAAGCAAAAAAAAAAAAAAAAAAAAAATTCAAAAGTGTTCAAATGGCTCTGAGCACTATGGGACATAACATCTGAGGTCATCAGTCCTCTAGACTTAAAACTACTTAATCCAAACTGACCTAAGGACATCACACACAACTATACCCGAGGGAGGATTCGAAACTGCGACCGTAGCAAACGCGCAGTTCCGGACTGAAGCGCCTAGAACCGCTCAGCCCGAACTTGGGTCCCTCCGAGGTTCATCTCTGCTCACATGAACCGCTGGCTGTGAAGACAGCAGTTTGGCACATACAATGAACTGCAGGCCAGTGTAGAGAAGTGGCGGAAAGCGTAGCGGCTGCCTTCTATGATATGAGTACTGAAAAATTGGTACAACGCTACGACATGTTGAAGTCGGAGTAGGGTATATGTCCAACTCAAGTTTTCTTCTTCAAATCAGCGTTCATGTCATCTCCGAATATTAAACCCTATCTCCTGGGACAAACTGGATATTCCCGTCTAGTTATTCAAATAACCGAGGGAAGAGTCTACAGTACTCGCCAAGTTAGAGTAGATTCTAACCACCTCCATTCCACCCAAAACTGTCAAAGGAGTTAGGACGCACTGTGACCAAGCTGTCGGCCGATGATGGCGAGGGATGTAGAGTAGGTGCCACTGTGACGGCTGCCTATGGCCCTCGGGCCACAAACATTACGCAGTGTCTGAGATTCAGGACTGGTCGGGCCGAGATGACGGTGGGCGGCCGTCTCGCAGATGAGCGACACGGCGACGGTGTTGGGCCCACTAAACAGGCCGGCCGGGTCGCGCTGTTTGCACTGGCTGCCGGCTGCGGCGTCGTTAACATAAGCCGCTTCGATCACAGACGCTGCGCGGCGGGCCTTGTTATCGCACGCCCCAGGTGAACCGGAGGCTGTTTGCCGCCGCAGCTTACCCGGGTATAATGACTGTTACACGAGCAGCAACAGTCAGCTACAAGTCGGGCAGCCACCGGCCCCTGTCACTCAAAGGTTCGATGCCGCCTCCTCTCAACAGCAAAATCAACTCTCCACCTATCACGTACTACAGGTAGACCCAGTTACGTACGGATTCTTTTTCAGCCTTTTTAACATATACGCGATTTTAGTTTGAAGTGCAGTGTTGCCATCTGTTAACAGTACGCGAAAGCAGTAATGTGCTAGCGTACTTCAACGCGCGTCTTCAGTCATGTTTACCGAGACGTGAATTGCCAGTTCAGGTCAGTGGAGCTCTGAAGTTGCACTTGACAGGATCTGCATCAAAAACGTCGGGGAAGAAACTGCACATGTCGAGATAACGAAGCGTGTATGAGCGTCATATTCATTAGAAACAAAGAGGAAAGTTTGGCTCACTGTGGGAAAGGTGAGCTTATTTTTGAGATTGTGTGCTTTGAACTTCGTGAATCCTCTGTGTGAACTGTTCGTAAGAATGTGGAACCATTTCGAAAACCTACTCACTGTTCATCTGACTTAAGTGCGACTACAGTGACTAAACCTCGCACGGAGGCGATGGGAAGAAAGGAAAAAATGCTAAGCCACTGGATTGAGCACCACAGACGACAGAATATGTCTCTCTCTGGAGCCGCTATTCATGCTACATCCACGAGCAGATTTACCGGAAAAAAAGGACGATCCAGCACCTTTCTCGGCCAGCTCAGGTTTTTTGATCGTTTCAAACATCGTTTCGGCTTTCACAACACTAAAATGATAGGAGACGCAGCTGCGGCAGACGAAGTTGGAGCCGAGAAATTTAAAGAAAGATTTAAATAAATTGTGACAGATGCAAGTTTTCAACAGTCACGAAACGAGCTTACTTTGGAAACGAATGCCTAGTCGCACGTTAATTTGTATAGAAGAAAAAAACATCTAGTTTTAAAGGCTGTCAAGGACCGATGCACCTTCCTTTTTGAGGATTACAAATTAAAAACCCTTAATATCTACCACACTCAAAATCCTATGGCACTAAAGGGTTGCGACAACAGCAGGCTGGTCGTACGTCGGAAATAGAATAATGATCTTCTTGTATTACTCCGTGGTTATTACATTTTTAAGTGTACGAATTTATCATTAAAATGCAACACGGTAAGATTATAATGGTTGTCTTTTACAAATATACTAAGAGACTCGGCCATTTTAAACTTAATATGTGAGTAAACGAGAAGCTAACCCCATACTTTACATATAAAATTACTCTGGAATAACGCCAATTCGGAATGCGCGGCGATTCGGCGGACCGTAACTATCGCGTATGACGAGATTTACCTGCTCACCCAGGCAGAGGAGGTCACAAGCTGTGTTCTTATTATCTACACACAGCTTGTGTAAAAGTTGGAACGTCAGTCTTAAAAACTTTAGCCGAAAAGCTACGTACTGAATTAAACTGAAACAGTGATCGCGTTTACAAGAATAGACCACACTTCGCGGCCCCCAAGCTGGCAGACTACGGCGTCCTACTGAAGGGTCACTCCAAAGCTACTGCTTACGTAAAAAGTCGAAGATAGTAACCCAGGAACCTTGTAGAATCCTTAGAACGTTCAAAAATAGGGAAATTTTATTGTACATATTAAGCCCACAGCCTAATAACTTCCGGGAAATAGAGAAATTACGGTAAATCGAGAAATTAGTGTTTTCGATTTGTACCTGATATATTCGTACTTAAGGGGGTGTTGGCCAAGTGCTATAAGATCTGCGTCTACGACACTATCACTCTATGCGTGTAGCTTTCAGTGGCGATTTTGCAATACATTTTCTATTTGGCAAGAGAATAGAAGATATCAAGCAAGATACATATTTTAAATAAAATAAATGTTATAATGAACAAAGGGAAAAGTGATTAGCTTATGTGCTCACGTATTTTGACAAGCGTTTTGATCGTATGTGCAAATTTTTTTTGTGTTATCCTTTTTCCAGGTTATGTGAAGATGATAAAGTGAGCAAACGTCTATTGCAACTGTTGCTGCCCCCCCCCCCCCCCCCCCACACTCTCTCTCTTTTCGTAAATCATCGTAATAGCCGTAATCAGAATAAGATGCCATAACCTGCCGAGTGTCAAAAGGAACTCAAATACAGATCGTGTTTCCATCTGTTTTACAATATTTGCGAAATATAACTTTTGGTGTGTGTGTGTGTGTGTGTGTGTGTGTGTGTGTGTGTGTGTGTGTGTGTGTGTGTGTGTGTGTGTGTGTGAGAGAGAGAGAGAGAGAGAGAGAGAGAGAGAGAGAGAGAGAGAGAGAGAGAGAGAGAAGGAATAATTGCTTGAAACTTACGGTCATTTTATCACGTTCACATTACCCAAAAATGGATAACAAATTTTGTTAAAAATACAAAACTGAACTGTATTTTCATTTGTTTTCTGAGAGCATTCCATATCATTCAAGAACACTGTAAAAACTGCAAAACTTCAGAATTCCACGTTTAAATATACTGTAGACTGCTCAAAAATATGCTTAAGTACTCTACTTCAATGAAGTATTAAACAATACCCTAATCTGAAATAAAAGTACTCTGTCGCTCATTTACTCACTTCTGTTCCTGAAAATAGAGAATATACCGAAACATTCGAGAATATTTTAACAACATTCGAAGAGAAGCTCGAGAGCATCATACCTAAAGCCGGAACATTTCCCCCTTGAAACACATACCAGTTTTAAAAAAAATGTGCCTTTAAATACAGAAATTATAAAACTAAACCAAACCATCATATTCTCAAAACAGTTGCATTTAATTTAGTGGAAGAAAACTGTGCTTTGTTTTCAATTTATTTCATATTTTATTAACTTATTCTTTTTCAATAGTGGCTTGTGAACTACATTTGTCATATTACTTGGTGAGTAGATACTTGAATTCTTTGGTTTCCCACTCTGGAGCAACCTACATATAAATGAGCGTGAGGTAGGCACGATCCTTTAAATTAAGATCACAATATAATGACGTTCGTATTCGTGCCTTATTTATGACGACACCAAATGTTGACCTAACTAAAAATTGCAGTCTTTTAGAAACTGCTCTTCGGTACATACAAACAGAGTCCTGTTTTGCCTGTATCTTTTCCAGACGTTAGGCTTTCTTCAATTATACTGTTTACTAACTGTTTCATGGGCGTTCTTGTTCCATCATATAATCTTAGTGACTCTATATTTCTCAACAAAATAATTTGTGATCCTATTTTTAACCTTAAACCTTGTGCAAGCGATCCCGGCACTTGCATCGAATTCAAAAAATCAGCTTGTTAAGGGATACTTCGTGTATTTCAGTGTCAGGAACAAATGGTCTCAAGTGGCTCGTTGTAGAGTAAATGCATTTCGTCTGACCGTTACCATCTTTTATCTTCGTACCTGTACCGCACTGTAAATATTTGCATAACACAGCAAATGTCGACCATTTGTTCACGATACTTGCTGCTACCAGCAGTAATGCCAATTTAGTTTTCGTCTTCAGGCTTGCATTTAGTACTGCTCGGTTACGGTCCAGGTCTGTTTCTCGGAGGTGTCAAGAGTAACACATAGCAGTATGGGTAGGTTCACGCTTTACTGATGAAGAGGTGATCAATATCCACCTCGTGTATGAGCTCACTGAATAATGGAATAGCGGTGGTATCAACATCACAGTATTCAAAAACTTTTGCGACTGTACGTATGCGCCTACGAGAAATCGGATCCTTCGGTGCTAAACTGGAAGGTATCGCACGTTCTCTCGCTGTTTTAAATGTATTTTAACAGAAACAAAGGTATCTGGGGTAACAAACCAAACAGATCAAAACTACGTCATCACTATGAAGATCAGTTCAAATGTAAAATACAGATACTGAAATGTAATGGAATTAGATCAGATGATGGTAAGGACATAAGATTAGAAAATGAGAGGCTAAAAGTAGTAGATGCATTTCCTATTTGGTTAGCAACAGAACGGACGATAGCCGAAATAAAGGAAGTATGAAATGCAGACCGATATTAGCGAAAAAGCTATTCTGTACAAGGGACATTTGTAGCTACTAACATAAATTTAAATATATCTGAAAGGAATGTAGCTATGTGCGGGAGTAAACCGCTGAGAATAACAGTGCAGACAAGAAGAGAATAGAAGCTTTTAAAAGATGAAAGCTCAAGATCAGTTGGGTAGATCGAGTAATTAAGGAGGATGTACTGAATCGAACTGGAGAAAAAACAAATTTAAGGGACAGCTTGTGTAAATGTATTTATCAGTTTATTACGACACGTCGTGACGCATCAAGGGAATCGTTAATTTCGTAATGGAAAGAAGCGTTGGGAGTAAAGTTCAGATGGAAACCATAGACTGAAAAGGGATTTATGCAATAGTTTTACAGTGACCTGCAAACCACATTAGTGTTTAGAGCTGCAGCAAACCAGTTTATGCTCAACAATAACTCCACCACCACCATTATTAAAACAAAAATAGCAACAATAGGAGGAGGAGCAGGAGCAGCAACAATTAACCACCAGAGACAACCGATGCCTTATACCGAAATACTCAGAAAATATCCTTGAAAAGACTCCGATGTTTCTTTCGAAGGAGTTAAAGTTCAGTGACGTACAACTGAGCAAGGTGCCATAGTGGCACACTACAGAGTATTTTGCGTAGCCGGGTCCAGTCCGGGTACTGAATTTTAGTTCTGTAATCTCTTTTCCTACCACAATTCCAATTTCCAAACACACAACAAAAACAAAATGATACCGACAAATATGGTGGCCCAATGGCGCTTCATCACGGCTTTACGCCGCTCTGCACGGCAGCTAGGCTGGCTGAAACAGGTATGCAACGCGTCGGTCCCCTACAAGCTCCACGGTAAATATTCCACGGGGATTAGCTGTCCGTCATCCCGCATGCGAAACGCGCATCACAACAGGACAAACGCGGGAAGGGGAAAGGGGGCGCTCACATGCCATCGATTGGGCACAGTGACATGGAATTCTGCTGTCGTCCATCCCACCAGGGCGTTAAAAAATCCTCACTGCTTCAGAATAGTTACAACTTGTGCAACCGAACCCGCGGTTACCCCATGTACCGGGAGAGGTATCTCAGTCACTAACCCAAATTCAAGTGTTCCGCAGTTGCCCTTAAAGCGAGTAGCACAATGGTTTGTTCGATATGAAGAGGCTGCTTTTCTTTCCATTCACAGTCGAAACTCGTGATTAAATTACTGACATCGTGATCGACATTTTTGTTTTTGTAAACAGTGCTGAAAGGCACTTAAAAAAATGGTTCAAATGTGTGGTGTGCTTACTGTAAGAACTTCGGTACACACACCCCATCAGATTATTTGACTTGTCGCTCTAACGAAGCAGGCGAGTGTCAGTAATATGTCTCGTGGTCTTATTGTGGCGTGTTTATCTTCTGCCGTTAGGTCGGACTACAGAAATGTCACTTGCGCGCTTAGAGTAGCAGATTGACGGTGACCAACTTTAAACAGAACTTTATCAATTTTCACACACATTTATTAAAATAATAAAAATCACAAACCTTACTTAACTTTATTCTGGATGCTATTTACAATTGACAATCTGAAGTTCCTTTGGTCTTGGTACGTTAATCTTATTCTCACATGTCTCTGATGCTTGACAAAGTGTCTATACATTTCTCTTCATGGCTTTGTACAGGAATATGATAATCTTATTAGGCGCAGACTAAAACTTGACCATAGACTGGTACAGACAAATGCAGACTGACTAATCGGAGGTCTGAACACTCGTTATAATACCTCGAGCGTTTAGGTGTCATTGCCCGGGTGTGATCAGCGAGGAGAAAAGGTTCTACGTTACCAGCAATCTCAATGGCTGCATTACATATTAATACGCGGATCGGCGGAAGCAGAATTTGGTCCGTCTCTAACACAGCGCCATCTCGTAGTGCGGAGACGGACTAGCGCTGCGCCTGCGCTGTTGTGCTTAGCAGGGCGCGCTCTATTGGGAAAGTTGTGTACGCGATGACTACGCGGAACTATGTACACAACAAAATGGCTCTGAGCACTACGGGACTTAACATCTGAGGTCATCAGTCCCATAGGACTTAGAACAACTTAAACCTAACTAACCTAAGGACATCACACACATCCATGCCCGAGGCAGGATTCGAACCTGCGACCGTAGCGGTCACGCGGTTCCAGACTGAAGAGCCTAGAACCGCTCGGCCACAACGGCCGGCACGTAAAAAAAAAACAAACGGCGAAACCGAACCACTAAAAGCTGCTATAACTTTTATTTTATTCGCTGACAATTAGTTTCGGTCAAGCAGTCATCTAGAAGCCATGGAGTACACTATGTAAAGTTAAAGGAAGGTTCATTGGCGTCAAATACACAATAGTTTTCAGTTCCAGAATCAGTTTTATGAGAAACATTATGGCTGCCTGTTTTATAGCTTGTTGGTCCACCTTTGGAACGCAATGCAGCAACGATTCTGCGTGGCCGTGTCATGGATTCGAGAAGTCCTTAGCAGCTTCCCGAAGGTACGTGATACCAGAGGTCTACGCTCATACCACACAATTCCCATGAACTGCTGGTCGATGCATTGTGGGCGTGTAGATGGCGCCCGATAGCATATCAGATGTGTGTGATCGGGTACAGATCGGAAGAATTTTGCGGTCACGACATCGAAGTGAATTCATTACCAAGCTCCTGAAATCACAATATCACCATTTTGGCCTAGTCATGCCGACAGGTATCCTGCTGGAGAACGCTCTATTGCGGTCGGGGAAGATATCAAACATGAAGGGATGCAGGTGGTATGCAACAATGTACACAAAACCTAAAGCTGTCATGGTGCCTTCGATTATTACCACAGGACCCATCGATGCGCAAGTGAATGTCTTCCTTGGCATATTACTGCGCTCTCTGGCCTGGTCCGTATCTCGGTGCAAGTTTCGAGCAGTCGTTGCCTAGATGACGGCATATACATACACGACAATCTAACTGATGTAACAATAAGCGTGATTATCCGACGACGCTACACGTTTCCATTGATCCAAGGACCAGTCTGTATTATCCAGTGCCCACTGCAGGCTTAACTGACGATGTCGTGTCAACACGGGAACATGTAGGACTCGTATGATACGGGGCTCCATATTCAACAATGCGCGCTAAAAGGTCTGTTCTGATACACTTGTGGCTGCACCGGCATTGTGATTTGTCGCCATACCTGCCACAGATGGCCAGCGACTTCCGAGAGACCCTCACGACACTACCACGCCAATAACCGACCAGCGTCCCCGTAGTGAGACGATCGTACCCACGTGCCTGACCTTTTTCAAAGTTGATTAAATCAGTGGACATCCATTTGCGTCCACTATCATCGCCAGAATGGCTCCCATTCTGCTCCGTTTATTCTGATTCCTTACCGTGTCACGTGCTCGCATCCCCACCAGGCAGCATTCAGTATCCCGGTGAGTATTAGTTGTAGCTTTGTTTCACCATTAGTGTAGCACTGTAGATACATTTGTGAGAGACATGCTGCAACTGAAACTGGTTGTCCGAGTGTAATTCTACGAGGGTCGGTCAAAAAGTAATGCCTCCCATTTTTTTTTTCTACTTAAAAAAATTAAGTTAAGTGAAAAATTTGAATTTGGCGCCATTCCTCAAACCTTCTTCTGCAATCCACTGCAGTAGTAACTTTCTGTGTCAACAGGTGGCAGCACAGCAGAAGTTTGTAAGATGGCCGACATCGATGTTCGTTTGAGACAGCGTTGTGTGATTGAATTCTTGAATGCAGAAGGTGAAACGCCCATACGCATTCATGAAAGACTGAAGAAGGTGTATGGTGTTGTGACAGTGGATGTCAGCACTGTTAGACGATGGGTTCGTCGTTGTAAGGAAGCTGAAGGGCAAACACCGTTGACTGACGAAAAGCGGAGCGGCAGGCCGGTGAGTGCAGTGACTCCACACAACATTCAGCAAGTTGATGACATCATTCGTGGTGACCGTCGGGTGACTGCAGATGAAGTGTGTCGCATTATTTCTCTTAGTAAAGGCAGTGTGATCACGATTATTAAACAATTGGGGTACTCAAAAGTTTGTGCACGGTGGGTTCCAAGAATGTTAACCGATCAGAATAAAGAGGCGAGGAAAACAATAGCCTCCCAACACTTGCAGCGCTTCCGTTTGAAGGGAGATGAGTTTCTGAAAAAAATTGTGACCGGGGACGAAACATGGGTGCATTTTTTGGAACCCGAATCAAAGAGGCAGTCAATGGAGTGGCGTCACACAAGCTCGCCGAGGAAGAAAAAATTCAAAACTGTGCGATCGGCAGGGAAAGTTATGGCAACAGTTTTCTGGGATACAGAGGGTGTGATTCTGGTTGATTTTTTGGAGCAGGGATGCACAATAAATTCTGTTCAATACGTCACAACCCTCAAAAAACTTAAAGCACGTCTTCAGCGAGTTCGCCCAACAAAATCAATGGCAGATGTTATTCTTTTGCATGACAATGCAAGACCACACACCAGTCGTCACACCTCTGACGAGATTGTCAAAATTGGATGGGAAGTTTTGCCTCATCCCCCATACAGCCCTGACCTGGCACCAGACTTCCATCTGTTCGGGCCACTAAAAGAAGCTCGTCGTGGGATTCATTTTGAAGATGAGGAGGCCGTCAAAACATCCGTGCGTCAATGGCTTAGGAAGCAGAGCTGTGATTTTTACCGTGCTGGAATACATGCCCTTGTTCAAAGATGGACCAAAACTGTAGAGATGGGCGGAGATTACATTGAAAAATGACAAAATGACCCTCAATGTTGTGGTTTACAACCTATGTCATTGCATTTAAATTTCCTGACAATTAAACGTAGAAAAAAAAATAGGAGGCATTACTTTTTGACTGACCTTCGTATTTTCAAAAGTTTCATTGACGAAAGCAGCATTTGGGCATGGAAATGAATCAATGGTAACAGGTGAAAATTTGTGCCGAACCGGGATTCGAACCCGGATTTCCTGCTTAACCCGAGCAGTCACCTTAATCCCCACGGCCATCCGAGCACGTTTCCCATCTAACCCTAATTCCCATCCTGTGACATACTATTGACGTAGCGCCATGAACTCTTATTGAATTGGACGATAAGCGTGCTCTGATATGCGGGCGCCGTAGCTTAGAGTGTTCATCAGAGGGCTCGTTGCCCTCTTTAATAAAAATCTGAGTAAAGAAATCAACTTTAACGAATGGGCCGGCCGCTGTGGCCAAGCGGTTCTAGGCGCTTCAGTCCGCAAAAGCGCTACTGCGACGGTCGCAGGTTCGAATCCTGCCTCGAGGGTGGATTTGTGTGATGTCCTTAGGTTAGATAGGTTTATGTAGTTCTAAGTCTAGGGGACTGACGAACTCATATCTCAAGTCCCATAGTGCTTAGAGTCATTTGAACCATTTTTTAACGGATATCACGTGACCTCCGCCCAGACCAAACGCAACGAATTACAGGGGGAAAAAATAGTGTCCAAATGCAGCTAACGTCAATGAAGCCTTTGAAAATTTATTTCTATGGACGCTGGATCAAACAAGGTGCCTGTTACGAGCATGTCCGAAACAACGAACGAACACACACACACACACACACACACACACACACACACACACACACATACACACACACACACACAGGCAGGCGCGCGCGCGTGCGCGCTCGTAGATGGCTGAAAAAGCCTGAAGCAATTGGAAACGTTGGCTGCAATAAAGAAGGAAAATTCACTTAAATCGTAATATTTATTTTCGCATGTACAAAATAAACATCGTAGACTAGTTTTCAGTACCAAGCAAATGAAGTACATTTCATTCAAGTTCGCTTTCGAGCACGTGCCTAGAAAGGTAACTTAAGTTCTGATTTAGTGGGAAACTACCAACCTTACATTTCTGGAGCGGAATTTCAAAGTAATGCTCAGAGTCGCCAGCCGCATAAAATCTGTCCAGATACATGATCAGAAGTGCATTCCCGCACAACAATTTTTTCGATCATCATCTTTCCATTGTAAGGTAAGCCAACGAAAACTGCTTTATTAATTGCGTAGCAGACATCAAGGAGAAATACTTAACTCAGTATATGTGTGTGTGTCCGATGAAATCAGCATTCACGCGGCGTCCGGCAGCTGATGGAGGCAGGATGCCTCGAAGGACTAAAAGGGTGCCAAGGACACCCGTGCACACCTGCCTGAGTTGCAGATGTTACACGTCTGTTGACGTGCTTGCCATCAGGCAGCTCGTTCTAACGCGACGAAACTTCTCTACTGCGGTATCAAAACGCTGCTCAAAAATGGTTCAAATGGCTCCGAGCACTATGGGACTTAACATCTGTGGTCATCAGTCCCCTAGAACTTAGAACTACTTAACCTAACTAACCTAAGGACATCACACACATCCATGCCCGAGGCAGGATTCGAACCTGCGACCGTAGCAGCCACGCGGTTCCGGACTGAGCGCCTTAACCGCGAAACCACCGCGGCCGGCCAAAACGCTTCTCGTGTCTCCCCCCCCCCCCCCCCCCCCGCTCTCGCTCTCTCTCTCTCTCTCTCTCTCTCTCTCTCCACTTTTCTTTTTTTTTTTGCTGCTGCTAAGTGGATACAACGGACCATTTGAAGATCGAAACAGTGAAAAACAGTGAGTTTTCAGATCCTTTAACAATCTTTGTTTTGCTGATGACATTGTACTGTTGTCCCCTAATCCAGGTAAACTTATTGACAGAGAATAGGTATGCCATTTGCTGTTGCACTTCCGCACCCTCGATTTTTTAATGACAAGAACTCCCATGTATAAAGTAGCTTGAAACGTCTGTTTTCTTTACAAATGAGTTGATGTGTTGAATATTTGAAGCTGCCCACGTAAAAGACGCTCCGTTTTAAAAGCAGCTAGTTTTCACACATTTTTATATCGCCCTATCTTCTGTCCTACTTTGATATAATTTTGCAGGTACTTTGAGTAGTTCTTGTGGATACTGTCCCGAAAATGTGTTGCCAATAGAGTTGTCTACGAAGAAGTAATATACTAAAACGTCATGCCTAATGCTGAAATTTGACTGCATAAACAGCGGAAATGTAGTAACCAATTTTTTCTTTTATCATCATGCGATGGGTGACAGTGGAAAAATTTTACAGAAGGTTTGAAATTATGTGAAAAGTTCGTCGGAAGAAGCCAAGAGCAGTCATTCACAAATACTTGGTGAATAAAGTCCGGGTATTTGCGCAACGCTATTTACGCTGGCTGGAGACACATACACAGATTCTAACTTTAATACTTGAGTTTCTGTGTTAAGATTACATCCCTCAATGAGTCGATTATGAAAGTATTTTGAATTTTTTAATTCAATCAATAATTATATGAAATTAAAACAAATTGTGTTGCCGCTGCAAGCTGTTAAATAGGCACCCTTCAGCTGGGGGCCCTGCACTGTGTTAGCCGTTTAATAATATAGATAGCTACCCAAATTCAGAGAAGCCACAGATCATCACTACAGCGAAACTGCGCTACCGAGTATGAGGTACACCACCAGAAAAATTGCAGCACGGAGCAGGTAGAAGACTGCGTAAACGCTTACTCAAGAGATTAATTCAAGGACTGACTATCCTCACCTCGTCTTCCCAGGTGAAATATTTTTGCCCTGTATATCCATACTGCTCATGGCTGAAGTGCTTGCCGCCGACTGACAATTGTATGAACACGTCGTGTATGGTCTTTCGGACAGACTCCACGCGGAATCCGCAGCTGTGATACTTATACACTCCTGGAAATTGAAATAAGAACACCGTGAATTCATTGTCCCAGGAAGGGGAAACTTTATTGACACATTCCTGGGGTCAGATACATCACATGATCACACTGACAGAACCACAGGCACATAGACACAGGCAACAGAGCATGCACAATGTCGGCACTAGTACAGTGTATATCCACCTTTCGCAGCAATGCAGGCTGCTATTCTCCCATGGAGACGATCGTAGAGATGCTGGATGTAGTCCTGTGGAACGGCTTGCCATGCCATTTCCACCTGGCGCCTCAGTTGGACCAGCGTTCATGCTGGACGTGCAGACCGCGTGAGACGACGCTTCATCCAGTCCCAAACATATTGTCCTGTTGGAACAGCAAGTTCCCTTGCCGGTCTAGGAATGGTAGGACGATGGGTTCGATGACGGTTTGGATGTACCGTGCACTATTCAGTGTCCCCTCGACGATCACCAGAGGTGTACGGCCAATGTAGGAGATCGCTCCCCACACCATGATGCCGGGTGTTGGCCCTGTGTGCCTCGGTCGTATGCAGTCCTGATTGTGGCGCTCACCTGCACGGCGCCAAACACGCATACGACCATCATTGGCACCAAGGCAGAAGCGACTCTCATCGCTGAAGACGACACGTCTCCATTCGTCCCTCCATTCACGCCTGTCGCGACACCACTGGAGGCGGGCTGCACGATGTTGGGGCGTGAGCGGAAGACGGCCTAACGGTGTGCGGGACCGTAGCCCAGCTTCATGGAGACGGTTGCGAATGGTCCTGGCCGATACCCCAGGAGCAACAGTGTCCCTAATTTGCTGGGAAGTGGCGGAGCGGTCCCCTACGGCACTGCGTAGGATCCTACGGTCTTGGCGTGCATCCGTGCGTCGCTGCGGTCCGGTCCCAGATCGACGGGCACGTGCACCTTCCGCCGACCACTGGCGACAACATCGATGTACTGTGGAGACCTCACGCCCCACGTGTTGAGCAATTCGGCGGTACGTCCACCCGGCCTCCCGCATGCCCACTATACGCCCTCGCTCAAAGTCCGTCAACTGCACATACGGTTCACGTCCACGCTGTCGCGGCATGCTACCAGTGTTAAAGACTGCGATGGAGCTCCGTATTCCACGGCAAACTGGCTGACACTGACGTCGGCGGTGCACAAATGCTGCGCAGCTAGTGCCATTCGACGGCCAACACCGCGGTTCCTGGTGTGTCCGTTGTGCCGTGCGTGTGATCATTGCTTGTACAGCCCTCTCGCAGTGTCCGGAGCAAGTATGGTGGGTCTGACACACCGCTGTCAATGTGTTCTTTTTTCTATTTCCAGGAGTGTATGTAAACTGAAGGTGGAAAAAAAGTGTGTGTGTGTGTGTGTGTGTGTGTGTGTGTGTGTGTGTGTGTGTGTGTGTGTGTGTGTGTGTGTGAACGAGAACAAAAGGGAAGGTATTGCTGATTACGCGGAATCAGCGGCGAAGAGTGAAATGTCTGCCGGATTGGATTCGAACCCGGGATCTCGCGCTTTCTAGGAGGAGCGCTAACTACTGCCCCATCCGGGACACAGTGTCGATCGCAACTGAACGTACTATTTCGGCACGCCTCACAGTCCCAGGGCACCCATTTTCACTCGTCGCCGCTGATTTCGCGTAATGTCCCGGTGCAGCCGATATCTGTAGTCCCTTTCCTTTTTCCCCTCCACCTTCAATTTTCACCTAATAGAAAATGTTAGTGACAAAGCGTATTACGGCACCACAAACCGAATTAGCATCCTGACCCATCAGACAAACGAATTGAATCAATTCAGTAGCTGTTTTAAGACAGCTTGCAACATGTGATCCGTTTAAAAAACGGACATATTGGCAAACGAAAGGATACCATCTTTTTAATGTTTGTTTAATAATAATAATAATAATAATAATAATAATAATAATTTATTACGCCCAAAAGACTTAATGAATTACAATGGTCACATATTTTGACATATTTTATAAGACTTCATGATGTTGAGAACGCATAATTGGAAATGTTACGTTACATCGGTGGACCTAATAACTGATTAATCATATCTGAAGTGTGCAATCAAGTGCTGAAACTGGTTACGTCAACACTGTAATTTTAAGCTATCTTCGAAGGAATACATTTTTATACAGGGTGATCAGAAAGTCTAAAGAGCTTATAAAGGTGTTGCACGGTAGGCTGCACTGAGAAGTAATTGTTAAGCAAAAATACTGTACGGTTACCGGGTGTATTACCATTGAAGTTAGCCTATCAGGCCGTTACTGCGCATATCTAAGCGAGACGCCAGATACAATTATAGTGAGTTCTTCTCATGGCGTACATGATAGAGCACGAGACTACTCAGCCTTTCGCACGTGTTCGATCCTTACTATCGTCATATGTCTAATTTTGCATCGCCCTCCTGTCTGGTTTTAGGGGAAAAAAAGAAAAAAACGAAGAACACGTTTGGCGATACGGTCTCTGGCGGGCCGCTTCAATTTGCAACACAACGGCCTGATTAACTTCAATGCTACTTAACTCGGCAACAGCGAACGTATCGAATTTTTTCTGAATAATTATTTCTCTACACAACCTCACCTGCAACACACTTACAAGCTTTTCAGATTGTTTCTGACCATTCTGTATAAGAATGAAATCGATACTGACATAACCAGTGTGCCCACAACCAAATTGTAAAATCTGTTACTATTTCGCCGTTCGCTGCTGTTCTCCTTGCAAGTCAAAGTTCCAGATGATTCTAGATTCTAAAAGGCTACACCAGCCTTGTACCTTAAAGTAGCTCTTTTTTTTTTTACAAGCCAACTACGACAAATTTGATTATAGAACGTACTTGCATGTAGCTGAATATTGTCTTCTCAACACCAACATAATATGTACAAACTTTGTGCAAACTATACTCTCTCATTGTTCTTTGCTCTAAAGCTCTAACGTAAAGAAAAAATACAAGTGACATAAAATGTCAGTGGCCCAATTTTGGTTCCAACAGTTATTACGTAAAACACGATTTCATTCTACTGGACCGAATAAAACTACCCATGGCTAGTGGCACAAAAGTATTTAAACATCTTCAGGCAATAAAGAGATTGGTTGTATGAACAATAGGCAGACTTGGGTTCCCCTAGTACACTCTCCCAGTTAATTGCATTGTAGGTAGTAGGTGCCTATTACACAAAGCATTCCTGAATAAAATCTTCTCGGTTTACAAGCCGCAATATTTTGAATAAAATCCTCGCATTCTTGACAGCTATCTCGAGTATCCAGAGTCAGTAGATTTCCTTCTGATAGCGATGGCGGAGACCGCTGTTAAAAAAAAAACCCTACAACTTAATTCGAAGTGGCAGGGCTTGAATAATAATAAGATTTCATATACGTTTGCCGATTGAATGACAGTTTTTCCAACAGTTTTTACTTTCATATTATAAATTGTGCTTCCGCTCCTCCATCCCTCTTCCGCGAAAATATTAGGAGTAACCACTGAAGAAAAAACTGTAACCGGCCATACATTTTGAACGAACGAGGCCGTAGCTCATGGTACAGCATGCCATTTTAATGAAGCATAGCTCTACATTGTATTGTACAAACATAAGTTCTTTCTCAAAACAAAAATGAGAAATTTCTACGAAAAAAATTCGCCGCTGTCTGACGATGGGCCTAGTCCCGAAACTAGGTATGGTAAAATAAACCATTCTTTCAAAAAGTATGGCTGTTGAAGTTTTTTTTCTCAGTAACCAAAATGTAAATGTCGTATGGCATTGTTGGCTGGTTATATTCCACTGAGTGGGTTCAGCTGCCAAGTAAGGTGAAAGGGTGTTCTTCCTCCGCACACACTGCTCTCCTTGCAGATATGAGAGCGTTGTGAGGTATGTGTATTTGTGGAGGGTAGGTACAAAGTGCAAGGTTGGCCACGGCGTGCCGAATTGCCATCGAGCACGTTGAGAGGGCTGAGGCTCAGCCTGTCTCGGAATTGGTCGGTACTTCCCAAAGTGCTCAGTACTGCGAGACATTTCATTTAACGTTACAGTACGGCATTTATCGGTCGGCACGACTCCTTTCAGTCCGGCAGAATCGTGGTGTCAGTTTCTGTTTACCAATCGCTATTTGTTTGTGGCACTAAAGTTCACAGTTTCAGTGGGTGTTTGCAAAATAAGAAGCCGTCCAGCGATTTATCCTCACAAGTCTTTAAAAATGGATGGGAACGACACAAGAGAAAGAGAATCCTCAATATCTAGTATGCGATGTAAGTCGTATAATCGGCAGGTTCCTTTAATTTGCCATGGAACAACATTACAAGACCATGCAGAGAGAATTTAATGATTTAGTTGACTATGGAAGAGCAAAAAAGTAGCACTATCGACAGATGTGATTCATTCATCTACACACCAAGAAGCACTTTGTGCTAATTCAGTACGCATGCAGCACATGAAGGAACAGTTTGTACGAATAATACAATTTCTGAAGCCGTACGCATTATTCCACTGCCAGCTGCAACAGTTTTTGAAGGGCCTATACGAAGAACAAGGCGGCTTTCTACATTATTGCAAAGTTAGTTGGTGAGTCAAGGCGGATAGCTGAAACGATTTATCGATTTAAAATTCGCTACTGTTGAATCTGTGAAGGAAACAGGAAAGCAGGAACGAAAATTAGAACATCTGGAATGGACTGCTGATCTCGCATTTTGAATAGACTTGACTGCGGACTGACGACAGTAAGAAACTGAAAAGTGAGAAAACGTATCCTATTTGATGAGGATGCATTTAAAAAGAAAATCGCATTGTGGAAGTGAATAATTGTGTCAGAAAACACTGTCCATTCATGTAAGCTCACTGGTGTCTGAGAGAAAACGAGGTCTGAAGAATACATTGCGGCCTTGGAAGAATTACAAGGGTACCTTTCTAAACGTTCTGATAACACTGCCAATCTTGCAACTGCTTTCGATACCGTTTGCAGTTTCAGTTGAAAGCGCCTTTGCATGCATGTAGGGAACTAATTGATCTATAATGTAATTCCCGTTTAAAAGACAAATTACTTTACATTAATACTGTCCAGGAGGTCTACGTTGTTTTGCTAGGTAAGAGTTTCCGCGTCTTCAGAATGAGGTTGCAAACGTGAGAAAATATTTAGATCAACATGTGGTCATGTGTAAAAGGCTTTCTTCGATTATGAAATGGAGTCAGTCATGATTATATGGCAAGCTAAGTGTGAAAAATTGTAAAATGTTTGTACCAGAGAAACTTATGTCTTGCCAAGGAGAATAAAACGAACTGAAAATTTGTTTTGTTTGTTTTCTATGTTGTTGAGAAATATGGAATCATGTTGTAAGCGGCGAGACTGGACTGCCATTTAAATGAGATGCTTTCTTGCCCCTCCTCATGCTCAGAGCGCGTGGCGTGGCAGTGGGGGAAGCGTGCAGTCGGGCGAGACCGCTACGGCACACGAGTAAGAGCACTACTTCCGCGGAGCATTCTTGGCTGTTCCGGGTGTAACTGTTGCGTGTATACAGTAATGTGATGTTTCTGTTGTTATGGATGACGGGAAAGGAGAGGGTATACCAGGTGCGGCACGTAGCATACTCCCCTCGAATAAATCCAAGGAAGCGTTCGAGCTTACAGGTGGATCACTGTCAACTATGTCCGTACTCTCCCTTCATGAAACTCTGCGCTGAGGTCTGAAATTTAATTCAGGTCATTGGCACACGGACTGGTGATAAGATTCTTTACACCACTCCCTCTGCTACCCTTGCCGGCCAAATACTGGCCGTAAAAATTGCATCCTCCACAGGGATTCCAACCGATTTACCTCAGAGGCGAGCACTGCTGCACAGGCACGCTTTAGCGCCTTCTGCTTCGGTGGTGGGTTTCTTCTTCAGTTACCAAATAATAATGAGTTGCAGCTCCTCTCCCTTGATTCCTTTGTTTATACCTGGGTACGCAGTTGGGAGCCGTCATGCCAGCAAGGGGTACTAGAAGGGCTTGGTATGACTATTAGGCGACCACAGTATTATTGGCCCTGGGAGTGAGTGTGCGTCGGTGGGCTTGTCGTTGGTTTTTATCGTGATATTTCACGGGGACACGCTGACACACTTCACAGTATACACACAACTGTCATGAAATCATTCGCAGTGCGATGTGTCGTCCTTACAAGGGAAGGGTCTGACATGTGGGTCCTCGATTTAGATCAAGTTATGCAAGGACGTTCTATATTGAAAATAAAGATGTACGTCTTTCGGCTTTTGGTAGACAGTCCTAGTTCCTCAAAGCATAGAGCCCGAAGTAGTTGATGAAAAATCGTATTTTCAATGCTATACACGAAAAGAGTATCTAAAAACAAACGTTTTTATTGATAAAATATGGGATGCAAAGTTAATAGTGTTAGAGTTATGGACTTTGTGTGTTTCCACGCTCTCTCTTAGTCATTCATCGTTCAATGTGTTGAGCACAGCAGGATAGGCTGTCGGGCAGGCAAGGCATTTGCTTAAACTGCTGGTCCGTGTTCGACTCTTTGTTGTGACATATTTTTTTAAACACATTCGATATTTTACACAATGTATCTGATTTGGGATAATCGGAATACCTTTCTTTCCCTTCTTTTTTTAAAATAGTAAAGCTTCGGGAGATGTGATTAATTATCAGATAAGTGTATATAAAGTACTGCCAATTATTTTCACCGCGATCCACGACGCACCGTGAAAGTGATAGCAGCGAAATGTACCACTCTTTGTCAACCGTGTGGCGTTTACTTTTTCCGACAAGTAACGAATTTCGTCGCACAACTTCAAAATCAAGCGACATCACAGCGAAGCAGAGAAATCCGAGACTGCGCGGCTGTAATAAAAATTCTTGCGTTGATTCACAACCAGTTGCCCACGCCCATCTTTCAAGATATGCTTATACACGCTTGGTGCACATTCAAATTAGTATGTAATAGATCTCTTTAGCAACGAATAACATACCGGAGCACACGTCAATGTGCCGAGATTTCGTTCCTGTGTTCTGCATGGTGCAATACATTTGTTTTGCCTGTTTCTGTTTTAAGATCCACCACACTATTTGCAGTAAAGTTCGCCAATAGACGATCAGTTAGGATTACCCAATAATATACTTGGGGTGCATTTTGTACTATGTATCACGACTAAATTCACTGTCAATCTTTTAAATATACTTATTTGATTATTAATCACACCGCTCGATGTTTTATTTTTAAAAAAGTCAAAGGAAAGCATCTCTATTATTTATAACCCGTAAAATATCGAAAACAAAACGCGTTGTTCAAGGATCGAGCACGCTCAAACGGTTCAAATGGCTCAGAGCACTATGGGGTCATCAGTCCCCTAGAACTTAGAATTACTTAAACCTAACTAACCTAAGGACATCACACACATCCATGCCCGAGGCAGGATTCGAACCTGCGACCGTAGCGGCTGCGCGGTTCCAGACTGAAGCGCCTAGAACCGCTCGGCCACAACGGCCGGCGATCGAGCAGGGACCGGCAGTTTGGTGTAAAGGCGGTTCCTCCGGGGTGAGGCTCTCCCATTGCACTTCGGTCGAGCAGATCCCCGCGATTACTCCAAAGGTAATTCGGGCGCATAATTTTTGGTAGTCGGGACAGAGTTCGCGCTGTCCCGTTGCTTATTACAATTCCAAATGCAGCATTTTATGATGGTAGCCGATACCCAACGTACAGCACGGAAAAAAGTAAAGAACTATTATTAACTTTGGACCTCATATCCCATATTATATTTACAAAAATGTTTGTTTTTAAATGCTTTTCGATGTACAGGGTGGTCCATTGATCGTGACCGGGCCAAATATCTGACGAAATAAGCGTCAAACGAAAAACCTACAAGGAACAAAAATTGTCTAGCTTTAAGGGGAAACCCAGATGGCGCTATGGTTGGCCCGCTAGATGGCGCTGCCATAGGTCAAACGGATATCAACTGCATTTTTTAAAAATAGGAACCCCCGTTTTTATTAAATATTCGTGTAGTACATAAAGAAAGATGAATGTTGTAGTTGGACCACTTTTTTCGCTTTGTGATAGATGGCGCTGTAATAGTCACAAACATATGGCTCACAATTTTAAACTAACAGTTGGTAACAGGTAGATTTTTTACATTAAAATACAGAATGTAGGTACGTTGGAACATTTTATTTCGGTTGTTCCAATGTGATACATGTACCTTTGTGAACTTATCATTTCTGAGAACTCATGCTGTTACAGCGTGATTACATGTAAATGTCACATTAATGCAATAAAATGCTCAAAATGATGTCCGTCAACCTCAATTCATTTGGCAATACGTGTAACGACATTCCTCTCAACAGCGAGTAGTTCGCCTTCCGTAATGTTCGCACACTCATTGACAATGCGCTGACGCATGTTGTCAGGCGTTGACGGTGGATCACGATAGCAAATATCCTCCAACTTTCCTCACAGAAGGAAATCCGGGGACGTCAGAACCGGTAAACGTGCGGGCCACGATATGATGCTTCCACGACCAATCCACCTGTCATGAAATATGCTATTCAGTACCGCTTCAATCGCACGTGAGCTATGTGCTGGACATCCATCATGTTTGAAGTACATCGCCATTCTGTCACGCAGTGAAACATCTTGTAGTAACATCAGTAGTACATTACGTAGGAAATCAGCATACATTGCACCATTTAGACTGCCAATTATCCTTCCTCCCATAATACCGAACGATGGATTAACCTGCCAAGGTCGCTGATGTTCCGGTTGTCGCAGCCATCGCGGATTTTCCGTTGCCCAATAGTGCATATTATGCCGGTTTACGTTGCCGCTGTTGGTGAATGACGCATAGTCGCTAAATGCGTGCAAAAAATCTGTCATCGTCCCCTAATTTCTCTTGCGCCCAGTGGCAGAACAGTACACGACGTTCAAAGTCGTCGCCATGCAATTCCTGGTGTATAGAAATAGGGTACGGGTGCAATCGATGTTAATGCAGCATTATCAACACCGATGTTTTTAGATTCCCGATTCTCGCGCGATTTGTCTGCTACTGATGTGCGGATTAGACGCGACAGCAGCTAAAACATCTACTTGGGCATCATCATTTGTTGCAGGTCGTTGTTGACGTTTCACATGTGACTGAACACTTGCTGATTCCTTAAATAACGTAAGTATCCGGCGAGCGGTCCGGACTCTTGGATGATGATGTCCAGGATACCGAGCAGCATACATAACACACGCCCGTTGGGCATTTTGATCACAATAGCCATACATCAACACGATATCGACCTTTTCCGAAATTGGTAAACGGTCCATTTTAACACGGGTAATGTATCACGAAGCATATACCGTCCGCACTGGAGGGATGTTACGTGATACCACGTACTTATACGTTTCAGCGGCATCTATCACAAAGCCAAAAGAGTGATCCAACTGAAACATTCATGTTTCTTTACATACTGCACGAATATGTAATAAAAATGAGGGTTCCTATTTAAAAAAAAAAAAAACGCTATTGATATCCGCTTGACCTATGGCAGCGCCGTGTAGCGGGCCAACCATAGCGCCATCTGGTTTCCCCCTTCAAGCTAGACGAGTTTCGGTCTTTGAAGTTTTTTCGTTTGATGCTCATTTCGTGAGATATTTGGCCCGGTCACTATCAATGGACCACCATGTATACGTTTTTGCGTCATCAATTTTGATCTCCAATCTTTTAGAAGCTAGGAGAATATGCAGCAAAAAGCCGAAACACGTGTCTTTTATTTTCAATTTTTAACTTCAAACTTTAGCCAGATGTCAGACTCTTCCCTTCTTAGTCCCCACTGTACTTGTTCACCGTAACGTCACCGCGTGTTCCGACAACGGCCACAGGAGGCCAAGTGCAATAATATCGTAATCCAGTTATACAAGGAGGTCCGTTCACTAGATGGCGCCTAGTTTTCGGAGGACGCCGGGGCCGGTATTTGTTGTCAGAGGTGGCAGTGGCCCGCCGTGGGCTGTTGTGACGCGCGGCGTGGCCACGCAGGGAAAGTTGCCGGCTGGCGTGGCGTGCCTTTGTAGCGGCGCTGCGCCCACGGATCGATAGGCGACTGTGGCGGCAGCGGGAGCCCCACTGTTGCCACACGCGGCACGCGCCACGCGCAGACACCGCCGCCGCCGCTCCGTGCGTGACCGCGCTACCGTGCCTGCCATTACTGCGCTGCACCTCCTACGTAACACCACACCACACGTCTCTCACTTTCCGGAAGCTCGTCCTCTACGCTCGAAGCCCGCCTAAGGTCTGTTGAACCTACTGATTCCGCACGTTGGGGTTTCACGCGTGACGTCGTGTGCGACGACATAAGTATGCCGACAAAAAAAAAAAAAACAGATATGACTATATTTATTTTGCTCCTCTATTACGTTTTGCAGCGGAATTAGGACACCGAACTTTACTGGCCGACTCTGACTATTTGAATTTTTTAAGTAAGGCCCACATGTAGCTCATTCTGATGAATTTATTCTGCACACAGTTTTATTGTTACAGAAATAGATAGCAAGATTAAAAGAGAATAAATTTTCACCTTAGTAACAGCATTATACTTTGAATCACCGGCCGGCCGCGCTGACCGAGCGGTTCTAGGCGCTTCAGTCCGGAACCGCGCGACCGCTACGGTCGCAGGTTCGAATCCTGTCCCGGGTATGGATGTGTGTGATGTCCTTAGGTTACTTAGGTTTAAGTAGTTCTAAGTTCTAGGGACTAATGACCACCGCAGTTGAGTCCCATAGTGCTCAGAGCCATTTGAACCATTTTTTTGAACCATTTGAATCACCGACGTTCTATTTTTAGGTAACACGGATAGCCGTGTCTAACAGTTCGCGTGGTGAACGCAATGCCTCATCACAGCCTAGCAGCGCGTTTCTCTAATCTTCCCTGTCGCCAGCGTTCGGTTTCCTTAACCGTCTCCAACGCATATGCTCCGACATCACACTGGACACCTTGTACCTCGTGTTATCTCCTGCTACGAGTACTAGTATATTGGTGCCAAATACACATAAGCGTGTTGGCTTCCAGTAACAGTGGCCTTCAGCATAATCATCTCCCTTTCCATCATTGGTAGCCCCCAAAACATGCTAACAATTTTTTCGGTGTATTTTTATACATAATTGTAGTAGGTTTCATAGTTAACTGTTTATTTTTGTTTTTCCAATCACTCCAGGACGCAGTACCCCCCGGACAACATTTACGAGACACATCGTCCGATAATTACGTAGACCCACTACAACATATTTTAATTGATCAGATAATGACAGTTCATAGTGATTTTTTGCGCATATCAGTCCCGTTTTTGTCAACTGTTCCACGTTACATGGGACTGATCCCATCTCTTTTATTTTAGTTACCGCTTCATTGTTTTTCAGAGAAGGATCAGTTTCTGATTCCTAATTCCACTCCTTCGCTTTTATAGACAGGATATTCATCACTGATGGTTTTTATCAACCGAAGGAGGCCGAGAACATCGCCTACCCACCGTGTTACTCTGCGGTATTCTGTAATAGCTCCCTATACTACACGACATAGTAGTGTAAGTAACCATCTTTCGGTATGAAACTACAAATCTTATTACATAAGAAAAGGCACGATGTTTGTGGAACCTATGTGATCCTCACCTAATATCCCAACCATGTGCATAATATTTGCTTCCTTATTTAAATTATTCACTAAGCACTTTGAAAACATCTCAGATAGCTTCATTTCCCCATTATCAAATTGTTAATTTATAAAACTTTTTACACAGATACAAAACCAGATCACACAACTTAAAAGTTGCGAAGTTGGTTGTGTGAGTCTAATCAACGTCAATAAATGCAGCTATTACGAACTATTTGACTTCTCATTCAGTTTTAATTTTTAAAATTGTAACATCTGTATGTAAACACGTGTGTAATAAATACGTCATGAATGATCAATCAATTATGTATTTTTGCTGTGTAGATTATGGTGACGGATGGGTCTCCAGGTGGATGTCTGAGCGGATGAGGATATCCGCAGCAATACACTGACTTGCACGAAAAGCGCAACACTAAAATTTCTTTAAAAAACTTTAACGTTTTATTTTAAATGCAAATCACTTCTATGACACCAATACACTATTTTACGGCAAAATATTGTGGTACAACCTCCCCCCCCTCCCCCACGTGTCTAACGACGAAAAAGAGAAGCTTCAAAAGAAATTAAGACAGAAATGGAGAATTAGCAAGAATGGATTCACATGTAAGGAACATTTTGGTAGCTCATTGAACCTCTGTTTTAGTTTTCACTTCAAAGACTTCTCATAGCATCTTGAAGCACGTGTATTACTTCCTCTTGCACCAATCACATCATCCAAACTTTCAGGCATGCTGCTGATTAATGCCGCGGTGTCCTCTTGATGGATCATCTCCCACTCCTTTAGGAGGACATCCCGTACATCCCGTATATTCTACAGTGTCTCAGAATAGTGTTGATGCGCCCTTCTCGTCAGCTAGTCCCATACATGCTCAATAGGAATCAATTGGGACTTCTAGCAGGCCCCACTTTAGCGCGAACCCCCGCTTCATCTTACAACTCCTGCACAATTCTCGCAACATTTGCGATCGCATTGCAATGCATGATTCCTGTCCACAGAATCACCCTGAAAAGGTATTTTGGATGGGAAGGTGGAAGGGGAATACCTCTCCCCAGGCCTTCTGCAGACTCACTCTGTACCGTCAGGTGATAGCAGGCCAAATCGTGACTCATCGGCGAGCAACACTTGCTCTCACTGTTGTACTCTCTAACAGCAACCTTCCCTGGTTAAACGTTATCGAGCTGTGTGATGTCCTGTTGTGAGTTCTGGACTTGTAGCAGATCTTCCGGATTGAAGACGGGCTTCTTGCAGTCTTGTTCGGAAAGTTGTCTCACTGAATTTCTTCCCTCTAACTAGGTGACGCCCTCAGTTCCATCGTACCTATTTACGAGTCTGGAAAGCGTGGAAGGTGTAGTTCTGAACACTTTTACAACATAATGCACGCTGCGGGCATACCTCACCATAAAAGCAGCTTCTGCAGCATCATATTTATTCCAGAGAAATCCACTCGCTCTTCAGGGTTTCAATATCTGAGAACACACACACACACACACACACACACACACACACACACACACACACACACACACACACTCATCAAAATAAAATCAACCTTCCCGACGTTTTAAAACCCAAATTCAGGCAGAAGGCATTTAAGGAAAAGCCCACTGGTCCTTCACAACAACATTGACAAGCATTCAGAAATGATAAGATTATGATAATCGCAGAAATACCCTACAAAATCGTGTAACGGACAGGGAAAAAACACAAGGTACAATATTCAGTATTACAGGAGCAGCAAAACATTATTGCCTGACGTTCAGTTGTGTATTTTCCAGGTTGCGCAGGGAAAAAACATTTAAGGCGAGTACAGCAAACAATCGACGCTTCACAGTGTGCTCGCAAAAGTAGCGCTAATAACATACCAGTCACATACGCCGTCTAACAGCATAGGATAAAGTGTTACGCTTTAATTAAATAGGTAATTACACGTCACGTATTTATTACTAGTTGCGTTTTTCGTACAGGGCTGTGTAATTACTTTGCGAATAAAAGCTTGTGCCAGTGCGGATAGCTCCGATGTAGGTATCTACGGATATACAGTGCGATTTTGCTGAATTAGGACAAACCGTTGGAAACGATTCCAGAGCCGATAAAGATTATGAAAGGTCATATGGCAAAGCGACACAAATGCGTCCAACAGAGGTACACCCCCTTGAAGATTCCTGACAGTGACAAGATATCAGCACCATGCAGGTGGCCCGCCAGCATGTCAACATACTCCACGACATCTGTCACTTTCCGTATCACTTTAACGCTGCCTCATTACCCGCGGACTAGCCTCCGCGGCGACAGTTTTTCCGCTGTTTCGTCGCACGGTGCTGGAATTTCCATCGTCCATCCTATTCACAAACGAGACTACCCTTACGAGGGGTTATAACGTCATCACTCATAACTACGGAGAGCCATCAGCACCAGTTCAACCTCCTTGTGCGGGCGGCGATTACTGGCGGTCACCTGGTGGGACCAGTCATCTTTCCACAAAGCCTCACAGCCGAGACATATCTGCAACCTGCCTCCTCTGCCTTTGGTGGTACGAAGGGTAATGTGGCTACTACGTATACGTGTTCCAGCTGTGTGCCCTTTCGACTATGGAGTTAAAATTCTAGTACAGACGTAGTATTCCCCATTTTCCTCGTGTTTTATCATGTGCGCTTTGTATCACTGAAACCTACTCTGTCAAAGATCATTTACCTGCACCTTCGAGTGCTCGTATGTCCCTTTGAACGCACTTCAGGCCGTAAGTACATATGGCTCCGTATCCTCTTACGGATCTTTGGCTGAAGTTCGTTCCATTTAGCAAAATGAAACTGGAGCTGTGGATGTATGCACAATTAGTTACTTTGTCATTACAGGTTAAAGGACCGTGATATTACTACCAGTTTCGTCGATTTGCGTTATACGTGGTCGATAATAACAATTATTTTTTTGTTTACGTCACTACTAGAGCTCATTTCGTCTGGTAAGCTACTGTATTTGCTGCAATGGGCAGAGCAAAGCGAATATGGGTTGTTAACCTCTGCAAGGGGTGAAGTGGCGATATGCCGTCCTTCCTGCTTTTCCGCACCGTTATTCGAGCATCATGTCCACCTCGGTAGCTGCGCGGTCAGCGTGGCGGATTGCTAAGCGCAAGGACGAGAGTTCGATTCCCGGCCGGATTAGAGATTTTCCCCGCTCGGGGACTGGGTGTTGTGCTGTGTTGTTCTTATTTCCCTATCATCGTAAGTGACATCACTGCTGCGATACCTAGCTGCCTTACGTAGTACTCAGTTCTATTTCCTTTACAGTAACAAAGATAATTTACATTTACAAAATCTATCACAAAGCGACGTGCAGGATCTTGCAGGATTTACCAAACATTGGAAGCTCGTTACAGTTTGTGTATCACAGATGACATAAATCTGTCAACGTTCTTCTTAAATATATTTACAGGTCAACAAACTCCGTCCACAGTGCCTACGGCGCCCATCGATACCGACCAACCGCTGTGTCATCCTCCGCCAATGGCGTCAACGGACGCGATATGGAAGCGCTCTCTCAACCGCTGTCAGTTTTCGTTACCTGCAGCTGCTACTACTCTGTCAAGAGGCTCCTTAACTGGCATCACAAGGCGGAATGCACCCCGTTTCAATCTTCCCACCAAGGAAAACTCCCTAGCAGTACCAGGAATCGAACACCAGCCCTCCGTATGGCAGTCAGCCACGCTGACCAGTCAGCTACGGAAGTCGACATGTTTGTAAGTTCTCAGTGCTTCTTACATTGAGAAGTGTAGCATGTCAACGTGATTGGTAATTACTACTTAATAATGAAAGTAGTTTGATATATTACCTATATGACAACTTCGCACACCACTTTATTTGGCCTCTCAATGTAGCGGAAATGTTCGACAGAATACTTCGCAAAAACTCCATTTCATTAATTACGACATTAAGTTGTAACTTACGGAACATACCAAGTATGTGGGAAACTATGATGAATTAAAATGTGGCTATGGTCGACATGTAAGTTATTAGTGAACAGAATATACATTACGAGGTCAGTCCGATTCCAGCATGAAGTTTAGGCTACGCACATTCCGGCCGTCAGACCTCCGGCTGCCGAATGGGTTAAAATGGTTTACAAAACTATAATATCCGCAAATACTAACGGAAATCTGTAGATAAGGGTAGTGAACTTCATTTCTCTTATCCAGGCAAATGTCTCTGTCTCTATGGTAGCTCGAAGTCTATGTTAGGTTTGTCACTGACTGGTTCTGAACCACCAGAGCCAGTGAATGTATCAGAATATCTAATTCTTCTTACGGAGCGTATTTCACGCTTCTTGAATTTCTTTGAGCGGCTTTTATCCAACACACTGATTATGTAAGGGGTCAAGCAGACGGGTGCTATCGGTAAGTTTACTATTTCCCCCGGCTACATGAAAAACGACCGTCAACGGCGCAGTTAGGTAGTATGTATACAGGATGAGTAAGGAGGAAAGACATATGCTTTAAGGCGTTGTAGTACTGGCGATTCTGAACGAAAAAGTACTAAGGACGTATGTCCTATTCCGCATGGTTTCCGACATAAGGATCCTTTAACGTCGGTTTCTTGAATAGCCCGCAAACCGCGGCTTCTAGCTGAAACGTGTCGCAATACAAAACGAAACTACATAAAATTTCCTACAAAGAAGTTATACTCTGGGGCTAATAGTTTTCGCAAAGAGAGCGAGAGGGCCGGCCGCAGTAGCCGAGCGGTTCTTGGCGCTTCAGT
Source organism: Schistocerca gregaria (assembly GCF_023897955.1). Lineage (NCBI taxonomy): Eukaryota > Metazoa > Arthropoda > Insecta > Orthoptera > Acrididae > Schistocerca > Schistocerca gregaria. Next base: position 280,590,320 of record NC_064924.1, on the reverse strand, counting down.
CTGGAACCGAGCGACCGCTACGGTCCCAGGTTCGAATCGTGCCTCGGACATGGATGTGTGTGACGTCCTTAGGTTAGTTAGGTTTAAGTAGTTCTAAGTTCTAGGCGACTGATGACCTCACATGTGAAGTCCCATAATGCTCAGAGTCATTTGAACCATTTTTTGAGAGCGAGAGGATATTGAAAATCTCGCGCGCCTCGTCGCGTAGGCCAAGTTGAGGAGTTTCCTGTTATAGACCCCAAGTGTCCTGTTTGTCTCGACGTCCTCTACACTACTGTGTCACGTTGTAAATAATGAAGACGTTTGAATAATACAGAAAATAAATGACAATGTACCGGTACATTAAGCGTGCTCTGTCTCGAAAGTCATTCGGTATGGGGCATCTGTTCATATGAAGTTTTTTTTATTCAGAACCACCAATGCTACTATCCATCAAATCGGGCACCAGCTGACTCCGCCTGTACATCGGGTCCAGCTTCTAACATCCAAAAATGTAAACCCTTAAATCTTGAGACCAGATCTATTTGAGGCACATCTCTGGCTGTGAAACATGGACAAAGGAAAAAGGAATAGATTGATCAGATAATCAATGAACACGTTCTGCGCCGAGTCAACGAGGGGAAAAAAATGGCTAATGAATAAGGTAAACGATAGACGAGAAAGAATAGCTGGGCTCTTATTAAAACGGGAGTCGTTGCCCGAAACTATGGTTGAAGGTATGTAGGAGGAACAAGCAGTGGGAACAGGCTTAGATATGTATACATGCTGTTGCAAAATCTTTTCACCATACTTCTTGGGCTGGGAGATCGCGTGATTGGAGGAACTTTTGCTAATGTATAAATCACGTATCCGATTATACAAGGTGCGGCAGCGTTCATAGGAGGAGGAGGAAATTAGTGCTTAACGTCCCGTCGACAACTAGGTCATTAGAGACGGAGCACAAGCTCGGGTGAGGGAAGGATGGGAAGGAAATCGGCCGTGCCCTTTCAAAGAAACCATCCCGGCATTTGCCTGAAACGATTTAGGGAAATCACGGAAAACCTAAATCAGGATGGCCGGAGACGGGATTGAGCCGTTGTCCTCCCGAATGCGAGTCCAGTGTGTTAACCACTGCGCCACCTCGCTCGGTCGCAGCGTTCATAGTAGGATATTAAAAACACACCATCAGGCAGTAACTGTAATTTATTTATTACCTCTTATGTCAATTAATATTTAAAGGTATGCCATTTAATAATGAGTAAGTCACTGTCCATTGCGTGGATTACTTTTTGAATTTGACTCCTGCCAAATGATGCCTCCTCTACACAACACATTCATCTAGGCGGCGTTGGAAGCTATCCATAACTCGGCGTAACGTATTAAAAAAAAAATGGCTCTGAGCACTATGGGACTCAACTGCTGTGGTCATTAGTCCCCTAGAACTTAGAACTACTTAAACCTAACTAACCTAAGGACATCACACACATCCATGCCCGAGGCAGGATTCGAACCTGCGACCATAGCAGTCGCACCGTTCCGGACTGCGCGCCTAGACGTAACGTATTCCTTGGGACATTGCCGACGGCAGTTATGTTGCAATCCTTCAACTCAGGAATAGTCGCACAACATGTTCGGAACACTTCTTTCTTCGCGTTATCCCAAAGGGAAAAGTCTGCACGTGAAAGTTCAGGTGAGCGAGGCGGCCAGGAAATGTCACCAAAACGGGAAACTACTCTACCGGGAAATATCTGTCGCAAGAAATCCATGCAAATTCTGGCTGTATGTGAGGTCGCTCCGTCTTGTTGAAACCATAATTGTTCCACATCCACATCGACCACACTTAACTGGGGAAGAACGAAGTCTTGCAGAATCTTTAGGTAGCGTTCGCTCGTGACAATTACAGCCACATCGCTGTCATCCCAAAAGAAGTAAGGGCCAATAATCCCAAAGGAAGCAACTCCACACCACACTGTGACACGAGAACTATGCAAGGGCTTGATGTGCAGTTCATGTGTGTTTACATCACTCCAATAACGCATATTCTGTTTATTCACTGAACAACATAACTCGAAATGAGCTTCGTCTGACATCATGATGGTGCGCAACGGTTGTGGAGTTTGGTGAAGGAGACCACGCATGGTTAAGCAGAATGTTTCTGCGTGAAACCCAATCGCGAGGCCTAATTTCCTGAACAATCTGTAGTTTAAATGGGTGAAAAGATCTTCGTGCAATATTCTCCTGAATGAGCGATCGATCACATGCACAGTTTGCGCATGACGACGAGCAGATCGTTTTGGGCTACACAATAGTGCAGGGCGAACATTTTCCACGGCGTCTGGTGTCGGCACAGTTCTTTCACTTCTTCCCGGTTTGCCATAGCAAACAGAAACTGTTGTTCGAAATGCTCGTACGCACCTTACAATGGTCCCGTCCATCTGGAACTTTCTCATGACATCCCAAGTTGAAATGTTGCCGAAATAGACGCTGAATAGCAATAATAGAGTCGTTATTTTCGAAATAACTTTCAACGACAAAGCCACCGCGTCATATCACTGTCACACACTAAATGGCAGCTCATTAGTACACGAATGAGGCACGAATTGGCGCGCAATCCTGCGGTATATCATTGTACAACACAAGTCAAATTACGCTATGAACGCCGCCGCACCCTGTATCTCCTCTTATTATCAGGCGAGAGACGCGGTTCTCTTGAAGGAAGATTTCAATACTTTTCCTACTCGTCATCCTATTCTGAACAAACCTTCGTGAACCATCGTCCCCGTCTCTAATCGCGAATAGGAGAAAAAAATGTCGACAAACCTAGTATGGTTCTAATTTCTCTATTTACGCCAGGAGACTACTGCCATTTCGCGAGATGAGTCCGGGAAGAAGTAATAAGCTGCGTCACTCCTCTTTGGACTTGTGCACTCCAAAATTTTAGAAATACATGTCGGCAGTGCACAATTCCTCCCCTCTCCTTTTCAACGTTATGCCAGAGCACGTGGTTAGCATTTTCATGGGTTTATTACCAGTGATTCCCTGCTGGTCTACATCTCAATTTATATTTAATTTTTCACATCACAGCGTGTTTGGGCGGTTTTGCATTTCCTGAATGGCTGGCTTTCAACCCATTTGATTGGTTCGCTCAAGCGCTGTCCATTGCCACTCTCCATTTCAATTTAGTCATCGTTATTTTCGGCTGTAGTAAAGTCCACACATTGTTCATGCGCGGTGTTTGTTCTGCCCCGCTACGGCAACTGTTCTGTTTATGTATTTCAATGGCTTTCCTAGTTTGCAGTGAATAACTCTCTTTCTGTTAGTTGGCGCTTCCGTCTCACTGAATTTCACTGTGTGGTTACTAAAAATATTCGTATACAGCGGATTTTTGTTTTGTACTAGTCGATAAATATCTGTGCCGTTTCTGAAATCTTGTGTTAACCGATCTTTGAGTGTTTCCCATGCAGACTTTTCCACAGGAACAAGGAATAAAGTAATCGTGATCCTTTTGCAACATCATGTGGTTAGATAACACCAGAAAAGACATTACAAGGCGGGAATAGATGAAGGAGGATACACTTTAGGGGAAATAACGTCGGAGGTTCTTTGATAAGGCAAAAGAATGGCTTTGATTCGAATGGCCAACGTATTAATTGTTTAAGAGTAATAATAGTCGTTCTTTCCGAGTACAGTATTTCACAGACCTCAAGTTCATATAAAACCTGTGAACCTTTATATGTAATATTTCTTTTGAATGCTATCGATGCCAGGTACTCCATAGGACGCCAAATAACATCCAACTGTTGAAACAATTAAGTACATTACATCGCGGACAGCCAATAAAGGTCCATAACGAAGCAGTGTTAGGAGATGCTCGCGTTCGTTGTGAGTCGCAGTACTGTGTTGTCGTGGGAAAAGGAGTTCTGCATTCATACAGATGTTAGAATACTGGAATAGACTATGAGAGTGACACTACCGGAGTGCAAAATGAAGTCTCACATGCCTCTGAAAATTATACAGGCGATCTAGAATTTGTACAAACATAAATTAAATGCTGTTCTTTGGTTAAGTACATCAGTGTAGAACGACTGGACCGATCTGGTTAATTAAGAAAAAAAATATACGCAACAGTTTGAGTAAGGTTTTTAGGGTAAGACAAATTGGGAAAGTTACCTGGAAAAATCGAGAAAATCTGAAAGTACTTTTTTCTATCGGGTTTTTGTGTGGAAAGACCATAGCTCAAGATTCGAACGACGGATTTGTGATTTTTTTCGTTGTACTCCCGGAAAAGACTTCAGGAAAAAAAAAATCCTGGACGATAAGAAATAAAAGTCGGAAAACTGAGACACTGCAAAAATAATTTTTGTATGCACTCTCGATCATGACGATAAGAGGTACTTATTTTGGTTGGTTCTTTTTCTTGTTTTGTTCACTATGCTCCCGGGATGGAGCATAGTGAATGATTCCAATAACAAAAAATGCGGAAGACTTGGAGAAAAATCTGCAAAAACATATTCCAGCCACAATTAAAAATAAAATTAATTCTTTAACTTTTGTATTGTTTCGCGATCTGTCCGAGAAACGTAGTTATTTTATTCCTATTTCAGTTCCAGTTTATTTCGCCACTACGTGCGTAAATGTCGTTATCAAGCCGATCGGTCAGATTATTTTCACTTTGAGTGTGATTCTGCTGTTGTTCATCGCAATCGATTCATAAAATGAATTAAGTTTCATCTTTTTAATCTCAAACAAATTCACCTATTTACCTAAGAAATATTATGTGTTTTGAAGAGACAAACGGTTATACAGTAACAACTAAGTCAATCAACTACCCATTTTCGGTTGAAATGTGATTATACGCATCGCAAACTGTGCCGCAATCGACGCAATTTAATTGACACCATCACAATCGTTGATAGATATAAGGCTGACTCAAAACTAAGTTTTTTTTTTTAATTTTTACTTTGTTTACATGTGTCAAATAGCTTCTGATAAATTCGCAAAACAATCAATCACAATGAAGTTTACTGAAATTAGGATAGGATAACGTCTGTCTGACCAGCTAGTTTCAGAATGAGAAAGTGTTGGTACCTCGTGGCGAACATATTTTGCTTTACTGTGAATCCTTGTTGGAAGCTGGATGACAAACGATGAGTATGAAATAACTATCTTGATTCTAAATATCAAATTTCTCATCTTCGAACCTTCATTATCCATTTCGTTAGAAAACACTCATTTATTTTTGTTTTTGTAATGAGTAGAACCGGCAGGAATACAACAGCATACTAAAATCGACATTACACTTGATTTTTTGGAATTTAAAATTATGACCGCTACCCAGCATTGAGAACGCTCTTCTCAGATCGGGGAATTGCCTCGTGGCTCCGTTGCAGATGGACAGACCAGCCAACCGGAGCAATTTCTGCGCTCCAGTATTTACTCTTTTCAGGAACATGACATTTCCTACAAGGGAACAAGATTTACACTTCTCCCTGCCAGACAGTACATCTTTATCTCGTGGGGTCACGCTGCGCACATTCATTCCCTCTAGGGCGGTCGCCGGGTGGGACCCCGGCTACCTGCAGGAGGTCAAGAGCTGCAGGGATTTAGCCGCCTGTAGGAAAGGCCTTTGTCCCGCAGCCTATGGTAGCACCACTCTGGAACGCACTGTGGAGTGCCGTGCGGCCACGTTGCCACATGATCGGCACTTGCTCTAGAAAAACTTTGCAATGCCCACTGCGATATCTTCAATCATTAGCCATGTAACGTTCACCGAGGGATGAACGCCTTTTTCAGGCTTCAAGTTTTTCATTTTCCTCTATCCATCTTATTTTCGATATACTGACTATGTGTGTAGCTCAATAGCTCAAACATCCTTGTTGCAGTATTCCAAAATCGATATCGTTGTTACAGGGAATAGATACCGAAGAAACACTGAACTGACCCATGGAACGGATTTCTATTCTATTTAACTTTAATTATATTTCAACTTGTTTTTGTTACGACGTTAGAACTATTTTAATTTCAAACGTCATATAAAAAAAAGGAAACAGATAAAATATGGACTTGAAAGTACGAAATCATGTTCCTAACAGACGACTCTAAACTCTGAAGTACTTAGTAAAGACGAGACTGAAAATTGCTGTTAGAGACTTTCTGCACTCAACGTCTCAAGAGAAGGTATGAACCACAGAATGAAGAATTAGGGCTTGGATACTCACAGAGAGGAACATCATGATGCGCAATAAGAAACATGAAGGCCACCACTTAAGACTGGCGGTGGACATGTCATCCACATAGAAGAATGAAAAAAGTTCCCTTTTAATGAATGCTGCAGTTACTACTTCGTGTACGTGATGTAAAAATCTTACGTACAGTCTCAATGTAATAATGGTTAAAAGCAAAAAAACGCAATACCAGTATGGATTTTCACTTCGTGCGGAGTGAAACTTCTTGGCAGATCAAATCATGTGCCAGGCCGGCACTCTATCCTTTCTTCTAGACGTGCTATTCCCGCAAGTTTCGCAAGAGAACTTTTGTGAGATTTGGAAGAGCTACTGGCGGAAGTAGAGCTGTGAGGGCAGGTCGTGACTTTCCTTGGATAGCTCTGTCGGCAGAGCAATTGCCAGCGAAAGGCAGAGGCTCCGGGTTCCAGTTCCCCTCCGGCACTTGAGTGTTAATCTGCCATAAAGTTTCAAAACCCCAACTGTTTGAAAAATTGAGATTTTTTTGTACAAATATGACAACAATAAAGATTAAGTTCAGTATAAATTACGGGCGATAACTTAGGTTTGTGTGACGTCGCACGACTCTGTGGTGGTCTATTGGACACTTGGTGAAAAAATTTCGACAACCTGTATTTGGTAAGGAAAGGGAGTAGGCATCATGACCAGTGGCGGATTTAGATCGGTGTGGACCCGAGCGCAGTAAAGATTATGTTCTCGTCCACAAAAAAAAGTACATGTAAAGGATATGGCTCTGAGCACTATGGGACTTAACATCTGAGGTCATCAGTCCCCTAGAAGTTATGAACTACTTAAACCTAGCTAACCTAAGTACATCACACACATCAATGCCCGAGGCAGGATTCTAACCTGCGACGGTAGCAGTCGCACGGTTCCGGACTGAAGCACCTAGAACCGCTCGGCCTCCATGGCCGGCTATGTGAACGATACTTTTAGAAGATTAATTCGTTACTTGCATAAAATTTGATTATAAAAAGGTTGTAAATTGTTCGATTACGGAACCTGAAGTCTTGGGTTCTATTGCAGAATAATTGTAAGGTTTATATTTGTCACTTATCACTGTCGAGTTGCACAGTGTTTCGCAGGCCACAAACAATAGGCCCTCCCATAACTGGCTGAGTGCGTCAGTTGAAGAGTCGGATGAAGGCAAGGGCAACACCATGCCTAGTACTGCACTGCAGTGTTCAAAGCAACCTTCGGTTGGAAGACAGCTGTTTGCCTCTCATACAGATTATGTTATTTTAATCGCAGTATAATTACTTTTCAGGCCCACTTACAAATTTGCTCTATGAAGTTCTTCCTTTTCTGAGGTGAAGCAAATACACTGTTCAGTGACACTAACGTGACTGTCTGTCAAAACCCTCAATAACGAACTGCAGCGTGGACCGCAGGATGGGAGACTAGGACACTCTGGAAGGTAGCGACAGTAAAGTGGGCCGCGCGGGATTAGCCGAGCGGTCTAGGGGGCTGCAATCATGGACTGTGTTGCTGGTCCCAGCAGAGGTTCGAGCCCTCCCTTGGGCATGGGTGTATGTGTTTAGGATAATTTAGGTTAAGTAGTGTGTAAGCTTAGGGACTGATGAACTTAGCAGTTAAGTCCCATAAGATTTCACACACACATCTGAGCATTTTTTTTGACAGGGAAGTGGAGCCACGCCGACTCCGGTGCCGCGTCCAGCTGCGCCAGGATGCACGGCGCGAACAGCCTGTTCGAGGTGGTCCCACAGATTCTCGGCTTAAATCCGCCGAGTTTGGTGGCCAGGGAAGTACGGTGAACTCGTCCTAGTACTCTTGGAACCACGCACGTACACTGTCAACTGTCTGACACGTTGCATTATCCTGTTGGAAAACGCCTTTCTGACAAAGGAAAGCAGACTGTTTGTAAGTGCGGACTTGGTCCCAAAGATAGATGCATACTTGTGTTGATCCGTTGTGCCTCCCAGAATGAGTGCCTCGAAATCATTCGCAAGACCATAACGTTCCCACCTCCGGCCTGCACCCTTCCGACGATCGTTGCAGGGTGTTCGCTTTCAGACGTTTCACGCCGTATACGCCACAGGCCATCTGTCCAGTGGAGCATGAAAAGTGATTTATCTGAAAACGCCACCTGTCATCACTCAATGGGCGTCCAGTTGCGGTACTGGCGTGCAAACTCCAGCCTTCGTCGCCGATGAACAGCAGACAGCATAGGTACATGATCCAGGTGCCTGCTGCGGAGGCCCATTTGTAGCTACAGTCGCTGAACGGCCGTTGCGGGGACACTGTTCATAGCCCATTGGCTTATCTGTGCGGTCAGCTGCTCAGTAGTTGTACGTCTGTTTGTCCATCTCCTTCTCCGCCTTTCACCCTTGAGGAGGAGGAGGAGGAGGAGGAAATGGGCAGAGAAAGGGGGGGGGGGGGAGAGAGGAATACAAGGAGATGGTCAGAAAGAGAGGCGAGGAGATCAGGTCGTATGTCCAATTCACTTAAATGTTTAGCAATTGTAAGGCACAGTCGGCTTCACTAGCTAATAACTTGAAAAGATAGTAGATAGACTTTTTATTATTAAGCTACCCAGTGAAATTATTCTTCGTATGTTATCATGCAATGACTTTATAAAATTTCGGTTGTGTTTCTATTTTTGTTTCCATTTTCACGTTGCTACCATATACAACTTGGAATCTGATTAGTGTTGTCCTTGTCGTTCTCATGAATAATATCGCAGACTAAGTAGTTAAAATGAGGAATTTGTTTGATTGGGTTATTGGCGATAATTATTTTAGATCTATACGGGCATTATGGATTACACACTCATTAGCTTTAATGATACGGAGTTGGCAATTAACTGGGGATTTCGTCGGGCATGAACACCACAGAATGCGTAATGCAGCAACAGCACTGCTAGTCAACATCAGCACCGCAAAGGAAATTTTGCTCCCAACGTTAAATACTGAGGGCGATTAAACTTAATACTATGGCGTTAATGAATTTTCTCAGCATTTTGTTACTTACAGTTACTTTGCCTGGCACTTTATTAAATTACAATAATATTTAAGTGAATCTCATGGTTGCCCAAAATAAAACTGCCCTGAATGATGTTTGCGGGACCCCTTGCCAACGTTACCTGAATAGCAGATAGATTATTACGAATAGGTACTAAAACATTAAATGTGAGAAGCCGCAGAACACACTGTACATTCAGCCCTGGCAGGAGTCCATGAGTTATTACACAAGACGACGATATCAAAGGCTCAAAATGGTTCAAATGGCTCTGAGCACTATGCGACTTAACATCTGAGGCATGATTCGAACCTGCGACCGTAGCAGCAGCGCGGTTCCGTAATAAAGCGCCTAGAACCGCTCGGCCACAAGGCCGGCAGATCAAAGGCAGTAAAATCTCCTGAACCCGAAGGCCGTCTGATCTCATTCGCTGCGGTTTTTACCTGTGTGGCTGGTTGGAAGTTCAGGCCTACTCAAAGCCTACGCGCTGATGGGTACACAGCACAACGTTTAATAAGCCATTATTGCCACCCCTTGTTCTAATCTGCTAATGTGTGTCTCAGTTACATAAATAACAAAGCGCTACATCGGGTTCAACGTGTTAGCATCGTCTTCGAGGAAAAGCAGTTCTCCTCTTCATTAACTAGAGGCTAGGGTATTTTTTTTTTATTGACCACCCAGTACATAATGCCAATCCTGTGATACACAAAATTTGTGCCGGGAAACAACGGAATGATATTTACATCTCAGGCTGTTCTACCATTTACATCCATACTCCACATGCCACCGTATTGCGGGTGGTACCCTGTACCACTACTAAGTAAGTCATTTCCTTTCCTGGTCCACTGGAAATAGAGCGAGGGAAAAACTACTGCCTACATGCCTCCGTGCGAGTCCTTATCTCTCTCAGCTTAATTTCACGGTTCTTTCGACAAATGTACGTTGGTGGCTGTAGAATCGTTCTGCAGCCAGCCTCAAATGCTAGTTCTCTAAATTTTCTCAACAGTGCTTCTCGAAAAGAACGTGGCCTTCCCTCCAGTGATTCCCTTTTGAGTTCTCGAAAAGTCTCCGTAACATTTGCGTGTTGTTCGATCCTATCCGTAACAAATCTAGAAGCCCGCCTCTGAATTGCTTCAATGCCTTTCTTTAATACGACCTGATGCGGAACCGAAACACTAACAGAATTCAACTACGGATCGCACTAAAAGTCCTGTATGCGGTCTCATTTCAGAGGAACCACACTTTCGTAAAATTCTTTCAATACACCGGAGTCAACCATTCGCGTTCTCTATGACAATCCCTACATGACCATTCCATTTCATATTGCTTTGCAACGTTACGCCCAGATATTTAAACTACGTGACTTGTGTCCAGCAACACACCACTAATGCTGTATCCGAACATTATGAGTTTCTTTTTCCTAATCCTATGGATTAACTTACACTTTTCTACATTCAGAGCTCGCTGCCATTCATCCTATCAGCTAGAAACTTTGTCTAAGTCATCTTACATCCTCCTGCAGTCACTCAACGACGAAATCTTCACCACAGCAACATCAGCAAACAGCCACAGACTACTGCTTACCCTGCCACCAAATCATTTATGCATGTGTAGAATAAAAGCGGTCTTGTCACACTTAACTGTGACACCCCTGACGATACCTTTGTCTCTGACGAAGACTCGCCGTTAAGGACAACATACTGGATTCTATTAGTTAAGAAGTCTTCGAGGCACTCTCATACCAGTGTAGCACCGTGTCAAATGCTTTACGGAAATATAGTAATAATGAATCCTCTTGTTGCCCTTCATTCACGGTTAATAGGATCTCGTGTTTACCCTTCTTATGTACAGGAGTCACCATTTCCAATCGCTTGTGCCTGCGTTGAGCACGAGATTCGCGATAAATACAAGCTAAGTAAGAGCCAATGCTCCAGAGCATTCTTTGAAAAACCGAACTGGGATTCCAGCAGGACCTGCGACTTATTTGTTTTCAACTCTTTCAGTTTTATCTCTACACCAGAGATGCTTAGTACTATACTCTCCATACGTGGGAGGGTGTACGATGGTTAAATGTTGGTATGTTTGTATGATTCACCTGTGTGAATAATTTCTTAAATGCGATATTTTAGCCCTTGACTGGAGACATAAGTCTTAGACCACTTAGAGAATTTATATAGGATCAGAGTTTTCTGGGGTTCTCGGCAAGATCTTTTGCTAAGGTATGACGGCGGTGCTAGTTGTAAAACTCGTCCATGGATCATCTTACAGAAGCACTAATTTATATTAACTTTAGCCCGTCGTTATTCGGGCGTTCTTTTTTGAACAGAGAGTGCAACAACCTTTGCTTTCTCAGTATTTTTCGAATTTCGTTGTTGAACCGGTGGGTCTTACACGTCCTTCATTCACTTACTCGGCACATATTTGTCCAGAGTTTGATATATAATCCGTTTCAACTTCGCCCATAATTCATCTACGTCCATCTTACTGGAACTAAAGGCAATGTCAATTTGTTTGTTTGTTTGTTTGTTTCGGGAACTATATTCGTTTAGACAAGTCAACTAGTACGACGGCCAGAGCTAATGGACTACCGCAGTGGCCACGTTTATTATGTACAACAATGCTGCACGCAAAGTATCCAGTTAATAAATAGTTGAAAATAAATAAAATGGTATTTGTAATAAGATAACATGAAAAGGGAGTCTCTTATTCTCGATTAATAAGTTAGCTTCATAAAATATACGTATGAAGCTGGGCATTCATGATGCCCTTTTGCCTATGATATTTGGAAGTCTCTTACGTTAAATTTTTTTTTACAAATAGTAATTTTTAGCTCAAACTCGGTATGAAATGTCAGAAGCCGGTTAAAAAAACTATCTAACGATACCTCATTCATCCCTGTACGATTAGCATGTATTGAGAAAAAAGGATATTGACCTGAGAAATAATATATATGAGCATTTTATATTATTAGAGATGTTAGAATCATAATTGTTGATGTGATGATACACCTTCTGTGGTAGGATTCGGAGTTAGGCTGATTACTGTATCAGGTGTGTCAAAAGCACTCGCAACACGTCCGTCCACACCACATACAGAAAATTTACGAAATGAAGAGCAGTACTAACTTTAAGTAACAGTGAAAGGGGAGCTTAGACTTTCACGCCCCGTCGAGGACTAGATCATTAGAGACTGAATACAAGCTCAGAATACACACAACTTAAACCTCGCCGCCCGGGGTACCCCCCGCCCCCCTCCACCTCCCTGGGAGGTGAGAGTCATCGCGCCCGTGTGTGTGTGTGTGTGTGTGTGTGTGTGTGTGTGTGTGTGTGTGTGTGGTTCTTAGCGTAAGTTAAGTTAGATTAAGTAGTGTGAAAGTCTAGGGACGGACAGTCTCAGCAGTTCGGTCCCATAGAAGCTTTGCACAAATTTACAGATTTCCATTTAAACCTCGTACCTCAGAAATGCGATTCCCTCCTCTTAACCAATGTGCCAATTCGCTCAGACCGGTTATGTGTACTTGAGAAAACATGAAATGTGCCATTTGATGTTATTTTTTTCTCCATTTTCGTGTTGTTCTGTAGAGTAGAGACTTCTTTCTAGATTACCACAAGTTGTGCAGTGGGAAGGACTGACACCTCGTCCAGCCTTTTCTGATAGGTTCAAACCATACGCAAATTTACGGATCATTTGATGTATCACAAACGTCGATCCGACTAACATTTAGGAAGTCGATAAAACTAATCCTCAGTAAACCACATAGAAGTAATTTTCCCCGGTAGTCAGATAACACCATACGCTTTCCTAACCAGAGGACTGTAGTCTCCTGGGGGGGCATGGTAATTTTCTGAACCTTGATTTAAATATTCCTAACAATTTACAATATGGCCAACAGCCACAAAGGGTGTTCGGGCGTTATTTTCGATTCAAGACCACGGCTTATTCTTGGCGGAGGAACACCAATCTGTCCCTTCCCTTTCGGCAAGTTGCCGCTACACGACGGAGCCCAATCTACGGCACCGTGAGACCCGGCCTTGCGGGCCGGAACAAAACTTAACCGTCACTCTGGTTAGGTGAGTTGCGATGCTCTCGGTAACAAAGCTGACGGAAGAGCTGCTTGCAATGGTTAGTTGGAGCCGGTCCGTGGAGCTCAGTAGCACAGAAGTTTCGGCTTTTTTGAACGTCTCTGTGATTGCCAACTATTGTCAGTAGTAGCCATGCACCTTGCAACTTCATTTCCAACAGTTTCGCATTAGAGGTAACGAAACCGCGATTATTTCTGTCGTGAACCGTCACAAAAACGATTTGCGTATCGATCGATAGGTGTGACAAAACCAACCAACCTCGCTCGATATCACTATGTACTGCCCCAGTCTGGGCTTCAGTTTATTCTTTCTCGTGAATAATAATACCATCGGGGGCGCGCGTGTGTGTGTGTGTGTGTGTGTGTGTGTGTGTGTGTGTGTGTGTGTGTGTGTAGTATCCGATATTTTCATCCCAAAAGGCTATTTCGCATTTTCATGTGTGTGTTTATGGAAATATATCCAAGATTTTAACAGATCTGTTCGGTTCCTGGGCTGTACAATTCCCTCGTTGCCTCAGACAACCCTTTAAGATAATAGTCAGAAACCCAGAGGTCCGATGCTTACCACAGTCAAGACAGCAGAAGATTAGAAGGCTAGGTCAGATGCACCTGTTAAATGGGAATCTGAGCTCGGACAGTCATTTTAATTTCCACGCCTCAATCGCCACGTTCGTTCTTTTAAAAGAGAGCAGACAGAAGCCGCAACAGCTACAGTTTCTACGTTTGTTTAATATTCCTTCACGCACTCGCCGCCTTCACCACGGCAGCCTCACGTCTTTAAAGTGCGCATCCCACTCGTTAATATTCCATACACAATTGTTAATACGTTTGGCCTCCTTTCACATACTATACGATAGAACCAACAATGTCCAGTGGCGTCCTTAATTTCCACTCGTAAGCACGAGCTGGTAATTTACAGTTGCCTGGCATTAACGATTCCCTGACAATTATTGTCATTACGGGCGCATTACTCCAAAACACAGCTAATGGTTGGCTACAGTGATGCTATCTGCTCGTGGAACATTCGCACACCTGATACAGATTTCATATGCATATTTGCGGACGAGGTTTTTCAGAGACCACAACGAGCTTCCGCGAACAGCAGTGAGAATATTCTGGAGAACAGGTCTGCGACGTGGCTTTACTGAATCGCCATTTCACCCTGAGTCACAACGCACTTCTCTGAATCCAGGCTGCTCCCTGAATACCGATCGATATCTGCTTCACGGAACTTTCGTGACGACTGCATCGAAATTTTCTTCCTAGAGTATTATTCAGCTACTGCATAAGACATGAGCATGTGCCTGACAAATACTTCACACGCTAGTTCTGCCCAGTGGAACATTAGCAATGGACAGCTGGAAACCGGGAACAGTGCAACAGCAGGCGTAACATGGTACACACGCAGATCATTAGACGTTCTGCCGACACATAACTAGTTTACGCCAGCTGCAAAATACAGATGTCATCCAGATACCGCCTTCGGCGTTTGTTTTATGGTTCATCACCATCCTCATCTTCTGAACAACAGTGCCACTAACACCATCATCACCTTGCGTGACATTGTATCTTCGCCCTCCCATCGTACACTTATTTTACAATTTTTATACAGAATTTTCCATAATTCCTGAGTGTTTTATATGACTTCTTGTGCATGAATACAGAACATACATAAACAGTTTCACCCTAACCTGAAATACGGAAATTAGATGCTTCCATAGAATGTCATAAATCTTCAGGATAGTAAAAGATCCAGAAAAAAGTACTTAGATGTAGGGAACTTGCGGCGAAAATGAATCTGTAGTTTGTTTATAGAAAAAAATCTGCTTACACCCTATGGCAACAACTTAAGTCCACAGCATGAGCATCTGTTCGAAGTGATGGCCGCTAGTCTTGACGCACGCCTTACAACGGCTGGTAATATAAGACAAACGTGGCTAGTACATGTTCGTTACTCCGCAATCTTTATTCTGGTATTTGAAAATATTATCGCGGTTCAAACAGATATCATTTGTGAACATGGCATACTTTGTAAGATTCGACGCTGTGGTGCTCTGCTTTTAACACTCGATTTACCACACTGTGCTTCTCTCAATATTTCCACGTCTTTCGGAGCACAGAAATCTTATTTCATAAAGGACGGACTGTGCGACGCCATACACAAATCGAATCGCACTTGGCGACTTCACCCCTCGACTGCATTCGCAATTTGAAGTTTATCCTTCAACATCCTGAGTACCACGACGCACTTTCCTGAACTGTTGAGGCTTCCCAACTATCTAGTCTCTGTTTCCTAAGGCTAAGCGCAAACTGAGCCGCATAGAGCACGTGTGGAGTGTCACGAAATTACTATTGTCTTTCAGGGGAGTTGCTTGATTGTTTTTAGCTTCTAGTGAAAATGTGAGATCTGTACGCATGTAGGATGTCTCTTATTACATCCATATCCAAGTAATCACAGGCAAACTTCTAGACTTCAGATGTTGCACAAAGGAGATACATCTGTGGAAATTACCACTTTTAAAATTTTTGTAACAAGTCGTACAGACACACCACCATAATAGGCAGCACCTAAACAACGTTGTTTCACTGTATAATATTTAAAATTTCCTGCCTTGCTGCTTGATCACATGATTTTTAATATCGCACCCCATTTCACTACCCACCGATAATATTCTGTCCCTTCTTGCGATCTGAAGACATTATGGAGGCAGAAGATATACTCACAGTGGCTAATGGATCACCAGTTATTGAATTATGCGTTACTCGAAAAAAGAAAAACAACAACGAAACAAAAGAGCAGAAGTACATAAATAACTGAAAACTATAATGCCCTAATGAGAAAACATTGTATGATTAGATGGCGAAAAGCGAAACATTACTAACAATAAGCGACAAAGTTGAGTAGTAAGGCAATATTTTCTGGACGGCCAAGACTACTACTGCCCAGACGCGCGGCGTCGAGGGGAGCTTGAGGGGGCTGTTTCTCTCCTGCCCCCCCCCCCCCCCCTCCCCGCGCCACACTACTCCCACACCACGCGAAGCGACGCGACGCGACGCGACCTGGCGCGGGCGCAGATCGCGTCGTCACCCTTCGTGTCCCAATTTGCGGTTTCGCACTGAACCTGTTAGTTACAGAAACGCGCGCTGCCATGCGCCGCACCACAAGCATTGCAATGTGCTGCAGTAAGGAAAATAGGTCTCGTATTCTCTTCAAATCCCCGTCTCGCCATCCAGATAGTTTTCTTTCGGTGACTAAATCGTTCAAGGCAAATGCCGATTTGATCACTTTCTGAAGGACGATTTCCTTCTCCGTCCTTCCACAATCCGAACTCGTGCTTCAGCTCTAATGACTTTATTATCGACGGGTCGTAAATACGCTCATCTTCCTTCCTTTTCCCTCTCTACCCGCAAACAATCTAACAATCGATTTATCTGCACACTCACAGTTTATCCAAATTCAGTCACTGTTCCACAGACGTATCTGTATCTATGTGAAATGCAGCATTAACTGACTTTGTAGGTAATTAAGTGGCTCCTCGCAGTTACTACACATTACTCTCGCTTATAAAGAAGCAAGGTCAGTTAAACTTCTTTCAGACAGTGAAATGCTGATTAGGTGTGTATTTCGGTGTCTGGCCATAATGCAGAAACGCGACGTTATTTTTGCGCTTCTTAATTTTGAAGCTCTCATTGTTATGAAAATGGATTCAATATTTAGCGACGAGAAACAAAGACTTTGTACTGCCCAAGTAGAGACGTTTCAAATACAGGCTGGCAGCAGCAAGAAAAGTCACAAAATAAATCTTAACATGGGATATAAATTTAAGTGTTGGGGAGTCGCTTCAGAATGTTCTCGTCTTGAGTGTAACTTTGTATGGAAGTGAAGCGTGGATGATAAACAGAGCAGACCAGGAGAGAAAAGCTTTTAGAAATGTGGTACTACAGAAAAAAAATTATTTAGGTGGGTAGACTGAGTAAGTAATAAGGAGGTACTAAATGTAACTGGGGAGGAGGGAAAGTGCATTTGGTGCAAACTGACTAAAATAAGGGCATCCAAAGACAACTCCGTTTCTCGACAGGGGACTGGGTGTTGTGAGTCCATCATTTCATCGTCATTGACACGCAAGTCGCCGAAGTGGCGTCAACTAAAAAGACTTGCAATACGGCGGCCGACCCCCCAAGGGCCGGCTAATAAATGCCATACGATCATTTCATTTCTACATGGTGTGTGTGTGTGTGGGGGGGGGGGGACTGGGGAACTGCATACGGAGGCGAAGGCACGATTACTGTAAGCAGGTTCAATTGGATGTAGGCTGCAGTAGTTAGACCAGGCGCACTTTGAGAAGCAGCCGACGAGGGGCAGAGCAAAGAAGCACAGCGGAAGAAATACTCCGCGACACGATGTGATCGTATGTTGCGTGGCAGTTCCACTGCCGCGGGCCACCACGCCTGAACACGCGGTCTGGATTCAGCCCACCAGCTTTGTGGCGTTCATGCAATAAACTGTGTCCTTCGCAATACTCGTCGAAAACGGAAGCAAGCCCTGCCCTACATATTAGTTTGCGCCGTCGTACGAGGTCTGTTAAAAAAAAATCCGGAACATTCGTAACTTCACGTCAATGGTGTGTTGGAGCGAATGCGGTTGGCATCCCTGCATACGCCCGTGTTTAATGTGTAAGTGCCGAGAGTTTCATTGTTGTATGTCTTAAGTTTTTAGTCAGTGCTGTAATGATTAGAATGTTGTGTCGCACAGTTTGCGAATTTCGAGATGGCAGAGTTAGTGGAGCAATGCGTCTGCATTAAATTTTGTGTGAAACTCAAGAAAAACTTTAGAGAGACACACACCAAATGATGAAGGAAGCCTTTAGTCATGACTGCTTAAGCCATACTCAGTGTTACGAATGGTTCACACGGTTTAAAAATGGCTGGACGGAAGTTGAAAGTGACCTTCGTTTAGGACGCCCTTCGACGTCTGTCAAAGACGCTCATATCAGGAAGGTTAAGAAAACTCCTTGCGAATCGTAGACAGACTGCCCGAGAGACGGTAGAAGAATGTAAGATCTCAGTTATATTATGTCATGAAATAGTGACGCTGCATCGTGTTGCCGCCAGGTTCGCCCCCCCCCCCCCCCCAAATGGCTCATGAGCCAAGACCATGAAGACCTTCGCCTCGCAATCTGTAAAGAGCTTTCGGATCGCGCAAACAAGAATGAGATGTTCCTTAAGAGAATTATAACTGGCGATAAGACGTGGATCTACGGTTATGATGTTGATACCAACGTGTCAGGTCAAACGTCAAAGCCAATTTGTGGGATTAGTTCATCAGAAATTCGTGCCACAGGGATGGTTAATCGATGGTATTATCGGGACGTCTTGTGAAGTCTGGAAGATAATTTGAGAAGGAAATGACTGGAAATGTGGCGAAGCAGTAAATGTCTCTTACACCATGATAACGTGGCCCGCAAATTCATTCCTGTTATTGCGTGACTATTGCACTGTGCTGCCTCATCCTCCGACCATGCGGACTTTCTTTTTATTTCCGAAGTTGAAAACCCCGTTGAAAGAACGACGATTTGCAACGATACACGAGATAGAAGAACATTTTCAGAAGCCGCTTCGCGCGATCCAGCAAGAGTACTAACTCGAATCCTTCCGGAAGTGTAAACGACGTTGGGAGCGGTGTATCAAATGTGGAGGAGACTATTTCGAAGGGGATCATGGTTCAAATGGCTCTGAGCACTATGGGACTTAACATCTATGGTCATCAGTCCCCTAGAACATAGAACTACTTAAACCTAACTAACCTAAGGACATCACACAACACCCAGTCATCACGAGGCAGAGAAAATCCAAGGGGATCATGTACAATAAGTAAAAGATAATCAGAAAATTTTGGTGTTAAAGCTCCGGCATTTTTTTGAACAGGCCTCTAATTTGAGGAGGAACTTTTCAAAAGCCACAATGTCCACTGGTGGGCAAAATTTAGTCTGACATGAAGTCGTTTATTTTCTGGCCCGCTCTAAACCCTCTCACAATCACGTACCGTCAAAAGGCGTTTTAAGGCTTTGAAAAGACCTCTGGAAAGTGTTAAGTGCTACAGACAGCATTTTGCATTATAATATGAATGCATCAGACTGCATTAAGTCCATCAATTTAATTTTCTTGTGCTAAACAATGCTGTCTACAATTTAAGACTGGTGGAATGAAGTGCAACCAATTAACTGACCAGCAATAACGAATTGCCGTTTGTTTTCTGTAGTACAGCATTGCTGTTTGTCATTTTTTCATTCTGGCTGTTGGAAATACAGAAGTTAGCTATAAAAACGTTGTATAATAAAGAATGAATGAGTGTCTTTCATTGATTTTCGAGTTTTTCTGTTAGAAGAGAGTTTCCATAGGGTAGAACTGACGTTCTTCTCTGCTTTCCAATTCTAAAACAGTCCTTTCTAGCTGCTGACCGAACAGAAAATAAACGTCGTAAAATTTCAGAAATATTGAATCGAAACATATACCAAGAAGCTTATGCAGAAGTGAGTGACAAGAATTTTTGAGAAATATTGGAAAATATTTGATTAGAAGAAATTAAGTAAAAATTTGAAGCCTGTAAGTGGGATCAGTAACATGAAAAGAATTCATCTGAACAATTACATAGTAGGCGAAAGGATAACTGATGTGAAAATCCAAGCTCACCTCAAATACTTTTCTAGGATCCTCCAAACTGATTTTTGCTATTATTCAAACGTGGATACGGCTTCAGCAAAATAGCAAATAGATACAAAGTGACATCTCTGAACAAGATTCAAAAAGAAACGAAATACGATGTAAAAAACCACAAAGCCTCAGATTTTGGAAAAAAATTGGAGAGAAAATGACACTTAAGTTTTGCACCACTGTTGTCAGTCTGCCACGTAAGAAACTTACTGCCGAAGATACTTTTCTGACTCTTAAGCAGAAGAGCCTGTGTTGAAAAATAATATAAACACTATCATTGGAAGGGATGCAAAGCTGTGTGTTTGTTTCTACTAAATGTACTAAACTGCTTTATTAAATATTAAAAAGTTAATGTTCACACGTAAAATGTATTTACCAGTTCTGTGTAATTGAAAATTGATCGATATGCATGATAGCCAAAATAGTTTACAAAGGCATATTGTCCAACATGACACAATAAACCGCATTAGTACATAAGCTCTCTTACCTTGAAAGTAAAACAAAAAAATTATCTTGTTTTAAAAAGATTTTTACCAACAGCCTTACGTGTTTTGTGTAAAATTCGGAAAAAACAATATACTTTTCGTGGTATACGGTTTCCGCTTCCCTTGAAAATATTAGTATCACTGACATTATGCTTTTCAAAAAGTTGCTCCCCATTTGTACATGTGAGACACAAAAACCTTCGCTAGACTGAGCTCCCCTGGGTCGGCTGCGACCCACTGTGCTCCATTCGTAGCTTACGAGGCATATGCACGATAGACTACTTGCATGAAACCAGTGTTTCGATTGAAAACAACAACAACAACAAAAACAAAGTAGTTCTTCAGTGGGGCGCCCTCAGCTGCGGCTAGGTTGGTGCGGCGCGGGAAACGACTCGATTAACTGGAACACGTGCGTATTGGGACGCAGTCAACGAAGGGAAGGGCAGCGCAAAGGTTTCTGTGACTCGGGAGTGTAAATGTAAGAGCGCAGATTGGGAGGTAGTGCAGCACAGTGAGAGCCTCCGCCTTCGCCATGCAGTATTCGGACAGTTTACAACGCCAGCACCAGACCTGCTCTCGCGGAATGACAAGAAAGGCAAAGGTATTGCAAATATTGATGCGTACGGGGAAGTTACATCTAAAACAGATGATCCTGCAGTATTAGACATTTCCCCATTAATCGAGCGTCGACGTCGTAAATAACAACCAAAGAAAACGAAGAAACATTATGTTTCCAAGCTTATCCAACCCACCACTGTGTAACGTGAAATATTACTGTGACATATCGAGATGCAAACACTGCGTATAGTGCTTTGTATAGGGGTACCTTAATGTACTTTTCGTTTCATGTGATTGCAGAGGTCTCCATATATGATCCTTAATTTACGCCGGTCATGCGCGTCACCTGGGCACATCTTGCCGCACTACACGCGGTGTTCTGGATCTTGATTTTCCACAGTAATATTTGTTTGCACGCCAAACGTACATTATGCTGTGTGCGGCTCAAACTGCGTTAATCTTGTGCTGCTTTGGGGGAGTCATGCTGGTGTGCTCAAGGTAACATGCGGTAGTCCGATACCTTCCGCAACCTTCTTGGTGATATATTTGCGGTTTTCTTCTATGTCCACTTTGCGTTTTATATATCTTATGACGGATGGATTACATATCCAGTTACTTTTGCGTCCATTTTCCATTTTATATGGCGTTGTGACGGGTAAGTTTTCACATCCAAGTACTTTTTCTTAGTTTTCTACAGGATGTGGCAAACAAAAGAGGCCCGAACGAGTGTATACGACTGGACGTGAATTTATGCATATAACCACACACCATGACGCGCACACCACGTGTAAGCCTGTCACGTGATCCATGTCGATTCAGGGCGTAGTGCGAGCTTTGTCAGTGTGAGCGTTGCAGTGCAAAGTGGACGATGGTACACTCAGTGGAACAGCGGGTGTTCGCTGTGGAAAGTTACGTGACAACAAAGTTGTCGTCAGTTGTTTGCTGAGAAGTTGTGTCAAAGTGGCAGCAGAAAATGCTGTACACTCTAGTCCCAAAATGGAGTCAGACAATCTGTTTTGAACAAGTCAAAAAACATTCCGAAACGTGTCCGCACACCAGAGGATGTGGCTGCAGTTCACCAGAAAATGCTTTAGAGTCCTACCAACTCAAACCTAAGCATGTTGCAAGAGCCGCACACCAGAGGATGTGGCTGCAGTTCACCAGAAAATGCTTTAGAGTCCTACCAACTCAAACCTAAGCATGTTGCAAGAGGTCGGCATATCACGCCGATAATGCGAATGCATATTCCACCTGGACCTGCACGTGCATCCCGACGGAGTGTTTGTTGTTCATGCATTAAAACCAGCAGGTGTTCCTCAGCGCCTTCAATTTTGTATGCCTGTTGAAGCCTGAATTCACCTTAGTGGTTACATCAACTCACTGAATCACAGGTTCTGGGCACCGGAGACTCTGCATAACTTCCACGAACCACCATTGCATGATCAGAAGGTTGGGGTTTGGTGTGCAGTGTCTCCACGCCGCATTACTGGTTCCATCTTCTTTCATCGGACGCTAACTTCGGCGCCTTAGTCCCAACGTTTTGAAAACAATAGTGGCAGTAGTAACGGAGGAGGAAAAGACCAACAGTTACTTCCGTCACGATGGAGCAACTGCCCATACAGTTGGCCGAACCTTGGAGCACATTTACACAATCTTCACGCTTGAAGACTTGTTACCAGAGGTCACTCTGGTCGTGGAGCTAGCTGGCCACCCAACTCACCTGATTTTCCAGTGTGGAGAGCTCAAGTCTAAGGCGGATCCCAACAATCCTTATAGTCTTCAAGAACTCCAGCAGAACAGTTCGGCTGAGACTGTAGCAATTCCAGCAATCCAGCTTCTATCCGCCTTCAGCAACTTGCTGACCAGACCCAAAAGCGCAAAGAGTTGAATGGTGGTCACTTTCAACATCTACTATAGTCAAGTTTATTTCCTTTCCTCTGCTGTGTTTCTTTGTACCATGGAACTCTGTTCTCCAGGTCAATTTTATTTGCCCCACCCTGTATTACTTTTAGTTCACTTTATCTGCGTAGTCGTGCAGGATAGGACCGTGCCCCTTCCTCTATTTGTTTCTAAATGATTATTTCCTTGTTTTATAGACAGTCTGATGACACAAAATTAGGTGAAACGAGTCATTTATGCCAAACAATTTCGCAACAAAGATACTCTTTATTGCGTAATATGTGAAGGATTACGCAATCAGAGGCATCCCTCCAATTCAGGAACTCGAACCGCCACCGACGCAAGAAGCGGTTCATATCTATTTTACTCGTCGGAAGCCAGCGATATTTCTTTGACACTTCCTCAAAACTCCGTGGACTCGCCTTCGAGAAGTGCTGCTGTACCTTACGCTCAATTCATGAACAGTAGCAACAATTTCCCTACCTAATATTGCGGAATAACCTATGTAACTCTTGCCAGACAGAACGCGGCCTGTGCGGCAGCTCAGGTTGTAGCGGATGTTCGCGCGGCTTGCAGTGGCAAGGGGGAAGGGGGGGGGGGGGGGGGGGGGACGACGACGACGACGACACACGCACGAGCGGCTGGCCGCAGCGATGCTGTTGCTGCGTCAGATGGTACACTGAGAGGTCCTCGCCCACGAGAAAGGCAGCCCGTGGAGCGGACGTCACAGTATGTGACACTCCGCATCTGACGAGTGCCAGCAGCCGTCTCCGGCGGCGACCCAATAACAATTTCAAATACCTGCGCATTCAAACGCATATTAGCTCTCGATGGTACACGACAGAGTTATACCTTCACAACTACATACTGATTTCTCGTGGGCCCTGCACGGAACCGAGCGTTCGCAAAGTGTGACGTCACTAGTTCGTTGCGGGGCCCGTATTTCTCGTGGGCGCTGGTACAATGGCAGCGTCCGAAATCTCAACAGCAGCTTGCATGTGTAGCGCGACTGGAGCGGTGGCGTGAGAACACAGCAGTAAAATGAGACAGCAAATAAGCACAGCTGCCGGCCTAGCAACGAATCCGTACTCCCAGACAACTCGGCGCTGGCCAGGAAAGCACGCCGGCGGCCGCAGCCTGCGTGACTCACACGACGCAATAATTTCAACGGAGCGCCCTGGCCGCCGTGGTTCCAAGCCATGTGCCGCGCCGCCGAGCGGCGCTCTCTCTGCCTGTCTGTCGACCAAAATGTTATTGCACCTGGGGGTAAGGAAGCTTAGGTCGCGATACAATCAGTTTTTATCGCAATATATCAATACGATACGCTGAACCACTTGGTAGTACACGCACGACTACCCTGAATGCACTGTGCGAGGAGTTTTCCTTTGTCATCAATTTACATGTTTACTGTAACTTCACCACTTATGTTTCCAATAACGCCTTCGGAAATGCAAGTGCAATAATGCTGTGTTCGGATACTACAGTACATTTTTGTCGCGACGCAACGTGTATCACAGGGACAGGACGTACTGGCCCTTTTGAATGCATGATCTATTGAGTCACGAGCAATATGTTCCAAGTCTTCACCTGCGTGCATGTTTGTGTAACAATTTAGATCTACAGGTCAATCCTGAGGCAATAATTATCACAGTTCTAAGCAGCCCACCTTGCTTCCACGTTGTTGTGTTCATTGCAAATACTGTTTTAGTGTAGCTCTCCACGTTAGGATTTGTACAGTACGTCGCTGCATACGGTGACATAAATCTCGGATTAACATTATAGGTCGAAGTCTGGCTAAATATCTACAGCAGATGACAGAAGGAGAGTAATAAACTATATGAATTTAGTGAACTAAGCCTATATGTGCACATCGTAAAACAGTTTTATTTCTAAACTGAACGACTCACTTTATTTATAAAACTGAAATTCAGGTTCGAATCCTGCCTTGGGCACGGATGTGTGTGATGTCCTTAGGTTAGTTAGGTTTAAGTAGTTCTGAGTTGTAGGGGAATTGTGACCTCAGATGTTAAGTCCCACAGTGCTCAGAGCCATCTGAACCATTTTTTCCTGTGTCGAGTCGCGGCCAGCATGGAGCTTTTCGCACCATTCCACAACGGTGGTTTTCGACAGATATGCTTCCCCATATACATTCTTTATTTTCCGATAAAGGTCTACTGGTGTTTGTGTTCCGGCACCTGAGAAGAGGATGACAGCACTATGGTCCCATTTGGACGCGTTTGGCAAGAACGTCGCCATAGTTCACATTGCCGCGTTTAGCGCAACCACGTCGGAAGTCACGAATGCCATATGATCCCTTGTCTACATGTCGGTGCTTAAAGACCATCATCGGAATCGCGCTACGTTGCATTTACGCTGCAGCGAAGCCCTCAAACGGGAACTTTTTGATCGTCCCTAATGATGATGATGCTGCTCTCGAAAGGCGCCTTGCCACGGTTCGCGCAGTTGCCCCCGTCGGAGGTTCGATTCGTCGCTCGGGCGTGTGTGTGTGTGTGTGTGTGTGTGTGTGTGTGTGTGTGTGTGTGTTTTGTCCGTAACGTAAGATAGTTTACGTTAGATTAAGTAGTGTGTAAGCCTAAGGAGCGATGACCTCAGCAGTCGGTCCCACAGAACTTACCACAAAAATAATATGACGCAGCCGTTATGTAAGGGTAAATTGGAACCTAAGGCGAGATACGCCTATTATTTAGGATCAGATCCACGAGTCATTACTTAGAATTGTTGAATTAGTGTGGTAGGAAACTGCAATGCGCCCTCTCACTTTCTGTTCTTTTCAACGCGGGGCAAGGCAAAAGCACTGCTCAGTGTTCATGCTGCGCTTCGCAACGCCGCAGTGCGCACCATGCTTTATACAAAACTTTCTTACTTCTCTAGGTTTCATTTCTACACTCACCTCTAATAATAACGATAATAATAACAATAATAATAATAATAATAATAACAATCCCTAACGAAACATATGCCACTGACTAATATATGCAGACGTGGAAAAATTGGAATATTTATCACTGAGGAAAAAATACTCTGCCTGCAAAACATTAATCTCGCAGTAGAGATAGAAACGCAAGTTCGGACCTGACTAATACGTAGTTCGGCACGTAATATGGAGTCACAGCTAAAAAATTGGGACCTTATTAAGAGCTTGGTATCACAGGAAAAGTGTGTGTGTGTGTGTGTGTGTGTGTGTGTGTGTGTGTGTGACGGTAAACGGAAAGCACTCTAGCCTCGGGGGTGGTACAAACAGATGGCTTCTGCGAGTGACCACGTCATTCTGCCCGCTTACATTTGCAGTAATAAGTTATAAAAATTCATACGGAGAGCGAACGAGGTTGAGAGCAGAGGGGTGTGGGAGGGGGGGGGGGGGAGGCTGAGGGGGGTCGGCGGTCAACCAGAACAGCGGCTACTCTGGCTGGGACGGAATGTGTTATTAAGAGACTGCGGCGAAAAACCGCGGAAAATTCCAATAATCCCGGTAAGAAACGAGTGGCTGCAAAAAAAAGCGCTCCGCGTGTGTGAGCGGTTAATGACAGGGGTCCGGCATATTGCGAAAGTTGGCCCGCAGCGCTGGCCCGGCCCGGCCGCGGCCGGCGTTATTAGTCTGAGGCGGCGTCGACGTCTGCGTCGCCGGGGCCGCCCCCCTGGGACTGCAATATACCTCGCACGTGCGCCCGGCGCCGCTACACGGCCTCCCGGGGAGCCCCTGCATAAGCCCAGCCGTGTTATAATAGTAATCTCGGCGTTAGCGCAGCCGAAATAACGGAGACGTCGCACCGAGGGGCAACAATTTTCCCACAGAGTTCCTCGCACTGGAAGACGTCTCCCGAGGGGGTACCGTATGATAAAGATCTTTTCGCATATGCTGGTGGAAGATCTCACTGAGAACCACATACAACGTTTTTGGTGTATTCAGATACATTCCAACAGTCCGCGCCATTTCGAACCGCTTTGCAAACTTTATGCCTAGGTATTTATTTAAGCGACACGATTGTCTCAAGCAGCCAGGACCGTGTCTAAGTGTCCCGCCCTAGGCGGGAACTGAAAAATGGCGCCCCCTCTTTTTTTTTTTTTTTTTTTACTACCGTCGGTCTCCCTGTTATTACCCGCCCTTACCGTAATCATTAACATCCAACAGCACAACAATGAAAATCTCCTATTACACTTGTAATCATTAAACTAAGTTGATCAGACGTCTTCATTGTCTGGGTACAGTCCCCGTTTTCCTTTAAAACTGACTGAGGCCAACAATGTCTTCAATTTCTTATATTTTGTCCTCAGTTTTTCAAATTTCACAAAATAATTGAAACAGGAACAATGTGATGAACATTTTGAACTAGAACTCAACTGAACATACCAGTGCAACCAAATTTGACATCGATTACTTAATTTATTTGATTACAAGAAAATGGATTAATAACAGTATGGAACGATTTCCTGGTGCGAATGAATCTTTCCTTGAGTTTAGAACTTGTTCCGTAGTGACGGGACACAAGCCAAGCGTCAAGCTATGTTATCTGGATAATGTGGTGGTATTTCGTTTCTGTTTTAACAGTAATATTTTTAGTATGAGGAATAAATATAATCTTTCTGGCCATCCACTTTCTGTTCAGATCTCTGTAATTTTTATTAGCCAGTGGCGCAGCTGTGTAAGCCATTTCCATTTGGTACTCAGTAACGACT
This sequence comes from Schistocerca gregaria, assembly GCF_023897955.1. NCBI lineage: Eukaryota > Metazoa > Arthropoda > Insecta > Orthoptera > Acrididae > Schistocerca > Schistocerca gregaria. The sequence goes on along the minus strand of NC_064924.1, from coordinate 280,562,691 downwards.
GCTTTAGTTTTGTGGTAGGTAGAGGCAATGTATTTACTTCCGTCAAAGCAAGTAAACATTCATTATGTAACTGTTCCTCATGCTTTCGGTGTTTCAATTTTTTGTCTTTTTCATTTTCTCTCCTCATTCGCTCAATTTCTCGCTGTTAGATCTGAAATTAATTTTTTCTGCCCTTTGTCGCCCCTAAAATTATGCCCCCTCGGCGGCCGCCTGATCTTGCATAATGGTACAAACGCCCCTGCAAGCAGCACACAACCAAAAATGCTGCATTCCAACAATACAGGATAGCTTTTTCGTGCTCATCTGCATTATCTTACACATTTGTACATTTAGCATGCTACCAAACGAAATTTTGTCCGAGTCGTGTGGTACGTTCCTGCAGTCACTCCGCGGCGGCAACTTCCCATACACCACCGTGTCATCTGTGAACAGGTTTTGTTTGTGCGAGGAAGCAGTTAGGTCATGAATGAACGTTGCTTGCCAACCAGTCTGTGTGTGAATTACTGAATACGGAATGCTCTGTCTGCTGATTTTCAGGACATGGATTTTTGTACAAACGGTGCAGTAATTTGGATTTTACGCGTATTTTTGTTAAGTCAGTAGCGTATCCGGCAATGTTCCTCAATTGGAATATGTATAGGAATTGCACACACATCCTAAATTCCTTTATCTCCCTCCCTCTGCCCATTTTCTCACTCCCCTTCTCTTTCTGTACATCTCCGACTGCCCTCATCTCTGTGCATAACCTTCTCCTCCCTCTCCGTGTCCATTTCCTTCTGAATTTTCATTAGAGTATCTAGGAAAAATATCAAATTCGTCAAGATCTTTTCGAGAGTTTTGGTAGCAACGTTTCCCCTTTATATATTACATATATCTTTATATAAGTAATATATTACAAAAATAAATAGCCTATGTTCGTCCGCATGTTTGATAGTATAATGAAAAAATTTGAAGTACATCAGTCAATAACTTTTCTAGGTTTGTGGAAACCACGCTTCCCATTAATATGTTACATATGACAAAAATATACAGCTTATGTCCGCACGAACGTTCATTAGAGTCTAGCGTAAAAATTTGCAGTAAATCACCGAAGAACTTTTGGAGATTTTCTGTAACAACGTTTCACCTTTATATTATTTAACTATCTCTGTATTGTAAATAATAACTCAAATTCATTTTTTGTTGAGAAAATGTGTGACAGCAGTACCGTCAGACTGAAAGCATTTTTTTCCCATACCAAAAATACAATTACGAACACAAAAAAATTAACCAAATCGGTCAAGCTGTTCTCACGTGATCTTTCATACATGCAGCAACTGATTTCTTAACTTACATAGATGTGTACATACTGACCACTTGATTATGTCCATTGAGACCAAAAATCAACTGATGGTGGCAGCGGTACCCGTAGCTAATTATCGACTGCAAATTTCATTAAAGATAATCGGAATTACTTTAGTTGGACAGTAGAGTTCACGTATAGGTAAACAGGGGAAGGTTAAGAGCTGTGACCGTGTGTCTGCTATGTCCATACTATGCCCGTGTTTCAATTAAAATATAGTTTGATTATTATTTATTGCATTTCAGATACTCAACATACGACAAGGGTCCATATTCAGTAACTCAAACAAACACATACGTGAATATAATCTATTTGACGAGCATATGAACCGTAACACACGAATGCTGAAGATTGGGTGGGTAAATTGTTTAACTAACGAAAGGGTGGAGAATCAGACTGGGGAAACCAGAGTTTTATAGCACAACTGGACTAAAAGATGGGATAGGCTAAAAAGCCATTCTCCTGTGCTTATGTTTCTTCTGTAATAGTCTCTGCGAGAAGTAATAATTGTATTCACTTACGCCGCAGGGGAAATTTATCGATCAGCGATGTTGAAATGAGCTTTCGCTGAAATATAACAGGGCAGGGAAAAATTTTCTCTTTTTTCGTATAACAGCGTCAGCTCAGACACACTTCCTTTGTCTTTCTCCGGTTGTCTGTCGTAGCAACAGATATGCTGTGTAACTTGCGCTGAAATTACAGTGTTTGCTCGCTTCCAGTAATTAAATGTGGTGTCTGCTTAGAACTACTGTAATTATTTTAAGTTTACATACTTCCAGTGTGGATAACTACATGAGTTTTAGCTGTTGCATAACTTGTTATCGATACGATCCAGAGAAGTCGACACATCATTGTGAAGAGACGAATAAACTGAAGGGATATTGCGTTCAGTCAGTTTGTCCTTGCTTATAGCAGTCAGCGACCATGAGATTAAACGCAGATCTTTTTAATGTATCTTTGCAGTACTTCATGCAAGAAACGGGCGAATGATTAGATCATTCGTCTCCGAACAATGATGATGTCCAGCTGTTCATATTCGCAACTGCGAATTCATTACATATATTTCATACTGGAATACATGTTCGAAGGAACACTGCATCGTGGTTCTGGCGGATAGCCTAATGGTAAGGCGACCATTCGCGATAACCTCGAAATCTGTCCGGCACGGCTTTTCATTGTCATTCCATTATGCAGCTGATAGTTGTCCATATTCGCAACTGCGAATACATGTCACGTAGCGCACTAGATACGTTGATATGAAGAAACTTACACTGGACACACTAGTGCGGAGAGTATCACTATGGGACTTTACATCTTAGGTCATCAGTCCCCTAGAACTTAGAACTACTTAAACCTAACTAACCTGACGACATCACACAACACCCAGCCATCACGAGGCAGAGAAAATCCCTGACCCCGCCGGGAATCGAACCCGGAAACCCGGGCGTGGGAAGCGAGAACGCTACCGCACGACCACGAGTTGCTGGCGAGGAGAGTATCAAAACAACCTTCCGACTGTGTAGTACTTCCAGGCTGCTGCAAGTTTGTGTAATTTTGATAGCAATGGCTTTGGATAGCCTCTTTAAAGATGAGCACGTCACGTCTGTAAGATAACGGGGAACGGCCTGTGAGAGGTTCCTCGCGCCCAGCAAAGGCCATGGGGGCAGCATGACGTCATGCCGTGGCTAACAGAACGGACGAGGCGACAGCTGCGTGGTAGACCAGCGCCACACCAAGTTCTTTGTTTCATCCTAACGACGGCTCATCGATAGCCACACAGCTGGACACCGAATCTGCAGTTGTCTCGTACAAGGAAGCAATCTCGCGAATGACTCACATTAAAGGTTCAATACGGACACTAAGTTTCTTTTCTCCCAAGTAAAAAAATTACGTAAGAGTAAAAAATTTGTGTGAGCAAAACACTAATATTTTTCCACATTTCAGTCTTTTAAGGATACACCTGGACTTCACTGTAGCGATGAAAATAAGAGTTAAACGTCTTGTCGATGACGAGGCCATTACAGCTGGAGGCAAGTTTCGACTTGCTTGAGGCCGTCCTCACGGGGCGAGGGAGCTAACGTTGACGTGGACCTAAATCCGAAGCCACAACAGACCGCGCCGTCGGCACGCGTGACGAGCTGGTTAACGTGATTTGCGCTCTCAGCGCTCTCCAGTGGCAGCTGTCGGCTTTATTTGGCTCGGAAGCCACAGAGTTTCTTTACGAAAACGGACGTGTGTGAAATAGCTACGTAAACTCTGTTAGCAACTGTCGAAGAACAGCGGAGAAAATCGCAAAGTAGATTCAGGACTCGTCCATGGCTTGAACATGCTGGTAGAGGCATATTACACAATGCTCTACAACGATCTGATACATACCAGTCGAAGTTTCCGTTAACTGCATCTGCATCCCATTTGCAGTTTTAAATCGAAATATAGTGTCTAATACCAGTTTGCGCATCATAATATCCATATTCTAGATGTTGCATTCACCAATTCTCTGGAATAACGTAAACAAGTCAGTCAGAACACTGTGACCACCGACCTGCTACCGTTCTTAACTCGTCCAGCCGATAGCAGGGTCCTCCAGCGAGGAATGACACAAGCACGGTGCATGTGGTATCAGCAAGCATGCTGTCCGCGTGTAGAACGGGGAAGGCGCCCGATCTATCTGTTTTTCCAAGGGCAGATCATGATGGCTCGAAGGTTCGGCACAAGCGTACGAGGAGTGTCTTCAACACGTGGTGACGTCCAGACGTCTTGAGGTCGGGTGGCCACCACTCATTACAGATGTCGGACGCCGTAGGCTGGACACATTGGCAAAACAGGACAGGCGGCGAACAGTAGCGGAATTTAATGCTGGGCAGAGAACAAGTGTGTCTGAACACACAGTGCACCGAACATTCCTGACGATGGACCTCCGCAGCCGACGACCTAAGCGTGTGCCAATGTTAACACCACGATATAGAAAACTACATCTGAAAATGGGCACGTGACCATCGGTACTAGACGTTGAGGCACTGGCAGAGAGTAGCATGTTCTGATGAATCCCGAAACCTTCATCATGCTGATGGGAGGGCGCTAATCTGTCGTCTTCAGAGGAACAGCTCTTTGACACCTGCACTGTCGGACGGAGACAAGCTGGCGGCGGCTCCACAATGGTCTGGGGGAGCATTCACGTTGGCATCGATGGGTCCAGCGCAGCTGGTGCAAGGCACCGTGACGGCCAAGGAGTATCGTGTACACTGACTGAAGACCACGTACAAATGATCATGTTTCCCGACGGCAATGAGATTTTTCAGCAACATAACGCCCCATGACACAATGCTACAAGTGTGACGGAGTGGTTCGCAGAACACAATGGCGAGTTCCAGTTGATGTGCTGCGCCCCCCCTGGCCATTTAGGTAACTACCGGGGTGAGACCTATGAACAGCCATAATAAGCACGCTTTTCACTATTTTTTATGTACCTTGTGACAGAGTAACTTTAAGTATTACAACTGCTAACAGAGAAATAATTTTTTTTAAGCCGTCGCAATGATTTTCACTGGAAAACCATTATCGTTAAAAGAGCCAAAATTGATAAATTGTGTGCACTGTCTGTTGTAGTAACTTCTTTCATTATCCAGTGTAAGTTTCGAAGCACAGTTTCAACTACAGGTCTTCATACAACTACCATGTTATAGCAGTGTAGGGCCTTCCACGGTAAACTGACCCGTTGAAGAATGCGCTGTACTCCGAAATTTACGTTCGCTAATAAAAAAAAACTACTGCGAAAACAGTGCATTAATTTCGTCATCAATTTCCTAAATGTAGTTCATTGGATTGCAACTGTTGATTGTTCTTTGTACTATTGAGCAATTTTTCACTATTTTTTTTGACCGCTCAGAACGCTGACAATTTCAGGAAATATCGTGAGAAATAAAACTTTTCAGATGGGAATTCGAACGCAGGTCTCCTACATATCGCGAGTAGTAGCATGTTGGAATCCTAATGTAGCAGAAATTTTCATTGTTCACGTCATTTTCTTTACATTTTCGGTTCAGAATTTCACTTGATCATTTTAAGAAGTGGCGAAACAGTTCAATCATTAACATTCTAAATCTTTATTCTTGGTGTCTATGTACTTGTTTCTCAACATAGTCATCCTTGTGCAAACACATTTCTCCCAACGAGACACCAGTTTGTTGATACCGACACTGTAGGATATTTGAGCCAGAACCTCACCTCTGGTTGCACCGCTTCATCACTATCAAACTAAAGTCCACAAAAATGTAAACTAAGGTTTGGAAACAGATGAAAACCAGATGGGGCCAAGTCGAGACTGTATGGCGAATGATCAAAGACAGTAGAGCCAAGGCATCGCACAGTTGCAGATGTCGTACGCTCATGTGTGGTCTGGCATTGCCATCATGAAGGAGAGAGGGCCCCAAGTCTGGAGGAAATCTTCGAATTCGAAACTCAATTACAGCACGCTGTTTCTCACGCACCGACATAGTTACATTACAAACCGCCATTATACACGCTATAACTTAAAGCCGTCTAGCGACAGAGGGCTGCAAATACGTAGATACGAAGAACAAAGATGTAGAATGTTTACTTAAAAAAAACATTAAGTTTCCATATAAAAAATTAGGAGGCATTACTTTTCAGCAAGCCCTCGTGATTTGTACGCTATGTTACACATTTAAAAAATCACGTAACAAAAATATTTCTTTTGTTACGCTTCAGAGAGATAAGATTGCTCTTCCTGTGTCAACCAAGGTTTACAGAAGTGGAAAAAAGGAAGAAGAAGAAGAAGAAGAAGAAGAAGAAGAAAAACATCCCATACATGAGTGCATCACTACGATATACTGTGGTCACGGCACGAGATGCACGCTGTGATAGTGGCTGTAATGGTAGGTTTAAGGGGAACTTAATCGCAAATCTTAAATACGTATCTTGCTTAGGTTAACGTCAACGGGGGAAAGCAGTTGTCGATGCTGGCCGCAGGCAGAATATCATGATCTGGCTAATGGTGCCCGGAGAAAGAGTGTGGCATTTGTGTGCTGTACAGCGACATTGTGAAGCCAGAAGGTAGGCTCGCCCACGCGCTCAGATACAATAGTTTACGAACCGCCGGACACAGCAAAGTCGACCTGTCGGCGGTGAAAAAGCTTACGCGGTATCTGGTGTAGTTGCGGAACTGTAGCTGCGGCTGAAACTCTGAGGCTTCGGGGATGTAGGTTTCCAGCTGCGAAGTGTTGCTTTCATTTTTTAAAGTAGTGTCTGTGATTTCAGGAATATAGATGTATCGTAAATTCACCTGGGAGGACCTAGCACGGCGGGAAGGGAGCTGACATCAGCAGGAGCTCGGTTTTATGTGCTTTGGTGACAACCAATCAAAAAGCGAAAAGCGAAAAATTGTCGGCCGCAAGCGTGAATAGCGAGTGAAGAGCGCAGCGAGAGGCGATAACGAGTACACAACACGAATGTAGATGTCTGGAGTCCCTGCCTCTGGGAGCGGAGAGACGCAGTGTTCGAAATTGAAAGCAAAGTGCTGAAGGGAACTCGATCTAGTTTCTTTACCTTTTGGATACCACAGATTTTTAAGTTACAGCAACTAGCTTCCAGAAGAGACTGGGATTTTAAGGGTAACTTAAGCCTTACGTTTCTATTATGACTTTCTTTGCACGCTGTATGGTTCTTAGTGGATACAGGAGCAAGGAACAGATGTCGCTCATGAACAGGAAATTCATGGCATGAATTTATTTTACATCTAATATCAAACAGAAAAAAAACTTAACTTTGTAGCTATATTGGCAGCGTCAGTGGCTATCAGCAGACTGAATGTAGAAATACATACGGGTACGAAAGATTTATACATCTGTCACTCTTCAACAGAATATCTATTCAGAAAACGTCGAGGCCTGGCAACTATGAAAGTCTGTAAATGTTGTTCAACTGGCAAACACACAAAACAGCCTCTGTGCATGAATGTACGAAGTTAAGAACAGCCGCCGTTGGAGAGGGGATGCTTTCATCTCATTGGTAGCGGCGTGATCGTTCGTGGCAGCGCCCTCGTGCCGTGGTGGCGGCTGTAACAAACGTGGCGGCCTAACTAGCGACGCGCGTATTCGAAGGTGCAATTTGAAACTACGTAAAAGCATGGAATTTTCTGAGATAAATAATGATAAATAATGGAGCTCCAATTAATCTATACTAACGTGCTCTCCTTAGTAGGAAATGTTTTTTTTTCTCTTTAAGAGTTTCCCGGTATTTTATGTTATCGCTGTTTTTTCCTGTGCGTCGTAATCTTTAAAAGGTGTGCGCAAGAGAACGGGAGAAGTATTAGCCTAATTTTATTTATTGTTGTCAGTCTTCCGACATTGATGTACCTGAAATTCTCCGATCCTATGAATGTATTTTGGGTCTTCGAGACAGTGAGAGGAGCCTGATCAGAATTTAGAAAATTGCACTTATTTCACAGGATTACCCTTTTACAGAGAGATTGAGGACCCAATTAATTTCAGTATAGGTGCAGTTGAAAAGGAATATCTCTATTTACATGTTATATAAAGGGTAGTACATGACATCACGATGGACAAGGTGAGAGGGAACTGCAATGTGCAACTTTGTGGAAAAGTGCAGCCCTCTAATTGTTAATGTGTTAAGTGCGAAGATGCTGGCTGTAGGGATGTGGTATAGTGTGGCTTCCTGATTTCTATGATTTTTATAAATGCTGCTTTCCGGAAACCGATTCTGATTGCGGTTTGACACAGTTTACACATTCTCATCCTGTATCACTTCGTTACGTTAAACTGCGACTTCTGCCATCCATCACCGTAGACGTTACAGTGCGATTAGTCCCAAGTAGCAACCAGCTGGCAGTGGCAAGTGTACCTGCTAACATTTCTGGTCAGGAAAACTGTGTCGGTGCAACAGAAGTTATATGTTCCAGCCTGTAAAATGTGCGAATGGAGTATTTTAAAAGTGTGTCATTGAAGTCATGAAGCGGGTTGAAAGGGATGATTGATGAATGTGGAATACACTGTGAGTGAATTGTGAAAATTCGTTCACTCCTTGCTAAAGGCGTGTCATAAGCCTAAATTTTCCGCCGAGTAGTTATTGATAAACACTTGCTTGTGCATTTGATGATAGAGCGAGTCAAAAAGTGAGAATTCCAGATCTTGCAGTTGAGAGCTCACATCGGAAATAGTTTAGTGCAACACTTTAAGATAGAGTTCATGAGCTACACGCCACGATTCGTCAGAGCCGGCGTATTTCTGTAGAAGTTTTAGCCAAGGAACTGAGTATCGGTGTGGGATGTGCTCATACCATTATTAGTGAGGTTCTGAAGTACTGTTTTCTATGTGCACGATGTGTGCCTAGATTGCTCACTGGTGAACGCAAGATGACGTTCTCAGAGGACGACGATTTGAAAGTGTGATGAGGTTAAAGAATCGGTGCAGTCTAGGTTGCGAGCACAATCCAAAATAATATTTTGAAGAATCAGAGTCAGTTGCGCAAATTTTCTGGTCTTTACCAGGTTTCGGCAAAAAAAAAAAATTAGCCTTCTTCAGAAGCATAAAATTACTATAACATGCCAGAGTAAGACACAGACAACATTAAAATTAAAACCTATAGTACCGTGCCACCATGTCGAATTCCGCGTGCAACGGTCAGTGCCAACCGACTGCGTGGTGAAGAAATGTCGGGGCTGGACTTCAGTTAAGTAGTTTTAATTTGACATGGTGCCACGGTACTGTATGTATTAATTCTAATATGGATTGTGCCTTTCTCTAGCACGTTATAGTAATTTTATGCTTCTGAAGAAGGCTAGATTAATTTAGTCGAAACCTGGTAAAGACTAGACATTTTGCGCAACTCAGGCTGATTCTTCGAAATATTTGTTTATCAAAGTTGCTGACTGGGCTGCAATATGTTAAAAAGAAAAGAAAAAAAAACTAAAATCTCTCATTCGAATGGAATAGAAAAGTTGGTGCAACGGTACGAGAAGTGTATCGGAAGGAAGGGTAGTTACGTTGGAAAGAGAGATCTTGATGGCATCTGTAAGATAAGGACATGTTTCGCAAAAAAAATAGTTTGCTGTTATTTTTCGTATCACCCTCGTAGAAGTACGAACGTCGGTCAAGAGGTAGCACGTAACATAATGTTTACTGCTACTTTTAGTTGCTACTCATTACTACTAACTGCGACTGAAATTGCAGCCAGATACTATAAAGTTGTTATTGTCAACAGTGCGAATTCTGAATTGCTGCGATTTGGAAGAGATGCCAGCGCTTATCCAGTAGCGTCGGCGCCAGCTGGGGGTACTCACCGAGCTGGACGTACATCTTGGGTCGGACGTTCTCCTGCCAGGGCGTGGCGCTGGCGGTGGGCGTCGCGAGGCAGAGCGCGGCTGCCACCAGGAGACACCGTCCGCCAGGCATCTCACATCGCCACCAGCCACGGGCTGCGGGCACACACAAACACACACACCTGTAAGCACAGCACACGATTCACGTATCTACAGCTAACACTAAGGACGAGTGTCAAATACGGCTGATGGTGCTGTCTAAATACCATCTACATCCATACTTCGCAAGCCAGCTTACAGCGCGTGGCAGGAGGTGCTCCGTACCACTTGTGACGTATATACAAGGTGTTACGAAAAGGTACGGCCAAACTTTCAGGAAACATTCCTCACACACAAAGAAAGAAAATATGTTATGTGGACATGTGTCCGGAAACTCTTAATTTCCATGTGAGAGCTCATTTTAGTTTCGGCAGTATGTACTGTGCTTCCTCGATTCTCCGCCAGTTGGCCCAGTTGAAGAAAGGTAATGTTGACTTCGGTGCTTGTGTTGACATGCGACTCATTGCTCTACGGTTTGGGCAGGCATTGTTGATGATGTCTTGACTGGGGCCCATGTTCTTGCACCTACGTTCAATGGAGCACGTTATCATGATTTCATACGGGATACTGTACCTGTGCTGCTAGAACATGCGCCTTTACAAGTACAACACATGTGGTTCATGCACGATGGAGCTCTTGCACATTTCAGTCGAAGTGTTCGTACGCTTCTCAACAACAGATTCGGTGACCGATGGATTGGTAGAGGCGGACCAATTCCATGGCCTCCACGCTCTCCTGACCTCAACCCTCTTGACTTTCATTTATGGGGGCATTTGAAAGCTCTTGTCTACGCATCCCCGGTACCAAATGTAGAGACTCTTCGTGCTCGTATTGTGGACGACTGTGATACAATATACCATTCTCCAGGGCTGCATCAGCGCATAAGGGATTCCATGCGACGGAGGGTGGATGCATGTATCCTCGCTAACGGAGGACATTTTGAACATTTCCTGTAACAAAGTGTTTGAAGTCACGCTGGTACGTTCTGTTGCTGTGTGTTTCCATTCCATGATTAATGTGATTTGAAGAGAAGTAATAGAATGAGCTCTAACATGGAAAGTGCGTGAGGAATGTTTCCTGAAAGTTTGGCCGTACCTTTTTGTAACACCATATATATAGACGTGACACTGTAGGCACCGAATATATATATATATATATATATATATATATATATATATATATATATATATATATATATATATATATATATATTCGGTGCCTACAGTGTCACACAAATTTTTATTTTTTGAAGGGAATCACTTAAGACTATTTCCATGCGTTCGCCACTCAAATTTCTCCCTCATATCACAAAATCGTCGTCTGATGTAGTACAAACAGAAAAAATAAATTCCTTTTAAAGCACAGTTTCGTATATAATTTATATTCAAAACCTTACACCTGTGTCACAGAACAAATCCCACATCGAGAATACTTTACACGAGTTTAAGGGAAGAAATGCTTCCGATAATTATTACAGTATTTAAAGACTATCAGAATGTGATCAGGCTGAAATGAATAAACAGTACATGAGACTATGTTAATCAATTCAACTGTAAAAAGCTAAGGAGCATATTATTAGCAAAATGTGAAATATGCAAAAGTGAAATGCCAAAATTAGCACTTCTCAATTGGTAGTAAATCAAAACAATCAGAATGGCTAAAAGAGAGCACACTAACATGAGCCATAAACGAATAAGAGCTAAGCAACTAAGCAAATAAGAGAACAGGCAAAAATGAGATGCCAACAAAATGAGAGCTGGCCGAACTCCGTCGGCACTTATTATACATGGTTCCGCTCGTGGCGACACCTCGCGGCCCGTACGCAACACGCGCGCCTCCTACTCAAATAAGAACATCTTTCCTCATCAACCCAAAAAACTAACGGACAGACTTAGTTTTTACGATACCATATTCTCCGAAAGTTAGCTACACACCTGGAAACTAATATACGTAAAATTATAAATGCTTCTACAACAATTTTTTTCTTGGGGTGGGGTGGGTGGAATTCAGGACCCAATAAACATTCTCCCCACCAACTCATGGTTATCGGCGCCCTTGCTAAATATTAGTTCAATGCTAATTTTAGTGACAAAAAAGTCCTGCCTCGTAACAGACGCTGTGCCAAAACCAAAGGGACGAGAGGGGATTGGGAGAGGGGGAGGGGTTCATGGAGTCATGAATTCTCTCTCCCACAAAAAAAAAAAAAAAAAAAAAAAAAAAAAAAAAAAAAAAAAAATCTAGAAGCGTTTATAACTTAACATATATGTAGTTTTCAGGCAGTATAGCTAACTTTCGGAGGATATAGTATCGTAAAAACTAAGAGTCTGTCGGGCTCATTTTGAGATTGATGAGTGAACGTGTTTTTACGCAAGTGGGAGATTACAGTAAAACATGGATATCCAAATCACTTAATAAAATGCGTCAAGAGGCTATATACTGGAACTTACTTCACACTTGATGCAACCAGTTAGGCAAGGTAATAGAGTTCAAGAAACCAAGATGTGAGACAAGGATGTACTTTTTCCGCCTACTTTTTTAAAATGTATATAAAGGATAATAAATGAAATTGAAAGAAACGGGGTCCTTATAAACAAGAACAAATAAATTAACATACTACTATTGCGGACGACGTTTTATACTGATGTGTGCAACTTAAAGATGAATGTAACTTCCACATCCTGAGTCACTGCCAAGTAACGAAGCTCGATGGAACTTGGACCGTGCATAGAAAGAACTACAACATTACAGTACAGAAGTTAACAAAGAAATACGCCGTGAAATGAGTAGAAATGACACTTTAAATCAAAGACAATAATTAAGCTGAAGTCACCGCAAATTACGACGGTCAAATGGACATTACTTCACACGAGGAAGAGTCATCGAGAAAGTGGATGGAGAAGGAAGTGTGACGACTGTAGCCCAAGAGTTTGATATCGCTTACAGCATTGTTTCATGTACACGGTGAGAGCGCCAAACCACAGGCTGTCCAGAGGTGAGGAATGGTCGACCACGGTCGACTACAGCAGCAGATGGCCGCTACAATGTGCAACAGGCAAGAAGAGACCCATGTCAAACAGCCTGCAATTGCAAAGACGTTTAACATGAGTACAAGGCACACGATCTGACGCTCCACAGTGGAACGACCACTGCATGGGAGTAGTCTGTCTGCCGGATGACCAGTACACTGAGTGTTCCTTCGGCATCCGCACATCGGCGGGACCGTTGGAGATGGTGCCAAGAGTGTAGGGACTGGCCAACGAGGAGTGGGACCGCGAGCTCTTCTCAGGTGAGAGCAGATTCAGTCCGAGGTGTGGCGCTTCACATAACCAGAAATGCCAAGAGGTAGGAACACGCAATGCATCTAGGAACATTGTAGAACACGAGCGTTCTGGTGGTCCCTAGTGTCCACGTTGTAAGGAGTCATGATACTGCACGGACGTACTGGCCTCCAAATCTTTGAACACAGTATACTTAACGGCTAACGTTATTGTGGCTCAGTACTCCTTCCTTGTGTGCGTCTTTTCAGGGGCGCACTCAGCTCTTCAATTTTTATGTATGACAATGCGCGACCAAATCGAACAGCACTGCTGGAGCAGCTCCTGGAACGAGAGAACGTTCGGCGAATGCACTGGCTCGCCCGTTCTCCCCGACGTCAACTCCATCGACCGCTGCGGGGTGCGTCGGGGAGCCGCACAGTGGCACGTCCACACGCACAATGACTATCGAGCAGCTGTCATCCGCGCTGCTGAAGCAATGGAACGTCCTACCACAACAGCTCCTCACCAGCCTGGGAGCACGTTGCACGGCGTGCACTGCCGTCCGTGCTGACCGCACACCCTGTTAACTTGCCTTGTCCCACCGTTTGTAATGCCCAAGGGATCCTCTTAATTCGCGGTGACTTCACTGCTTCACTGTAATTATTGTCTTTGAATAATAGTGTCATTTCTGTTCTTCTCATTGCGTATTTCGTAGTCACCTTCTGCACTCTACCTCAGCAATTCTATCTATGTATCTACATGGATACTCTGCAAATCACTTAAGTGCCTGGCAGAGGGTTCATCGAACCAAATTCACAATTCTCTATTATTCCAATCTCGTATAGCGCGCGGAAAGGATGAACAGATATATCGTTCCGTACGACCTCTGATTTCCCTTATTTTACCGTGGTGATTGTTCCTCCCCATGTAGGTCGGTGTTAACAAAATATTTTCGCATTCGGAGGAGAAAGCTGGTGATTGGAATTTCGTGAAAAGATTCAGTCACAACGAGAAACGCCTTTCTTTTAATAATTTCCAGCCCTAATCCTGCATCATTTCTGTGACACTCTCTCCCATATTTCGAAATAATACAAAACGTGCTGCCTTTCTTTGAACTTTTTCGATGTACTCCGTCAGTCCTATGTATGGTCAAAGTTTCATCGCGCTATGTCACTTGGCAGTGACACATAATGCGAAAGTTAATTCCGTGGTTAAGTTTTGCATACCAGCGTATTAATGGTAAATTCTGAAGTAAAGAACAAAAATCAATCCATCTTTTAAACTTAATTGGAGAGGACCATATTTTTAAGGTAGGAGTAGGTACAACTAAGACAACGGCATTACATGGGTAAAAACCATTACGAAATAAAACTAATTGAAGATCGCATTCTGGACCAAGTTATGCCCTTCAGTTACCTAGGGAACTATATAATTTTTAACGAACGTAAGGATAGAGACGTCAGATTAGAAAGATATTAAAGTATATGTAGCACTTTAACGAGAAAAGTGCAAAAATGAAATTGTATAAAGTGATGAATACAACTTTTCTACTGTATGACTGTGAATCGTGGATTATGAAGAGGAAAGATTCTAGCCACGTTCAGGCGGCTCAAATGAAATTTTCACAAGCAGTCAAAGGTTGCACTACGTTGGAAACAATTCCTAATGAAAACATTGCTGCGAACTGAATATTTTTGCAGTGGGTGACAAGAAGAAGAACGTAAAACTGGGAAAAACATCTGTAACGAATGGAAGGAACAAGAATTCCACAGATGGTCTTACAGTACATACCAAAAGGGACATAAGACGGCCAATTAAAACATGCAACTAAGTCCAGAACAGGTCGGTAGGCCTCATCTGTGAAAAAAGAAGACAACTAAGAGTCTCTCGAAAGGAGAGGAACTTATAGGCTACTTTTAACTCAAGCTGCTTGCGTCAGAGCCAGCACACGTGGTCTGACCGGTAGCATTCCAGCCACATAAGGATGCACATTCAAAGACTGATCCCACCTACTACCAACAAGATACCCCACAAATTTCGTGAGCCCACAGGTAGAATCGGAAAACAACAGGTAGTTTAGTAAAGCACATCAGAAAAATACCCACCACTAAAAATAATAAGTAGCAGAAAGGCTGAATTCTTCATTTACACGCTCGTATACCCATAGCTAGGAGACCGGTGTTCAGTGTTCACAACCTTGCTGCTTAGTGAAATGCTGCTAACAGTGCGTGCACGCTTCGATTTTCTGATGTGTAAAGTATGACGTTATCAAATTTTTTAAGTCTGTTGTTATTGTAGTTCTTAAATTTACTGTGTGACAAGTACTTCTCAAATTTCGGACGTAAGCTTTTCAAGGGCTACAGTTTTCTGAAGTGCAATTCATTGGCCGTTATGCTCTTCGGCAATTCGGTGAGTCTGTTAAGATCAAAACTCCACGACGTCAGTCTTGACAAGGAAGCACCAACATTACAAAGATGTACTCGAATCAAGGAGTTTGTATCGTCGTCAGTTCCAACATCAGAACAACCACAAAGTGCAAACATCCCTGGATACCACAGTCCACACTACAGTTTATTGGAGAGATAAGCAGTCTGAAGAGAACTGGTATACGCACTACCCAGGATCAGGGCAGGCATAAGAAACTGTGCAGAGAAGTGAAAGGATCACACATATCATTAACGGTGTCTTTGAAGAAATAGAAGATCATCATAATAACAATCAAGTTCGTAGTCTTTTCAAGAAACCTGGTAGCATCACAGGTGTATTTAACCCTCGTACGTGGGTGGTAGACGAAGCGGATGGCAACCCTACCGGAGACAAGGAAAACGCCGTTGCGAGGTTGAAAAACTATTGTGAAAAGTTGTATTCTGGGATTGACGATCGTGTGGAAATCAAGGAGTTGAGCAATTTACTATCTTACGCGTCAATCAGGAACAGCAGATTTTGCTGAAGTAAAACGAACTCGTGAACAAACTCTCGACATGCGACTAATGAACGAGAAATTGCGAGACTTCTGTGTTCCTGTTTTTATCTGCTTGCTTTAATATAGGGAAGCGTCTGACTGTATTTTCTGGGAAAATTTCTGGCAGATGCTTGAAGAGCTTGGTATCCCACACATCTGACAGAACTGGTCAGATGTCTATACAATAACCACCAAGCAGCTGTGAAGAATAATGCTGGCACAGGTGATTTCTTCAGGGTACCAAGAGTGACAAATGGTTGTATCCTATGCCCCAGCAGCCCATAATCTATAAGAACATGCCATTAGGAAAGCTCTTGATAGTTGGACTAATGGCATCTCATTTAGTGAAAGAACTATTAATAACCTCCGATTTGCTGATGAAATCATGCGTTTAGTCATCAGCGAAGACGAACTTTCTGAGCTACTAATGGAAGTAAAGGACGTTAATCTATCGTATGGATCAGGCATCAACATGAGCAGCTCTAAACTCATGATAATTGTTCGAGGAACTGAGGCCCTATTCACATGTCGATTAAAGGAACTTTAAGTCATTCATTCGTTGTTCTGTTTTGTGTGAACACGGGACGTTGTAAAGGTGAGAAGACAAATCACGCTGGAGGGAGTAGCTATGAAGCAGCTAACCAAAATCTGGCAGGAACAGACCGATAACGAACAACACAAAGATTCGGCTTGTTGAAAGCTTGCATAACATGAACCCTTAAGAGCAGAAGCAAGCAGCGTATTGCTGGCACAGGACGCTGCCTATAAAAAGTATCTCCAGGCGCCTTTCTTCTCATGCCAACCATAAAGTTCTTTGGCAATATTTTGACGTGCAGAAAGTCTAGAGAAAATAATCACGGAAGGAATGATCGAGGGCACGAAACCGAAAGGGAGAGCAGAGAGCAGGTGGATGGATCAAAGCAAGAAAAACTTCAGTCTACCTCTTCAGCAGGTTCTAAGAGAAGCTGGTAACTGTCCACGATGAACACACTTTGTTCACGGCGTCACAACGCTAAGCAATGAGGACAAACTACGATGATGATGATGAGATGATGATGGTGGTGGTGATGATGGTGGTGGTGGTGGTGGTGGTGGTGGTGGTGGTGATTCTAAACCAAGGTAGTGTTCATAGATGCAAAAAACTATTTCTAAAATTGTACACGTCTGCGGCACATTTGACGTGGCCAATCTGCCACACTTCAAACTAACAGACCCAATTTGAAACTTCGAGTCACATTAAAATTGTGTGTTGTGGTGGGACTCGAACCTGGGACCTTTACCTTTCGCGTGCATTTACTCAACAGACTGTCATCCAAGTACGACCCAAAGACCCGGAAATGAAGCTGTAAGGGCGGGTTGTTGAGTCGCCCTTGGATGACTGTCTGTAGCGTGTAAGTATTCAACCGACTAAGGTCCCAGGTTCGTTCCCAGTTCAACACATAGTTTTAACCTGCCTTGAAGTTTCAAACCAGCGCACAATTCGCTGCAGAGTGAAAATTCAATCTGGAGCCCCGCAATATTTTGGACAGGACTTCTCACAACAAACAAAACCGCAACATCTTTTCCACACTCGTAGCACTGACATTTTAATACGAGTACAATGGGCAAATTGTTATCAAGAAACAAAAACGTGCCCTCTTGTCAGAATATAACGTACACCCAAGCATGAAGCGGGGCGATATGAAATAGGACAGCGAGTATCTGTAGTATCGAAGGCGAATTGACAGCGGCGGCTCGAGAACATTTTTCCACACAAGCGACTCAACATTTGCCATCTCATCCCCCTCGCTTCCCCTCGTACATTATCACCCGTGTCAGTTTTCACCACTATTTGCGATACACACACTATACAAATATCACACTTGGGCGCCCTCTCACCTTGGTGGCCCAAGGTGGGTTGTGCCACTTGTGCCTTAAATCGGCCCTGAGACTGGAATACGTGCGTACTTTGGGAAAGTGCTATGCATCTGTAAAGTAAATCGCATACAGTACGCTTGTTCAGTCGTTTCGAGAGTACTGCTGTAACATTAAGTATCTTCACCAAGTAAGACGTGGAACGAATTCACAGGCCCGCATCTAGGCCCGCAGCACATCGGTATAAACCATACCGAAGTGTTACACAGATGCTCAGGCTATTTCTGTAAAAATATTCCCAGGAAAGGCAACAGTTTGCGTCACAGAATCCTTTAGCGTACATTTAGAGAAACAGATTGTACGACAGCACTGTTCCCACCACCGTGTGCCACGCGTAGGTATTAGGAGAATAAAAGGGAGACACCAGGAATAGTATAGAAGCATACGGATAATCATTTTTTTCCCCTTGCTCAATACAGAAGTGAAATAGGTATGAACAACGATAACACTCGAACGAAGTACCCTACGCCGCGCGCTGTAGTTTGCTGAGTACACGGGGTGTGAAAAAAAAAATATGGAAAACCGAAAAAATACAACACATTTCCATTCCTAGTTCGTTGCAGGAAAACTGTTGCCATTCAAAACAACTTCCAGTCATCTCGGATTGGTTAAACGCAGGTCCTGTATAGTTTTTAAGTGACTCTTCTACCATTCTTGTCGCAAAATAGTGGCAAGTTCAGTTGCCGATGTTGGAGGTGGATAGCGATCACGTACCCTTCTCATCAAAGTGGGTCACAGAGGCTCAATAATATTCATATCTGGTGGCAGTAGTGGCTAAGGGAGATCTCACAATTCATCCTCGTACTCACAAAACCAATCCTGGACGATACGAGTCGTATGAACAGGGGTCCCTGCCATCTTTGAACTCAACGTCGCCATTGAGGTACAAACACTGAACCATGGTTTTGACCTTATCAGCTAAAATGGTAATACCTGTGGCTGTAATGCGACCTTGCCGACTAACTATGGAGTTGTCCTCGATGGCGAGTGTTCATCGGAGGTGAGGTTATCATCTGGAATCCCCCAGGGAAGTGTGCTAGGTTCGATGTTGTTTTCTATCTACATAAATGATCTTTTGGATAGGGTGGATAGCAATGTGCGGCTGTCTGCTGATGATGCTGCTGTGGTGTACGGGAAGGTGTCGTCGTTGAGTGACTGTAGGAGGATACAAGATGACTTGGACAGGATTTGTGATTGGTGTAAAGAATGGCAGCTAACTCTAAATAGTAGCTCTTGACACAGTCACATCGATTAAATATTTGGGGGTAACATTGCAGAGTGATATGAAGTGGGACAAGCATGCGTTGGCAGTTGTGGGAAGGTGGATAGTCGTCTTCGGTTCATTGGTAGAATTTTGGGAAGATGTGGTTCATCTGTAAAGGAGACCGCTTATAAAACACTAATACGACCTATTCTTGAGTACTGCTCGAGCGTTTGGGATCCCTATCAGGTCGGATTGAGGTAGGACATAGAAGCAATTCAGAGGCGGGCTGCTAGATTTGTTACTGGTAGGTTTTATCACCACGCGAGTGTTACGAAAATGCTTCAGGAACTAGTGGGAGTCTCTAGAGGAAAGGAGGCGTTCTTTTCGTGAAGCGTTACTGAGGAAATTTAGAGAACCAGCATCTGAGGTTGGCTGCAGTACAATTTTACTGCCGCCAACTTACATTTCGCCGAAAGACCACAAAGATAAGCGAGATTAGGGCTCGTACAGAGGCATATAGGCAGTTAGTTTTCCCTCATTCTGTTTGGGAGTGGAACAGGGAGAGAAGATGCTAGTTGTGGTACGATGTACCCTCCGCCACGCACCGTATGGTGGATTGCGGAGCATGTATAATAAGATGTAGTCCATGGAATACCACAATATGGCTGCCCACATATTCCCAAACGCACGCTATATTTCACCATTTGGAGGTAAACTCGGCCAGAAGTTGCAAACCGTGTGAAACAAGACTTAATCGATCAAACGATGTCCTTATATTGTCCTATTGTCCAGGTCTTATTGCTTGGGCACCACATTTTCCTGCTACGCGCATTTGCATCAGTGATGAGTGGTTTTGGAATTCTACCTCGCCCTGCAATTCTCTGTCCAGGAAGCCCCCTTCGTATTGTTTTGGTGCTGACAGGGTTCGCAAGTGCGACATTGAGTTCTGCAGTAACATTTGCAGCTGTCATCCTCTCGTTTTTCGTCACAGTTCTCTTCAATGAGTACCTGTCACACTCACAACACAGATTTTGTCTGCGCTGTGACTTAGCGGCTGATATTTCCCTCCTTTCCCTGTTAGTGGTATTAATCTTGGATACGGTGCCAGATGAAACACCAAACACTTGGACTACCTTGGTTACAGATGCTCCCACCATACGAGCACGCGTTCGACTTTACTTAGTTCAGACACAACGCACTGACGACTTCACAGAACACTGTTCTGACCACGACTGACACTCAGAACTTATTGGGGGCCTTGCACAGGTGCGATTCACGGTCAAACACGTGTACAACAGCGCAACATCCAGGCATGGCTGGTATCTGCCTTCACATTCAAGCATGCATTTCTGGCGATTGTGGGATGTGAGGTGCGCCAGTTATGCAAAACACCGTTTTTCTCAGTACCCAAACATGTTTCGGCACCACTGTGCCATCATCAGTGGGTTTTCGTTTTTATTTATTCTTCAGTGTGAACATTTTTGTTAAATGATTATAAAATTATGTGCATTTTTAGTTCAAACAACATATTGTTTCTTTTTG
The DNA here is from genome assembly GCF_023897955.1 of Schistocerca gregaria. Lineage (NCBI taxonomy): Eukaryota > Metazoa > Arthropoda > Insecta > Orthoptera > Acrididae > Schistocerca > Schistocerca gregaria. The sequence continues at coordinate 280,542,075 of NC_064924.1, read as the reverse complement.
TAAATACCTTTACATTTGAATTGCATGATCACTTTTGTGTTAATTACTACAGGTAGCTTGTCACCTGCAACCAAATGATGCTGATGAGAAAGTTTTTTGCTGGGAGTTAACCTATCTTGTTTGAACTAAATATGCACATAAATTTATAATCATTTAACAAAAATGTTCACATCACAGAATAAATAAAAACGAAAACCCACTGATGATGGCACATTGGTGCCGAAACATTTTTCGGTACTGGGAAAAACGGTGTTTTGCATAACTCGCAGACCTCACAATCCACAATTTTAACTGCAAACACGGCTAATACAAGGAGCTGCAAATCAAAAGATGGATATTTCTGGCGATGTTTCCGTTTTATCCAACACTTGAATGTATATGACGACGGTGACGAGCACGTACCCGATATGAAAGAGATCACACTCTAGATTCACAGGAAAACCAAAAGCAGTAAGACACACGTCAAATATCGCCTAGAAGACCATTTAACCTGTCATAAAGAAAGAAATGTGTCACCTGCCCAGCCAATTGATTGCAGTCCGTAACTGACAAGGTAATTCAAGGATCGGTGAGTGTATAGGCACATTATGACAGCACTGAATAACTGGGTTAGTTTTCCTTGAAAACTTAACTTGAACCTTATCATCAGCTCATGAGAAATTAATTCGAGGGTCATCAGGAAAAGTTGGTTGGGTGTCAACAGAACATTCAGAAAATACATACTCCTGTTGGAAAGGAGAAATAAATGCCGCACGATATGTTAGTTTTATCTGTAAGATGACACTCTTCCTCATCGAAGTTACACTTACTCATGGGCCATGTTTTATCACTTAAACTCACTTGTTGAAGCAAACGTGTTGATTGAAGAACGTGACGTAGGAGCAAGGGCATAGAATTTACTCCATTCTATGAGAAACCTGAGAAGCAGCATTTTTTGTTAGAGGAATGAGTACCGTTTTGCACTTAAATTGGTAAACAAGAAGCGAAATATGAACATTCACTTGTGATCTACAGCACATGCATGTTCATATATGGCCTATCTACATGCAAACAGTTACTTCAAATTGCAAATTTAGTTTTCAACCAGAAGGTGGCAGCAACATTGAAAAACTACCGCCAAAAGGGAAAAACGATGGTGATAAAACTCTCTCAGAAACAGTCCTCCGAATTTTGCAATAGATCGCAATTATATGAGATGTTTATTAGATCGCAGGTGTTTTCCTGATTTCGTTACTTATCCATCGTTGTTTTCACCTGCGTCATAAAATTTATTACAAATATTCTCTCTCACATTCTATAGGACGATATTCCTTTGTGAGCTTGCCACTGCGCTGTGAAAGGTTTGAACTACGTGGCGTAGCATGTCAGTACATTCAATTAAGGCAAAAGCCGTTTGCATATATGTTCCTTGAAAAATTGAATTATAAATTGCACGTATCCTGAGTTATGGTCACAGATGCACGACGTACGCGACTCGTCGGGATAATAAGTACACGCCTGCTTGCCCTACGTTACAGCGACACGCAATCGGTATTTCACGAGCGCTGCCTGCGACTGAACGACCACCAGTCCTCGCCATGCATTACACACCCATAAACCACAATCGCACACATAATAAACTGTACCTCATTTACACACACACACACACACACACACACACACACACAGAGAGAGAGAGAGAGAGAGAGAGAGAGAGAGAGAGAGAGAGAGAAACAAAAAATTTCAGTCAGCTCGCCGCAGCACGCCCAAAGTAACAATAAAACGACTGAAGGTCAACTAGGGTTACTTAAACCAGTCACTTCCATTGCCAGCGGTGCACAGGCAATCTAAATGGCCACGCAGTCGTGTGGATACGGTCAGACCGTGTGCAGCTGCGTCGTCTGACAGAACTCTCATCGGGTGTTTTCAGATAGCTGCTACAAGAAGAAAGTGTTTTGTGCGCGTGCCCAACAGACTACTGAAGGCCTAGCGACAAACGTAAGCCGCCTCGTTGTTGGTGTAGTTAAGTGAGCCATTGCTAAGCTAATGCGACATCTCCTGGTGGGAGGGAGGGGGATGATAGTAGAGAGCTATGTGAAAATGCACACCTGAACATGTGCATCCGTAACCATGGTAGTCGAAGTGTTTGGTGTTCCAAGAGGAATCGTTTAGAAGATTTATACCGCATACAGGGAAGCATAAAAACATCATCCACTAAGTCAACGCGAACGAAAGCATGTTTTAAGTGATCGTGAGAAACGGTTACTGAACAGGAGTGTGACGAAAAATAAGCGAACGACATCTGCAAAAGTCATTGCAGAACTGAATGTCACACTCGCGAATCCTCTCAGCACCATGTGATCTTCCTGTCTTAAGGGCAGTCTGTGTGTAAACATGGTAATGTTTGCTGCTGAATGTGACGTGATAAGCGACTTTTTTCAACTTATTAGGACTGCTGCTTAAAGTTGAGAGTAATGAAAGATATAAAATGATGCGTGTAGAAAAACATTGCGGTATGGGGTTAACAGCACAAGGCTGCGTAATTTGTGTTTTGCATTTCGTAGCATAGCGCACACACTCCAGTCACAGAGAGGGAGAGGGAGAGGGAGAGGGACGAAAAGCTGACAGGTAATATGTGTGTTAACAGCGCGGCAGAACAGTTAATGAACAGTTAAATAATTCGTCAAGTCGCCTTAAAAGTCGATATTTATGTGTATGCCCTACTTACTAGGTATGTTTTACAAGTTCCACTAAGTAGTCGAGATGAGCAGACAGGATGAAATGACTTAATTTGTGAAAGAAGTAGTGGAAATCCTACAGGTAAATGTTGTTTCGGTACCCGTCGTACATCTCTCAGCATTGTGCTTACCTGCAACATGGAACAAAATGGCAGTAATAGCGAACTACAGCATAATTGAGGTATATTGTGGTCAATAGCGAAATTCGCCAGTTACACCTATTACAAGGGTTTGATATGGAATACCTGAATATTCTGCCATCGCCTCTCAACAGTGAAGTATACAAACGTCTGACCTTAAGTCACATACATCCGTTTACTCGCCTACATAAAGTATGACTCCCCACGGTGAAATCTTTCCGGAATTCTCAGGATGCTTTCAGGAATACTCCGCTGACGCGAGGGTACTGGGTTGAATCCCACTGTCACTTCTATGATGCAACCAAGGCAGATGAACCTTCCTTGGACTCAGCTCCTATTGCTCATCTTAAGTTTGGGCGTCAGTTGAGAGATTACGATTCAGGAAGGCTTTCCATCGCTTTCGGTCTCTCGTGGGGTGCATGCCATGAGTTGTTACCCTTTATCAAGACGAAAAGGAATCCTCCACACTGCTAAACAGGTGTGTCAGATTCAGTTGTTTCCGAATGTGTTTCTGCCCTCAGCTGGTGAAAATTCATCCCTATGACGACATCCAATAGTGTGCAAACTGTCTTCTAGAGATTTAAACCAGCCGACGACATGTCAGTAGCATCTTGTTTCTGCATGAAGTCAGCGTCGTTTCAGATACAGCAGATATCCATGTACCAGAAATATCCGTTGCACGATGACCTGTTGGCAAGTATTTGAACTCTGACGCAGTAATGTAGATATGGAGCGCTACTACTGGCACAGAAGTGATCCATGAGTCAGCTGACATCAGGCGCGGGTTGATACTTGTCGCGAAAAGATTTCATATGGAATGTGCCCTATTCCGAACTGTTTCCGAGATAGAACACATTTGACATGGTGATTTATCTGGTTATAAATATGCAACAAGCCGCTTTTTACGATTTATTCAACCATGAACATGTTTTCGAGCTACTGCAGACACCATCAGATGGAGATGTTACAAGAACATTAATTTGTTGACCAAGTGTAGCTAGATGCAGTGCTGGTCTGTGGGCGGAAATGACGAAAATTAGTAACGGTGATTAAACTACGAACAGAAAGTTTATATTTTAGGTACTTACAGTGCACTGCCTTGTGGTATCCATATCCGATCTCTTCCTGTAAAGTATATTATTAAGCTACGTACACAACATTTATGTACATGGCTTAATAATTTACGCAACAGGGAAGAGATCACCGTTACTAATTTTTGTCATTTCTGCCCACAGACCAGCACTGCATCTAGCTACACTTGGTCAACAAATTAATGTTCTTGTAACATCTCCATCTGATGATGAGCCTGTAGAGGCTCGAAAACATGTTCATGGTTGAATACACCATAAAAGTGCGACTGGTTGCATATTTTTTACCAGATAAATCACAAATTTAAATCATAGTCGCAGTTAGTCATCCACAATGGCTACACCGACACTTGAGATGAACCGCTGCCATGAATCATGGACGCTGCTGCCCCATTATGGAACGTGCAAAGGCACCCACACAAGCAACAAATTGTGTTCTCCCTATAGTGCACAAATGGAATGAAGTTGACGCTGGGAAATTGGAACATTTATTGTGAACTGTGCAAGAACTATAATGTGACGTATATGCTTACAGATGAATGTGTTAAAAATGCGTATTTTTCAATTGATGCTTTGTGAACGCATGTTGTAATGTTGTAATGTTTACTAATTGTTGTACATGTGTAAACCGGACAATGTATTGAATAATATAGAAAATAAGTAACAATGTACACTAAATCTCTGAAACCATTCGCAACACGGAGGTTTTTTTTCCCTCTTCTTCTACATGATCGTTCCTGTCACATCCCTGAGTGCTGACCATTCCTTCAGCGGCAGTCAGTACACACCACATATTTTCTTTTCTGTATAATAATAACTTTCTCGTATTTAGTTGTGCTGGTTGATTATGTATCACAATGGTTGCCTTATACACTGTGTGGACTTTAACATCGTGCGTTGCCTCAACCAAGAGGCACCCACATCGGGAAGGCGTTCAGTTACTTTGAACTCTCGCAGGCTGCTTCTAGAACGTGAAATAACCCTCACGTTTCCTACCGCTAACTATAATATCTCTAGAGGTCGAGTCATTATGAAATACAATAAATGAGAGAGCAGGGAAACAATATTTATGTTTTACAATGTAGGCTTTCACGGCCGGTATTTACGTCCTTGTTAACTTTTTTATGTGGGCATAACGCCGTTGTTTAGGTGTGTAAGATGAGTTTCTGTGACTACCGTTTCTTTTCCTCAAGGTAGAGAGGTCATCATAGGCTATGAAGATCCAATATTTTCAAACTTAAATGAACTCAGCAAGTCGAACTGTTTATACGTAACTTACATACGTGACCTTTCATTGTCACGACAAATTCTGCGAGCAAACCGATTGGCTGGCTATGGAGAGTATTTCTATAAGGAGAAAACTGAAAAAAAGACAAAAAGAAATGAAGGAGTAACCCACTTACTGGTTTCGATTCGTTGGTAATGTTTTACTTATATTTTGCCTCATGGAGAGAAAGGACTCTCGAATTTCTAAACTTTCTGAATACTAACTCTAATATAAAGATCAAAATGGAAAAGGCTGTACATGTACTTAGAAAAACTGGATGAACTTAACAGAAACCCCACTGGCACAGATCCCCCAAACCTAATAAAAAAGGAGTGATCAAAACAGTGGAGGATCGGACTACACCATAGTGAAGACAGGCTTACGCTGCTGTACGCCAGCAAGCAGTTAAAATCGCTAGCAATCCCCGTCCCATGAAACCACCCCGGCCAAACAGCGCTCCGGGAGAGCTAGTACTCCTGCCTAGCATTCCGAGCGCAGCTGAAGTAGGGCTGGGGAGTGACGAGGAATAGGAAAATGGAGGCTGCAGTGCGGCGAAGCTAGAGCAAAGCAATGGATCTGCCAAGCAATTTGAAGGCAGTACTGTTTGCGTTAAATCAGATTTCTGTTCAGCATTTTCAATATTATGGCGTCTATGTTCTTTTCCAGAATCGGATAAGTGGAGAAGCCACATCGTTCAGTCCCAAATGGGAATTGCCTTACTGTTTCGTATTGTTTAAGGACGATGCAAAGTGCTTAAGATGCAATCGCACTAATATGGATACAACTTTCAATCGTGAAATGATTTTTTTCCGTGATCTGATTTTGACGAAATAAAGTCTTTACGGTGCTCCAACATATGCGCAAGTTATCGAGTAGTTTTGGAGAAGCGTGTTAAACAGACAGACAAGGCAGTTTTACAGACTTATTATTGCTGTAGTATAAATCTCGCGTTTGACAGAGATCTCGTGCGGTTCAGGAAAGTCGTGTGGAGATGTTTGTGGCTTGAAGAGTTGGTAAGTGAAGATTACACTCTGCAAACATAAATTTAAGTATTACTGTTACACTGCCTCTTTAGACATATTTATCGTTAGTTTTATTACAAACAAGGAGGCATACTTTTATACTTTTATTTCCAGACTTTTCCACTTGCCCTGCCAGCATTCACAGTTCTAATTGTATGTATGTTAGGATCCATGACCGGTGGAAAAGACAACCAACTGGGAGATCGAGACAACTTTACAAGACACGAAGTAAGCCATCATCGTGATGGTGAATTTGGGATTTTGCAAGTGTATTAGAAATCTTTACGACTTGGTCAACGTAGTCCTCCAGATGCAACGATTCGTGAAGAACAACTCGCGCTGTTTAACATGAGCGACGCTGTAATGTGTCACCGCACGACATTCCTAATAGCAAATACTAGTTGATTAATTAATTAGACACTGGGGCACCAACTTAAAAATAATCGCTAAATTTGTGTCCCTTGTATGGTGAAAATACCATTAAACAGTGGAAAAAAATTGGCCAGGTGCTAGTAAAAATCGCGTTCTGACAGTTCCGTAGAAACTTAATTATTATGTGTACAATATAGAAAGTTTCACTCCAAAAATCGAGGATCTTTTAAGATTTTTGCCTGTTGTCGACACTAATACTGGCAAGACAAGGGTTCCGAGTATCCTAAGACTTTCGAGAGTTTTAACCGGATAACAGATGAAAAGAAATTTTTTTGAATTATAATTATACAAATTAACAAATTTCTGGAATTTTTCCTTTAATTGTACTATGGAACGTTTCCTCTTGTCAAATTCAATGATTCTAGGTTAACGGAAAGTAGCCTACAGGTTGTAATCAGTGAGTTTACGATTAGCAAAATATATGGCTAATGGGCGTTTTGCTTTGATAGCACTGACTCACACGCTTAACTTTTTTTTACACCACCACAGGCCTTAGTACGAGACATAAAATTTATGTCTACTGGTTTCTTAGAAAAATTGAGGTATTAACGGACGGACTAATAAACAGACATTTGGATAACAAATTACGAACATTTCCATGTGACATGATTACAAATCGAAAATTTCGAGTTTCTCCCGTTTACTTGTACTGTGAAACCTTTCTTCTTGCCAAATGTCAACGGAAAATAATCTGTTTTGATGAGGTTTAGGAGTATTAAAATGAGGGACATAAATGACCGTGTCTTTTGATTGCAGGCCAGCCAGAGTGACTGTTCCATTAACAGCCTGGAACCGCGCGGACCGCTACGGTCGCAGGTTCGAATCTTGCCTCGGGCATGGATGTGTGCGATGTCCTTCGGTTAGTTAGGTTTAAGTAGTTTTAAGTTCTAGGGGACTGATGACCTCAGCAGTTAAGTCCCATAGTGCTTAGAGCCATTTGAACCATTTTGAGTGCTTAAATGTTTTACACCGCCAAGGGACTGTACATTGCATGCGACACAAATCTGTACTTGATACAGGGTGTTGAAACGGCAATACAAACTAAACGAGCAGCGATAGAAATACACCGTTTGTTGCAATATGCTTGGAACAACAGTACATTTTCAGGCAGACAAACTTTCGAAATTACAGTTGTTACAATTGTCAACAACAGATGGCGCTGCGGTCTGGGAAACTCTATAGTATGATATTTTCCACATATCCACCATGCGTAGCAATAATATGGCGTAGTCTCTGAATGAGATTACCCGAAACCTTTGACAACGTGTCTGGCGGAATGGCTTCACATGCAGATAAGATGTATTGCTTCAGCTGTTCAATTGTTTCTGGATTCTGGCGGTACACCTGGTCTTTCAAGTGTCCCCACAGAAAGAAGTCACAGGGGTTCATGTCTGGCGAATAGGGAGGCCAATCCACGCCGCCTCCTGTATGTTCCGGATAGCCCAAAGGAATCACACGATCATCGAAGTATTCATTCAGGAAATTAAAGAAGTCAGCCGTGCAATGTGGCCGGGCACCATCTTGCATAAACCACGAGATGTTCGCAGTGTCGTCTAAGGCAGTTTGTACCGCCAAAAATTCACGAAGAATGTCCAGATAGCGTGATGCAGTAATCGTTTCGGATCTGAAAAATGGGCCAATGATTCCTTTGGAAGAAATGGCGGCCCAGACCAGTACTTTTTGAGGATGCAGGGACGATGGGACTGCAACATGGGGCTTTTCGGTTCCCCACATGCGCCAGTTCTGTTTATTGACTAAGCCGTCCAGGTAAAAATAAGCTTCGTCAGTAAACCAAATGCTGCCCACATGCATATCGACGTCATCAATCAAATGGTTCAAATGGCTCTGAGCACTATGGGACTTAACAGCTGTGGTCATCAGTCCCCTAGAACTTAGAACTACTTAAACCTAACTAACCTAAGGACATCACACACATCCATGCCCGAGGCAGGATTCGAACCTGCGACCGTAGCAGTCGCACGGTTCCGGACTGCGCGCCTAGAACCGCGAGACCACCGCGGCCGGCACGTCATCAATCCTGTGCACTATATCGTTAGCGAATGTCTCTCATGCAGCAATGGTAGCGGCGCTGAGGGGTTGCCGCGTTTGAATTTTGTATGGATAGAGGTGTAAACTCTAGCGCATGAGATGATACGTGGACGTTGGCGTCATTTGGACCGCCGCTGCAACACGGCGAATGGAAACCTGAGGCCGCTGTTGGATCACCTGCTGCACTAGCTGCGCGTTGCCCTCTGTGGTTGCCGTATGCGGTCGTCCTACCTTTCCAGCACGTTCATCCGTCACGTTCCCAGTCCGTTGAAATTTTTCAAACAGATCCTTTATTGTATCGCTTTTCGGTCCTTTGGTTACATTAAACCTTCGTTGAAAACTTCGTCTTGTTGCAACAACACTGTGTTCTAGGCGGTGGAATTCCAACACCAGAAAAATCCTCTGTTCTAAGGAATAAACCATGTTGTCCACAGCACACTTGCACGTTGTGAACAGCACACGCTTACAGCAGAAAGACGACGTACAGAATGGCGCACCAACAGACTGCGTTGTCTTCTGTATCTTTCACATCACTTGCAGCGCCATCTGTTGTTGAAAATTGTAACTACTGTAATTTTGAAAGTTTGTCCGCCTGAAAATGTACTGTTGTCCCAAGCATATTGCAACAAACGGTGTATTTCTATCGCTGCTCGTTTAGTTTTTATTGCCGTTTCAAATATACCGGTCATTTTTGAAACACCCTGTAAGTCTACTGTGTCCTGAATAAGAGGGTCTTTAAGCAGAGAGACAGACAGACAACAAAGTGATCACTTGCTGCGTTTTTAGTGACTGAGATGCAGAACTCTCAAAGTTCTCTTCTTGAAGTTGGCTGTATCAAATGACAGTCACCTCCACGATGGCGAAGTGTACATAGCCAAATGTTTCCGAAACGTTTTCTTCAGAAGGGGACTGAAACGGAGCCATGGAAACGCTCACTAGTTGTAACAGCCCGCTATCAACATCTTGCAACGCTCGTTTCTGTCGCGCTGCAGTGGCTGAAGGGATATTCAGAGACGGCCGCAATGCAGTGCCGACCAGCGCCGATAGAGGGTTACGGTCTATTTTCTTGCGCTCGCTGATACGATGTAGAGGCAACTGGGGCGAGGAGATGGGAAGGAAGGAAGGCAGCGCAGACTGCGAGGTGCGCCTGCGGCTGGTCGATATTTCCATTAACAGGTCGGCGGCGGTCCACTGCGCCGAGCCGCGCCGCCCAGCGCACAGCACGGCTGAAACTTTTATCGCCAACTGCGCTCAATCAGCAAGATATTAATCTTTCCCACCAGGGTATTAAGCATGTAAAACGCATTACGCTGATGACGGCTCTGTCAGTCTGCGGACCACAATGCTGTCTGACCTGCACCGGACCGGCCAGCCAACGGATAAACAAAAAACAAAATACACTATTGGAACAAAAGTATCCGGATGCCTCTGACTGGACATCCAATATGCCCTGTGTCCACCATTCGCTGTTATGACGCCTTGAACACTGCTGGGGGCACTTTCATTTAAGTGTCTGAATGTATGTATGTACAGCAATGGCAGCCGGTTCTTCGTCAAAAAACGAAACCTAAGAGGTTAGTGATGTTGGAGCGTAGGGCCTGGAGTGCATTCGACGTTCCAACGCATCCTAGAAGTGTTCCAGTGGGTTCAGGTAGGGATTCTCTGCTGACCTGTCTACTTCCGGAATAAGGAAACTGTAGACGGAGTTGCGAATATACCACCGTCGGCTGTATACTGGAATGACGACAATTAAAATTTGTCCCGGACCGGGGATGCTACCAGGAGTTCGTTTTATGCGAGCGGTCGGTCACCCTATCATTGGACTATCTGAGAACTTATCGCGGCCAGACCCAAACTTCCATATGTCGTCCTCCATGTGTCACAACCTGCAATAGAATAATCCCATGTGCTTGTGCTATTAAGAAATAAAATGCGATGTTTTTTCTCCTTAATAAAACAGGGAATGCTTTTTCGTATTTCAGGATTGTTACTGTCCACATATGTTGAGCACAATATTACAGAAATGGAAGAGGATGTAGATCAAGATGAAATAGGAGATATGATACTGCGTCAAGAGTTTGACAGAGCACTTGAAGACCAGAGTCTAAACAAGACCCCGGGAGTAGACAACATTCCAATATAACTACTGAGAGCCTTGGGAGAGCCAGTCCGACAAAACTCTACCATGTGGTGAGCAAAATGTATGATACAGGCGAAACACATTCGGACTTCAAGAAGAATGTAATAATTCCAATCCCAAAGAAAGCAGGTGTTGACAGAAGCGAAATTTACCGAAATATCAGTTTAGTAACTCAGGGCTGCAAAACACCAACAAGAATTATTTACAGGCAAATGGAGAAACTGGTAGAAGCCGACCTTGGGGGAGATCAGTTTGGATTCCGTAGAAATATTGAAACACGTGAGGCAATACTGACCCTACGACTTAACTTAGAAGAAAGATTAAGGAAAAGCAAACCTACGTTTCTAGCATTTGTAAACATAGAGAAAGCTTTTGACAATGTTGACTGGAATACTCTCTCAGATTCTGAAGGTGGCAGGGGTAAAATACAGGGAGCGAAAGACTATTTACAATTTGTACAGAAACCAGATGGCAGTTATAAGAGTCGAGGGACATGAAAGGGAAGCAGTGGTTGGGAAGGGAGTGAGACAGGGTTGTAGCCTCTCCCCGATGTTATTCAGTCTGTATATTGAGCAAGCGGTAAAGGAAACAAAAGAAAAATTCGGAGTAGGTATTAAAATCCATGGAGAAGAAATAAAAATGTTGAGGTTCGCCGATGACATTGTAATTCTGTCAGAGACAGTAAAGGACTTGGAAGAGCAGTTCAACGCCATGGATAGTGTCTTGAAAGGAGAATATAAGGTGAACACCAACGAAAGTAAAACGAGGATAATGGAATGTAGTCGAATTAAGTCGGGTGACGCTGAGGGATTTAGGTCAGGAAATGAGACAATTAAAGTAGTAAATGAGTTTCGCTATTTGGGGAGCAAAATAACTGATGATGGCCGAAGTAGAGAGGATATAAAATGTAGACTGGCAATGGCAAGGAAGGCGTTTCTGAAGAAAAGAAATTTGTTAACATCGAGTATAGATTTAAGTGTCAGGAAGTCGTTTCTGCAAGTATTTGTATGGAGTGTAGCCATGTATGGAAGTGAAACGTGGACGATAAATAGTTTAGAAAAGAGGAGAGTACAAGCTTTCGAAATGTGGTGCTACAGAAGAATGCTGAAGATTAGATGGGTGGATCACATAACTAATGAGAAGGTACTGAATAGAATTGGGGAGGAGTGTGTGGCACAACTTGACAAGAAGAAGGGACCGGTTGGCAGGACATGTTCTGAGGCATCAAGGGATCACAAATTTAGCATTGAGGGTAGAGTGGAGGGTAAAAATCGTAGAGGGAGACCAAGAGATGAATACACTAAGCAGATTCAGAAGGATGTAGGTGGCATTAAGTACCGGGAGATGAAGCAGCTTGCACAGGATAGAGTACCATAGAGAGCTGCATCAAACCAGTCTCAGGACTGAAGACAACAACGACGACGACAACAACAACAACACCAACAAAAACAACAATCTGTTACTTTATGACAGGATCCCCTGTCAAGCTGATGCAATCAATCACCGTTACACTACTTCCACCGTGCTTCACTGTTCGCACTACACGTGATGGCACTTAACGTTGTACAGGCATTCGCAAAATCCAAGCCCTCCCATCGGATTGCCACAGGATATACTTCGCAACGTCGGTCATTACACCACCTCAAGTGTCACTTATCAGTGACTACAGAAATGTGTGCCGTATGAGGAACTGCACAACCACTGGACCCCCATTATTTTTAACTGCCTACACAGCCATTGTCTTAGCCGCAGTCAGTGCATGAGACTTTCCTGGTGTTGATTTAGCTCTGGTTGTTCCTTCGCGTTTCCACTTCATAATCGCATCATCGACAATCGAACTGGCCAACGTTGGAAGAGATGAAATATCAGTTGTGGATTTGTTATGAAGGGGAGTATTCTCCGAGTGTGAATGATAATAAGGATTCTGTGGTCAGCTGGCATATTGGAATGGTTTCGGAAATTATTTTTAAAATATTTGGAAGAAAACTTAACTACTGGAGTAATACTGCAACCAAAAATATATACAAGACTTAAACATTCAGCATCAAAATGGACGCAGTAATTTCGCATGACGAACAAAGTGACGCAACCATCCGTCGGATGCCAGGTAAATTAATGCCTTCGCTAGAAAATTAAATTGAAGGAGATTTACACAACTGAACAAAATAACCTGCTGCGGAACTTTGTTCAGCGGGTAACAAAAGAATTCACAAAAGGGGAAATTAATAATCTTTTTTTTTAATTATTTTATTCATTACAGCGGCCATGGCGCAGCTGTTGTTCAATATAAAACTGGCGAAAGATTGGCAGCACTGCGGTCCGCCTCTCAGCTATTACAGTCTGCGATTCATGCCAGCCTCAGTTATCCACAAATAACGAAGGGCGTTACCTTCTCGATTATCTGCTATGCTTAATTCGGTATGGTATTACGTCATGTTGTGAACATACCTTATTAAATAACTTCGTGGTCACTGTATTAACTTTTAACTTCAGTTCTTTTTTACCTTTTTTATTTCTTCTCTCGCCTCTACCGACCTCCCGACTCAGCAGCATTAGTGGCAGAACAACTGAGAGAAAATTTGGAAGACATTTCACATAAATTTCCTCAGCATGTTATAATCTTAGGTGGATATTTCAATTTACCAGCTATAGACTGGGACACTCAGATGTTTAGGACGGGTGGTAGGGACAGAGCATCGAGTGACATTATACTGAGTGCACTATCCGAAAATTACCTCGAGCAATTAAACAGAGAACCGACTCGTGGAGATAACATCTTGGACCTACAGATAACAAACAGACCCGAACTTTTCGACGCTGTATGTGCAGAACAGGGAATCAGTGATCATAAGGCCGTTACAGCATCCCTGCATATGGAAGTTAATAGGAATATAAAAAAGGGAGGAAGGTTTATCTGTTTAGCAAGAGTAATAGAAGGCAGATTTCAGACTACCTAACACATCAAAACGAAAATTTCTGTTCCGACACTGACAATGTTGAGTGTTTATGGAAAAAGTTCAGGGCAATCGTAAAATGCGTTTTAAACAGGTACGTGCCCAGTAAAACTGGGAGGGACGGGAAAAACCCACCGTGGTACAACAACAAAGTTAGGAAACTACTGCGAAAGCAAAGAGAGCTTCACTGCAACTTTAAACGCAGCCAAAAGCTCTCAGACAAACAGAAGCTAAACAATGTCAAAGTTAGCGTAAGGAGGGCTACGCGTGAAGCGTTCAGTGAATTCGAAAGTAAAATTCTATGTACCGACTTGACAGAAATCCTAGGAAGTTCTGGTCTTACTTTAAATCAGTAAGAGGCTCGAAACAGCATATCCAGACACTCCAGGATGATGATGGCATTGAAACAGAGGATGACACGCGTAAAGCTGAAATACACTCCTGGAAATTGAAATAAGAACACCGTGAATTCATTGTCCCAGGAAGGGGAAACTTTATTGACACATTCCTGCGGTCAGATACATCACATGATCACACTGACAGAACCACAGGCACATAGACACAGGCAACAGAGCATGTCGGCACTAGTACAGTGTATATCCACCTTTCGCAGCACTGCAGGCTGCTATTCTCCCATGGAGACGATCGTAGAGATGCTGGATGTAGTCCTGTGGAACGGCTTGCCATGCCATTTCCACCTGGCGCCTCAGTTGGACCGACGTTCGTGCTGGACGTGCAGACCGCGTGAGACGACGCTTCATCCAGTCCCAAACATGCTCAATGGGGGACAGATCCGGAGATCTTGCTGGCCAGGGTAGTTGACTTACACCTTCTAGAGCACGTTGGGTGGCACGGGATACATGCGGACGTGCATTGTCCTGTTGGAACAGCGAGTTCCCTTACCGGTCTAGGAATGGGTTCGATGACGGTTTGGATGTACCATGCACTATTCAGTATCCCCTCGACGATCACCAGAGGTGTACGGCCAGTGTAGGAGATCGCTCCCCACACCATGATGCCGAGTGTTGGCCCTGTGTGCCTCGGTCGTATGCAGTCCTAATTGTGGCGCTCACCTGCACGGCGCCAAACACGCATACGACCATCATTGGCACCAAGGCAGAAGCGACTCTCATCGCTGAAGACGACACGTCTCCATTCCTCCCTCCATTCACGCCTGTCGCGACACCACTGGAGGCGGGCTGCACGATGTTGGGGCGTGAACGGAAGACGGCCTAACGGTGTGCGGGACCGTAGCCCAGCTTCATGGAGACGGTTGCGAATGGTCCTCGCCGATACCCCAGGAGCAACAGTGTCCCTAATTTGCTGGGAAGTGGCGGTGCTGTCCCCTACGGCACTGCGTAGGATCCTACGGTCTTGGCGTGCATCCGTGCGTCGCTGCGGTCCGGTCCCAGGTCGACGGACACGTGCACCTTCCGCCGACCACTGGCGACAACGTCGATGTACTGTGGAGACCTCACGCCCCACGTGTTGAGCAATTCGGCGGTACGTCCACCCGGCCTCACGCATGCCCACTATACGCCCTCGCTCAAAGTCCGTCAACTGCACATACGGTTCACGTCCACGCTGTCGCGGCATGCTACCAGTGTTAAAGACTGCGATGGAGCTCCGTATGCCACGGCAAACTGGCTGACATTGACGGCGGCGGTGCACAAATGCTGCGCAGCTAGCGCCATTCGACGGCCAATACCGCGGTTCCTGGTGTGTCCGCTGTGCCGTGCGTGTGATCATTGCTTGTACAGCCCTCTCGCAGTGTCCGGAGCAAGTATGGTGGGTCTGACACACCGGTGTCAATGTGTTCTTTTTTCCATTTCCAGGAGTGTACTAAACACCTTTTTCCAAATCTGTTTCACAGAGGGAGACCGCATTGCAGTTCCTTCTCTAAATCCTCGCACAAACGAAAAAATGGCTGACATCGAAATAAGTGTCCAAGGAATAGAAAAGCAACTGGAATCACTCAACAGAGAAAGTCCACTGGACCTGACGGGATACGAATTCGATTCTACACAGAGTACGCGAAGGAACTTGCCCCCTTCTAACAGGCGTGTACCGCAAGTCTCTAGAGGAACGGAAGGTTCCAAATGATTGGAAAAGAGCATAGGTAGTCCCAATCTTCAAGAAGGGTCGTCGAGCAGATGCGCAAAACTATAGACCTACATCTCTGTCGTCGATCTGTTGTAGAATTTTAGAACATGTTTTTTGCTCGAGTATCATGTCATTTTTGGAAACCCAGAATCTACTCTGTAGGAATCAACATGGAGTCCGGAAACAGCGATCGTGAGAGACCCAAATCGCTTTATTTGTGCATGACACCCAGAAAATATTAGATACAGGCTCCCAGGTAGGTGTTATTTTTCCTTGACTTCCGGAAGGCGTTCGATACAGTTCCGCACTGTCGCCTGATAAACAAAGTAAGAGCCTACGGAATATCAGACCAGCTGTGTGGCTGGAGTGAAGAGTTTTTAGCAAACAGAACACAGCATGTTATCAATGGAGAGACGTCTACAGACGTTAAAGTAACCTCTGGTGTGCCACAGGGGAGTGTTAAGGGACCATTGCTTTTCACAATATATATAAATGACCTAGTAGGTAGTGTCTGAAGTTCCATGCGGCTTTTCGCGGATGATGCTGTAGTATACAGAGAAGTCGCAGCATTAGAAAATTGTAGCGAAATGCAGGAAGATCTGCAGCGGATAGGCACTTGGTGCAGGGAGTGGCAACTGACCCTTAACATAGACAAATGTAATGTATTGTGAATACATAGAAAGAAGGATCCTTTATTGTATGATTATATGATAGCGGAACAAACACTGGTACAGTTACTTCTGTTAAATATCTGGGAGTATGCGTGCGGAACGATTTGAAGTGGAATAATCATATAAAATTAACTGTTGGTAAGGCGGGTACCAGGTTGAGATTCATTGGGAGAGTCCTTAGAAAATGTAGTCCATCAACAAAGGAGGTGGCTTACAAAACACTCGTTCGACCTATACTTGAGTATTGCTCATCAGTGTGGGATCCGTACCAGATCGGGTTGACGGAGGAGATAGAGAAGATCCAAAGAAGAGCGGCGCGTTTCGTCACAGGGTTATTTGGTAACCGTGATAGCGTTACGGAGATGTTTAACAAACTCAAGTGGCAAACTCTGCAAGAGAGGCGCTCTGCATCGCGGTGTAGCTTGCTCGCCAGGTTTCCGGAGGGTGCGTTTCTGGATGAGGTATCGAATATATTGCTTCCCCCTACTTATACCTCCAGAGGAGGTCACGGATGTAAAATTAGAGAGATTAGAGCGCGCACGGAGTCTTTCAGACAGTCGTTCTTCCCGCCAACCATACGAGACTGGAACAGGAAAGAGAGGTAATGACAGTGGCACGCAAAGTGCCCTCCGCCACACACCGTTGGGTGGCTTGCGGAGTATAAATGTAGATGTAGATAGTATCTGTGGGAAACTTGACCACTGTGACTACAACGAAGAAAGTCATTTTACGTCTTATTAGTATATCAAGACGGAGTATCTTTAAAATATCAACAGTGTAACACACTGCCGAAGACAGTTCGCTGCACCCAATTTCTCTGGCTATACGGCATCTAAGAGTGTCCAGTGGCTTGAGCACCGTGACGATTAAAAACGCCACAAGTTTACTAGTCGCGCTACCTTACTACCTAGTGAAAAGTGGTACAGTGTCAGTACTTTTTTAATTCTATTTTTGTAGTATGGAAATGAGTCAGAGAAAGGGTTATCAACGATTTACTGAAAAGTATTCAGCACTCCAGTCCACAAATAAGCTGCATCGGTCTCTGAACGTAGGAAAAAAAAGTGGCTGCCTGGAAAGATTGTTGATGTTGAGAGCTTGTCTGTGTCTAATATTTGTGGCTTTGCAGCCATCATATTCAACTGCGAAAAGTTTTCTTACAACGTTTGCCAAGGCAACAGTGGAAAGATGTAATATGGTGTGAGGTACCGGTGGACGGATGGTTTATTTGGTACGTGTCTCGGGTGAAAGACCGCCTAAATTGTGGTCCTTCTCCACGATTGGTTGCTGTGTTCTGAAGTAGCACGCCAAAATTATAAACTCTGTTTTTAACATTAGAAAAACTAAGTGGCGTATTTACTCACCTTTCATATAAAAACATATCTCAATAACAAGCTATCATTCAACTATGTCAAAAGTGGTAATTACCAGCAGAATAATAAACTATTACTAAACAAAAAGGTAGACGAAGCACTTCGGAGATCTTCGGGTCGCATCTAACTTTGATGGCGGCCGAGGAGATTCGGCTGTCAGATGTAAGAGCTCTATCGGCATTCTCGGAGGCCAGATATGGGGTCTGCCGCCGTCGGTATCAGTTAAGATTCAATTAGCAATCTCTGGTTTGTAAATGTAAGAGCTCGATCGGCAATCTCTGAGAACATACATGTCGTTTGCCGCAGTCAGTATTGGTTAACAACTTAATTAGCAATCTCTGGTTTACAGACGCGTAATTGAAAACTAGTTTGACAGTAATTAGGGAAACATGTTGCTCATTATTTAGTTTATTCTCTGTGAAAGTGTAAGAATGGAAATTACTTGTGATTCATCAAGTGGACTATAATTGTGCAGTGTCTCGTATTCTGCTATTTTTTTTAAAAAAAAAAGCGAGTAGGATCCCGTTTAAACAAACAAATTCACATTTAATTATATATACGATACCCCCTCGATAATAGTTTATTACAGCCTCACGATAACGGATTCACGACCTATAGGCTGCTTTCTGCGTATGGAACAACGAAGAACTTATGTATTCCACTCAGGGCGATGGAAGCAACTAGGTACCTCCCGTCTACTGAAGCGCCCCCCCCCCCCCCTCTCTCTCTCTCTCTCTCTCTCTCTCTCTCTCTCTCTCTCTCTCTCTCTCTCTCTCTCTCTCTCTCTCTCTCTCTCTCTCTCTCTCTCTCTCTCTCTCTTTTGACATATTGGGAGCAATTTGAAGCGTGTTCAATTAACCATCAATATTCGGTCGATAAGTTTGGATCTGCCGCTATGCACAAAGGTATCCACTGACTTTCATTAGATGTTTATACAGTTTCAATTAGATTTCAAATTGTAGGAAGTAGTATTGATGTAATTTGGTTTAGAGGTTTGAAATGGTGTCAAAATGGCTCTGAGTACTATGGGACTTAACATCTGAGGTCATCAGTCCCCTAGAACTTAGAACTACTTAAACCTAACTAACCTAAGGACATCACACACAGCCATGCCCGAGGCAGGATTCGAACCTGGGACTGTAGCGGTCACGCGGTTCCAGACTGTAGCGCCTAGAACCGCTCAGCCATTCCGGCCGGCTGAAATTGTGTCATGATACAATGATATTCGTTGACAACAGACTAGTAGTGATCGACTAATTCTGCATCTGCATCTCAATACGAAGCGAATGTACCAGGTGACGGAAGACAGTTTACGAATTATAACTAAGAGGATACAGGTATTTAACAACACTTTCGACGTCCTTAACTACTGGCTGGTGGAACCAAAAATGAATACTGTAAAGCAGATTCGGAATCTGGTTAGTGAGTGTGCTAACGCCTTAAGTGGGGCACAATTTTTTTTTTTTAAGTAAAAGTGTGTCAGCAGCACATAGTAATTCTTGTTTCGTTTTGCTTTAAAAATCAAGACCAGGCTGAGAGAACAGGAAAGGCAATGTTAGTCGATGGGTTACATGTCCAGAAGGGAACAAATAAATAATTTTCTTGTTACATAAAAAAGAGTTCACGGGCTATTAATAAACGGTAAACAGTATCCTACACAGAGCATCTGCCACTTTGTCGAAGCATAGGTCAGTGGAGAGCCGCAACTTTTAGTGACCGCATGCACTAGTTAACTTTGCGTTTCAGGAAAGGTATAAATGGTTACATGAGAATTCTGACTGTCTTGGCGGCACGCACAAAAACCATTAGCGGGTTGCATGCGGCCCGCGGGCTGCTATTTGCCTACACCTGATCTAGAGTGTAGATGAACAAAAATATTAGTAATTACTTTCAAAACAAAGAAAAATGATCAAATCTTGCAAAAAAGGCATTCCAATGAAAACTAAAGAAAAAGGAAAAGGGAAAAAGGTATTGTATAGATGATAAAAATAAGAAGTAATAGCTGAAGTCGTGAGAGATCGCAGTCAGATTGCATCGGCAGCTAACAATATTTTTAGTTTCCGAATTCTTACGACAGAAAAAGGAGATAATATAATGAATGTTAGAATACAATTAAGTCTTTTTCAGTTGCTGTAGGCCTATTACCGAATAATCTAATAACATTTCTCTGTAAGAAAAGTGGGTACATATATTCGCTCAAAATACACCATATACACGACGAAAAAAAGAAGACAAGGTTTAGGGACAGGTTCCTTGAATTAAAACAGGAAAAAAAAGGTCTTGTAAACATGGTCTCTAGAATGCATACTTTAAGGGCTATGAGCACTTGTTCGTCTTCGCTACTATGAAAGGTATCTCTTCTACTGCACTGACTTTGCTTTCCATATTTCGGAAGGATGTATGGACCAAACCAAGAAAAAAACTGACCAGTAAACATGGGGTTTAAAATGCTTACCTTAAGGCCTATGAACACATTTCTTTTACTGAATAATAGTTCTCAACTCTTACGGTATGCATTTTAGAGCTAATGCTTACTAGATTTTCTTTTTGTTTTGCGATTGCCTCTAGTTGCTATAGGACGGCGCGGAGTTAGTTTGGGGCGTAGTCACAGCACACAGTCCCGGCCGCGACAGGAGTGCGCTGATGTGCTATTTGTCTTTCCTCCACTCAACCGCCCCACCTCGCGTTGGCCGTTGGCGGGACAGCCTTGTCTAAAAAGAAGAAAGAAGCGTAAATAATGCTGTAACGCCGACTGCCAGCACGAGGGCTCAGGACACACAAATCACGTGACACGCCTCCCTACTCCCCCCCTCTCTCTCTCTCTCTCTCTCTCTCTCTCTCTCTCTCTCTCTCTCTCTCTCTCTCTCTCTCTCTCAAAGCACCAGCTTTCTCTAATTCAATTGCTCTTGGTGTAGTTGGGCCCAGAGGGCCGATGGCAGAAACAGTAGCTTTCCATTTCGTCCAACGTGAATATCCCATGCAGTAAGTTACCTCCACCCAGCTGAAACGTACTGTGTTGGCAAGGGGGATGCAACGTTCTCTTCGATCGCTTGCAGTGCGCGTTAGATGTGTGAGAGCACGTAATGCAGCGGAAGTCAGTCTTTTCCCCACGTTTACAGCGTCCTAATTCGGTGTCTCTGCACTCATACTAATGTGTGCTCTATGGGTTCTATATAACGTAGCGTGCTGGCTATTAGAAATGGCGTGACTGGTCATGCGTTGTCTAGCGTTTAATAGGTGAGACATTTGCCGCACTATGACTCATTAACCGCTGCTACCCTCGAAAAACTGATTTCCCGAATACTGCTTCTGGTAGCTCATATAAACACTCCAACGTCCATTTTGGAAATGCAGTTTTGGCATTTCAGCTTTCATAATCCATTTTCGAGCCATGTAAATGCTCTACTTCAGTTGACTCGTGATTGAGTTGTAAAGCAACTATTTACATTTTGAAACTACGGTTAGCGTAAAGAAATTGAGTTGGTATGGGATAAAGGAAAATTACTGGATCAACCAGGAATCTATTCATTCCCTTCATTCAACTGACAACAAGCACAGTTACTCTAATGTCCCAGTAGGGATGTGACAGGAACCATTATTAGAAACAAATCAGTCTAGTAAACATGGGCTCTAAAATGCAAACTTTAAGAGCTATGAGCATTTATTCAATATAAGAGATCTGTTTCAGAGTAGAGAACACGAACTAGTGCTCACATATCTCAAGGTATGCATTTTAGAGTGCATTATTAAGGCTTTTTGCTTCGAATAATTGTTCCTGTCATATCGCTGAATACCGGTCATTCCTCGTGGGACATCCTGTATATCCAAGAGGGGCATTCAGTAAGTAATGCAACACTGTCAGCCAATTTCAGTTGAAAAAAATACGGATTTTTTTGTGGTGTAACGTAGAAAACGTAGAATATTACCGCTCCTACCCCTATAGTTTCATGATGTTCCGATAGGTGGTGACGCTACATTTAGCCTTAAAAAAGGCGTCTGTAACGGAGATGATTTCCAAGCAGGGATTCGTAACATAATTTCTTTTAATGGGAACCTAGAGCTTCGCAGATATTCATAGGCGCTTGCAGCATGTCTATGGAGACCTGGAAGCGAACAAAAGCAGAGTGAGTCGATGGGCGAAACGTCACAGCGACAAGGTCGCGCAAACCTGTCCCATATCCCAGACGGCCACACACAGCTATGATTCCTGCAATGTTGGAACGTGCGGACACACATTCGAGGTGATCGACGCATGACATGTAAACACTGCGCAGCAAAACTGGACGGCTCTGATGATAGTGCTGAAACACCAGAGAAAAGCTCACAGAACTTCATTGGACTGTTCTTCCTGATCCATCCTACAACCTGGATCCTTTCGACTTCCATCTTTTGGCCCAATGGAGGATGCACTCGGCAGGAAGCAGTACTTGGATGATGAGGAGGTTACTAATGAAGCAAGGTGTTGGCTCCAACATCTACCAGTAGAGTGGTACCATGCAGGCATAATGGCCCTTCCAGTAAGGTGGCGTAAGGCTGTTGCATTGCACCGAGATTATGTTGAAACATTTGGTTTTGTAGCCAAAACGGTGGGGAATATTATGGTGTACACGAATCGCGTGACCTCTACTGTCGCAGGTTCGAATCCTGCCTCGGGCATGGATGTGTGTGTTGTCCTTAAGTTAGTTAGGTTTAAGTAGTTCTAAGTTCTAGGGGACTGATGACCTCAGAATTTAAGTCCCATAGTGGTCAGAACCATTTAAACCATTTTTTTTTTGTACACGAATCTCTAACAGTAAACTGCTTTCAGAAACAAAAATTGTGTTGCAGTACTTGTTCAACGTCCCGCGTATACTCCGCAAGTCATTTCATTGTGTGTTACGTAGGGTGATTTCTGCACCACTGTGACATACCCCTTTCAGTTCCAATGACAAACCGTCCGTCTGAAGAACGAAGCCTGCGTATGAGCTCTAATCTCTTTGATTTTGCCTTCATAGTCTTTTCCCGAGACATACGTAGAAGCAAGCAATATATTGGTTGATTCTTCTACTGGTGTATGTTCTCAGAAATTTTAACAACAAACCAAACCGTGATTCTTATTACGTGTCACATAAATGTGCTGCCTAGCACTGGAAATAGTTTGTCGTATTAGGGCGAAACGATTTTTTGCGGCGCACAATTGCCGAACTCCGAAAGGCAGATTTGCTCTTGCCATCGGTTTCTTGCCGCATTGGAGGCGAATCACGTATTCGGATCAGAGGAGGTTCACGGAAGGAATCGACTGCGGCTGCGATTAAAAAACCAACAGGGGACTTTCCTAGTGCAATTTATGACCGCCACCAAGCTGCGGCCCTGATTCAGAATGGAACCTCCACGAGAGAGACTGCAATCGATCGGAGAATCGCGGGCAAGTGCATTGTGCAGAAGGAACGAGTCTGCAAATGTGTTACCCGCGGCGCTAGGTAGAACGCCGCATTGTGATACAAATAACGTAAACGTTAGCAATGCTGTGAAAGCTTCTACGTGAACATTCTGCAATTAGTACGTATGTTTTGTCCGTGTGCGCAGTATTCGACTAATGTCATTACAGTCACGGTGTCATTAAAAAAGAACATTTTCTTTTTAGTTTTTTAGGGACCTGGTTCGTACTAGTTTAAGAAATTTCTACCTGGACACTGACCACAAAATTCTACAAGTATGAAGAAATTCGTATGGGCCAGTCTTAGAGTCCCCTTCTCAGATCAGCACGAAATGAAGATAGACTGAGCGTCCGCTGGAACAGTACTCTTACGACTAGCTTCACGGCCCTATCTGATAATCACAAGGTGAACTTGCATCTGTTACAACACGCGCATCTTCAATGAGCAAACTCTCATTGTCAATTAAAGGTTCGCCCCAACAGTCCTTTTACCGTTCGGAATCAACTTCTTATAGCTCTCCCTAGCCTGTCTACGTGAAATGTCAGCAACAAACTAACTACAGCCAGTTTCATCTCATAACGGATTTCTTGCAACAGAGAAGGAGAAGCTGAAATTCTGTCTTGAAGAAAGACAGCGATCGCACGTTTTTGATGAGCCTGCAACTCTTTTCAAAGTCTTAAATTACTCACAGGAAACTAATTCGTTATCAACTGCTGCTAGTTCTGGTTGATGAAGAACAATGTGCTGTGCCTACAAGCCTCCTATCATACAGTACATCCTCCGAATCATCAGGAAGTGAATGGTCTGGAAACAAGCCGCCTGGAGGACACATTTTGTTTCGTAAAGATACAAATGCTACGAACGTGAACTACGCTGATGAAGTTCAAGCTGATGCAAACCAAACCGTCCCTCGCTGACTGCAGCCATCTATCATTAAATTTTGCAGGGAACTGTACAGACTCATTTACTTCTACATATACACTCCGGAAGCCACCATATGGTGTGTAGTGGAGGGTACCTTGTACCATAGTAGTCATTTCCTTTCCTGTTCCTCTCGCAAACTAAGATAGGGAAACAATACTGTCTATATGCATCCATACGAGCCCTAATTTCTCTTAACTTCGTGGTTCTTACGCGAAATGTTATGTTGATGGAGGTAGACTCCTTCTGAAGTCAGCTTCAAATGCCGGTTCTCTAAATTTTCTCAGGAATGTTCCTGGAAATGAACGAAATCTTTTATCCGTTCCGTGTACATTACCTGCAGATACAGAGTTGTATCTAGACGTATGAGGGGTCCCATATCACTTCAACTGCATACGATCCACACCATTACAGAGCCTCCACCAGCTTGAACAGTCCCCAGCTGACATGCAGGGTCCATGGATTCATTAGGTTGTCTCCATACCCGCACACGTCCATCCGCTCGATACAATTTGAAACAAGACTCGTCCGATCAGGTAACACGTTTCCAGCCATCAAGAGTCCAATGCCGGTGTTCAGGGAACCAGGGGAGGCGTAAACTTTGTGTCGTGCAGTCATTAAGGGTACACGAGTGGGCCTTTGGCTCCGATAGCACACATCGATGATGTTTCGTTAAATGGTTCACATGCTGACACTTGTTGATGGCCCAGCACTGATATCTGCAGCAATTAGCGTTCTTCAGTCGTCGTTGGTCCCGTTCTTGATCTTTTCCCGGGCGCAATGATGCCAGAGATGTGATGTTCTACCAGATTCTTGACATCCACGGTACATTTGTAAAATGGTCGTAAGGGAAAATCCCCACTTCATCGCTACCTCAGAGACGATGTGTCCCTTCGCTCGTGAGCCAACTGTAACACCAAGTTCAGACTCTCTTGAATCTTCATAATCTGCCAATGCAGCAAGAGTAATCGATCTAACAACTGCGGCACATACTGGTTGCCTTATATAGGCCTTGACGAGCGCAACGCCGTATTCTGTCTACGTAGCTCTGTATTTGAATACGGACGCCTTTACTAGTTTCTTAGGCGCTTCAGTGCACAGTAGTTCAAAAATTTTCCTGTGACGCTCTTCAGTTCTTCATGTAAGTGAAGAAATTCTAATAAGCTTAGTTTGCTTAGTGTAGGGCTGACCTGGAACTTCATTCGTTTCAGTTTGGTTCTTTCCTTCGTGAGGTAGCCTCATTATTTTCTAGGGAGTACCAGTCACTGCCTATTGTGCAGTCGAGCAGTTCAGTTGACCCACGGCTGACTGTCCACCGGTCATGTGTCGTATGTTACTCGGCAGCTTCATCGATCGGCCGTAGTTGTACATCCATAACACAATCTGGTAGTCTGACAGACACGGCCTCGTGAGTACGTCCAACTTAAGACTCAACGGGAGGCAGGATAGTGTTGAGGAGATATCTAGGAACAAAGCTTCACATCCGCTGCACGTCACAGAGACTGGCTGGAGCTGGGCCCAAACCGCTAAGGCTCTCGCGTGATGGCATCCCAGATGCGCTCAATACGACTGAAGTTGGGTCCCGAACGCTTGTGTGTCCGAGTCCTTGCCAGGACGCGTCCCCTTCCTCAGCAAGGCAAAGCAGTGTGCTACACGCTACTAGGAACATGTCTCTAATGCCATTGCTCATAGGTGTTAACAGAATTTTTGAGGAGGAAAAAGACACGAGAGCTTATCACACTATGGACATTGCACAGAGGAAATTTCATAGAAATTGAACCTATATGCTCAACGCCTTCCCAAATCACAACTTTACCATAGCGTTTCGATGTTGGCTATCTGATTGTGCACGTGAAACGGCTGAAAATCTTATTTACCTTATTATCTGATCACCGCCAGCATTTTTCCAACGGTATCATTAATAACAGTTATTGTAGACAGTCATATTAACGGAGCGCTGTACCTGCAGAACCGCTGAAGTATTGGGTAGATGACCCAATTTGGAAGGAAGATTAGGGTTTAACGTCCCGTCCCCATCGGGGTCATTGGAGACGGAGCACAAGCTCTGTTTCCAAGACTAGGGAGCGGAACCGGCGTGCCCTTTGATAGCAACCATCCCTGCATTTGCCTGGAGCGATTTCGGGAATTCACTGAAAACCTAATTCTGGATGGCCAGCGGGGGATTTGAATCGTCATTCTCCCGAACTCAAGTCAAGTATGGTAACAACTGCGCCATCTCGCTCGGTTTCCAGTGTAGGTTGTTACGTACTTGCAACATGGCGAGGCTCTGAGTATCTCTCACCACTATTTCGACTGAGCCTCAATGAAATTTATTCTGCGCGCTAATGGTGGCGTTGCTGTCACAGGTGTCACGTTTCCCCGCTAGTGTACTACTTGTAAATATGGCTAACGATCCACTCCGACAGACAAAGAATACTTTCATTCATTAAAAAAAAAAAAAATGTGAACATCAGAACCAGTTAGGGAGACCGTAGCTGCTTACAGAGCTGCGAAATGCACTGATGAAGTTTTGTGTAGATTTTGAACATAGATTGTAAAGCAAAACTAAGAGTATGACAAGATATGATCTGAAACTTTCTGGCAGGTTAAACCCGTGTGCCGGACTGTGACTCGAAACTTAGATCTTTCCCCATCGCGGGAGAGTACTCTAACGATTGAGCTATCTAACCACGACGCAAGACCCGCCCTCGCAGCTTTCCTTCTGCCATTACCTCTTCTCCTACCTTTACAAATCACAAACGTTCTCTTGCACACGTTGCCGGTCTAACGCTCCCGGAAGAACTCCTGCGGAGAAATTGTTTCGCCGTACCCTATGGGGACTGTATCCAGAAGGATGCTGTGGAGTTGGGCCATGAGCCGTGCTTGGGCAGCTCAGTAGGTAGCGCTCTTTACTAATGAAGTTAAAGGTCCCAGGTTCGAGTCCCAGTCCAGCACACAGCTTTAATCTGTCATGAAGTTTCAAATCACCGCACAATCCGTACCATGGGGAAATTCACACTGGATGACACGATCAGTAAGTGTACTATGAACGCTGTATAGTTTTCCTAGGAGCAGCGTTGTGGAAACCACACTGAGAATATATTGTTCATAACATTTTCTCTTAATGGTATACAGGGGGCTTTACGATGTCTAAGAAAATTCAAACGACGTACTGATAACGCTGAAGGGAATCCGAAAGTCTTGTAGTATCTTTGACACAAACCAATATTTACAGAGCTGTGTCTACTTTTCTCTCGCTCCCATACGATAGGTCAGAGAGCATAAAACTGATTCATACGTAAAATGATCACGTTATATAGATCTAATGAAGACGCTCCGTCTAAACAATCCACGTTGGTCATAGAATGTAAGAAACGTTTTGGTAGAGAACCAAGTTAAAGACTGTCAAAACAGTGGAAACACTGTAAGTAATTGCTCTGCTTGGCTGGTAATGCTTCTTCTCAAAAGTTGTCGAACGAGTGTGGCTATGTTTCCTTGCATGTATCAGCCGCATACTGTCAAAAGGAACCAGGCTAGTCACAGACGGTCTCTGATATTTATTCCTGACGTTAATTATCGAGTAATGGGCAAAGAAAAGATTAAAAATGTATCTGTAAATTTTCTGCATTTCTGCACGCGAATTTCCCGTATGAATTAAAAAATAATACTGTATAATTGTATAATATCGTTTCCTGGCGTATAAGTGCTCACAATATCCGGTGAAGATCCCCGTCTCCAACAGAACAGTACAATATTTCACTATTCTACATCTACAAATACTGATGAGCTCTAACATTAGGGACACGTGCTTTAAAGTATGTTTGTTCACCTTTGTAACGAATTACAACAGAGGTTCTGCTTGGCTTGGATTCTACAAGTTCTCGTTACATCACATGTCTAAGCAGAGATCACGCTTTCTCGTAAATTACAGGGGAGTTGTTTACTGGCAAGGAGTAGGCACCCGACAGCAACGCAGGTCTCTTCCATCGGATTTAGGCAAGGCAAATTTAGTAGCTTAGATAACTTTAGTTTTAATTTGTTCATTTCTATCCACTGTAGCACGTTTCTGGCTTTTTCATCCTACTGCAAGATGCCATCGCCGTCAAGGAAGGCTTGAGCATGAAGCGATGCAGGTGGTCTGTAATAATGTTCACTTAGCCCACAGCTGTCATTATGTCTTCGATTACTATCACTGGGGTTATGGAAGCCCAGGTGAATGTCTCCAATAGCGTAACACTGCCCCAACCGGCTTGCATCCGCAGTTTGGTTGGTTGGTTGGTAGATTGGGGTTGAAAGGACCAAACAGAAGGTCATCAGTTCCTTGTTTCAAATGTGGTCCATTCAGACAGTTTGACATTTCAGAAAAGTCAGAACGATAAAAAGGGAAAAGACTAAAAAACGTAAAAGTGCAGTCGTGTCGTCAATGTAAAAACAAAATGAGGGAAGTCAGCAAGAGAGCAACCCCAAGGCTATGCCAGAAGCAGTAGAGGCATGACCACCTGCTATTTAAAAGCGTTCAATCGGTAGAATGGAGAAGGGCGTATGGGAAAAGGGGACTAACCAATTCTCAAAATGGATGAAAACAGGGAAAGAAAAGAGGATATTGACCAGGGAGGGGAGTCGAGAATCTCCCAACACAGCTTACCGTGGGAGATACCCCAACCCTCACCGCCCTGCCCCAACACCAGAGTGAGATTAAAAACCTTAAAACTGAGAATAAAATCCACTTTCACGGAGGAAAATGAGAACCAGTTCGAGCATCCGGGAATCGTCAGCCAACATTAAAGGTAAAGTGCGGGGAAGTCTGTACTTAGTACGCAGAGCCAAAAGAAGGGGGCATTCCCCCAAAATGTGGGCTACTGACTGGAAGGCTCCACAACCACGAAGTGGAGGTGGCTCATTACGCAAAAGAAAACCCGGGGCCAGCCTGGTATGGCCGATGCGGAGACGACACACTGTGGTCGAGTCCTTTCAGGAGAGGCGGAAGGAAGAACGCCACGGGCCTGGTGTCACCTTAATCGCACGAAGTTAATTAGACGGGGAGGTAGCCTCCTAAGAGTGGGCCCATGATTGTGCGGAGTGGTATTTGATGTGAATCCGTAAATCCGCTGCAGGAGGGCTCACAGAGAACGGGGGCTAAGTGACTGCTCCCCCAGCCAAACGATCAGCAAGCTCATTACTTGGGATACCCACATGGCCAAGGACCCAAAGGAAGTCAACGGAACAAGTTCACGGTGAAGACCAGCGTGATGGTCCTGGATGGCCGAGACCAAGGGATGGCGGAGAAAAAACACCGGTCAATAGCCAGAAGGCCACTCTGAGTCAGTACATAACAAAATGCGGTTGTGATGGGACTGTTTATTAAAGGTAAGGGCCTGGGAGATAGCCATCAATTCCGCAGTAAACACCCCACATATAGGTGGCAGGAGATGATTTTCCGTGCCAACAGAGGACGTGAAGGCATATCCCACACTATCAGCAGATTTTGAGCCATCGGTATAAAAAAAACAACAGCGTCCCGAAACTGCCATAAAATTCGGCGGAAGAAACAACGGAACACCATCGGGAGGATGGAATCTTTCGGACCTCGGCGGAGATCCACCCGAATTCGGGGCCGAGGAACTAACCAAGATGGGGTGTTGGGGAGGGACCGTGGAAGACAGGACAAAGAAGGAAGTTGAAAATCACGGTGAAGACACGCAAGGCGGAGCCCAACCGGTAAACCCGCCCGAGGGCGGGAATCTGGTGGACGACGTCCATTGTCTGGAACAGGAGAGAATAGGAAGGATGAGTGAGAGAGGAACGAACAGCGATTGCATAAGAAACCAGAAGCTGGGACCGCCGAACAGAAAAGGGGAGAGGGTCCCAGCTTCAAACAGTAGACTATCAACAGGGTTAGAAGGGAAGGCACCGGTGTTCGAACGGATACCACGATGGTGGACAGGATCCAGCAGGTGCAGTGTGGAAGGAGCAGCCGAACCATAAACTTGACAACCATAGTCCAAGCGAGGTACCCTAAGAGGTGTGGGCAGTTCGAGGAGCCATTCACCTGGGTGACGCGGTATCAGGACACAACCATCGACCTGGTGTAACAAACGTGATTCACCGACCAGGCGCAGGCGGGGCACCAGGCCACACACTTAACACTAACACTGCCAAATCGAGTAATCAACATGCCGAGCTCTTTCAGATTCACGATAAAGGTCACAAAAAGACGGAGAGATCCTAAACGTCGGGAATGCTTTAAGGGGAGTGTGGCACGATCGGCCACAGACTGTTTATGAATCAGCACGGTTTTACGTTTCTTGGCTAGTTTGTACAAATTGCCGCTGTTATCATGAGTAAAGTGGGTATAATTCAAATGACGATCACTGTATGCAAACTGAGTATAGATTTACTTTTGCATATAACGAAGTGTCTGGTTTCTCTCGCCTTATTGTCTACTTCCTGCAATAAATTTTCATTAACGACCGAAGGACGCCCACTCGGTTGTTCATCATGCACATTTGTGCGGCCATCTTTAAACGCTCTCATCCACTTTCTTACCATTCCATCACTCAATGTTTTCTCCGTAAACTGCACAGATCTCAAGATGAATATCGATCGCTTTTAGGCCTTGAGGACTAAAAAATCTTAAAACAGCCAATACTTCACAGTCGGCGCCACTCACGATTATCGGAGGCATCTAAAACACTCAGTTCACAACGTAAACAAGGAAGAATCACACTGTAATGGCGTCAGTGCGTAGATTAAGGTACAGGCTTTCATGTAAAAATAAAATTGAGATATTTTAGCATGTGTTTTTTTAATTTCAAAACGGTACTTACTTAAAAAAACATGTCTCCTATTTGTATGGAGGGTAGCCATGTATGGAAGTGAAACATGGACGATAAATAGTTTAGACAAGAAGAGAATAGAAGCTTTCGAAATGTGGTGCTACAGAAGAATGCTGAATATTAGATGGGTAGATCACATAACTAATGAGGAGGAACAGTATTTGAGAGAAGAGAAATTTTGGGCACAACTTGACTAGAAGAAGGGATCGGTTGGTAGGGCATATTCTGAGGCATCAAGGGATCACGAATTTAGTATAGAGGGTAGAGTGGAGGGTAAAAATCGTAGAGGGAGACCTAGAGATGAATACACTAAGCAGATTCAGAAGGATGTAGGTTGCAGTAGGTACTGGGAGATGAAGCTTGCACAGGATAGAGTAGCACGGAGAGCTGCATCAAACCAGTCTCAGGACTGAAGACCACAACAAGAACAACAACAAGCCTAAAATGGAGGGTTTAGGGTTCTACGAATCAAGTTACATAGCAAGGCTACATGCAGGCAGAAAATCATCTCGTCTAAGTTGCAGCGAAGTACTGAACGCGAATTCACCGTAAATGCTAACCCTGCGGCAGAGTTTCACACACTGCTAAAGGCGAAGGGTCGACAAATAAAATGAGACAAATGAAGCGTGAAAACAAGTGGGCTTAATGTGGACTTCCGTGCTTTCCTGACTTGTCAGACACTTGAGGCCGTAGCGGGATCGTGGCACGTTGGCGAGGCTTTATGAAGACGGCGGCACGTGCGTGGCACACAGCAGAGAGCACGCTGGCGGGCTGAGCCGCGCGGCCTGCGAAATCGTTACTGGATGCGCACTGCGTCCCCGTCCCACACCTCCGCAGCGACAGCCGCGATAACCTGCTACTGCTGCACTCCACCAGCGCCGCACCTCTCTCCAGCGCCAGGCCTCCTTCTCTGTCGCAACGTAAAGCGGGCTAACGAACGCTACCTCTACTTAACAGGGGTGCCGACTTTCTTCTTTCTCGCAGCACTTTTAGGTCAGTGTCGGGACCCCAATTTTACGAAGGGCGTTCCATATTGATTTACACTATTTTCTCTCATGATTTCTGTATACCATTTGAATCATCTCTATTACTGCAATTATGTACGAGAGAATATCGGAAATCAATGCACAATAATTTTATTACCAAAAAGTTTAATAGGTAACAAAACAAAATACCACAAATGAATTTATATTTTTTACCAACATGTTATGTTAGGTTACGTTAACCGCGGACCTAGAAACGACGGAGAGGCTCCGTCCCCGCCGCAGCCGCAGTCGTCCGCAACCCCACGACGACTACCGCAGTCAACTTCACTCCTCCGCCACACCACACCGAACCCAAGGTTATTGTGCGGTTCGGCCCCCGGTGGACCCCCCCCCCCCCAGGCAACCAGACCAGTTTGCGTGGTAGAGTAATGGTGGTGTACGCGTACGTGGAGAATTTATTTGTGCAGCAATCGCCGACATAGTGGAGCTGAGGCGGAATAAGGGGAACCAGCCCGCATTCGCCGAGGTAGATGGAAAACCGCCTGAAGACCATCCACAGACTGGCCGGCCGAGGACCGGGGCTCCTTCCCGCCCGGAAAGCCGTGCTTTAGACCGCACGGCCAAACGGGCGGGCCTTTACCTACACAGTCAACAACGTTCTCAATACATTTCGCCCATCGTGGTACCAGTTCCAACATGGCCTGTTCGTAGAAGTCCTTTTGGGTGGAGTACAGTCGTCTGTAGACTGCTGATTTCACTTCCGCTAGCGTCGCAAAGCGTTGGCTGGGCACGAATTTCTCATGTGGCCAAACGCATGGAAGTCCAACGGTGAGATTTCCGCTCTGTATGGTGAATGCTAGAACATCTCCCACCCCAATTTGGCGATTTTGTCACGAATAAGAGTAGCAACAAGGTTGCGAGCATTGTCACGAAAACAATGCTGTGGTCTTTGTCACGAAAGTTTTAATGTTGGTTGCTGCATTCACACTGGTCCCGTGTTCAACAAAGTTCACCAATAACATACCATGCATATCCCAGAACACTGTTACAAACACTTTCCTAGCAGACTGAATCACTTTGAATTTTTTTCGTACTGGGGAACCAGCGTGTTTCCACTCCATAGAGGCCCGCTTAATTTCGGGTGTGGTGATGCACCCACAACTCATCACCAGTGATGATTCCTTTGCCGGCAGGAGTGGCCGAGCGGTTCTAGGCGCTACTGTCTGGAACCGCGCGACCGCTACGGTCGCAGGTTCGAATCCTGCCTCGGGCATGGATGTGAGTGATGTCCTTAGGTTAGTTAGGTTTAAGTAGTTCTAAGTTCTAGGGGACTGATGACCTCAGCAGTTAAGTCCCATAGTGCTCAGAGCCATTTGAACCATTTAAGATTCCTTTCATAAAGACACTTCCTTCTGCAGCGTAACGCGCTAAGTGATCCAAGCTTGTCACCATTCGCTGGCCCTTCGGGTTGTCTGTCAGGTTCTTAGGCACACGGCGAGCACTAGGTTTACGACATTTCAACGTGTCACGAACAATAGCGTACATCGCACCATACGAAATGTTGAAATGTGCAATAAGGTTCGCAGTTGCACACGCCGGTCGTTCAAATTTGCTACCTCACTGTCTCCGACATTCTGCGGGGTTGCAGCTGTTACCGGTCGTCCAAAACCTGGCGAATCACTACGGTTCACACGGCCCTCTTGGAACAATGCGCACCACTTGGAGACATTGCGGCGGTCCATATAGCCGCTCTAATCCTGGCCACGCGTGTCCCTGTGAATTTCATTTGGTTTATACCCTTTGGCCCACAAATATCTGACTATATTTCGCTGATCACAAGTGGACAATAGTAACACGAGCGCCATGTTTGTTCCATAGTTTAGGCTTCTCTCGCTAGAGGTGCACAGGAAAGCTCAATGGTCTGTGTAGCGCAAACTTTAAACCATATCGTCGTGAAATTTAAACATTACAGCTGCAATACCGCGGGAGGAAAAACTTATTGTGCATTATTTTCCGATCCACGCTCTTGGTATTTTTATATAACAGCAAGTTCACGACCCTGTCACTAGGAGTGTTATCCTTTAACAGTACAGACCATTTTCCCTACATGGAGTGTAATCATAAAGGACTGCATAAAACTGCTACAATTTTCTAATCGACTGGTCGTCATCCGAGTGCGTAGCGTATAAGAGTTGTAATCGTGAAAAATCACTGACTCATTTCTGGCTTGGAGTAACATCTTTCTTTTACTTTCAGCTAAATCCAGGATGTACACTCAGTACTCCTGAGGAGGATGGATTTCGTCCCGTTCACGATGATGTCATTAGAGACGCAGCATAAGATCAGACTAGCGTAGGAAATTGGCCGTGTTCTTCCAGAGGGAACATCCCGACATTTCCCAGGTGCGATATGTGCAAACAAAAGCAAAGCTACGTCTGGACGGCCGCACGGGGATTTGAACTTACTGTCGCTATTGTGCTGGCTGGCTCGCTCGACTCAAGAATTTTTATGCCTCTTAACGCTCTATGTTTATCCATTGGCATTTCTATAAGCATCAGTAAATCCCCTAATTCTTTAAAGAATCCAATTCCCATGCATAAAACAGCATAAAACTTCCGACTGCGTTACGAAAGAGTTAATGTGTTAAATATTCGCATTTAATCACGTCAACGAGAAAAAGTTAGGAAAGATTTGAATTAAGTTTGTTGGAAGTCACTAAGTGCTCTCCCTCTCAAATACTGGACGAATAAGTCCGGGTATTTGCGTGGCGTCAGTTACGCTGCGTCAAAACAAATACACAGTTTCTAATAGAAATAGTTATCTTACTGTGTTAAACTTAAAACATAAGGTTATGTCTCTTAATACATTACGACGTCATTTTAAGTTTTTAGATTCTATCAATAATTACGTGAAATACTGAAAATCGAATTTTTGCTGCCCCTACGCTGCAACTCGTTCCCGGACAGTGTTTTAGTAATACACAGGGCCGAAGTTTTTCCGTAACTGCATGTCAGAGGACTGCCGTTCACTGCACTTTATCTTCCTGCAAGGTTAACATAAGATTCATGGGAGCTGAGATGATAACAATGGAATGGGATGTTGAGGTGAGGAGGATGATCGTTCGTTCGTTCGTGCGTGCGTGCGTAAATAAATTTTATATATTTTTAAATTATAGTTTTTCATTTATTTTACGGTAAGTTGTGATTTCGAGGGAATTCTGTTTTTCTGTTTTCACTTGTTGGTCGTTAAATACACAGGGTGAGTCAGGAGGAAGTTGCATGCTTTGAGGGGTGGCAGTGATTCTGAACAAAATAGTCACAGGAACGTATGTTCTCTTCCTAACTGCTTCCGAAGAAATTAATGAAAACAATGGCGAACCCCACAAACAGTAATCTAACAGTGACCTCAGTGGAAAAGAAATGGCCCCGTATTAATGAGCTCAAATGTTATGGCGTCAACTGCGGTACAGATCCGTCTCTGAACAACCGCATCTCGAACCTTTGTTCTGTAAACACCGTCCTCGATAAATCCCCATGCACGGAAATCCTGCAGAGTCAGATCGGGAGGTCGAGGGGGACAGTCCCCCCCCCCCCCCCCTCCCAGGAAAAGTCTCATCGAGAAATAGGATAACATTCCCCCGACAGCGTTGTAGAGCACCATAATGCTGCGTAATGACGTCGGGAGGATTCCGTGGAACTGCGTAGTTCGCCAACCGATCGAGATCGGTGTGGCCTGTCACTGTAGACTTCATAATGAATATGATTAACTTTTGGTGGGTCCCTTTCGTACTCAGTCACTTTTCCTGGACTCTCATTTCCCCATATTCGACAGTTGCGTCAGTTAACTTTGCCACAGACGTGGAAAGTAGATTCATCACTGAACAGCACAGCAATGGGGTAGTCTTTTTCGTCTATACGATGTAACATTTCAACATGGCCTAATGTGATGTAGACGTTGGAATTTGTAAGCAGGCAACCGAAGATCTTTGTACACAATGGCGTGTGCGGTCGAACGGGGGGAATGCTAGTTCCCTATTAGCTTGTCTAACGTATTTTGGCGCTTCTAGCGAATGCTTCGCTCTCGCCTACCACGGTCTCTTAACTGTGTTTTTGGAAGTTCTGCAGCATTTGTAACCGAGCTTCCCGCTTCTCGGTGAGTTCTGTTCCATTCATAAGTGGATTTACTTGTGGAAGGATCCCCGTTAGATTCTCTTCCCATGCCGCTGAACACGAAAAAAGAAAAAAAAAAAGGTTCAAATGGCTCTGAGCTCTATGGGACTTAACATCTGAGGTCATCAGTTTCCTAGAACTTAGAACTACTTAAACCTAACTAACCTAAGGACATCACACACATCCATGCCCGAAGCAGGATTCTAACCTGCGATCGTAGCAGCTCCGCGGTTCCGGACTGCAGCGCCTAGAACCGCAAGGCCACCTCGGTCGGCAAGTATTACAGATTTTAACTCTGGTAACCATAGCACACACTGCACAATTCGTTGTGACATTTTGAGTGCCAGGAATACGTCTGCCAGCTGCGCAGTGAACATTCGTGTGCATGCGTCTTGATTCAGCGCTGTTCGTGAAATGGCGAAAATCACATCTTTGAAACTATCCCTCTCGATTGCGTATTTATCCAACAATATAAAATAGCTAGTTCTTTCGCTGTAAGCATTTGTTTGTGTATGCCTCTAGCCCAGGTACTGAGTATATAAATTTCTGAAATACCAGGTGATCAAAAAGTCAGTATAAATTTGAAAACTTAATAAACCACGGAATAATGTAGATACAGAAGTAAAAAGTTGACACACATGCTTGAAATGACATGGGGTTTTATTAGAACAAAAAAAAATACAAAAGTTCAAAAAATGTCCCACAGATGGCGCTGGACAGCAAAACGTCAGTGACTGCGCATGAAAATCGTGTATAAAAGGAGATGTAATGAGAGAGAAAATCAGATGCGCCAGCAGTCGCAGCACGTTGACGTTACCTGAAAAGGTGATTTTAGTGAAGCTGTATTATTAGAATGGGGAATGTGCTAGTTCAGCGTTACGATCCTATCGCCATAAGATGCGGATTCGAACGGATAAAGGTCCGTTGACAAATGCAGCTGTGGCGAGAATGATTTCGGAGCTCGAAGCCACGGGTTGTTTAGACGATAGACCCCGTGGTGGCCGACCGAGCACAAGGTGTAATGCTGCTGAGACAGTTCAGGAAGAAATGGAGACTGTAGCGGGTTCGTCTATGCACGGGGAAGTCATCGCTCATGCAGTCGCACGTCGCACCGGCATTCCGTACACTACTGTACGGTTGGCGCTGAGGAGTACCCTCCGATGCTATCCGTACAACGTCCATCGGCATCATGAACTGTTACCTGGCGATTTAGTGAAGCGGAGGGCATTTGTGGTGTGAGCGTTTCAAAAGATGGCGGAAGATGACGATTGGTTGAGTAACGTGTTGTGCACCGACGAAGGTCATTTCACGCTCCGAGGGTCTGTCAACGCCCACAACTGCGGAACCTGGGCTACCGAAAATCCTAGAAATGTCGTGGAAACTCCATTGCACGAAGAGGAAGTCACGGTATGGGGTGGATTTACCACATCTACCGTTATCTGGCCTTTTTTCTTCGAGGAAATGCGTGATTCTGGTTTTGTAACGGCTACCGTGACGAGTGAGAGGTACGCCGATATGTTACAGAATCGCATCATACCCAGCCTGGCTGATAAACACCTGCTGGAACGTACGATGTTTATGAAGGATGGCGCTCCACCCCCATGTTGCTAGACGCTTTAAAGATCTATTGCGCGCGTCGTTTGGTGGTGATCGTGTGCTCAGCCGCCACTTTCGTCATGCTTGGCCTCCCAGGTCCCCAGACTTTAGTCCGTGAGATTATTGGCTTAGGGGTTACCTGAAGTCGCAAATGTATCGTAATTGACCGACAACTCTAGGGATTCTGAAAGACAACATCCGACGCCAATGCCTCACCATAACTCCGGACATGCTTTACAGTGCTGTTCACAAGATTATTTCTCGACTACAGCTGTTGTTGAGGAATGATGGTGGACGTATTGAGCAGTTCTTGTAAAGATCATCATCTTTGCTTTGTCTTACTTTGTTATGCTAATTATTGCTATTCTGATCAGATGAAGGGCCATCTGTCAGACATTTTTTGAACTTTTGTATTTTTGTGGTTCTAATAAAACCCCACGTCATTCCAAGCATGTCAATTTGTACCTCTCTATCTACATTATTCCGTGATTTATTCAGTTTTCAAATTTATACTGACTTTTTGATCACCCGGTATTGTAAAACTGACTTTTCTCGTGTAGATTTTCATAATTTAATTTTTACTATATCTTTTACAAATTGTTTTAATACCACTATTTTAAGGCGTTGTTACTATTGCGTATGGGATAGTTGGGACATGTCATGGTCTGTCATTATCTGCTACTGCTTTCGTTGCTGGAAGAGTTTTCCACTGTATATAGTCACACGCCTGAAAACGTTTGTATCACAATGAAGTACACATTTCCTCGAATGTCCCGCACTTTCCCCAAACGGATAATACTTATTTTAACTTGTGATCAATAATCCGCTGCCGACGCGACGCCACTAGGCAACAGAAAACTGTGGGATAAAAAGCCAGAGACAAAGAGAGCGCTGAATTTGGCAGGGTTACTGGAAAACACGGCCAGTGGGCTCTGTCAAAGAGCCGCCCGGGTGCCATTCAGCTGGAAGGATTTAAAACTCGGCAGCGGTCACAAAAGGAGCGGCGGAAGCGCTACCTGGCCGCAGCCTGCTCACAGGGCCTTCCATTTGTGCGGCCGCAGCGTCAGCTGAAAGGAACCTCACTCAAGGCGGCCGCATTCTGCCGTGTCGCACCGCCAGATCCTGGGTTACCCGCGAGCCGCAGCTCACGGCAACAATCCGAAGACCCGCTACCTCCTTGGAGAGTCTTTTTCTTGCAGTAAATATTTCAATAGCTTTAGCTGTAGAAAATTTCAATCGTTTGTATACTTACAGAAATTAAGTGGTTGATACCACAAAACCAAGAAAACAGCAAGGCAAATTACAAATAGCACACCTTCTCCATATGAAGTTACATATAGGGGTTGACCACAAATATGTCGAAATATAGGGAGAAATCGCATGTTTGCAGGTAAGTGCACATGGTAACCAAGACCTCAGTAGTCATTAGACATCGTGAGAGAACAGAATGGGGCGCTCCGTGGAACTCACGCACTTCGAACGTGGTCTGGTGATTGGGTGTCGATTGTGTCATACGTCTGTACGCGAGATTTCCACTCCTAAACATAGCTAGGTCCAGTGTTTCCGATGTGATAGTGAAGTGGAAACGTGAAAGGACACGTACAGCACAAAAACGTACAGGCCGACCTCATCTGTTGACTGACAGAAACAGCCGGAAGTTGAAGAGGGTCGTAATGTGTAATAGGCAGACGTCTCTCCAGACCATCACACAGGAATTCCAAACCGCATCAGGATCCACTGCAAGTACTATGACAGTAAGGCGGGAGATGAGAAAACTTGGATTTCATGGTCTAACGGCTGCTCATAAGCCACACATCACGCCGGTAAATGCCAAACGACGCCTCGCTTGGTGTAAGGAGTGTAAACATTGGACGATTGAACAGTGGAAAAACGTTGTGTGGAGTGACGAATCACGATGAACAATGTGGCGTCCCGATGGCAGGATGTGGGTATGGCGAATGCCCAGTGAACGTCATCTGCCAACGTGCGTAGTGCCAACAGTTAAATTCGGAGGCGGTGGTGTTATAGTGTGGTCGTGTTTCTCATGGAAGGGGGGGAAGGGAGGGATTGCACCCCTTATTGTTTTACTTAGCACTGTCACAGCACAGGCCGACATTGATGTAGTAAGCACTTTCTTGCTTACCACTGCTGAAGAGAAAATCGGGGATGGCGATTGCATCTTTCAACACAATCGAGCACTTGTCCATAATGCACGGCCTGTGGCGGAGTGGTTACACGACA
Source organism: Schistocerca gregaria (assembly GCF_023897955.1). Classification (NCBI taxonomy): domain Eukaryota; kingdom Metazoa; phylum Arthropoda; class Insecta; order Orthoptera; family Acrididae; genus Schistocerca; species Schistocerca gregaria. The sequence continues at coordinate 280,501,956 of NC_064924.1, read as the reverse complement.
ATAACATCCCTGCAATGGACTGGCTTTCACAGAGTCCTGACCTGAATGCTACTGAACACCTCTGGGATATTTTGGAACGCCGATTTTGTGCCAGGCCTCACTGACCTACATCGATACCTCTCCTCAGTGAAGCACTCCGTGAAGAATAAGCTGCATCTGATTGAACGCACGCCTGCGAGAGTGGAAACTGTCATCAAGGCTAAGGGTGGGCCAACACCATATTGAATTCCAGTATTACAGACGGAGACCACCACGAACTTTTAAGTCATTTTCAGCCAGGTGTCCGGATACTTTTGATCACTTCATTAACGTATGTGATCAGTGTTTTATTCCCCTAGGAACTGGAAGCAGTGAACCGTCTGAAAAAGGAATGAGGACACAAAGGACCATATAATCTAAGGAATATTTTTGTTCTACATAGTTTTATCCTGTTGTTTGTTACTTAAAAATAAACACTATTTATCCCAAAATTAAAACTGTTTATGTTTAATTCAGGTTTTATTTGAAAATTGTTGATTTGTAAGGTGAAACGGACGGATTATGTAATAAAAACAAGAAAAACAACACACATTTACCATATAGCGCTAGAAACGCTTGAAAACGCTAACCTCCGGAAGAAAAATAAAGAAAAAGAAAAAAAAGAAACTACGAAACAGTAATACATCAAACATCGTTTCAGTACTTCGTCGGACTTACATAAAACATGTTTCTGTTATCCATTGACAACTTTCACAGTTAGCAATACTAACAGGAAACTATTTCCTTTAATTATGACGATAAAAGTTATATTGAGTACAAAAAACAACAATAATGATAAAATTTATATATTTTTAATGTTTCTGTATGTAAACTGTACTTGAAGCAAAAGTAACTGCTTTGGTTAAATGAAAGTGAATAAGTTACGAGATCGAATAATTTTTATTACTTATAAAATACAGTTTTTTTTCTGTAAGAATATAAAATATAAAATGGACTAACACTGAATGATGTGCAGTTCTAACTACGTACAAAAAAATGCCGTTGTCTCCAAGTTTCTCTCAGACATTCATTTAGGTTTCTTTCCCTACCAATTCTACCGGTAGTCCAACCGTTTACTAAGGCATTTACGTACGGTACCAAACTTACCGAACCGTAGTTTTGGTAGAGCTCATCTCTATTACCGCATACAGGGGAACGGGAAACACTATCCGTTAAGTCACAAAGCAGACAAAAATGTGTATTGAGTGATCGTGACAGACGATAATTGAAGAGGAGCGTGACAAAAAATAAGGGAGCGGTAGCTGCAAACATCACTGCAGAACTGAACGTCTCACGGCGAACCCTGCCAGCACCAAAGCAGCAGGAAGGGAGCTCTATAAGCAGAAATTGTGGGGGCGAGCTGTAATTCAAAAACCAGCCATCAGTGATGCAGATGCCCGTTACAGGAAAACGTGGTGCCGAAACTATTAAACTTTCTAAACTAGGGAGCAATGGAATAACGTCATTCTTTGGGATGAGTCTTGTTTCAAACTTTTTCCAATCACCGGCCTAGTTTACGTCCCAAGAGTGAAACATGAGGGGAAGGGGGGGGGGGGGGGGGTGTTCGGTGATGCTTTGAGCAGCCTTATTGTGGTATTTTATAGAAACCACAGTTACTCGTAGTATCAGGCATATTACTGCGTTGTGTTTCATCTGTTTCCATATTTTTGGCCGACCCCTGAATATGGCTGGTAAATGACACACGGCTACAGAAGCAGTTCCCTCTGTGTATTATCACAGACAGCATGTAACTAAGTTTGTTCTTGAATAGCAGGACGGGTAAGAGACCCAGTTGTATCTTGCCACATCAGAATAAGTCACTACAATTCTAACTGTTCTACAAACCAAGCGTCTTCATGCGATGACGTTGTCCCAGCACAGAAACAGCATATAGGTTGTGTGACCCTTAAGCTTTTATTCAATCTAAATAATGAACTCTGTGTTTCATAAGGATGCAACCTATTTTTTAAGAAAAACACTTCTTCAGAGAAAATAAACTGTGTTCCACAATATCGCATAATTAGGCGAATGCCTGTCAAGTTCATTAACAAAAGACCAATCATTTTCATACACCATATACTCATTTTTCAATTTTTGAGGAGCACATGCTATAAACATATGACAAGTCAAAATACACATTCCTAAACTGCTTTTCTTGTGAATGACGCAGCTTAGTCACACAGTTCCTGAAGCAATTCCATCAGATTTGACACTAACAGGTGCGAACCAGTTCGCTGGTAGGTCATTCGTTGTATAGCCGATGACACACAAAGTTACTATCTAAAAAATGTCTCCGGACACATATCAGTGGACATTAATTTGGGGTGTGTCCGTCCTTCACCTTCGTGAGTGCTTTAACTTAGCTGAGGACACTTTCAAAGATGTGTCCGAATGTCTGTAGAGGACTGATAGCTCATTCTTATCCCTTCGTACACATATGAAAGGCCGTACTGTGCATAAATAGTTCCAGCAGCTCCGTTACTGCCACGGTACGACTCCTGCAGATATTACCGGAAAATTCTCGTGACAATATGCCGCCTCCGTTTTAATCACAGCACCACGAAGTGGGGAGAATCATCCCTTTGCCATTATAGGGCAAAGGTAGGCACAAACCAAAGCCACAAAAGCCGTCGAAGACCTCACTGGCGTCCATGAACGTGCGATTCTCTCTGAAAAAAAAAAAAAGGTTCAAATGGCTCTGAGCACTATGGGACTTAACTTCTAAGGTAATAATTCCCCTAGAACTTAGAACTACTTAAACCTAAGTAACATAAGGACATCACACACATCTATGCCCGAGGCAGGATTCGAACCTGCGACCGTAGCGGTCGCGCGGTTCCAGACTGAAGCGCCTAGAACGGCTCGGCCACTCCAGCCGGCGATTCTTTCTGGCCACAACCTCATCAGTGTCTACATCCACGCCGAAATTCGCATTCGTGTCTCGAGCGAGGATGGCTTTCACGATGGTCGCCGCGTGGGTCTTTCCGACACGTCTCTCCATATGCGCTAGCAATGAAAGTATCTCAACACGCTTCGCCATTTAGTTATCAGCAAACTAGCCTTTTCTGGCGAAACTTGTATTAAAATGGTCAGAACTTACAATACTGTACGACTGTCAATAATAGAAACATGACGTGTCCGTGATCCAAGGCCGCGATCTTACGGTTCACTAACAGCAGACAGACTTCGCGCATATGAGGGAATCGGTTACGTAGTCTCCACACACACGCGAGAGCGTAATATAACGATAGTATCGCGTGTCTGGAATTTCGCCTGGTGCGCATACTACAGCCAACCTCGAAGATCGCGTGTTTGCATTGGCAGATCAACCTTTCCCACAACTTAAACTGCGCGCTGGACTGCGTCTTACCCCGAATGTTTGCCTTCCGCGGACACCCTTTATTAAATGCACGTATAGCGTAATTGGTTCTTAATTATACACTGCTCCTGACATCTGATTTTATAAATGCTTACCGAATTTTGAAAATCCACTCATCTACGTACTACTTGAGATCCTCCGAGTTCGCTAACGCGCGCGTTTGTGCTTTACACGGAATCCGATAGATAACTACGAGTTTTTTTACAAGCACTAAGCGTCGAAGTTCTCAGCATTCTCACACATATTAAAGGAAACCAGTGTCGATCAAATGCCTGAAGCTGTTCTCGCACAATGAGGAGGAAACCAATAAAATGATATTCATTCACTCACTCCCACCTAAGTCGCGTTGAGCCGCTCAGTCTGTGGTATCGATAGCAACGATGCCAAGATATAGTTTCATAAGTTGGCGTTATGAGACACGGACGACAGCGCACTCTAGCCGGAGCGGGAGACCTCCACGAGCTGCGCTCCAGACTCTGTCCATTTGATGAAGACCAGCCGGCCGGGACACTTCGCACCTCATTGCAAAGTTATGTATTCTTCTTGCTAAAGTAAAGGTGATTTAAATTCACACTGCAGTACCGACAGGTATTAACTTTTCCTGCTCCTACCCAAGCGCCGCCTTCCAGGCGGGATACAGGACATTCATTCTATCTCACATGCCTTAATACAACGGAGAAATGTGTAAGGCGCTATTCCTGCGATCGAAACAGAAGTAAAACCACAAAAGAGCTCAAACAAAGGCACAGAGAAATGTGACCGGCTGGCCACTTAAAAAAATCGTGGATGAGCCAGTCACACATTAAGAGCATTACCCCAAAATTCTTCGAAACATGTTGAACACATCACATAATCTTAAAATTCTAATCACGTTAATTTCAATGTCAATTAAAATACAGAGCAGATCTTTTGGCTGCAAGTTTAATGCTGAACATGTTGAACACGTCACAGTGTGCAAGTGTAAATATTCAGCAGTAACACTAAGAAGCGACGTGAATTGCGACAATCGCATAAAATGCACATTATTTATTTAACCTGGCAACATTACCAACATCAGCACTTACTTCGTACGACCCACTCAGATTTCTAGATTAATTCCACACACAAACACAGAATACTGACTGCACAGAAACGTGCTGTAAGGATAATATCTAATGTCCATCCCCGAACTTCATGCAGGCAAATGAATAAAAAAAATGACTTACTAACAACAGCCTCATGATATGTATTTACTCTTGTGAAGTTTGAAGTGAAAAATTAGGCACAATTTGACAATAATAGTGGCGTTCATAAATATAACACGAGGAAGTAAAATAGCCTGCATTATCCGAACTTAACATACTCCTGCACAAAGTAAAAAAGTATATGGGCATGAAGTATCAGACCAGCTTCTTTGTGAATTAAAACTTAACAAATAATGAAATTTTATGGAACAATTGAAATACTCGTGTCTGATGACTACTCCTATTATAAAGATGAATGTATGTATGAACTGTATGTGACTAGGATGTTGTTGTTGTTGTTGTTGGTGGTGTCTTCAGACCGAAGACTGGGTTGATGCAGCTCTACATGCTATTCTATCCTGTGCAAGCTGCTTCATCCCTGAGTAACTACTGCAACCTACATCGTTTTGCATCTGCTTTGTGTATTCGTCTCTTGGACTCCCTGTACGCTTTTCATCCCACACGCTTCCCTCCAATACTAAATTGGTGATACCTTGATGTCTAAGAAGGTGTCCAATCAACCGATCCCTTCTTTTGGTCTAGCTGTGCCAAATTCTGTCCAGGACTTCCATATTAGTTACGTGATCGACTCATCATCAGTATTCGTCTGTAGACCCACATTTAGAAAGCTTCTATTCTCTTTTTATCTAAAATGTGTATCGTCCATGTTTCACTTGCACACATGGTTACACTCCAGACAAATACCTTCACAAATAACTTCCTCACACTTATACCTAATTCGATGTTAACAAATTTCTCTTCTTCAGAAATGTTTTTCTTGCCATTGCCAGTCTACATTTTGTACCCTGTCTACTCCGGCCATCATCAGTTATTTTGCTGCCCAAGCAGCAAAACTCATCTACTAAGTATCTCGTTTCCTAAACTGATTCCCTTACAATCACCTGATTTAGCTGGACTACATTCCATTATCCTTCTTTTGCTTTTGTTAATGCTGATCTTATATCCGAATTTCAAGACACTGTTCATTCCGTTCAGTTTCTTTCCAAGTCCTTTGTTGTCCCTGGCGGAATTACGATGTCATTGGCAAACCTCAAAGTTTTTATTCTTCTCCCTAAATTTAATTCCTATTCCAATTTTTTTTGTTTCCTTTACTGCTTATTAATTTACATATTGAATAACATCGGGGATATGTTGCAATCTTGTCTCACTCCCTTTTCAACCACTGCCTCCCTGTCATCCCAATTATCAACTTTTGCTGTAGATCAAGATTTGCTGATGACATCGCAATATCTCCAGAATCCGAAACGGAAATGAATACAAGTCCTATCAGGCACTCAAACCAGGGAAATTAAAAAAGTGACAAAGACTAAACGAAAGAAATGTGAGTGCGGAAAACTATGGAAGAAATTCAAACCAATATACAATTGAAGTCAGAACTGATCAGATAAGACAACTATGCTATGTCGGTAGTATAATCACAAAGGGCAACAGACACTTAATGAAAGTGAGTACAAGGATTGCACTGCCGAAACAGGCAACTTTAACTGAGAAGCATTTTAACCAGCACAAATATGAATATAAATGTCAGAAAATCGTTTTCAAAGTCATTTGTACGGAGTTCACTGCTGTAAGGAAGTGGAAGTTGGACTCTGGGTGAATTGGAAATGAATCAACTTTAAACTGCTGAAATGTGCGAAGATATGGCGGAGTGTGAGAATAAGCGCTAGACGGAAAGAGAAATAAACCTGGAAGTCATAGGGGAACTCAACGAAGAAAGAAGATTCCTGAAGGAACTGGAAAAGACAAAAATTCAATTTACTGGATATGTCATCAGAAGCAACACCTTCACCATTAACATTCTTGAAGGGAAAGGAAGGAGGAGGAACACGGCCTAGGAAGAAATGTTTGGGAGACATCGAGAAGAGGATAGAATGTGACCGTCATGTGGAGCAAGTGATGACAAAGGGGAATGGTGGCATCGACAAGGCATTAACCTTCAGAATATGATCCAGATTTTTAACAAATCTAATTGGACTTAATATCTGAGGTCATCAGTCCACTAGAACTTAAGAACTACTTAAACCTAATTAACCTAAGGACATCACACACATCCATGCCCGAGGCATGATTCGAACCTGCGACCGTAGCAGCAGTGCGGTTCCAGACTGAAGCACCTAGAACCGCTCGGCCACTCCAGCCGGCGTCAAACATGTCGCGGTGTTCAAGTTAGAAGTGCTAAACATAGACACCACATCAGACTGGTTCAACCACAAAAGTCTGTTCTTGTTGAACACTGCATTGATACGGGACATAGCATGAACTACGAGACAAAATCCTTTTCTCCGCCCTGATGTAATGGGTCTCCATCTTTAAAGAAGCAGTCCAAATACGTATAAGTAACGACGTAATCAGTAGAGATACGGGGTTTCAATTTAGTACAGCATGGGAATCAGCATTGGCGGCACTAAGGCATCATCGGCCGCAGACGAACGAATCCAACGAGTTAGCAGTGACTGGGACCGAGTTCGGGCACAGACTTTTTTTTCGGTATTGGTTTGGGTTGTTTCGGGGAGAAGACCAGACAGCGAGGTCATGAGTCTCATCGGATTAGGGAAGGACAGGGAAGGAAGTCGGCTGTGCCCTTTCAAAGGAACCATCCCGGCATTTGTCTCGAGCGATTTGGGGAAATCACGGAAAACCTAAATGAGGATGGCCGGACGCGAGATTGAACCGTCGTCCTCCCGAATGCGAGTCCAGTGTGCTATTTTCGGTATTGTTCGTTGCGTTTGCTCTGGGCGGACGTCGGAAGACATCCGTTTCAGTTGACCGTTGATTCATTTACTCAGTTTTTCGTATTACAGAGGGCAAGCGGCTCTATGACCGAACACGCTGAGCTACCGTGCCGAAAGAAACTGGGAGGAAGCAATCCGCCAGAACGCGCGCGCTGTTCCCGCGTGCCGTGTGCAAAGATCCCTTTCTCAGGCAGGAGGCACTGAATGACGACGTCCTCTATAAATCGTCCACGATGACGTTACAGCCCTACCCCTTGGCGCTTGCGCTTCTCTGGATGCCAGAGCATATATTGGCGAGTCACTGCACCGACGCGTCAGTAAGCACCTGAAGATGACGAGCAGCTGTCTCATGGAAATACTGCGCAGCTTTCAAAACACAACCCGACGCGACGCAAGTGAACTACTGAAGCAAAGTTTATGTCATTTGTAAACCTACTCCCAAGTTGCACATCGCAGCGATTTGTCACAAATACGATCCACGGTCGCCGGCATGTGTAGCCGTGAGTTCTCGGCGCTTCGGTCTGGAACCGCGTGACCGCTACGGTCGCAGATTCGAATTCTGCTCGGGCATGGATGTGTGATGTCCTTAGGTTGGTTAGTTTGAAGTAGTTCAAAGTTCTAGGCGACTGATGACCTCAGAAGTTAAGTCCCATAGTGCTCAGAGCCATTTGAACCATTTGATCCACGGAACAAGGAAAAACTAAAACACAGGACATTCTTAACAAGTTGCAGGTAAACAAAGGCATTCTCCCACAGGACATTGCCCAGAGACACTATATGCTCAATCAAGTGTCTTAGTTTTATTATGGTTGTAATCTACGAATTGCACCACATAGTTTTCGTATTTGTAATAAAGTCAAATATTAAGAGAACTTTTAAATATTTCCTGACTCCTGTTGAATTGGGGACATACTTTTGTGTCCCGTGGATGTAGTTAGTCCGCATCCCTAGGGTATACGTGCTAGCAGCAGAATGACCTCGCGTTTGCTAGCGAAAAACAGCCCCGTGTTTACACACACGCGACGGCGATAACGTTGCGTGCTCGGAACTTTGTTCGGCGTCGGGCGCATGCCTCAGACAGCGACTAAATATCGTGCATGTTAACAGCACGAAACTCGTAAATCGTTAAAAACCTGAACCAGCTTCTGCACGTCTACGTTGTTAGTAACGTCTTACATCCACAAAGTGGTCCGCGTTCTTTCACGCAACGGATTTAAGAGGATTATAACTTAAACGACTCAGTTCAGGAGCACTATTAGACAGAGACTTCCACTTCGTGAAATAATGTAGTCAACGGCACCACTTCTTCTCTTCCCTGGTTCACTTTTTCGAAGTTAAATAAGTTGCCGAAACCAGGTAGGAGTCTTAACGAAATTAGGTTGGGTAGTCAAAGTTTTAATTATCACAACGAAAAAGTAAAGTTACGTAATTAATTTTTTGTTTGTTGGCAGGTGCACGCCTGAAGTCCTGGTACACAATGAAATCGCAGCGCCACAGTATCGTAAAGGGTCGCTAGAGTAGCCGTAACAAAATGCCACAACCTCTCTGTTTTGTCGAGGTGACAAACTCCAGGATTAGCTCTGCTCCATCAACGACAGATCTGGACAAGCTGTTGTTAACGTAACGATACTGGCGAGAATAGAAGCACTCTGTTGCATTCATGCACTATATTTTAACTTTTCAGCAACGATGTTTAAAAACTTTTTTGGGGTGGGTGGGAGGAGCAGCAAGTCTACATGTTGCCTAATTTACTTCTTGGAATGAGCGAGTTGCTGCAGCAGTTACTCGCGCATCCCAGCTGACGAGCGACCGTTTGCAGTTTCTCCTTCAGCCCGCGCCGTGAGTTATTTTGGATTGCACGAACAGTACTTTTTACTTCCGTTGCAGAGGAGTGAGCAGTGATGCCCCGTGTGGGTAACTTAATTTAGGTTCTTCGCGGTTTCTTTGTGTCTGTTGTTGAATATTCCTTAGAAAGAGACACCGTCGAATTTACCTTCCGATCTTCACCCTAACCAAGTTTTCACTCTGTCTCTAATGACATCGTCGTCGGAGGACGTTAAACTCTTACCTGGCTTTGCCTTTCTTGCTCGACCAATTTTGGCTGAAAAATGCTGAATTTGTTGAGGGACATCGCGAAATCTTCCCTTTACAGCCCTACAGTTTCATGGAGTCCCGACTGGTGACAGTGCTCTATGTAACCTTCCAAAGGGCGTCTGTAACGGAAGTGAGTTCCAAGCAGAGAGCTGTCACTGAATTTCTCTTGGTGGAAAACCACAGCATCGCAGATATTCGTAAGCGCTAGCAGGCAGTCCACGGAGACCTGGCGCTGAACCAACGCACGGTGGCTCGTTGGGCGAGGTGTCTGTCATCATGGCAACAAGATCGCACAAACCTGTCTGATTTCCCGCGTGACGGCCGGCCACTGCTCCTGCTAAGTTGGAATGTGAGGTCACACTCGTTCGATGTGATCGACGGATCACAATAAATTACCTCGCTGCTCAACTGGACGTCTCCGTTGGCAGAGATGACACACTCGCTCACCAGCTGGGGCACTCAAAGGCGTGTGCCCGCTGCATTCCTCGCCGCCTAATGGAGGACCATGAAGAGCAACGGAAGACAACCTGTGCGGAATTGCTTTCGCGTTACTAGCTAAAAGTGACAATTTTTTGACTAACATCGTCGCAGACGATGAAACATTGATTCATCACTTCTAATCTGCAACAAAACTGTATTCCACGGAGTGGTGCCATACCACCTCTCCTCCCAAGATCAAGATCAAAGCCGCGCGCTCAGCCAGTAGTCATGGCGATGGTCTTCTGGGAGTCTCAATGGTTTTTTTTTGTTTGTTTTATGTTCTTCCTTATGGTGCTACGAGCAACTTCTAAGTGTGCTGTGTTACCCTCAGGAAATTGAAGAAAAAAATACGACTTCCGGTGTTCGTCGCACACAAAAATACGAACAAACTTCTCCTCCTCCTCCTCCTCCTCTCCATGACACCACACAGCCTTACCTAAGTCTCCGCACAACACTTTATTGGACTGTTCTCCATCCACCCAACAGCTCGGGCCTCGTACATTCAACTTCAGCTCAATGATGGACGAGCTCCGCGGGAAAGCAGTATGTGGGTGACGGAAAGTGGTTGATGCAGCGAGAAACTTCCTGGCAGATTAAAACTGCGTGACGGACCAAGACTAACTCGGGACCTTTGCCTAGGTTCCGAGTTAGAGTCACGGCCCGGCACACAGTTTTAATCTGCCAGGAAGTTTCAGATCGGCGCACACTCCGCCGCAGAGTGAAAATTTCATTCTGGCTGCAGCAAGACATTGGCTCTGACGTCGATCAGTAGAGTGGTTCCATGTGGGTGTACAAGTTCTCCCAGTGGCCTAACTCCGTGGCACTCAATGGAGATTAAGCTGAAATATCGCTTTTGTAGCTAAACGAGTGGGAAACAACAATATGTATTGTAAAACTAAATAAAGCCAATTTGTTTACAGAAAAGAATGTGTAGCGTTATTTATTGTTCGTGTGTGTGTGTGTGTGTGTGTGTGTGTGTGTGTGTGTGTGTGTGTGTGTGTGTGTGTGTGTGTGTGTGTAACACATCGCATGGGGTGCGCTGTTTTAAATCATTTGACAAAGTAATTTTACTCCAAAATGTTGTGGCCGAGTGCCTTCGTGTCTTCAGAGCTGTCTTAACCCAAGGGAGGGATGTCGTTTACGCCAACTGTCTGCGAATCATGCCACCTTCGTTTCGTTCGTTTTCCTATTTTAAACAGTTTTGGGTTCCATTTTCTGAGGCGGAAAATGAGGAATAACTTAGCATTTGCGCAAATGAGCATGGAAAAATCAGATAAAAACGGTCTTTAATCCGTCGCGCGCATTCCATGCAGTTGTGGCTCAACATCCTGTTTCGCGAGATTTGCGGTAAGCTATACGATCATGTCGGATGATATTATTGTACTTTTTTAAAAAACAAAAAACGAAGAAACGAGTGCTGCTTCCTCTCGATAGTGTTGCTTACATTATCCATGTCACAATTTCAGATTATTCTTACCCATGTCACGGTTTTACGTGGCTCTGCTTGTACACACACACACACACACACACACACACACACACACACACACACACACACACTTTTTAAGCATTCCGCAGTAGAGACAAACTGTCTTATGCGACACTTTAACAATGTATGCTTAAGCTGATGCAGAAAATGATTTCGTAATAAGTAACTGTATTTACCTACAAGCCCTTAAATTATAGACTTAATATGTCGAGACAGACTTCAATTGTCAATTTTAACCGGACTACAGTAACAGGTTCGAAAGTAAGGCCTATTTCCAGAGGCGCCACAGCACCCACTGCATTTGCACTGAGGCCGACGGTCAGGTGCTGAGTCGACGTTTGTTTATAACAGGTTTGAGACCAAAGGGTGGATTACTACGGAGTACGAGTGAAAGTTGATTCACTACTCCTTCGTCAGAAACATAGGCGAGACAAAGCGTCAGCTGTAAACGTAATTGTGAAAATACGCAGTTCTGAAAGGCAAAAGGGCCTGTAACGAGAGCGTTATGTATGCTGCTCATGAAAGTTTCACGCAAAAATTGAAATTCTCGGTACGCGAGCAGCTCCTCTGCATAGAAAGAGGCAGCGAAACGCACGGGCAGCCCGGCAGCCGCCGCCGGCGCCGAGGCTTAGCAGTCCGTCGGCTCATCAGGAGCGCGCTACGTGGCAGTCTCAAGTGGATAACCGGGCCACTAACAGCTCCCAAACCGCATTATCCGCTTAACCAGATACGTGCGTGGCGTGCACTAACCACGTCACCGGGGTCAGTCGAGACGAACCAATTACGGCCGCGATGCGCGCCTTCCGCGGAGCCACTGGCTGACTACGCCGCGGGACCAAACACATCAGGACTGCCTCGTCGATAGCGACGTAAACAGTAACAGTGAACGTTCGAGTGCGTTTCATTTATAAAAAGGACGTAATAACTCTCGGAGCCAACTGTTAACGACGGTAGCGTTATAGTTCTATGACTTTTTCTACGTATTGGGCCAACTATTGACTGCCTAGAACGAAGCATTCTTTTTCCTTCCTTTTCTTCTCTTCAAAAAACCTCTTCATTCTTTCACTTCTCTCCCTACTCCTCGGAAATCCGATGTAAGGCCCTCCCTTTTAGTGGTTCCTCTTCTAATGATTTTATGCTGTTGACTTTGCTTTCGGATCAGTCTCTGTTTTGGATCATCTCTAGGTTAATATCAGTTGTGTGTGTGTGTGTGTGTGTGTGTGTGTGTGTGTGTGTGTGTGTGTGTGTGTTAACCTCTTCTGCCCACTGAGAGATGGAATTTAATGAAGTGATTCACATGCAGATCATTTTACTCAGTAGCTTTTCGTTAGTAAATTACGGGTAGGTAGTTTCTGGATGCGCTGCTCGTACCAGATGCCTTCCAGCGGGTTCGAATCAGGCTAATTTAGTGGATTAGACATTGCTGCTGGGTATCAACTAGGCGGTTACCAGTCCCTCAATCGCGTCATGGGGTCCGAAGATATACATACGACGATTTTCCCCTCTCTTGCAGCGGGACCCTGCGCGGTGGCCCGCGGCGAACTCTAAGGCCTCAGCGTGCTCGAAGAGGGACACGCACTCTGATCTGTTCCCACATCTTCCGCGGAACCCAGGGCTCCCTCGTACAGCGAGGAAGGCGACAACGTGCAGCCAGGGAGGCAGCACTCAAGCTTTCACCGAGGAAGTAAGAGATGGCAGCTTGCAATCGGTCGGCTGCGACCTATGAGGAGCGCCCAAGTCCAACCATACCGGCAGGCAGTACACCACATCTACATATATACTCCGCTAGCCACCAAGCGGTGTGTGGCGCAGGGCACAATTCGTGCCAAAGTCATATTTCCCCCCTTCTGTTCCACTCGCGGATCGTGAGAAGTAAAAACGACTGTCCGAACGCCTCAGTACGAGCTTTTATTTCCTTTCTCTTTGAATGGTAATCATTGCGCGATTTGGAAGTTGGTGGTAATAAGATAACTATGCACTATATCCTCGGTGAAGATCGGATTCTGGAATTTAGTGAGCAGCTCTTACTGTTTAGCGCGCCGTCTATAGGCAAGTGTGTCCCAATTCAAACGTTCTATGAGATTTGTAACGCTGTCGCGGTGGTTAATTGTACCAGTCCCGAAACTTGCCACTCTTATTTCTACCTTCTCAATCTCTTGAATCAAACCCAACTGGTAAGGGTCTCATACAGATGAACAGTACTCCAAGACTAGACGAACTAACGTACTGTAAGCTATTTCCTTTGCTGAAGGACTGCATCGCCTCAGGATTCTACCAATAAACCGCGATCTAGAGTTCGCCTTGCCCGTTACTTGTGTAATCTGATCATTCCATTTGAGATCATTTCGATTAGTCACACCCAGATACTTGACGAATGTTACCGCTTCCAAAGACTGGGCATTTATTTTGTACTCTTACATTAATGGGGATTTTCGCCTTGTTATACGCAGTAGGTTACACTTAGCAATATTGAGAGATAACTGCCAGCCATTACACCACGCGTTTATTTTCTGCAAATCCTCATTGATTTGTTCACAACTTTCGTGTGGTACTACTTTCCTGTAGACTACAGCATCATCGGCAAACAGTCTAACGCCGCTGTCAACACGATCAACCAGATCGTGTATGTAAATCGTAAAAAGCAGAGGAGCTATTACGCTGCTCTGGGACCCACCTGAAGTTACCTTGTTTCTGTTGAAATCACCCCGTTCAGGACGACATACTGCTCCCTGTCCGTTAGAAAACATTCTATCCAACCGCATACGTCAGCGGATACACCGTAAGCACGGTTCGCCATCAGCACTAAACTAGCGAAATTGTCATTCGAGATCTGGTGGTGCAGCCGAAATGAACACGCAAACTGAGGGCAAACCGTCCGAAAGAGCAGCATTTAATGTAAATTTATGATGGGGGAGGGGGGGGGGGGCAGACAGAGGAAAGGAATTACTGAGGTCAGCTGGATAGGGGCTTTATGTGGAATCAGCGGCGACGAGTGAAAATGTATACTGGACCGAGATTCGAACCAGAGATCTCCTGCTTACTGGGCAGTTGCGTTAACCACTGCGACAGCCGGGACACATGCAACTGATTCACCTAGATGGGCAACGGATCCACCATCTTCAGTGTGGAGCACACGTGCGTCTGACCTTCTGTGGTAATCTCATAGTAGAGAGCATTGAGGGAATGGACAAGGACTGCAGACAGGTGGCGCTGGGTGGGAATGTGGGTCGGTCGTGAAATGTGTCGAGATAGCCCGCACAGTGCGATAATGCTGTCCCCCATCCCTCCCTCCCTTCCTTCCTTCCGACACGTCCGAAAGAATAGACACCGCGCATTCATATAAGCGGCATTTATAACGGTTCAAATGACTGAGCACTATGGGACTCAACATCTGAGGTCCTCAGTCCCCTAGAACTTAGAACTACTAAAAACCTAACTAACCTAAGGACATCACACACATCCATGCCCGAGGCAGGATTCGAACGTGCGACCGTAGCGGTCGTGCGTTTCGAGACTGAAGCGCCTAGAACCGCTCGGCAACTCCGGCCGGTCGGCATTTAAAGGCAGATATCACATAATTATAGCAGATTAGGATGCCACTTGCTCGCGTTTAAACGGAAGTGTCAGTGGACCTTTCCGCACCGTGGTGTCTCAAGAACGGACAGTTTTCCCTGCCTCTTGATATATTGTCAGTAAGAGCACTCCTTGGAGCGGCGGAGCTCAGATGTTCCACGTTATTACTCCGTATTGTAGCGTTTGCCGTCTTACTGCACCCTTTGCGCTCCTTGCTACAACTCTGCTGGCTGTGTAGCAATGAGATACGGGCGATGCCCTACTTTTGTAAAACCTGCACTCCTCGCGTGCTCTAGATTACGGTTGTGACACACGTTCTTAGTTGCATTTGGTCATTTTACCTTCTGTGTCGAACAATAGCATCGAAAATTTTACTGCACCCGGTAACAGGATTTCTGTGCAGCAATAGGATTAGTTCTAGGTACTGTAAAAAGTAACTAGCGTACTAAAGTTCAACTGTCAAAAAGAAAGCTACGAACATAGCGTAAAAGTTAAAATGGCCACCCAGTATTTGTAGTCAGCATCTTATGTTCAGTGATACAGATAGCAATATTCTGTCGTCCATTACGTGTTCAGGTGCGTAGAACGGACTGGGTGGAGCCTCGGTGCTAAATCGGCGGTGAGGGGCCGCCCTCCGACCTCTAAGCCGAGATATAGCTGTGTTGTCATTAAATCTTGTTGTAACACCCTTCCCTACGTAAGAAGTGCAGTGCACGGCTTACAATACCCAGACATCAATGTTAGTTCACAACAATCTTCCTCGAGCCACTGCAACCCCATTTTGACCCTGTGGCATGGGCAGTTATCCTGGTGAAAGATGGCATCGCCGCTGGGGAAGAGCATGGTGGGCTGCAGGCGGCCCGTAACCCTAAGGTCTGTCTCAATGTCGCACTGCTTTACTGGGTATGGTAGTATTGGAGGTGGTACGCCGTTCTTCCTAGACCTTTCAGCTGACTTAAGAAGGGTGCACCTCGGCGTTTTTCACATTAAAAAATTTTGACAGACGGGGAAGAAGTCATAAAGAACAAATAAAAACTGTAGGACTGACCGGGCATCGAACTCCAAACACTTCATTTTACAGAGCCACAAACACTTTATTTTACAGAGCCATCGAGGCACATGGAACGTTAAAAAAGTGTAATTAAAAAATTCTACAAAAAAAACCGTTGTTCGAGGAACTACTGCGTATTCTTCGGCGATCTGAGATCGTTGCCAAATTGGATTAAAAAGAGGGAGAAACTGACAAAAATGAACTGCACGATTCATCACGGCTTTGTTTGGTCAGCGTTGAATCAGTTACAGAAAAGTCCGGCGATCCCGAGTCCGCAGTGGAACGCGCTACAAGGGGTTGCCGCGTAGTTCGGAAAGCCTTGTAAAATTCCGAGAGCACACATTCCAAAATGTGCTGTCGTCGATTCGTCTGCCCAGTCTCCAACCGTTCAGGATTATGAAGGTAGAAATAAATATATAAGCAAGCAAAAACACTTTATTTCTTTTCTTCATTCTATTTAACTTTTGAACACTGACGTTCTTTAGCGCTGCAGTGGGCGCATCCCGATGGCACATTTTCTTTTGTTTTCATATTCCATGTAGAGTGGGTTGTTCGAATATTGGCCGATAGTAGATTCAATAGTTTTCAGCCGTATACCAGGTGAACTGGTAGTGGAGCAGATGGAGTCCTAGTTGGGAACATCCGGTTGCAACATATACCGCACAACAAAGGGGAAAACTAAAAACCTCTGTCTGAATTGGAGGATAGCAACTATAATGCCGTCACAGAATGTACCACACAAGATTATTTAAAGTCAAGTGTAGTATACGTGAGATTGTAATCGTTTGTGTACATACAAAATTAAGTCTATCCGAGGCGTGGATCCAGAGCTTGGTTCTGGGAGGATTAAAGGGGGGGGGGGAGAGAGGGGATGGATAGAGAGAGAGAGAGAGAGAGAGAGAGAGAGAGAGAGAGAGAGAGAGAGAGAGAGAGAGAGAGAGAGAGAGAGAGTGGGGAGAAAGGGGGGGAGAGAGAGAGAGAGAGAGAGAGAGAGAGAGAGAGAGAGAGAGAGAGAGAGAGTGAGTGAGTGAGTGTGTCCCTCCCCTCCCCCCCCCCCCCCAAATTGCTATTTGCTGTCACCCCAATTTTTAACCCGCCACATGTACGTACGACTTCTTCAATAATAACAGCAGTAAACGTGTAATAGTAGCGTCTGCAGGCTTCCAGAGAGGGTCGAAGTGACGCCTGTGGGGAGGCTGAGTTGGCCAGATCAGAGGCGCTCCGTCCCGCCGCGGGACAGTGACGTCACGAGCCGCGAGGAGTCGACACCACAACCTGAACTGCTGCTCACGCCTCCCTCCAAGCGCCAAGCGTTCGTCTTCGCTAGAGCCAAGACGCGCCGTATCACCCGTGGCGCCGGCCCATCGTCCCACATGACGTCACTCAGTCCCGCCGCAGGAAGGAGTTTCCATGAGCTGGCCAACTCACTTTCAGCACATACGTCACTTCGGCCCTCTCTGGAAGCCTACAGACGCTGCTATACATCCATATAAGCAGAACACCGTGCCAAACCTGACAGTCAGTGATTTTTAACTCCTACGCCCACTGGAAGCTCGAAAGTTTTATTCCAAGTGGTGCGGCTTGTAAACCGAGAAGATTTTATCGAAGCGTGTCTCCACGAAACACACAGTGGACAAATTTTAATTTAACAACAGATCGTTTAATTACTAAACAATGTAACGTATTGTATTGTAACAACATAGGTAGGTCTGCTTCAGCCTAACAGCCAAGAAATTGCAATTCAGAAAGATGTATCCCTTGAAAAGAATACATCCGAAAACTTTGAAAATTTGATACGTGCATGTTTAATGTTAGTAATCTAAAAAAAAATATTATTATTACAGCAACAAATCCTAGAAAATTTTATAACGCCGTAATTTACGCAATATAAAATCGAAGTGTACATTCACAACTACGTAGCAGTATTTCGCTTAACTATAGGAGTGCGAATCCAGTTTCTTTGAATCATTTCTGGGTACTTTCGAGAAGTCATTTTTTAATCGAGGGTCTTTTGCTCCCTGCCTTCCACCACTCAACTTTGTGGCTGTCAAAACGGTATAATATTTCTGGCTTAGTCAGCCATCACATTAGGCTCCAAGAAGCTGTTCCCAGAGCAGTGGAGATGCAAGAAGTATACAGATGACGAAATGTGGTGTGAGGTACCTATGACAGATGTTAGATTCAGTACCATTCCCGTGAGAAAGACCGCCTGCATAATGCTACTGCTCTATTATTGGCTGCTGTGTTCGGAGCAAGGACGCCAAAACATTATTATTAGTTAAACTACTCATTGGAATAACATCACTATTTAATATACATCTCTCTCAACAGCTGACTATCAATCAGTCATTTTAGAACTATTAAAAACAATTTTAACCAAAAACAAAAAACTTACGAAATTGCAGACGAAGCGCTTCGGAAGCGTTCGGGTCACGCTTTTTCTGGTGCGCTAAGTGTTTGGGCTGTTCGTCACTCTGGATTAGGCAGTCGAGAAGAACAGACATGTCTGTCGTAGGATATATTTACAATTTTTATTTAAGTTCTTGTTCGTCACTTTGGATTAGGCAGTCAAGATGTACAGTCATGTTGCCTGCGGCAGGATGTGTTTGCCAGTATTCAGTATTAAAAGATTTACTCCGGTAGTCATGAAGCACAGACACGTGCCACAAATAGTGTAAAGATACATTTTCGTAAACATTGTGTTTGATCATGTACTTTACTGTATCAGAAGGTGTATTAAGATCATTTCGTCTTCTCGTGTGGCATCCCAAAGAAGTGATACATTATTTCAGAACAGAACCTCGCTAAAAGTCAGTTTCAGCCTCAAGATACACAACCTACGACCTTCGTGCTGATTTCTGCGCTGGGGACATCAACTTAAAGATAGCAGGTTAGTGAACTATAACAGAACCTTCGTATTCCACACAGTGCGGTGGAAACAACTAGGCGCCTCACGTGTACTGCATGCACAGAACAAATGTGCTCAGTGACACGTTTTCTGCAGTAATGCAGAGGTGGTAAAGGAAGACGATCGTTATTAACACAAACAATCAATTCATTCTTCCTTTCTTGCCCTAACGGTTCTACCTATGGACAGACGAACCGTGGTGATTTGTTGTTGACGGCTGGTAGGCCAGTCTAACTGTCAGGTCGCAACCCCATCCACGTCAGTAGCCTCTAACGCAAGCAATGGCAAAGTATCCTGTGTTGAACGTAGCCCTTCAGTTCTAGAATACTCTTGCCACTTTCCAGACTTCTCATTCTACTTTATTCTACAGAAGTTAGCTGTGACATTTGGAAAATACCATAAGCAAATACGTAAATGCTTATACAATTTATTTTGTGGGAAGGGATTGGTCACGACCCCCCTCCTCCCTCCCACAAGGTCTGCGCCTGCGTCGATGGTTTGCTCGACACGTGCATCGTTGTGGCACGTTAAATGGAGCACATGCATTATGCCGAGAAGCGCGTCTTTGTGCAACGGACCGCCTGCGAACAGAACAACGGGAGCGGCATTAGAGCGGAGCTGTGGTCAACACAGCAGGCTTGTTTCATGAATTTCAAAGTGTGAGCGCTGTGCAAAGCGGGCGCCAGACAATCTGCAAGCCCCGCCCCAGGAGTCGCACGCGGTTCCCGCTCTCATTAAAGCGCTTCATTTCCGGCGGAGCATGCACACAGTAACTGCGCACCGCCTTTAATCTTGAGCTCGGGAGAGCGCCAGACCACACATTTCCAATTCGGCGACTTGAGCGCTGCAGGCTTACCGCCACTGGGCCACTAGTTAGCTGAAGAACTGCTAAGTAGGGAAACAAGCACCCTGCGCGAGACGACGTTTAACCCGGCACTTCTCAGGAACCCACTGGGCAGCTGTCTGGCGGTGGTATGCCTCCATATGGGAACGTTACACGTCATTGAAACTGCCTCTATACACATTTCTACGGAAGAGGCAACTTATTTACAATACCGGGGAGGATACAGGTAACGGATTTTTACTTATTGCACTTGAACAATATAGTAGTAAGATGACTAAATTTGTAGGTGATTTGAAGTGTGTGTAAACTGCCATTGCCGTCGTGAAACATGGTTGTCATGAAGCGGTGTAAGTGGTCTGCAACCAGTGTACGATACTCCTTGGCCGTTATGGTACTTTGCATGAGTTCTACTGGACCCATGGATGCCCCCGTTAATGTTCCCCCGAGCATAATGCAGTCGTCGCCAGCTTGTCTGCGTCCAGCATAACAGATGTCAAGGAGCTGTTCTTCTGGAAGCCGACGGATTCGCGCCCTCCGATCGACATGATGAAGAAGGTATCAGCATTTATTAGACCATGCAACGCTGTGCAAGGTCCAGTGCTGATGGTCACATGCCTATTTCAGTCGTAGCTGCCGATGTGGTATTATCATTGGCACATGCATGGGTCGCCGGCTGGGGAGACTCACATTAGGAGTGTACGGTGCACTGTGTGTTCACACACACTTTTACTCTCCCAGCATTAAAGTCTGATGTCATTTCCGTCACGGTTCTCCGCCTTTCCTGTTTTACCTGTCTGCTGAGTCTATGACGTCCAACATCTCCACGGTGTCTGGACGTGGTTTCACCTTTGTTTCGCCACGTGATGAGGGCACTCAACGCCCGACGAGTCGTGCAGTTTCCGAAATGCTCGCGCTGAGCCTCCGGACCATCGTAATCTGCCCTAGGTCAAACTCAGATACGTCGCGCTCCTTCGTCATTTTACACACAGCCCGTACGCTCAAAGATACTACATCAACATTCGCGTGTCTGACTAACAGTCATTCATCGCCAGGTGACGCTGCTATCGCCCTGGACGGTTTTATATCGGTAGGAGATCGATGGCCATAATGTTCTGGCTGATCAAATGTAAACAGTGGATCGGAGCTCAGGGCGATCAGTTTCACCGCTGAAACTGAAAAGGAAGCGAGCACATTGAAACAAGACGTTGAAATCGTGTATTTCATTTAACAAAGTATTTTTCTGGTACTGGAATATCACACGTTAAAACAAAGAACTATGGCAACAAGGCGCAGTTTCCAAACACGATTCTTGCCAAATTCCAATGGTAAGGCCGCGTGGTTGATGATCCCCAGGTAAACAGTAGTTACTCCTGAAAAGTCGCCACGTTTTCTGGAATTATTCAGCAAAGTCCAAATAAATCAGTTCGACGAATTGCCGCAGAGACTGATTTGAAACTTCTCAGCACGCAGAAAATATTAGAACAGAGACTAACATGTTTCCATTCAAAATCCAAAACCATTAGGCTGTATGAGCTGTGCGACAGAGGGCTGACTTTGCGAACCAGATCCTCATAATGACTGACAGTCAAGGATTTGATGTTGGCTGCATGTGGTTCACCAATGAAGCACACTTAAACCTGAATGGTGTCGGGAATATACAAAACAGGCAAATTTGGGGTTCGTAAAATCCCTACCTGTGTCTAACGAAACCACCGTATTCTCCAAAAATCACTGTTTGGACTGCCGTAAGCAGCAGAGGCATTAATGGCGGTTTCTCACGTGAGAAACGATTAGTAGTGCACGTTAGGTTAAGATTTTGGATCAGTTTGTCGCTATTGGAGGATCGACTGGGCACCGAAGTAACTCATACAAAATGGGGCCAGACCACATCACACCGACGAGAGATTTCACTTTCTTGGTGAATACTTCCGGAATACAGTCAGTGCGTTAGATTACTGCAAATTTACAGGCGCATCACGGATGGCGTCCATATTCGCCCAATCTAACTCCTTGCCATTGCTCTCTGTAGGGCACACTGAAGGACACCGTCTACCTGAAGCATACCATCACGATGGACTAGCTTTATTTGGCGATCTGTGTTGCATCTGAATCCATTTCCGTAGACACGCTACATGATGTGATGGAAAATTGGGTTCGCATCGCCTCCGTACTACGAGTGGTGGACATTTCGAAAAAATTATAATGTGTTTGCAAAGTCTGCTTCCAAACGACGAGTTTAATTATGCATGCTGATACTTTACGAGGTACACAGTGGACAGCGCCAGCTGCCTGAATTTTTCCGACCTACTTTCACAGTTCTCTGTAACTTCTGTGAAGCATTTTCAAAGCTTACAAAATAAATATACCTTTTGTTGCACTCCTCTATCGATCTTAAGTTTTCAACATATTTAATTTTAAATCCGGGATTCTTTCGGTGGACGTCCTGTATTAGCTGGCGGGTGGTGGCTTGCAAATCTCTCGACAATCCATGATCAGACGTTGTCAGTGGGTGAGAGTATAATAATTTATAACGTTGCAATCGATTAATAATTGCAATGTTCACATTAACCGCTTCGACAACTGATTGTTGTCTTTAGATGTGATTAATGCACTAACATCTACGTCATGACATAGGCCTGTAACAATTCTAGGTACCCATCAGGAACATCACGATGTCGTATAAAACAAATATATATAGCCTACGTCACGTCATATACTGAGAGAGATTCAAATAGCCGAAAACATTTTAATTATTAAGAGACCCTGACTTCATAAATTATTATATAAATATTTTTAAGGTCGCATACTTTTGTTTGGCAATATGTCAGTTCTAAAAAGAAATAAGTGAGAGATCTGCACTACCTGCCGGGTAGTGGAACAGTCTAACACCCTATGTGTCGAGGCTGGTCAGTGCAGCACGGGGAACATGAGAGCTGGCGTCATCTTGTTGAAATACACCGTCACGCAGACCTCTAAAGTATGCCACAACTATCAGTGCCAGGAGGTCATAAATGCAACGCCTGCTCTCCAGATTACCGACTATGTGAACCAGAGATGACCGTGTAGTGAATTCTCTTGCCAGCCCAAAACGGCGGGTGCCGGTCCCCTATGACGACAATGTATACAATATGACGCTATGCTGAGTATGAAAACAGGTGAACGTCCACAAGACAGACACATTGGTAACATAAGCGTTGTGGTGTTTAAAGTTCAAAAATGTAAGTAGCTCTTGGAAATCCTCAATAATACGCAGCGTAGTAGTTTTCTTTCCATAAGTTATGAACATACGGATGAGGACAATTACAAAGAAAGTAACCAAGGAATATAAAATGTATCCGCGAAATATTTTCGCTCAGCAAAATTAAATCTATAGATTTAATGATTTGTGAACTTGCAAGAAAACCCATAACAACAATATTTAGTTGCAGATGATAACCTACCGATGTACAATAACGTAAAGAGTATCCTACAGAACACAACAATCTGTTGGAGGACTAATTTCGTTAGAATATTATTATTTCAAACATGTTAACATTTTATAGAACTGAAGAAAAGTCCACACCGACGATGGCACAAAAATGCTGAACCACACCTGGCCATTTAAAAAATGGTTCAAATGGCTCTGAGCACTATGGGACTTGACATCTGTGGTCATCAGTCCTCTAGAACTTAGAACTACAATTTAAACCTAACTAACCTAAGGACATCACACACATCCATGCCCGAGGCAGGATTCGAACTTGCGACCGTAGCAGTCGCGCGGTTCCGGACTGAGCGCCTAGAACCGCTAGACCATCGCGGCCGGCGCCATTTAAAAATAACAATTGTTTGCATAACAGGTACATTTGAATTCCCATAACTTACCTTACATCAGCGAAACCCATACCTTGCATATTAAGTGATCTTCATAATTGTACAGGGTAGTCAGAAACAGTCTGAAAGCTTGCAATGGTGTTGCAAGGTAGGTTGTGCTGAGAAATAACGGTTAAAAGAAAATTCGATGCGTTGCGCCGTTTCAGAGTTAATCAGCATTGAAGTTATCCAGTCAGGTCGTTGCGCACACAAATTCAAGGGGCCCGCCAGATACAATCACTGTCAGTTGTTGTCCTAGCGTAGGTGACAGCGCACGAGACTGTTCAATCTTTGGGTCGGGTTCGATCCTCACACCGTTCCATTTCCAATTTTTGTATCGCTAACTTGTTCGGTTTTAGGAACCCAAATGAGGAACGCATTTGGAACACTACCTCTGGTGCGCCGATTGAATTTGCGCGCGAAAAGACCTGATTGGCTAATTTCAATGCTAATTATCTCGGAAACGGCATAACGTACCGAATTTTTTTCTCAACAGTTACTTATTAGCACAACCTATCCTGCAACAGCCTTAGACGCTTTTCAGATTGTTTCTGACCACCCTGTGTAGACCCATGTCTCAGTTCATTATCAGTAAGTCTGTGAACGTAAATAACTTCAGTTCTGTCGTAATGTACAAGGAACTGTAACCAGAAACTTCCGGGCAGATTGAAACTGTATGCCGGAATGGGACTCGAACCTGAGAGCTTTGGTTCTGCGAGCCGCTGCTTTACCGACTGAGCTATCCAAGCACGACTCACAACCCGCCCTCACAGCTCCACTTCCGCCAGTACCTCATCTCCTACCTCCCAAACTTCTATGAAGTTCTCCTGCATAATTTGTGGGGCTAATAAACTTGGAAGAAAGCATACTGCGGAGACATGGCTTAGCCAGCCTACGGGGACTGTGACTTTAGATGAAATTTCCAATATAGACAAACGCATTACTCAGCCACACGGTGAACGCAGCATTGACCCTAAAACTGTTTGTGTTTTGCATATAAAGGGGCTACAAATTACAAAACCCAAGCAAGTGCAAATAACAGTTAATTAAACGTAAATATACAACTCGGGAAACGTGATGCTAAACGAATTGTTAGTTTGCGCAGGGCAGCTGCAAAAACGTTGTATCGACGAAGCTGTAAATGGGTTACGCCAATTTATATGACTGTAATAAAGAGAAGCAGCTCCAAGTTTAGTTATGATGGAAGCAGTGATCGCAGGTGCTCGTGTGTTCTTATTTTTCTGAAGTGTAATACAACAAAGTTTCCCTTTCTAGTGCGGTTATTATTCATATTTCTTGCGTATCTGATGTAAGCTTGTAGTTAAATTCGTATTGCTGTAATCATTGTTTTCTTTGCAAATCACAGACAGCGCCAGGTGGCACTGCAATTGCTTTGCACAAACGAGCGGGGATCTACATCATGACAGTAATATCCTTGGGTGCTGAAAGAGAGATCCCAGAGACGGAAGATCTCTAAGATATTAATTGCACACGTCAGTTATCTTCACCGGAAAACTGAGCTCTTAAGCACTGTGAGAATGTTTGTATCCACATGTCACGCACTGTGTGGAGTTTTCTCCATTAAATTTCAACGGAATAATTACATTTTATTAAGTACAATTAAAGCAGCATTTAATCCATTAAAATTGGACTGATATTGCTAGTACGCGTAAAGTTTGTAAAAACCGTCATTTTGGAGGCGATTACTTTGTGCCTTTGTATCGTGGCGCAAGCAGCGCAGACTGCGAGGGACACACTGCTTGGCGTTTTCCCGTTGGAGGAGTGTTGGCGTGCAGTCGTAATCGGAATAAAGTGCAGTATATGGTTTAAAAATTACCTTCCTTTGCCTAAGAAGCTGCGTACGTTTTAACAGATCATGATTTAAAGAGAAAACTGGCACTGCAAAATGGCAAAGAAGTTAAATAAGATGATTTCCTACAGTCAAATTAAAGAGTAACATTTCACGTATTTCCGTAGTCGGAAGTGTCGCTTAGCGTTATAGTTCGAAGCCCCGTCCGGTGATCCTGAGCTGGATTTTCCATGGTTTTTCCGAAGTTGGTACCTACTCTTGCCTAATGACATCCAAGTTTGTATATACACACCTAAGAAGAAGGGAAGAACCCTGGACGGGAGGGGGGACCGAAATGAAACTTGACGGGGGGAGAAGGTATGTTATTTCAATGATTAGAAAATCGAGTCAAATTTACAAAGATCTTGGCAGTATGAGTCCACTTACCAGTATGACGTTCCACCCGCTCTGGTATGGATGCACGCACTGATTCGGTTAGGAACGGTGTCAAAGCAATTGTATCCTTTCCGAAGGCAAGCTGACACGTAACTGTTTTAACTGGCCCTTGATATCCTGGATAATAGGAGAGAATTTACGTCAGAACTGGTCTCACGCATGTTCTATTGGAGACAGGGCTGAGGATCTCGATGGCGACGCGAGTACCTCTACATCAAACAGATATCTCACGTGAGGATTGCTCTGTTGCAAACTGGCACCACTACCCTGTCGCATGTGAGGAAACACGTAAGGGTACGGGCTGTCCTTCGTGTAGCGTTGTGCCCGCAGAGTTCCCTCGATCACTACCAGTCCTGACCGGAAGCCGTATCTGAAGGCTACCCACACCATGAGGAGAGGAATAACACCGCTGAGTCTCTCCGAAGCATTGGAAGAATGTGACCTCCCCCAGGTCTATATCTACATGGTTACTCTGCAATTCACACTTAAGTGCCTGGCAGAGGGTTCATCGAACCATCTTCATACTCTTTCTCTATCATTCCACTCTCGAATGGCGCGTGGGAAAAGGGAACACGTAACTCTTTCCGTTCGGCCTCTGATTTATTTTATTATGATGATCGTTTATCCCTACGTAGGTGGGTTTCGACAAAATATTTTTGCATTCAAAAGAGAAAGATGGTGATTGAAATTTCGAAAATAGATCTCACCGCAAGGAGAACCGCCTTTGTTTCAATGACTGCCACTCCAACTCGCGTATCATATCAGTGACACCGTCACCACTATTGCGCGATAACACGAAACGAGCTGCCCTTCTTTGCACTTTTTCGATGTCCTCAGTCAATCCTACCTGGTAAGGATCCTATGCCGCGCAGCAATATTCCAGCGGAAGACGGACAAGTTTAACGTAGGCTGTCTCTTTAGTGGGTTTGTTTCATGTTCTAGGTGTTCTGCCAACAAAGCGCAGCCTTCCCCACAATATTATCTGTGTGGTCTTTCAAATTTGCTCGTAATTGTAATCCCTAGGTATCTAGTCGAATTGACAGCCCTTAGACTTGTGGGATTTATCGTATACCCAAAATTTATCGAATTTCTTTTGGTACCCATGTGGACTACCAGGCCTAGTAACTGTAATGCACTCTGGTGACCGTTCCACCTGTAACAGAAAACTGTAACGTAATAATTTATGTAAGCGCTGATAGCTTGTACGTGACCAAAGTTACTATGACATCTGCTTGTATTTTGCATGCTTCACTTTTTCTTTGGCCAGGCAGTGTGTACGTATATACCGTATTTAGAATGTCTCTGACGTGTTCTATGCTGCTGTGTTGAATGGTCAAAAGGCGAACATAAATACGAGGGCGTTCAATAAGTAATGCAACACATTCTTTCTCTGAAAAACAGATTGGTTTAATTCAAGATTCAAATACACCACATTATTCCGCATGTTTTCGCTACAAAACCGCAATTTTCAACATAATCATCGTTAAATGGGACTGCATTACTCCATCTTACGGGGAGGGCCTATATGCCGGCATGGTGCCACTCTACATCTTGCTGCATCAGTGGCCTACCCACCATCCACGTACTGCATCCCGCAGCGTCATTCATTCGGCTAAATAGATGGGAGGTGAGAGATCCAGGCTGTAGGGTGGACGAGGAAGAACAGTTCACTGAATTTTTCTGAGCTGCTCTCTGTTATGCATACTTCTATGAGGCTCCTTCGTTGCTCTTTGTGGTCTTCTGTCAGGCGCCGCCCAGCGAGCACCTACCTTCGAATACCCCGACTGGTGGACGAGTGTGTCAGCGGTACCAGCAGAGACAACCATTTGAGCAGCGAATTGTTTGATTGTGATCCATCGATCGCCTCGAATGAGTGTTTCCGCACGTTCAAACATTGCAGGAATCACAGTTCTGTGCGACCGGCGGCCACGCGTTAGATCTAACAGGTTTCTACGACCGTGTAGTTTTATTTGATTGTATGGCTAGGGCCGACCCCGACGGGCAGGCCGTCCGCCGGGTGCCGGTCTTTCAATTTGACGTCACTTCGGCGACCTGCAGCCAATGATGATGGTGACCATGATGATGGTGATGACGGCACAACACCCAGTCCCTGGTTTCAATGACTGCAACCCCAACTCGCGTATCATATCAGTGAAAATGAGAAAATCCCCCGACCATGCCGGGAATCGAAGCCGGGCTCAGAGGATTGACAGTCCGTCACACTGACCATTCAGCTACCGGGGGCGGACGACCGTGTAGTGATGATGACATACGCCTCGCCCAACGACTCACCGTGCTTTTGTTCACCGCCAGGCCTCCACACAGTGTCTGCAAACCCCTAAAAGTACCTGCGATTCTCTGGCTTTGCGTCAAAAGAAAGTCAATGGCTGCTCTTCGCTTGGAATGCGACTCGGTTACAGGCGCCATTTTGTAGGATATGTACGTATAGCGCCGCTACCAGTCTGAACTTCATGAAACTGTAGCGACTAAAGCGGGACTACTTCACGATGTTCCACAACAAATTCTGAATTTTTTAAATGA
The DNA here is from genome assembly GCF_023897955.1 of Schistocerca gregaria. NCBI lineage: Eukaryota > Metazoa > Arthropoda > Insecta > Orthoptera > Acrididae > Schistocerca > Schistocerca gregaria. The sequence goes on along the minus strand of NC_064924.1, from coordinate 280,473,506 downwards.
AATTTTCCGAGAAAAAAATGTGTTGCATTACTTACTGAACGCCGCCCGTCAAGAAATACTCTGTACATGTCCTGACAGAAATAAAGCTGTACAAAAAGTAACTGGTCGTTGTACTTTAAGTTATCTGGTTCACCGCTCAGTTACCGCGAACGTCGATGAATTAATGTGAAAACCCATGCAGTGATTTCGCAAAACGCTACCAGCATCCAATACACGTTCGTTTTCCTGAGTTTAAGCGCAATTTAGAGCTCCAGCGAAAGCGCTGAGCTCGTGTCAGCACGGTTGTGGGTTCGGCTGTACATTCCGACACGCTAGTTTGCCCTGCCACCGCTTTCCCGTAACACTGGATCGGACCAGCGTTCGCAAAACAGCACCGTGCCGCTTTGTGCTCGCCGGATGTCGCGGGCGCAAGGAACGCACCCGCGGCAGCGCCCGCTAACGAGCCCGCCTATCCTGAGGGATCGGCGGCTTAATTTCCCGCCAGACGGTATATTCCGATCGTCATTTGCATGGCATTACACCGCCCGTGACTGGCCGATCCGTAATACGTTCGATACGCGCGCCGCACGGCGCGGCCTACCCTGACTGCGCCAGACGTGCGCTGCTCGCGATATAATCTGACTGAGCGCTCGCTATCGCATTTGCGGAGCAGCTATCCATGCTCTTCAACACACACACTGCGGTTTTGTATGTACGCGAGTTGCTCACGTTCTATATCTCTCACCTGATTACGAATGCGTCCATATTAGGAAGCTGGTGGAAAATGTAGAATAACGTTTCGAAGCAATGATCCTTCGTTAAGTAAAGCTGTCGCCAATCAAATCAACCAGAAGGTTCTCTTAATGAATCCACAAGTATTTCACGTGTCCGAGAGCGGCAGTGAAAGTTACTTATTAAGGGTCACTGCATACGATTCAACGGGCCTCGGATGAACGTACTGGGATTGGACAAAACTACGTAAACACGAAGAACACGACTGCGTACCAAGCCTAATACGGTGTAAGAAAACCGTTGGCGTTCAAAGCCGTTACCAACCTCTCGGAATGGAAAATGCGGATTCTGGATGGTTCTCGAAGAAATCGGACACCATTCTCCCAGAAAAACAGTGGCAAGTTAATGTAACGGTGATGGAGGTTGCGGCGGCGCGGTTCCTTCCTAGGATTTTACCAGCATCTACCAGTGAACTCGTCGCAGCAGAATGCCGTTAGGAAAGCCGAGCAGAAACCTACCGTACTGCGACTCGCACCAGGCTGCATACAACGTAACTATTTTAAAAATTGGGGAATGGTCTTAGTTTTAAATGAAATGTGAAAATACTGGAAAAACTTCGATATATTCTGAACCTTGAGAATTAAACGTTCACTGCCAAGCCCGAGCTAATCTTAACACATTCATGCACAAACCCTGTCATTCACGTTAGCAAGATTATGGTAACGTATTTTCCGAAATCGGAACAGCTACGAAGCACGGATTGTTCTTAAATGAAAATGCTCGCCATACTATTAAGTTTATCAGTGTCTAAAGCACCCAAGTTTTTAGTCACCGATCTGCTCAATATGCCACACCGAATTACTGTCTTTTCTCTTACACAAAATTACTTAAAAATCCATGCTTTGTAAAAAAAAAAACACTGTAAAGCATTTCTGAGGCATGTAGGACAACTAAAATCGGCATCTGTAACTTCCTTCGGAGCTCATACTACACACGACAGTACCGTAATAAGACTGGGCTCCTCTTTTACACTGATGTAAGCATTCTCTGTCTCCAAAAGAAACACGTGCGAGGAATACTGTATTCTGACTGGTGAGTTTTCTTTAAAGCCAATGGGAAAATAATATTTGACCGCGTTAGTCCGCGCTTTTCAAGACTAACCAATAAACAATTAACACATTTTCGAACTGTACTTTTTTTCGAAATAAATATTTAACATTCTGATTATTTATACTTCACGTTATTAGCTATTTTCATTTGCACTCGAATTAGCTCTCCCTTTACCACAAACTTACTTAACACACACTACTGGCCATTAAAGTTGCTACACCACGAAGATGACGTGATACAGGCGCGAAATTTAACCGACAGGAAAAAGGTGCTGCGATATGCAAAAGAATAGCTTTTCAGAGCATTCACACAAGGTTGGCGCCGGTGGCGGCACCTACAACGTGCTGACATGAGGAAAGTTTCCAACCCATTTCTCATACACAAACAGCAGTTGACTGGCGTTGCCTGGTGAAACGTTGTTGTGATGTCTCTTGTAAGGAGGAGAAATGCGTACCATCACGTTTCCGACTTTTATCAAAGTCGGATTGTAGCCTATCTCGATTACGGTTTATCGTATCGCGACATTGCTGCTCGCGTTGGTTAAGATCCAATGACTGTTAGCAGAATATGGAATCGGTGGGTTTACGACGGTAACACGCAACACCGTGCTCCATCCCAACGGCCTCGTATCACTAGCATTTGAGATGACAGGCATCTTATCCGCATGGCTGTAACGGATCGTGCAGCCACTTCTCGACCTCTGAGTCAACAGATGGGGACGTTTGCAAGACGGCAATCATCTGCACGAACAGTTCGACGACGTTTGCATCAGCATGGACTATCAGCTCGGAGACCATGGCTGCGGATACCCTTGACGCTGCATCACAGACAGGAGCGCCTGCGATGGTGTACTTAAAGACGAACCTGGGTGCACGAATGGCAAAACGTCTTTTTTTCGGATGCATCGAGGTTGTTCTGTTTACAGCATCATGATGGTCGTATCCGTGTTTGGCGACATCGCGGTGAACGCACATTGGAAGCGTGCATTTGTCATCGCCATACTGGTGTATCACCCGGTGTGATGGTACGGGGTGGCATTGGTTACACGTCTCTGTCACCTCTTGTTCGCATTGACGGCACTTTGAACAGTGGACGTTACATTTCAGATGTGTTACGCCCCGTGGCTCTACCCTTCATTCGATCCCTTCGAAACCCTGCATTTCAGCAAGATAATGCACGACCGCATGTTGCACGTCCTGTACGGGTCTTTCTGGATACAGAAAATGTTGGACTGCTGCCCTGGAGAGCACATTCTCCAGATCTCTCACCAACTGAAAACGTCCGGTCAATGGTAGCCGATCAACTGGCTCGTGACAATACGCCCGTCACTACTCTTGATGAACTGTGGCGATCGGTTGAAGCTGCATGGGCAGCTGTACCTGTACACGCCATCCAAGCTCTGTTTGACTCAATGCCCAGGCGTATCAAGGCCGTTATTACGGCCAGAGGTGGTTGTTCTGGGTACTGACGTCTCAGGATCTATGCACCCAAACTGCGTGAAAATGTAATCACATTTCAGTTCTAGTATAATATATTCGTCCAATGAATACCTGATTATCATCTGCAATTCTTCTTGGGTAACAATTTTAATGGCCATTAGTGTATTGTGATACAAAAATCCCTGTCGTCTGCATTCACACTGTCTTAAAAATTTCTCCGGGTCGTACAGCATTTGTCAGTATAAGAATGATCTACATATATGCTTTAGACCAAATTAACGCATTATTCACGCTACTAGAAACACATACAAAACTCTACATACGTAAATAAACAAAAAAGCCTTCAAGAAATAAACAGAACAATGCACAAAAACATTCTCTTGATCTGTTTCTTGAATATCTCTGTCCGCTTCTGTACTCTGGTGGATGAAAATTAGAACTACGTACTCGACTGAACCCGCTGCTGACTATCTGTCATTGTGCACGCGTAAGTCATTCTCCCGATACACAAGACAACAAAGGCTGAATAATATTCAGATCTCGTGACTGTGCGTGCCACGGGAAATACAATAGTTGATCCTTGTGCTCAAAAACTAGCTCTGAACAATTCCAGCTTTGAGAACACGGGCACTGCATACTGGTTTGGGAACAAACACATTGTACCGTGGGATGGACCAGATCTGCCAGAATCTACACATGATCCGTAACAGTAATGCCATGGGGCTCACAGGATACCACGATAGGGCTGTGCAAAAGACCATCGGCATCAGCCGTGTTTCACTCTTCGGACATAAACTCGACAGAAGTTGGAAACAATGTCGAATAAGACACAGTGAACCAAATGGCTTTTTCCATTGTTCCATAGTCTAGGTTCAATGGCTTCGACACCACGTTTTCCTGTTACCGGAATCCCTGATGACAGGTGAGTTCAAATGGCTCAGAGCACTATGGGACTTAACATCTCAGGTCATCAGTCCCCTAGACTTCGAACCACTTAAATCTAACTAATCTAAAGACATCCCACACGTCCATGCTCGAGGCAGGATTCGAACCTGCGACCGTAGCAGCAGCGCGGTTCCGGACTGAAGCGCCTAGAACCGCTCATCCATAACGGACGGCTTTGAAATTCCTGCTTGCCCTGCTATTGCCTGCTAGTACTGCCCCGTTCGGGTTGGTTTGGTGGGGACAGAGTACACGAATAAAGCATTCAGTTCTGTAGTGACTTTTGCAGCAGTCATTATCTTATTATTCGTTACTATAGTCTTCGATGACCGTCTGTCACGATCACTCAATACTCTCTTTTGTCCACGTTGTGAGTTAGGGGATGATGCCTTCCCGCTTTATCTACATGTGGTATAAATCTTCGATATGGTGCCTCTTGAAATACCAGTCGCTTCGGATACCGTGGTTACGGAAGCACCATACGAAGACCAGCAATTTGCCCACGTTCGAATTCACTTAGCTCGAACATGATACACTCAAAACTACACGGAACACTATTCCGAGCACGACGGTTACTTACAACGTATTGAGGACATTGTACAAGGTTGTCAAATACAACAGCGCAACATGCAGGCTTGCTTAGCATATGCATTTGTGTTCAAGCTTGCATTTCTCAAGGTGTTTATATATATTTTTGTTCAACCTTTGTGCTTCACATAATATTATATAAGATTAGCGAATTTTACAGTGACGAAAAGACACATTTTCAAATTTTGTACGCATTATTCCAAATGTTCTGTGTGTACATTTCGTACTGCACGACAAAGATCTATGCGGTAGTCAAGCTCGACCCATACACGTTCGAGTATGTATCAGTCAGTATACACCTTAGTAGTAGTGACGTCATCCCGCAGTTCCGTCAATGTTTTCGGCAAATGTTGCACGTGAACCCTGTCTTTCACACATCTGCACAGAAAAATAATCACGAACTATGAAGTCTGCAGACCTTGGGAACCACCTGGAGAATCCCAAATCATCCTGAGTGCAGTGCCTAATCCACTGGTTACGAAAATCATCGTTCAAATGGCGATGCGTTATTCTGTGCCTATGTGGCGGACTCCATCTTGTTGGAATATGAAGTTCGGGATATCAGCTTTCAGTTTAGGAAATAGTCTTGTAACATGGGTAACCATCATAGTTTTCCCAGGGAAAAAAAACCGCAAGGACTGTGCTACATGAACCGGACTTTCACCATAGGAGAATCATTTTCAGTCTCCACTGTGGGATTTGCCATGCCCCATACGCGGACGGTGTGACTATCCACTTGATGGCGTGGAACGTCACCTCTTCACTGAACAGTAGTTGGAGAAGAAGGGAGAGGGGGTATATTTGTCAACTTCTATTCTTTTCCGGAAAAGATACAAAATTCGCGTCTGATGGTGCAGTCGCTTGACCTTAAACATTGCACCAGCTGTGTTATGTGGTTTCTGGCGCAACCGCTTGCCCAGAATCTTCAACACAGCAGTTCAAGATTCCACGGCGTGTATATTTCTTACTGCAATGAAGGAACGCTTCTCGAACATTATCCAGCAGCACCTGGTCGTTCGAGCTTTTTCCTTTATATAGACCACCCATCTCGCTGAACAGTGATACCACCGTATAATGCTTTGGTGGGCTGGTGGCTGTCTTCGGAACGCACGCTGCGCTGTAGTCACAGATTCAGTCTTGTCATACTGCAACACAAAAAACGCTCTCTGTTGGTAAGTCCCATTTTGCGAACTGCCTGTGAATCACAGTGAAACCTCCAATAACAAACAAAACTCTTTTTATTGGTTTTCAGCACCGGCGGGTGGATATTCTGTACTTTACTCTATAAAACGTCAAAAGCAACGAATCATTTGTTATCACTCAATATTTCATAATCAAAAGTCCGTCAACTGACTGTATACTTTTATTATTTATTTTTATTCCGATACGTATTTCGGAGGGATAGGACCATCATCGGGGTCTTTATGTATCATTTGGAGTTTTTCGTCGTGACCTGGAGAAGTAGACAAACATGTAGCAGGTTCTGCTGTTACGTAAACGGAAAACACACACACACACACACACACACACACAGATGAGGTAAATCGTCTTGGTCGCCACACTGAATGCCGCCTGGTGGCGTTGCGGGCACGCGACGGTTTAACTGAAGTATATTAGCGGAGCAGAGACGAGATGACAATGATTTTAGCGACGATATGCGCTGCAAATGGGGAAATCCACTGTCATAAGTGAGTTTGACAAAGCGCCGAGTGTTATCTCCCGGTGCCTGGGAACTAACATTATAGGTGGAAATCTGCGGCAGATCTGAAGACAGAGTACAATGCTGGTGGAAACAGAAGTGTTTCGCAGCACACCGATCGGCGCATGTTGTTGAACATGAGGCATACGTGTTCCAATGTAGTCCAACATCGTCAGATGCGAGTGGATCTTTGAGACTCGACTGTGGATTGATGGACACGTGTCGCTTAGTTCGATGAATAACGATTCTTGTTACTCCAGATCGAGGGTCGACTCCGGATACGTCGCCATCCATACGAACGGATTCTCTAAACACGCACCTCGCCAGGACGCAGGCCGTTGGGTGCTCTACTATGTTGTGTACTACGTCAACATTGTTGCGGACCACATGCATGCATTCGTGCTTGATGTGTTCCTCGACGACGGTAAGCATCTTCCAGCAGGTTACCAGACCGTGCCTTAAGGTCAGAAACGGGATACAGCATTTTGAGGAGCATGATAAACACCATGGAACGCATCTGGCACGCTACCGGGCGGCTGCTCCGCATCCACAAACCATCGGCCCGTAATTTACGAGAATTGCGTGACCTATGCGCGGAAGTCTGGTGTTGCCACATCCGTTCGGAAATCTATCAAGGACTTTTAGAATGAATGCCACGCAGAATCGCTGTTGTACTACGTTCCAAATGCGGACCAACACGCAATAAAACAGGTAGACATACTGGTTCTGTCCATGAATGTGCGAGCGCTAGTAAGACAAATTGCAGAGCTATAGAATACTTTCTCAGAAAAGCTCGCGGCGCCTGGAACAGGGTATGAATGCCAGTTCTTGTTATATCTGTGCTGTTCGACTCTGATCATACATCATACGCACAGCTATCCTGGCTGCACGCACACATTTTTGTGTCCTCTGTCTTATGTACTGTTTTATCAACGTACACTGTCGCGCCTATCTCCCTTCAACCTTAACGACCTTGTCTCAACAACATGGCAGAAACACCCGTTCTCATCGGAGCAAAATCTTTTCTGTTCCACACCATCGTTCAGCCATTACTTTCTCAAAATCCTTAACAGCAGCAGGAATCAGACTCTGGAATATTTTCTCATAGTATTTTACAGAATTAAATAACATCTCCAGCTTCAGAACAGAATTAATGACATATCTACTGAAGCAACAATGATTACTGTGGTGTCACCGCAAGGCACCACACTTGCCAGGTTGCAGGCTTCAAATCGGCGGCGGTCCGTCAGTACACATCGGACCCGCGAGTCGCCACTGTCGACGCTAGCAGGCCGAGCGCCGCCACTCGGCCGGTCTTACGAGACAAGCTAGCGCACTGGCCAATTCTAGAGCCGACCTTAATATGAATAGTTCACTTGTTATAGCTTCAGAGATCTCATTTTCAGAGACGCTACTTAGCATAGCCTTCAGCTAAAGCAGTAGCTACGACCTAGCCAGCCCCCACACACAGTTTATGCATTGACAATTGATCTTTATGTGTGAAGCAATCATAATTGTAAAGAAGCATTCGCAACTCAGTCTATAACTGCACTTGTAAATATTATTAGACAAAGTCAAGATCGACTTTCAGCGCTGATGCTGAATTAAAGCTAAGTATTTAATTGTATTCCTGTCTACTAACTTTCTAATCACCTAAGATGTTCCAGATACATCCCGTCATGTATGTTCATTGATCCTCACGTCAGCCTACGTGATCAACGCGTGCTAGTAATAGCCACACCTCGCGATCAGACAGAGTCAAATTGCGTGATCAGCCGGGTCACCCTTTTTCCATTTACGCATTTATTTTACCTGGCCTCCTACATAAAAATTACCATTGTCGCTGAACGCACTCGTTACCCTGGTACGTCTTCCTTTCCTGCCAGGTCTTCCTTATTTCCCAGTATGCAGTAGATGGTGCAGTCTCCTTAAATTTCCTTTACTCAGAGTTCGTTACATCAGAAAACATCCATTTTGTACATCTATAAATTCGTTTTCAATCTGCTACTACCACCACCACCACCACCACCACCACCACCACCACCACCACCACCACCAGTGTCAGCAGCAGCAGCAGCAGTACTACAAGTGCTCCCAGTATTAACTTGGTTGTTCATAGTCTGTACTACTTACTCAAATTACCACTTTTAGACACTCAAATCATTTTAATACTATGTGTCATATTGTCATTTCTTAGATACTATTATGTTAAAAGGCACTGTGTGCGTGAACCCTTAGTGCAATGTAAGAGAGGGCCTGCTGTTCCTATTCAGATCGGGTTAAATAAATAAATACTTTGGGTAACAAGTAGTGGCAACAGCGTTATAATTCATACCAGACTTTCCTGTCACCGTGCTACATGCTTTCAATATAATCGCCGCATATCTCCATCACCTTCCACAACACAAACACAAGGCGTCGAACACCGTCAGCGCGTCAATATTTGTCGATGGAAATGGAAATGAGCATTTGGCGTCATTGGCCTGGAGGCCCCTCGCGGGGCAGGTCCGACCGCCTTGGTGCAGGTCTTATTACATGCGACGCCACATTGGGCGACCTGCGCGCCGGATGGGGATGAAATGATGGTGAAGACAACACAACACCCAGTCCCTGGGCGGAGAAAATCCCCGACCCAGCCGGGAATCGAATCCGGGCGCGTAGGACGGCAATCCGTCACGCTGACCACTCAGCGACCGCTATCGGGGCGGACATCTTTGTCGATGACTCATAAGGACCGTCCTACAGCGCATATGTCTTCTCTTGTGTAGCTGCGCATGCCAGATAAGGTTCCTTCATTTTGGCGAATAGTTCGTAATCACACGGACCCATACCGGGAGAATGCGTCGGATCTTCCAGTATCCCCCGTCTCCACGTATGCAGAGACGCCTGCACGGGGTTCGCCGTGTGGCATCATGCACTGAATGAAGGCTGGTGGCACGCTGTCAGAAGGTGTCGTCGTTTTCTTCTCAATGTGGAATTAAGATTATGCAAGAAATTGCAGCAGCAGGATGCAGTGACAACCGTCGCCGCTCACTGCACTACTTCAGCTGACCTGCTACGACCCACCGAGGGCGCGGATGCCATTTGACGTGCATTCTTCATGTTACGGCAGTGGTGCCACCATATTTTATCCAACCCACGTATACGAGGGTCGGTCAAAAAGTAATGCCTCCCATTTTTTTTCTACTTAAAAAAATTAAGTTAAGTGAAAAATTTGAATTTGGCGCCATTCCTCAAACCTTCTTCTGTAATCCACTGCAGTAGTAACTTTCTGTGTCAACAGGTGGCAGCACAGCAGAAGTTTCTAAGATGGCCGACATCGATGTTCGTTTGAGACAGCGTTGTGTGATTGAATTCTTGAATGCAGAAGGTGAAACGCCCATACGCATTCATGAAAGACTGAAGAAGGTGTATGGTGTTGTGACAGTGGATGTCAGCACTGTTAGACGATGGGTTCGTCGTTGTAAGGAAGCTGAAGGGCAAACACCGTTGACTGACGAAAAGCGGAGCGGCAGGCCGGTGAGTGCAGTGACTCCACACAACATTCAGCAAGTTGATGACATCATTCGTGGTGACCGTCGGGTGACTGCAGATGAAGTGTGTCGCATTATTTCTCTTAGTAAAGGCAGTGTGATCACGATTATTAAACAATTGGGGTACTCAAAAGTTTGTGCACGGTGGGTTCCAAGAATGATAACCGATCAGAATAAAGAGGCAAGGAAAACAATAGACTCCCAACACTTGCTGCGCTTCCGTTTGGAGGGAGATGAGTTTCTGAAAAAAATTGTGACCGGGGACGAAACATGGGTGCATTTTTTTGAACCCGAATCAAAGAGGCAGTCAGTGGAGTGGCGTCACACAAGCTCGCCGAGGAAGAAAAAATTCAAAACTGTGCGATCGGCAGGGAAAGTTATGGCAACAGTTTTCTGGGATACAGAGGGTGTGATTCTGGTTGATTTTTTGGAGCAGGGATGCACAATAAATTCTGTTCAATACGTCACAACCCTCAAAAAACTTAAAGCACGTCTTCAGCGAGTTCGCCCAACAAAATCAATGGAAGATGTTCTTCTTTTGCATGACAATGCAAGACCACACACCAGTCGTCACACCTCTGACGAGATTGTCAAAATTGGATGGGAAGTTTTGCCTCATCCCCCATACAGCCCTGACCTGGCACCATCAGACTTCCATCTGTTCGGGCCACTAAAAGAAGCTCATCGTGGGATTCATTTTGAAGATGATGAGGCCGTCAAAACATCCGTGCGTCAATGGCTTAGGAAGCAGAGCTGTGATTTTTACCGTGCTGGGATACATGCCCTTGTTCAAAGATGGACCAAAACTGTAGAGATGGGGGGAGATTACATTGAAAAATGACAAAATGATGCTCAATGTTGTGGTTTTCAACCTATGTAATTGCATTTAAATTTCCTGACAATTAAACGTAGAAAAAAAAAAATAGGAGGCATTACTTTTTGACTGACCCTCGTATTTTCAGACTCCGCTTCAATAGTGGACCACGCTGAAATTTCTCTAGGGACTTCAGTTTGCATTACACGTGTAGCGCCAACAAACTAAGGCAAGCGAACACTGAATAATGGCCATCCTATGTGACCAAAAATATTCGGTTGAAGTGATTCTATTCTACGATGTGTTATCAAAATTTTCATCTCGAAAAAATCAAGTTACGTAATTAGTTTGTTTGTTCGCAGATACACGTCTGCAGTGCTGGTAAACAACGAAACACCCACGTCACAGTATCATAGAGGATTACCTTTTTGTAGTACTCTTTACACGGTCTTGCTTAGTTCTTGTTGATTTACTCTACATCTAGTTGTGCAGTGTGCAACAGAAACAGTTGTGTCTAGTAAACTGTATAAATGTGACCTATCAATTGGAAATCAGTACTTTGTGCGTCTAGCGCTTACAGAAGGCGCCATACATATATGAAAGGAATACAAAAATGAAAACTATTGATCATGCATTGTATGGATAGGGGAAACGTGTTTAATTCGAAAAAATGATTCAAATAGCTCAGAACACTATGGGACTTAACATCTTAGGTCATGAGTCCCCTAGAACTTAGAACTACTTAAACCTAACTAACCTAAGGACATCACACACATCCAGGCCCGAGGCAGGGTTCGAACCAGCGACCGTAGCAGTCCCGCGGTTCCGGACTGCAGCGCCTAGAACCGCACGGCCACCGAGGCTGCACTGTCTAATCTCAAAGTAACAGTCTCTATAGTAATAGCATTATACCGGCAATTTGATAGGATGTTAAACTCTAATTTTCATCCGTGAGCATCAATTTTCTCACACTCGTCTTAGGTGCCCAAGAAACGTGACACTTCGAATCAAATACATCACGGAAAATTTTACGTTAAGCGATACTCTAATGGCAACGAAAAGTTTTGTGGAACCATTTAATATGCGGCGCAAATGTCTTGACAGCTTGTAAAACCCTTAAAACTAATGAAATTAATTTTGTGTGTTATCGTTACAAACCGACACAGCATCGTGAGCAAACTGCGAAGTCACACAACGATTCTTACTTGACGACGAAACCGCCATCTTCTGACGTCATGAGCTTTGCTAGTCAGCAGACCCGGGCTTGTTGGACGTGCCGTGCACCGTAATCAGTTTCTCTGAGCAGGCGTTGCCGTGGTTTTTACGTCGCACCTTGCAGAAGATACCGCCGATTTCCGCAATTTCAGCGCTAGACACGCAGAACGCCGGCAGCCCCCGTCCGCTGCGAGCAGGGCACAAAGGCAGCGATCGTTCCCCGGCACGGCGCGGCACGGTCACCTCATTCGAGTGCGCTGCGGTTTTCCCCTTGCCATTGTTCGCCTGTGAATGCCCGCGTATTCGCTCTCCCAAACCACCTCAAATCCGAACGGAAATGCTTAGCCTCTGACAATGCCGGCGAGACAGCACGGGAGTGGGTCGTCGCGTAGTGCCACAACGCGTCCAAACGCGCTACCCTGTCCGATTCTCTATGGCCGCTGCAATATTACATTCATCGTGCGGCCTGAAGCAGCAACTATGTTACAAAACACGCATTGTCACTGTAGCGAGCATCTGATTTTCTGTTATGGAACATTACATTATGGAGCAGCGTAGCGACATCGCATATCGTAACTTTGCTGCACAACTATTTGTGAAAATAACGCGAGATAGACAGCACCAAGCAAAAAAAAGTATTTCGAAAAGGCCCACCAACAACATTTTATTTTATAATGCTACGGAGTTTTTATGAAATGTTGAGAAATATACTCCTGGAAATTGAAATAAGAACACCGTGAATTCATTGTCCCAGGAAGGAGAAACTTTATTGACACATTCCTGGGGTCAGATACAGCACATGATCACACTGACAGAACCACAGGCACATAGACACAGGCAACAGAGCATGCACAATGTCGGCACTAGTACAGTGTATATCCACCTTTCGCAGCAATGCAGCCTGCTATTCTCCCATGGAGACGATCGTAGAGATGCTGGATGTAGTCCTGTGGAACGGCTTGCCATGTCATTTCCACCTGGCGCCTCAGTTGGACCAGCGTTCGTGCTGGACGTGCAGACCGCGTGAGACGACGCTTCATCCAGTCCCAAACATGCTCAATGGGGGACAGATCCGGAGATCTTGCTGGCCAGGGTAGTTGACTTACACCTTCTAGAGTACGTTGGGTGGCACGGGATACATGCGGACGTGCATTGTCCTGTTGGAACAGCAAGTTCCCTTGCCGGTCTAGGAATGGTAGAACGATGGGTTCGATGACGGTTTGGATGTACCGTGCACTATTCAGTGTCCCCTCGACGATTACCAGAGGTGTACGGCCAGTGTAGGAGATCGCTCCCCACACCATGATGCCGGGTGTTGGCCCTGTGTGCCTCGGTCGTATGCAGTCCTGATTGTGGCGCTCACCTGCACGGCACCAAACACGCATACGACCATCATTGGCACCAAAGCAGAAGCGACTCTCATCGCTGAAGACGACACGTCTCCGTTCGTCCCTCCATTCACGCCTGTCGCGACACCACTGGAGGCGGGCTGCACGATGTTGGGGCGTGAGCGGAAGACGGCCTAACGGTGTGCGGGACCGTAGCCCAGCTTCATGGAGACGGTTGCGAATGGTCCTCGCCGATACCCCAGGAGCAACAGTGTCCCTAATTTGCTGGGAAGTGGCGGTGCGGTCCCCTACGGCACTGCGTAGGATCCTACGGTCTTGGCGTGAATCCGTGCGTCGCTGCGGTCCGGTCCCAGGTCGACGGGCACGTGCACCTTCCGGCGACCACTGGCGACAACATCGATGTACTGTGGAGACCTCACGCCCCACGTGTTGAGCAATTCGGCGGTACGTCCATCCGGCCTCCCGCATGCCCACTATACGCCCTCGCTCAAAGTCCGTCAACTGCACATACGGTTCACGTCCACGCTGTCGCGGCATGCTACCAGTGTTAAAGACTGCGATGGAGCTCCGTATGCCACGGCAAATTGGCTGACACTGACGGCGGCGGTGCACAAATGCTGCGCAGCTAGCGCCATTCGACGGCCAACACCGCGGTTCCTGGTGTGTCCGCTGTGCCGTGCGTGTGATCATTGCTTGTACAGCCCTCTCGCAGTGTCCGGAGCAAGTATGGTGGGTCTGACACACCGGTGTCAATGTGTTCTTTTTTCCATTTCCAGGAGTGTACATGTAGACTGAGGTGACAATATCCATGGGATAGCGATGTGCACATATACAGACGACGGTACAACGTACGCAAAGTATGGTAGGGCAGTAGTTTGGCGAAGCTGTCATTTGTACTCAGGTGAATCATGTGAAAGGGTTTCCGATTATGACTGCACAACGAGAATTAACAGAATTTGAACGCTGAATGGTAGCCTGAGCTAAACGCATGGGGCTTTCCATTTCGGAAATCGTTAGGGTATTCAATATTCCAATATTAGCAGTATCAAAAGTAAGCCGAGAATACCAAATTTCAGACACTACCTCTCACCACAGACAAAGCAGTGGCCGATGGCTTTCCCTTAACGACCGAGAGCAGGGGCGTTTGCGTGGAGTTGTCAGTGCTAACAGACAAGCTACAATGCCTGAAACAAACCCAGAAATCAATGTGGGATGTACGACGAACGTATCCGCTTGGACAGTGCGGCGAAATTTGGCGTTAATGACCCATGGCAGCAGACGACCGACGCGAGTGCCTCTGCTAATACCACGACATCATTTGCAGCGCCTCTCCTGGGATCGTGACCACATCAATTGGGCCCTATGCGACTGAAAAACCATGGTCTGGTTGATGAGTCCAGATTTCAGTTGGTAAGAGCTGATGGTAGGGTTCGAGTGTGGCGCTGACCCCACGAAGCCACGGACCCAAGTTGTCAACAGGGCACGGTGCAAGCTGATGGTGGCTCCATAATGATGTGGGTTCAAAATGCGTTTAATGGAAGACACATACACCATCAGCTGCTATATAAACACAGTTCACTGTAAGTGAAGGTACACAGTAAATGTGCAACATGTTATTCCACAGCCAACTGGAAATAGTTTTCATCGACGCAATTACGAAGTTGTACAGATGTGTCCACTTATCAGAAGTGGGTCAGTGACAGATCATATAGTTCCCAGATATGGCCTCACAACACAACAACAACAACAACAACGACGACGACGACAATAACAAATACGCACAAATAAAACGGAAAATCAACTATACAGCACACACAAATACCACTACACAAACAAAAGACGAATGAAAAACACATTATTTTTGTTCGTTATTGATCGTTGGGTTTTGTCGTTGTGGATGTCCCAGGATATCCGTTAAAGTTCGTTTGTTGATCTTTCCACTCAGTTTTTTATTATAGAGCCGGCCGGGGTGGCCGTGCGGTTCCAGGCGCTATAGTCTGGAACCGCGTGACCGCTACGGCCGCAGGTTCGAATCCTGCCTCAGGCATAGATGTGTGATGTCTTTAGGTTAGTTGGGTTTATGATCTCAGATGTTAAGTCCCATAGTGCTTGGAGCCTACTGAATTTTAAAACTACTACGGTGTAAAGCGGGAACTGACCGGCCACGTGGCGGAGTGGCCAATCTCTCTTTAAATTGGCCGCCCAATGTCAGATCTTTTCTTGATTTCGGGATTCGGCCGGCCAGTTTGCGAAGTGGCTGGGAGCGTTCGGCTAAACTTCGAAGAAACAAACAAAGCACATCTAACTGAACAATTTCAAATTTTGATCAGTGTTTGAAACAAATAAAAAGCTTTTCAGTTTACGTTTGTGTTCTAATGTTTGTTAGTAGAGTGTTTTCTACAGATTACAGTAGAGGAAGTACACGAATGCCAATGGAGTGACTGAGGAAGTAGGGAAGGTTGGTATCGCCGAATAATTTCTATTGACTTGTTTGAAAAAAAAATGATTTTCAAAAAACCGCGATCGTAGAAAGCCATTTGGCAGCAGTCAAAACAATCAATTTAATCAAACTAGTCATAATGAACGTCAAAATAATGTAGTTATTTTATCGCCCGCTTTCGCAGGAATGTAATATATGAAAGACAAGCTTTAAGTATGATGAGTAAATATATTTGCTATTTGAAATGGGCAAGGTAAACCTCAAATTGGGGGGAGGGGCGATACATACCATTCCGCGAAACATCACAAATTGGGCAAGTGGGAGCAAATAAAACCAAAGACAAAAAAATGCAGCTCACGTAACTGACGCATCTGAAAGATGCATAAATATCACAAACAAAAATATCAGAAAACGTAACAATATTCGCAGTTAATCCAGTTTGTCAGGACGAAAAACAAGGCGCGGAGGCGGGACCCTCACAGGAAAGCAGCAGCTACCGTGTGCACGGCACAGTTTAACATTGACAGAGAGAAGTCCTGCCTACCTCACACTGTTGCCTCATCGCAGTTCGCAGTGCGATTTAGCCAGGGATTTCCCGAGGAATGTGCAACCACATCGCGATTTGGCCAGGAATATCCGGCCAATTCGCGAAATTACTGGCCGATGTCGGATATACGCCGATTCTTTCAAGTAATCGGACTTTGTCCAATCCTCTAAGTCGAAGTGAGAAATTGTTAGCCAATTCGCGAACTGGCCGGTCTTCGGACTATGGCTGCAACAGTCTTAAAGCTTTTTAAATAAAACAAATATTATTAAGATTCTACATATTTTTTCTTCATGTCCACATATTTATTTCTCAAAACAGGCACTGTGGCGACAACCACGTTTCTCCCAACGAGAGACAGTTTGTTTTTAGCGTCACTGTAGAATATTTGACTTTGAAGGAGTCGCAACCTGATCTCTACTTTCACACCTTCACCACTATCAAAGTGCTGTCCTCGAAGGGGTTCTTTAAGTTTTGGAAACAGACGAAAACCCGATGGGGCCAAGTCGGGATTGTATGGACGACGATCGACGACAGTGAACCCAAGGCGTCGGATTGTTGCAGATGTCGCAGCGCACGTATGTGCTCTGACACTGTAATACTGAAGGAAAGGTTTCTTCGAGTGTGGACGATATCTTTGGGATCGAAACTCTATTACTGCACGCTGTGTCTCACACATCAATATAGTTACGTTATACAGCGCCATGTTACACTCTACACTTCGGAGTCCTCTAGCAGCAGAGGCCTGCAAATATGTGGTCATCAAGAATAAAGATGTATAGTGTTGGTAAATTTTGTTTTATTTAAAAAGCCTTGAGCGTTTTCACGTAAATAATCTCTAGGTCTTACTTTTCAGAACGCCCTTGTTAAATTTAACCTTACTGCATTTGCGTTCCGAAAAGGTGTTACTTCCCGATAGCTAAATATTAATGGGAACTGGATATACTTCCTAATCTCCCCTTCCCCTTCTCTCTTTTCCTCTTCTCCTTTCCTTTACCCAGTTCTTCCCCCTCCCCCCACCCTTATCCACCACCATCCCACCACTCCCTGTGCGTCGCTTTTCCCACATTCACTCTGTTCATCTTCTCCTTCCTCACCTCTATCCATATCCTCCTTCCCCATATATTTCCTCCACACTTGTCTGTCCATCTAATCCTTCCCCCTCTATCCAACGTTATTTATTGTTATTGCGAAACGGATCACTGGCTGGGAATGGAAGTCAAAATGAATGCGCAAATCGACTGGAATCAGTAGTACACGTGATAAATGTGTGACACCTTTCCAGCTGCTAGATCTGTGAGGATAGTAGCTTTAATGACAGCTTCTCGTATGGTTTTAACCTACGAAGAGGTTGGATTGTAAAGTTAATCATGAACACAGGTTTCTTGTTTTCTGTTAAAAATGACTGCGAAAAAGAAAACAAAAACCGCACTTTCTCAGAACAGAGCTTAACGTGTCCTTTCTCGCAGCCGTTTTAACAGACAGTGTTCACTGTATCTGAAGTAGTTACGGCTATGCGTCGTTAGTCAACTAGTTTGTTGAGAAAGGGTTAAGCCACTCTAATCTTTCCTTGAATTTGTGTGAATTGGTAACAAAACAATTTGTAAGTTCGTGAATTTATTGAACTTAATCGGAATTCATTGTTTCGACAATAATTTGTTGGTGTTTTTAGCGCGTTCGTCGCAGCGTTTGGTGATGAGCGATATACAGGATGTACATAAAGTTTGGGAACACTCCATTATTTATTCAACAAGAACCAAACATTGTACAGATATCATACGTATGTCATTTTGAGGAGAAATCTTGAAAGTTTTTTTTTTCATGTATACCGCCACAGCTTAGTTTGGTAATTTGCCGATATTCAGCGCTAGTCGCAAACATGGCGAGTTCAGGGGCGCAGCGAGCTTTCTCTGTGTAGGAGCTTGACAAAACCAAGCGTGCTGCAGCTGTTCAACGGATGTTTGGAAACAAGTTCGGTAAGAATGCATCAACAAAGAAGGCCATTTACCACTGGCACAACAAATTCGTTACGACGGGTTGCTTGCGCCCGGCAAAGAGAAACGGACGTCCCAGTGTGAGAAGTGAATGTGGAGCGCGTACGAGAGACATTCATGCGTCGTACATCCCGTGAACTCGAAATGGCTCCAATGACTGTGTGGGAAGTCCTGCGACAGAAGCTGTCTATAAAACCATTCATATTGGAGCTAGTGGAAAAGCTCAATGACGACGAAAAAGACAAGCGTTTGGAGTTTTGTTCGCAGTTCCAGCAACTGAATGAGGATGGGGATGGCATTGTTGATCGCTTAATTTTTTGCGACGAAGCCACTTTTCACACTAATGGGAAAGTGAACAGGCATAATTGTCGAATCTCTGGTACAAAGCATCCACACTGAATTTCAGTGCGATTCCCCTAAGGTAAATGTTTCTTGTGCCTTGTCACGTTGAAAACTGTACGGGCCGTTCTTCTTCGCCGAGACCACTGTCACTGGATATTCCTACTTGGACATGTTGCAGCAATGGCTGTTGCTTCAAATGCAATCGGACTCTCCGTTCATCTTTCAGCAGGGTGGGGCTCTACCGAACGTACATCGTTAAGGTCGTGGATACCTGAACACGGAGCTACCACATCGATTGATTGGCCATGCTACAGAAGCACACAGCTGTTTCATGAAATGGTCTCCCCGATCACCATATCTCACTCCGTGTGACTTTTTTCTGTCGGGACACATTAGACCGCCTCTACCACGTGATGCAGCAGAATTCCGGGAGAGAATACGGGAAGCGACTGCCACAGTCGGGGACGGGTAAGGCAAGAATTAGATTTCGTATTGATGTCTGCCGGGTCACTCATGGTTCGCATATCGAATGTTTGTATATATACAAACCTACTTGAATTCAATGTTTATTCCACACATTCCCAACGACTGGTCTTGCCTTGCGATTTGTTAATCATTGCGAATACAAGGCGAATCGGAAACAAACGCCAAGTGGGTTCGAGTCAGTGGTATTCATTAGCTGCGCGTACGCCGACCGACATTACGACGCCTCACTGGTCGCAATTCTTTTTTTTTTCCGAAGAAATAAACCACGAACTGAAATCAATTAAGTGTTTGCGACGCACCGAATTACCACGAAGTGACATAAATTCATTCATTGCAACACATCAAAGATACGATCACTACAGATAACACATTGAAATATCGCTTTCAATTGTATTCTTTTTCGTAACATACCAGGTTCAACGCGCAATGTTGTTTTTACGAACACGTGCGACAGCAGAACTGCCAAACTGAACGTCATATTCTTTTTGAAGTGAAAACATGTGACAGCAGAACTGTCAAACCGATCGTCACATTTCTTTCATTGAGATTTTCATACAAAAATACCATCCAATATTCCGACTTTTCAGGTGGATTTACCAAAACATTTCTTTCATACGAACATTGTCCTTACAATTACGAAAAAAAAAATTCTGTCACATCGGTTGTATCGTTCTCAAGTGACGATCTTTTATACATGCAGCAATTTATTTTTATTTATATAGATAAAAGAATAACAAAATGCTGTATTATAGTAACATATCTGGAATCATATAACGCAATTATTATATGCATAAAACATGTATTACAGCCTCCTGAAGATGCTTCACACATATAAAGAAGCGAAACGCCTATGCCGCAAAACAAACAGCCTTTCATTTAGTGGAAATGACGAATCACACCTTCAGGAATAAATGCTGATGTCAGGCTATTGAAATCATTAAGTTTGGTAAACAGGGAACAGAAGTCAGATGACGGTTCACTTACTATACACCGAAGCTAGAAGCGCAATTTAATGAACTTAATAATGCAGCTGATGGTGCATATAAATATGACAGTCAACTCATACAAATTCTTGGGTGTAACGCTTTGTAGGGATATGAAATGGAATGACCATATAGGCTCAGTTGTGGGCAAAGCAGGTGGTAGACTTCGGTTTATTGGCTGAGTACTGGGGAAGTGCATCCAGTCTACAAAAGGAGATTGCTCACGAATCTCTCGTACGACCCACTGTAGAATACTGCTCAAGGGCGGGGGACCCATACCAAATAGGACTAACGGGGGATGGTGAACGTATACAGAGAAGTACAGCACGAATGGTACAGGTCTGTTTGCCCGTGAGAGTGTGTCACAGACGTGTTTAAAGAACTGAACACGTAGACTCTTGAAGATAAACGTAAACTATCCCGAGAAAGTCTGCTAACAAAGTTAAAAGAACCAATTTCAATGATGACTCTAGGAATATACTATAACCGCCTAATTTTCGCTCACACAGAGATCGTGAGGACAAGATTACAATAATAACAGCACGCACAGAGGTATTCAAACCATCATTCTTCCCGCGCTCCATAAGTGAATGGAACGAGAAGAAACTCTAATGATACAATAGGATGTACCCTTTGTCATGCACTTCACAGTAGTTTGTAGAGTATGAATGGAGATGTAGATGATGTCTTTGAATGATCTGTTTTACCCACTACTACGATATTATAATTAAATAATTTCCTGACAGCATACCCATACTTGTCCAGAGTTCAGCAGAAGATAGCTTGCAACCTCAGGCGGGAAGTTGGAAATCGCAAAAGGTGTTTTAACAAACCCCTGTCCCGAAACACGATACTAGTCGCTGCCTGCCTATCGAACAGCTTCCAGGGGCAATAAAATTTAGATTTTCAATATTTCGCGTAGTAGCTGACCGAATTTAAAAATTTAAAGTGCTGACATAATCTAATCGTTGGGAGGCATAATCATACGTTAAGAGTTTAACGCAATAAGACAAATACTACACTCAGAAAGTGTGTGTTCGTCTTGTGGCAGCGTAAATGACGGAGCCAAAATACCTGGATTTCATTCATTCATTCATTCATTCATTCATTCATTCACTCATTCAATGTTTGAGAGTCAGAGCACTTAGCAATTTCTAACAAAGGTTACACACAATTTCCAATCTTTATGAATCTTTTCTTCGCTGAGACAGCCACGAAATCGCGCAAAGAAAATTTTTTATCGATTACTTCAGTTTCGCTGCTCATGTAGTAAAATTGCCGCATCAGGCATGACGTTTTAATTTATTATTTATCCACTACTAACTTCATTCGCAATACATTTCCGCACACTACCCATAGATTTCACTGAAGTACAAAATTATATCACTGTACGCCACGTAGTTTAGGAGATTTGACGTCAAACCTTGAAATGCATGAAAAACTACATTTTGCTTACAATGGGACGTGTTTTGCAAGCTTAGTGCAAGATATTTAACAGGTTAACTCAACTGTACAGTGATCAGGCCTCTGAAGCTTTTTTTATACCCAGGTGTTTAGATTCTTTAGAAAATAGGGGGGGGGGAGAGAAGGGAGGGGGGATTGGGGGTTTATTGGTTAGAAATCAAACAACTATTCCAAGTCAAACAAACGCTGCCCCTGAATCATGTTAACTGAGCACTGTCAAATATATCATGTGTTTGTTCATACAATCGGACGCTGCGAATGAATTAGTTTCTCTTCGTCCTCTTTTTCTCTTTATAGTCACTTCTTTTGTGTATGGCCAGGTTATTACTAAACTATTCTTTTTAAATTTCCGCTGGATGGGTGAAAGCGTATTTTCGTTGTACATACCCCTTAGCCAGCCAAGACCTACTCCTTCCGCTTGGTTCCGGTTTCCCTCCGATTGTATGTCTGGTGACAAAATGAGAGTGTCTGTATTTTTCTCGCCTCATTATATCAAGGCGAGAAATAGAGTTGCGCATTTTAATGGAAAGCAGAACCTCTCGTCATTCATTCATTCCTTTCAACACCTAAGGGTGTCTGACCTTTTCTGCTCGCGAAGTGTGCAGCATTCAACTAAAAACAACACATTTCAAAAGACTCCTGCCTCTGGCACCGCTATATTGCAATATACGGCTCTCTCTTTCACAGAGTAATTCCGGATAAACATATGCTCTTGCACTTCAGGTCCCACTGCCCTACGAAAGCTCATTCCTTCCATTGTGATTTGCAGTTTCCTCGCAGCAGCCACCCTTTTACCGCACACTGCGCTCTACGTAATTGAGTTGTCAGGCGTGAACTGTTTTCTCCCTGCCTGCTGTTGATAGCGCCTGAGAGGCATGTGGGCCATTTGATAACTCATTAATTTTCATGAATAAGTGGGAAATTTAGTTAAACTACACTGATCTAGAGGGCATTATTCATGGAACGCTTTTGCTGAAAGTTTCGAACGGCAGGAGAGTCAAGAATTTACAGCCCGTCCGCGTCTCCAGAGACTGGACGCTCTGTCGCACGAGGTTAAGGAGGGAAATAGGGTGCAACCTTATTCAAGACATCTCAACATTCGCCCGAATTAGATCTGAGGAAAACCGCGGAAAACAGAACGTCTGATGGGCGGACGAAGATCTGAACTCCAATCCTCACGAAATGCGAACGCAGCATCTTCACCACTGCAACACATTTCTCGGTTTCCACCGAATGCAAAGTATGGTTTTCTTGCAGCAATATTTGGGGGGGACTACGATGTGTATGATACAGAATCTTGGCAAAAAACACTCCCGCGCTGTTATTAAAAGCTTTGAACGAAATGAAGTGCTTTTAGTTCCTGCGATGTCATAGCACAGCTTTTTGCAGAGTTTGGCAAAAGTATTATTAAGTTGACATAATTGAAAATACGCTAAATTGGGAGCATAGTTATGCTAAGGAATAAGTTTTTTTTCCTCAAACAAAAAATATTTTTGCTGTCTTGTCGCAATTATCAAAGGACTTATCTGTAATCATGACAAAATAATCTTCATCACAAAACATCAGAACAAGAGGAATCTTCAAATCATAAAAAGATGGCCGTGTCCCGTGGCACCTGTACGATTATTAAGTAATTTAAGCGTTTCTCCTCTACTGTTTGCATATTTGCGTATGATTACGAAGATTGTGTTACAAAAATATTATTGTTGCGTCGCCGAAGATGCACAATAAAAGCAGTTTTTCGCCCCATAATCTGCAACTCACCATTGCTAAAACCAAGTGCAACGACGAGCATCTACATGCACTTACGCTACGGTGACTTTCAGGTAGGACTCGACAGAAAAATTACTAAGTCACTGATGTTTGCAAAGAGAAATACATTACAAGCCGAAGAGATATTGGCTTGAATTTTTTTTCAAGAAGAAATACTTGGCCATTTGGATGTGATTCAGCACAAAAATGTTGGGAAAAAAACCTGGAAGCTTCCCACGAATGAAAGGGTTTGTAGAAAACTACTTCGCTCTAGCCTAGATTATCGTTGATCTGCTTCGCTTTCGTAGCACGTCGGAATGATCAGAGAAGATGACGGGAATATGAGTTGCTAGATTTTTAGTCAGAACGTACGCGATCTGAAATAGCAGGAAACAAAACCGAAGTACATTACCAAGAGCGCTATTAACGTTTTACCATATAACACCGTTTCATTCACTCGCGTTTCGTTTAGTCCGCCTGTGGACAAGTTCTGACTGTGTTTCAGTCATTTTTCACCACTTCTGTCTTTACTTTCTCCCAGCACTCCTCTACCCGTTCACTGTACTACTTAGATTGTTTGTACGGGATCGTTTCTCCTCTAGGGAGGCTGGCCTATTATTCTGCAAGGTCCCTGACCTCTCTGAAATTACTTCTATGCAGTAGATCGTCCTCTTCTATTCCCAACTTTATGGGGTGGCTTCTCAATTAAAATATTTCGGCTCCGATTTCCTTTGACCACAAAGAAATTGAAAATTCTTTTCATAAGCCCTCTTCCATTCTAAATACATGTTCATAAAAATGAAGAGTTCTTTTCTCCAGTGCTACTATTCTTTCTGTCTTCTGGTACAATTTCGAGTGCAGTCTGGGCCTGGTCTTTCCTCTTCTAATATCAACATGGCCTCTTTTTGTGATCGTATCGCATGTTCCTGCTGCGCACATGCATTCCGTTATAGAAACAGTTTGCCCGAGACCCATGCGACAACATGTCATAGTTACAGGTGCTTGTATACAATGTGCCTAAGAAAGAACAGTCAATATTCAGGGGTACTACAACAGCGCTCATTTGAAGCAAAAAACTTCATATGGACATACGCCCTGTTTCGAATGGCTTCCGAGACAGAACACATTTGCTGTATATAGTTATTTATGAAACTGACGGCTTTACTAACAACTGCTGCAAAAAGTTAGAGTGAACAAATCGATCTATCTTCGAAAGGTAGAAAATTTCCATGGCTGGGGACAAATGACAAAGGGAGTCTCACAGGGTTCAATTTTGGGCCCACTCCTATTCCTATTGCAGAAAAACAAACGAAGCAAAAAGGTTGACAGCGACGAGGTAGGTTGGGCTAGAATGAAATATCGAAGAGGTTCAGTGGCAAGACACATACGTGTATGTCACTAGCCCAAAAACATATCTACACTGAATGTGTAACGGGCATATCTCCGTGGGAAGTTTTTTCCTTCGAATAAGTTTTCCTGTGATATCGCTTGATATTAACTATTCCTCCTGGGACACAGTGTATACTTAAAGTTCTTCGCTACTGTCTTTTCCAAACGTACACTATGTTATCAAAAGTATCCGAACACCTGGATGAAAAAGACTTAGAAATTCTTGTTGCCATCCATCGGCAATGCTCGACTTCATTATGGCGTTGGCACACCCTTAGCCTTGATGACAGCTTCCACTCTCGCAGGCAGACGTTCAATCAGGTGCTAGAAGGTTTCTTGGGGAATGACAGCCCATTCTTCACGGAGTGCTGCAAGGAGGCAAGGTATCGATGTCGGTCGTTGAGGCCTGACACGAAGTCAGCGTTCCAAAACATCCCAAAGGTGTTCTATAGGATTCAGGTCAGGATTCTGTGCAGGCCAGTCCATTACAGGTTTGTTGTTATCGTATAACCACTTCGCCACAGGTCGTGCATTATGAAAATGTGCTCGATCATGCTGGAAGATGCTATTGCCGTCCCCAAATTGCTCTTGAACAGTGGGAAGCAATTGTTTAAAACATCAATGTAGGACTGTGCTGTGGTGGTGACACGCAAAACAACAAGGGGTTCAAGCCCCCTCCATGAAAAACACGACCGCACCTTTTTACTGTTGGCACTACACACGCTGGCAGATGACTTACCACAGGGCATTCCCCATACCCACACCGTGCCATCTGATCGCGACATTGTGTACCGTGATTCGTCACTCCACACAACGTTTTTCCACTGTTCAATCGTCCAATGTTTACACTCCTTACACCAAGTGAGGCGTCGTTTGGTATTTAATGGCGTGACGTGTGGGTTATGAGCAGCCGCTCGACCATGAAATCCAAGTTTTCTCAACTCCCGCCTAAATGTCATAGTACTTGCAATGGATCCTGATGTAGTTTGGAATTCCTATGTGTTGTTCTGGATGGATGTCTGCCTATTTCACATTACAACCCTCTTCAACTGTCGGCGGTGTCTGTCAATCAACAGACGAGGTCGGCCTGTACGCTTTTGTGTCCCTTCACGTTTCTACTTCACTATCACGTCGGAAACAGTGGACCTAGGGATGCTTAGGAGTGTGGAAATTGTTCCGAGAAACGCCCATTCTGTACTCTCACGATGTCTAATGACTACTGAGGTCGCTGATATGGAATACCTGGCAATAGGTGGCAGCACAATGCACGTAATATGAAAAATGTATATTTTTGGGGGTGTCCGGATACATTCGGTCACAAAGTGTATTTTCAGGTGGTATTGCCCCACATTTCATAGATAATTAAACGTCACGATTACCGCCTTGAGATGCTGACAAAATCTTTTATTTCTATCAGCAGCTCAATTCGATAATCATGATATTTTTCAAATTTGTCTTTTCCTATGTTCTCTCCAAAGTGCATGAATTATCTTCGCCATCAGTCAAACTCCCTGAGATTGTAACTGGTCTTGTCATTTTCCCAAGATACAGTGTAATAGCACTGACGGACGCCTATCGCCATATCTCTCTCTCGATACCGAAAGAGCTAACCGATTTTTTAAAGTAACTTCCAATATACCATATGTACGTTTCAACCCTAAAAAAACCTTCCAAACATTTTCGCAGGAGTCTTCTGATAACTAGACGCACACACCGCACGACGGCTGTAAGAGCTAATCATTCGTATAAAATATCTTCTCAACAGAGTTTTCATTAGTGGAGGCAAGGCAAAACACACACGTTGCACGGTGGGGTTGCTTAGATGAATGTCAACAGTCTTAAATCTTACTGCGACTAGACCCTCAGTACACGTTTTTTGCCTGATGTAGAGATGTGACTGAAAAACCTGTTTGGAATCTCGGAAAGATGGCGAACATGTGCTTTTAACGTTCCATTGATGAAGGCAGAGAGAGAGAGAGAGAGAGAGAGAGAGAGAGAGAGAGAGAGAGAGAGAGAGAGAGAGAGAGAGAGAGCACTATATACGGACTGGGGAAGAAAAACATTTCGCCCTATCCAAGGGAATCATCCCAACACTTGCCTTAAACGATTTAGTTAAAGCACGGAAAACCTACAACTAAGTGGCCAGAAGGGGATTTCAACCGCTGTCATTCCTATTGGGAACCGACATCTTACAACTGTGCACCCTGGTTCGGTCTGGACCTCGATGGATTTAAGCGCCTTCATGACCTGACACATGCATTTCTTTCGCGCACCGTTTCCCCGGTGATTGTATCTTCAAGGTAGTTTATGTTTACAGTCCCACTTACCTGATAAATGACTGATCACTAGTTTCGATCATATGGTCAGATCATCTTCAGATATGAGTGTTCACTATTGGTGATAGGTTAAAATCTTTTACTTAAAAGTTGTAAAAGTAATCAGCCTTTACCTGAAAGATATTGAGCGATCGGAAATTGGTAGCACTCATGTCTGCAGATAATTACTGCAAGCGAGGGAAACTACTTATCAGTCATTTAGTCATGCAACTGACTCTTTAAAACCATACAGTGTGACTTTGCTAAAGTGGGACAAACGAACCCTTAGAGGATAAAAAGGTTTTACGGACATGTCATATTGGCGGAAATGCATTCCAAGGGGGGGACAAGCACTTTTGTCCTCATTTAGCAAACTAATCCATTATATAGCTGTGGTACCTTTCGCAGCCAGAGTACACCCTAAACGTGCCTTGGTCGTAGTCATCGACATAGTGTGTACAAACCAAACAAATACACTTACAGGTACTACTCAACCACGGTATCATTGCACGCACTGCACTATCAATGCTTTCAAGTGTGTTGATATACTACCAACCCGGATTACGCGCTGACTCACGATAAACAGACCGAATAGACCTCACTTCCAGGTGTAGCAGTATTGTGGTCGACTGGTACACTAGGCTTCCATATTTTTGCCTGGTACATTGTCCCACATTAGAAGAAGTTCCTACACTCTGGTTCTTATGAAGTTTATTTTGAGGGGTTTCTTTAGTTGTAAGGCAAATGTCGGAATGGAAATCCCCACCCAACACTTTGTAATTGGGAGTCCTTCTGCCCCACCATCAGACTGCCTGGTATTAGACTGAACAGGGCCCGGACTCTACAATTGGAGTGAGGACTCTAACAGGAGCTGAGTGAGGAAAGCACTGTCTATATATTTTTAAAAAGAAACACGTGTCAACATTGTCTTTATGGTGAGCGTGTTCTTCATTCAGGTTGATAGACAAATTTTTCTCATTAGAACAGGTGCACTGCTGTTTTCAAGCTCTCTTGTGCCGTCCAGAGTTGCCTCGATCACTATTAGGCAAGACCTGAAGTCATACCGGATATTTTTCCACGCAATGATGCCAGAAGTAATATCGTTGTGCCTCTCGAAAACATTGGAAGAATAGTGTCTCTCCCTAAGCCGCCATCATATTCGCCAAAAATGGTTATCCAGATCGATGGATACAATGCAACGCCATTCATTAGCAGCAAACGCTTCCTTGTCACACCACCACTCCAAACACTACTGTTGTGTTGCTGTGTTGACGGCAGCCTACACACAGGACGGCAATTCGCCACTGTGGTTGCAGCAAGTCTCCGACCAACGGGACGGGATGACAGAATGTTGCTGGGAGTCTATTACTTCCGCTCGAATGGCAGACACAAATGTGAATTGGTTACAATGCGCTTCTGCAAAATTTGGCAATCCTCCGTTGTGGTGGTCAGACATGGTTGACCAGTACCTTGACGACGATTACGCTTGCCCTCACATTCCCATGCAATCGTATTTTCCATTATTTGACCAGTTGGCTAAATGAAGACCCACAAATAGGCTCCATCAAACACTGTCAGGTGCTCCTTTAATCCAAATCGCGAAGGAAAACATGATGGCAGTATTATACAACTTTGCACTTGGACTGATGGTGGTGATTTAATGGGGCTTGACTACGAGGTTATCAAGTCACTCTGTCCACCTGATGTCTCCGAAACATGGTACAAGTAAGTTATCACAGAACTAATCTTGTAGTTTCTCATATTGATTAATATCTACTATGATCCAATCTTCAAGAGAATGTAACAATGAGGGAAATGTTAACCACATTTTGTTTGGCTGTAGCAGATGATGTCAAGAGACCGTAGTACTACTGGTTCATCACTGTCCTCTGGCAATGCATTATGAACATTTAAACAAGTTCACTGACAGAAGATTTAAAACTGTATAAACTCCCCTACGATTTTATAGCAGAATACAGGAAAAGCGATTTTTTACAACATAATATAACAAATGATTAACTATGTTTTGTGCTGTCAGCCCTCCTACTACATTAATTACAGTATTTTAATTTTCTTATATCATGGAGTTAATTTCAGGCTGTATATAAATGAAACTGATAATTATTGTAATTGTACCTACGTTCCCTTTAATGGCTTCAGACTGTTGCACATGTAAATACTGCAAACACATTCTGGAGCTGGGTGTATAGGTGATGTCAAAAACCCATTAACCTGTTACACAAACAAAGCAGAGCACATTTGTGTGCCTGTGATTGCCTCCAAAACCCACGGATTGATTTCAACCATATTTGTTACAAAAACTACAAGTATCAGCACTGTAAAGTTCGTAACCTCCTAGCTCCAATAGGCATGGAGATACAGTACAGGCCCTTGCCATATAAACTGCCCTGTAAGCCAGGCATGTTGTGTGGCAACAATATCTGGCCTGACAAATCAACCTGGTTTGCAGGGTAGCCTGCATGTTAGGGACAAGAAATGGTTTCCATACCCTGACATGCAGGCTTCCCCTGCACGATGTGATGTGTTGTGTTGAAGTAGTATTGACCTGCTTTATTGACCTACTTCGCATAGCAGCCTGTAATCAGGGGGAAAATAAATGATTTTTTCAAGCCCCTGATGTGTAGCTGCCCTGCAGGAAAGGGTGTTGTAATAATATTGGCCTGCTTTATTTAACTGAATTGTAGGGACTACACATGCTGATGAGTATGTTTGAGGACAGGTTGAAATGGATAGAGGAGGGGATAACATTGAGGGGAAGAGGAAATTGAACAGAGAGAGAGAGAGAGAGAGAGAGAGAGAGAGAGAGAGAGAGAGAGAGAGAGAGAGAGAGAGAGAAGTAGTGGGGGTTGAATGAGGCAGAGGAAAGTGTAGATAGGCAGTGAGCAGATGGAAAAGGACGAGGGGGAGGTAGAGATGGAGACAGTGAGGTAGAGGAGGATATAGACAGAGGGAGGGAGAAGGAAGATATTGTCCGAGGCAGGGGGAAGAGGAAATGGACAAAGAGAAGGGAAGGTGGATATGAAGCGACTGAAGGAAGTGCAGAGGGTGAGATAGACAGAGGTGTGACGATGAGATGGACAGACAAAGGGGGGAAGAGATGGATACAAAGAGGGTGTCGAAGAGGTATATTCAAGTACCGTATGTGTCGTACGCATATGTGGGCAAAGTCACGAGGAAAAGGCTAATAAACTTAAAAAGAAATAAATAAGCTTGACCGAGTAGTGTCAAACCAGTGGCCTTACTTGGGTCTCAAGGCAAGGAAATAACCTGTTCCACCAAACTGCTTGACAATCTCTTTTCTTCTGTAGACACAACTAATATTCAAAACAACAAAACAGATCCAGCCATCTCAAGGTCTTTAGTACAGTGCTATTTGTAAATGATGTAATGTCCTAAATTTCTCATAAATGGTCTGTGTATAATGTTTATCATACTTTTATTTTTCCTTAATCAACACGTTTTTAGTTTCTAATTAAAACTTACTTCTTGTTTGTATTGATCTTATTCGAGTTTGCTTTGAAATATGATTGGGAACTCTGAATGAACGTATAATAGATAATACCGTCGTTTTGAAAAGTCAATGCGTTGCACACCAGTGCGGGTCTGGCGCGCGAATAAACGTGAGCTGCGCGGTAAGCTCTTGGTGAGAGAGGCGTTGTGGTCGTGCACGGTGTAACTAGGTGTGGGGAGAAGCTGCGATGGGCGCATTAAACTGCTCATTATTCTAAGGACTGGGTCCAGCTATAAGAAGACGGAGATGCATATGGGCGGATGTACGCTCACGGTCGCGCAGCTGCGTGCGTGGACTGCAACTCCTCCACGGCATCGTTACGGTAATGCGTCGCCTCCATCAACCTGACCACTAATTTTTCATAAAGACAAATGATAGCACGGAGTCAGTATTTTTACAAGTAATACTTGTATTCCAATATGCTATTTCCTATTTCTTGATATGGCATCTTGAAATATTAAGAACTGCTAGAGAGATGTACGGTATCTGATACAAGATTGCTAAATTCACAAAAAAGTATTGCTATAGATATTTAGCGCTACACTGCATTGAACATGCAGTTTGACAGAAAAAACAACTGCAGTATAGCACTGTCGCTGCTATCCATTTCAAACTGCTTACTGTTTTTGTCACTGGCCCTCTTCTACAATTCCCCCCCCCCCCCTTACTTTACCAAGGTGACGATTCTTTGATGCCTTAGAAAGTGCAACTGACCCCTTCTTTTAGTCAAGTTGTGGCATACTTTTCTCGTTTCCCGCCAACTTGATTCGCTATCTCCTCATCTGTTATTCGATCTGCTCATCCCATCTTCAGTATTATTCTGTATTACAACATTTCGAAAGCTTATATTCACTTCTTGTCTGAACCGCTGATTGTCCACGTTTTAATTAATTTTCACAATAAAGTAATTTCAGCGATCAACAACTGTTAATAATACTATCTATTAAAAACAAATAGTATTATTACCTTTGCCGATCGGCATGTTCATCGGCTGATTGGCGTTCACATTTAAAACTATATACCCAGTAGTTAATGTATATATGATGTTCAATGATTTACGTTGTGGCCAAAGTTTCTTGGGAGAGGGGAGAGCATAGAGTACTGCAGGAAACGGGCTACTATTTATGTAAAATGACGTAACAGCGAATTAAAACAACGTAAATAGACAAGAACTGAATTAATTTTGTGATTTCGGCAGCTCTGCTTCTGTGTTGACACTTAAATTAACTGTGTCATTCCTTGATCATGAAAGTTTCAGTTGTGCTATTCTGTTTTGGTACGGGGTCTAAATTTACGTGTATGTCGATTCCATTGCGTAATACTGTGGGTGGCTTACTTTTTCAACCACATACACGACCAGTTCGATTGTCAATGACTAAAAACACACACCAGTTGTGGCTATTGCTCTTATAAACGTACTTTAGTACTGTTTCGCGTAATATTTTTAAGTTTGTCTCACTTTCACGCGCGCTGTGTACATGTTGTGGTTTGGAAGCAACTTTAAGTACTGCAGATTTGGCTGTATATAAATCTAGAACCGTTCCGTTGCATAACGACTTTAACACCTTTAACCTCACATTGCAAAACCACCTTAATATGTTTACCACATGACGGCGGGAGTTCAAATGGTTCAAATGGCTCTGAGCACTATGGGACTTAACATCTGAGATCATCAGTCCCCTAGAACTTAGAACTACTTAAACCTAACTAACCTAAGGACAGCACACACATCCATGCCCGAGGCAGGACTCGAACCTGCGACCGTAGCGGTCGCGCGGTTCCAGACTGTAGCGCCTAGAACCGCTCGCCACTCCGGCCGGCCCGGCGGAAGTGCATCGGTGAATGTTAGCATATAATCACATCGCCTTAACGAAGCATAAACTATCGTTCCATGGCCTCGGTAACGCACATAAACGTAAGAATTATTTTAGGAGTTAAATATACAGGAGTTAGGAAGTTTTTTTTCTGTGGGCTAGTGACAATCCTACACGGGTACACATTAATACATTCAAGACATGCTTTTGCTGCACGCTATCTTGAGTGTAAACGTTAACGCAGACGCAATAGAGACTTTATCTATTCCTTCCCTTACACGTAAGATGATAAATTTGAGAACATCGTCAAGTGGAGAGGGAAAGAGTTCTGTACAAATTAAGCATCCAAAGGTAGCAATGCCGTACTGTAGAAGAGAGGCTTCAAAAAAGCTACAGTGAAACTTATCCAGTACACGAGATAAGTACACGAGGGCAACGCAACTTAGTTCACAAGGAACTATTTCACAGGAGGAAGACCACCAGCATCCGGAAAATATGACTCAAACCGCATCACAAAAGATTTCCGGTCACACCAGCAGCTGCCTACGTCTTATCGTATTAACGCCGAACGAACTAAAGCTATCAGTTACGAAACTAGTAACATGTGGTTCACCAACTTTCCTCGTAACTACTCCTGGAAAAAATTCCTCTACAATGCCCACATTTTTAATCGTCGCTCTAGACTTAAACGTTAAGTGGTGCAAACTTCGAAAATACTTTCCTTCCATAAATAAGGGCATTCCGCCACGTGCAATATGGTAGTATTAAACACGGCATTTGTTCGGGACTACAAAAACATCGCCGAGACCAATCAGCAATAAATAAGCCCATAAGAGCTTCCCTCATCCTTCCTTAGTGATTTTATGCATCGTACCCAATGTTTTCAGTGTTGAGGTGGCGTCAAACGCCCACAAAAAAGGAAAAATGGAATTATTAGAACACTTTGAAGCCGGCAGTTGATGCTGGAAAAACAAAAAATCGTACCGGAACACAACACAGAGCTGCATCGCATCGACGTCACAATAGATGTTCATAGTGGCTCCCCTCCACGTCCATCTGCCTGAAAGGACCCACTATCACACAAACGCCACAAAAGGGTTCAAATGTTGTGTGACGTGTTTGGTGGCTGTGAGGATACTTGTTTTGGTATAGCCGTGCCGCCTCTCGACCTCCATCTACTTGGCCGTACACAGACACCATAAAGTCTTGTTCCAGACATTAATAATGGACCATTCTGCTCCGTACGATATGCTGCGTCAATCAGACAGACTGCAACACACAAGGGACATATGGCATTTGGACAGAGCAACTTTAATTCGTCAGCGTCATCTACCGTGCCAACGATGCATTTCTGGACAGTTGCTCGTAGGACTTTTCTTCCTCAGTTTCTAGTCAGGAATCCTTCCCAACGGTTTTCCGGGTATATTAAGGTTCACTATATATTAACAAACGTTATGATAACTTAAGGGCGACTCTTCAAATCCTTTCACAATATCAAACTAAGAAGGCATTTTTTGTTAATGTTATTCGCGAAGTCTTGAAAAAGGGCTTGAAACTTTTGACTGCTTTTAAAGTGAAAGTTGATTAAAATAAAAAGCCTAAATTATGAACAGAGCGCACTATGAACATCTAAAATAAGAAGAATAATGAGATCCACTCAAAATTAAGATAATACCAGACTCTGTCCATAAGCCTTAATCGCAGCCGAAAGTCTGAGCTTCGTAAAAATGAATTATATAAAAGGTTAGAACTTATGGAAAAATGGATAACCAGGAGGATATCTGGCGTATCGTAGAACAGAATACGAACGAACCAAGAACTGTGTACCCATGCATAAAGGATCTGTGACTCCATCAGCTGGCTATCTTCCGCGGAAACATCCACAGATAGAGATTTTCACTCTGCAGCGGAATGTGCGCTGATATGAAACTTCCTGGCACATTAAAACTGTGTGCCCGACCGAGACTCGAACTCGGGACCTTTGCCTTTCGCGGGCAAGTGCTCTACCACCTGAGCTACCGAAGCACGACTAACGCCCGATACTCACAGCTTTACTTTTGCCAGTATCCGTCTCCTACCTTCCAAACTTTACAGAAGCTCTCCTGCGAACCTTGCAGAAGAGCACTTGCCCGCGAAAGGCAAAGGTCCCGAGTTCGAGTCTCGGTCGGGCACACAGTTTTAATCTGCCAGGAAATTTCACACACAGATAGGATCAATGGAGACTGACACAGCAGACATTTAAGATTTTAGTGAGCAAGTGAGCCGAAATATGCTAGAATAAAACGTGCATGGGAATACCGGAAACAGTTTTTCACCTGGGTAACAATAGAACAGACAAAGTGAGCACGTTTCTAACGTGCAACTTTTACTCATATCCTAAGACGTTTATGAAATATTAGGGGGTCACGCTACTCTTGTCATTTCAGTCATCAATCCTAAGGTAGATTTGATGCAATTCTCTATTCCTGTTGCTTGCCAGCTATCCTCACCATCAACATAAATTCTAAATACAACATCAATAAAGGTCTGCCCTCACACACTATCTTTTACCATCCTTTCGACTGCAGTTTTCAAGGAGTAACAACGTAATAACTGACCTAGCGGAACATTCTCTTTTTCGGTTCTTACTTGTGACGTTATATGGTGTGTGACTTTTCGTCAGCCGGCTTTTCTCTGGTCCTTCTTTCTTCACATTTCTTGAATGTAATACCCTCTCAAACAATCACAATGTCGCTGGCCATTTCATTCCATCCGGAACTAGGAAACACAGAGGAGGATGAGCACTTCACGGAAAAATGTCACATGATCGGGAAAACAAATACGCATGTAACAGTTCGACGAGGTTACTGCCAAATTATTGATCAAAAGAAACCCATTTCAAATACCCTCTAGGACAAAAAAAAAAAAATGGACCACGAAGAAATTATCTGAATGGGTAGATACGATGTACATATGCAAACAAGGAAATGGTTAAAATTCCAAAGAAGATGGATGATTCATTCAAGATAAAGAGCTTCACAAGCTGAGCAAGTCAATAAGTTGTTGGTCCACCTGTGGCCCTTATGAAGTCAGTTATTTGGCTTAGCATTGACTGATAGTGTTATTGGATGTCCTTCTGAGAGACTTCGTGCCTAATTCTAACTGGCGTATTAGGTCTTAAAAATCCCGAGGTGGTCGGAGGGCTCTGTCCATAACGCTCCAAACGTTCTCAATTTGGGAGAGATCTGGCGACCTTCCTGGCTAATGTAGGGTTTGGCAAGCATTAAGACACTCAATAGAAAAAATGTTCAAATGTGTGTGAAACCTTATGAGACTTAACTGTTAAGGTCATCAGTCCCTAAGCTTACACACTACTTGACCTAAATTATCCTAAGGACAAACACACACACCCATGCCCGAGGGAGGACTCGAACCTCCGCCGGGACCAGCCGCACAGACCATGACTGCAGCGCCCAGACAGCTCGGCTAATCCCGCGCGGCTGCTGAAATGTTACCCCGGATAAATGTAAATTAATGCAGATGAACAGGAAAAAGAATTCCGTAATGTTTGAATACTCCATAAGTAGCGTAGCGCTTGACACAGTCATGTCGATTAAATATTTGGGCGTAACACTGCAGAGCGATATGAAGTAGGACAAGCATGTAATGGCAGTTGTGGGGAAGGCGGATGGTCGTCTTCGGTTCATTGGTAGAATTTTGGGAAGATGTGGTTCATCTGAAAAGGAGACCACTTATAAAACACTAACACGACCTATTCTGGAGTACTGCTCGAGCGTTTGGGATCCCTATCAGGTCGGATTGAGGGAGGACATAGAAGCAATTCAGAGGCGGGCTGCTACATTTGTTACTGGTACGTTTGATCATCACGCGAGTGTTACGGAAATGCTTCAGGAACTCGGGTGGGAGTCTCTGGAGGAAAGGAATCCTTTTCGTGAATCGCTACTGAGGAAATTTAGAGAACCAGCATTTGAGGCTGACCACAGTACAAATTTACTGCCGCCAACTTACATTTCGTGGAAAGACCACAAAGGTAAGGTACGAGAGATTAGGGCTCGTAGAGAGGCATATAGGCAGTCATTTTTCCCTCGTTCTGTTTGGGAGTGGAACAGGGAGAGAAGATGCTATTTGCGGTACGAGGTACCCTCCGCCACGCACAGAATGGTGGATTGCGGAGTATGTATGTAGATGTAGATGGATGGAGCGCCATGCAGGGCAACGAAACGCGGCATAAAATATCATCGACGTATTACTGTACTATTAGGGTGCCGCGGATGACAACCAAAGAGGTCCTGCAATGAAAAGAAACGGCACCCAGACCATCGCTCCTGGTTGTCGGGCCGTATGGCGGGAGACAGACAGGTTGCTACCCTACCGCTGTCCGGGCCGCCTCCAGACACGTCTTCGCTGGTTGTCGGGGTTCAGTTCGAAGCGGGACTCATCACTGAAGGCAATTCCACTTCAGCCGATGAGATTCAAGGCAGAAGACGTGTCGGCAGACGTCCCAGGCAGCGGTGGGCTACCACCCTCACAGTTGCCCGCCATACGGCCCGACAACCAGGAGTGAGGGTTTGGGATCCTACTTCATTTCACAGGAGGATCCTTTTGGTTGCCATCCGCGGCACCCTCTCGGCGCAGCGGTACGTCGACGATGTTCTATGCCGCGTTTTGTTGCCTTCAAGCAAAGCTATACTCGGCTCACATTTCAACAAGATAATGCCCGCCCGAAAACGACGAGCGTCTACAGCTTTTCCTTGTGCTTGCCAAAACCTCCCTTGGCCAGAAAGATCGACGGATCTCTCCCCAATGGAGATTGTTTGGAGCATTATGTACAGGACCCTCCAACCATTTGGGGTTTTTGACGACCTAACGAGCCAATTGGACAGAAATTGGAGCGATATGCGTCAGGAGGATGCCCAACAACTCCGTCAATCAATGCCGAGCCGAATAAGTGCTTGCGTAAAGGCCAGAAATGGACCAACGCGTTGCTGACTTGCACAATCTGTTAAACTCTT
Organism: Schistocerca gregaria; assembly: GCF_023897955.1. Taxonomy (NCBI): domain Eukaryota; kingdom Metazoa; phylum Arthropoda; class Insecta; order Orthoptera; family Acrididae; genus Schistocerca; species Schistocerca gregaria. The sequence continues at coordinate 280,436,039 of NC_064924.1, read as the reverse complement.
TCTATTGAATAAATTCTTCTGAAATAGCCATCATTTGTTTCTCTTTAGATATACTTCATATCTACCGATTTCCGCCCCATTCGGATAATTCCTTCGTGATGCGTCGCTTTTTATTATCTTTTTCTGTGTACACATGTCGCTACCGCTAACAGTTCAGTGTAAGGAACCTAGCTTATATGCTCCCTATACAAAATAGCAGCACTAGGAGCAGACAGCGATAAATACTCTACTATTTCATAAGAGAGCTCAGCACCCCCCAAAATTACTATCTGAAACATTTGTACTTAAAAACACCAATAATTACATAACAAATTTCAAGTCACAAGATTTGTTAAGTAACGCAAACTCCGGTGTTGTATGCAGGAAGCAAACAGACCTCATCTACCAAGCCAAAATTTATTTCCTCTTGGCCCTATTACAGATGACACAAACACAGGGTCAACTACGTTTGTAGCAAATGAAACTCTACGCTAACTTCAGTTTATCAAAATAGTCTTAGGAAAATTATTACAGATATGTGCACGTCCTCGTGCTAAGCGAAAAGCTTTTCCTGTCCAAAGGACTAATACAACTAGGACCGTAGTGAGATCCTCCGCCGGCCAGAGTGGCCGAGCGGTTCTAGGCGCTACAGTCTGAACCGCGCGACCGCTACGGTCACAGGTTCGAATCCTGCCTCGGGCATAGATGTGTGTGATGTCCTTAGGTTAGTTAGGTTTAAGGAGTTCTAAGTTCTAGGGGACTGATGATCTCAGAAGTTAAGTTCCAAAGTGCTCAGAGCCATTTGAACCATTTTTTGATTTGTCATGATGGTTAGGCAACAGCGAACGATTGGGGCTGACGTTGAGCGCGCTTATAGGAGGAAACCAGCTCCAACGTGTGAAGTGTCAACTGTCAAGTAATTTTAATTGGACTATACTGACTGTGTTTACGCACGAACAGCAAAATGGTTCAAATGGATCTGAGCACTATGGGACTAAACATCTATGGTCATCAGTCCCCTAAAACTTAGAACTACATAAACCTAACTAACCTAAGGACATCAAACAACACCCAGTCATCACGAGGCAGAGCAAATCCCTGATCCCGCACGAACAGCACTCTATAAGATGCTTCAGTACGACTTTCACGGCTATTTTACGATTAAAAATACACAACATATTAATAACGCTATGACATCAGCAGAATTCGCTAGAACGCGACGGAAAGTTCGTGCCACGCCGAGATTGCTCTAACTGTGAGTCAGCTGCTCGAACAGTTCGAGACGTACTCAGGCACGGCGCTAGTTAAGAAGGTTAAATGATAAAATTACGTGCTCCGCTGCGTTCTATCAAATGCCGAAGACACCGTTTTGATATCATGAACCGTTAACGAAATAAAATGGGTGTTCCGTGACTCGCACGATGCACCTCACGCAATGTTATAGAGCTGCTCTTACTTGGTTCGGTTGTAATCACCAGTGGCTGCGACCGATATCTGTTAATTCAACAAGCCCAGTGGCTGAGAATCGCAAGCTCGATATTGCCCGCAGTCTGGACGGAAGGCCGCAGCACTCTTGCGCAGCAGAGCCCCATTCGAACACTGCCCGAGTATATTTTATTCGTGCAGCGCGGCGCGGCAGTTTCTCCCCTGTGCACTCAGATATGTAGTAGGGCCTCCTGCAAACTCGGACCGCCTGGCAAACTTTCCGGCAAAGTAGCTTGGTGCGAATGCTCGAGCTAAGCAGCCGCCCAGAATGGCTTCCCACTCAAGCTTCCCGTCGCGCACTCGCCAAGAAATACCCAAAACTTTGCATCTATTTCTCAGCTGCTCCGTTTTATCTCGGCTCTCGCATTTCCAGTTTTCAGATTTTTATTCGCCTGTCCGCGTCTATTTTATCGTGTTGGTGTCCGTGATGTGTAGCAGAGCAACTTTGAACAGTAACACTGCGCACAGGAACTTTCGTTGATAGCGACCTGGCACCATTCGACGCTACACACTTCCAACAAGAGGCTACTTTTTTTCATTGCCGCTACTTCAGTTGAAGTTCGGTATTTCAGACCGAAGAAACTTATGGAGTTTCTGGTACCTTACGGGCCATAATTTAATTTCTATATAGAGTTACATTCACTGCTATGGCTGTGCGTGTCAAGAGAGATAGGCAGCCTATTCACTCCGTTCTGATACGAGCGGCGTTCATTAAGTAGTGCAAGACTTATTTTCTCGGCCAATTTCGATTGAAAAAATGCTGAATTTGTTGTGGGGCATCATAGAATAGTATTGCGTCAGCCTTTATAGTTTAATGAAGTTCCGATACGTAGCGGCGCTTCACGTAGCCTTCAAAATAGTCTGTATCGGAGGTGCGATCCAAACAGAGAGCTGTTACTGAGTTTCTTTTGGTGGAAACCCAGAGCAAGGTAGATATTTATAGGTGCTTGCAGAATGCCTACAGAGACCTAGCAGTGAACAAAAGACTGCAACAAGGTCACGCAAACCTGTTCGATCTCTCTTGCAATGTCGGAACGTGCGGACACACTCACTGGAGGTGATAGACGGATTACAACCAAACACCTCACTGCACAAATGGTCGTCTCCGTTGGCAGAACACACAGCCGTTCACTGGTTGGGGTAATCAAAGGTGTGTGCCCCCGTTGTGTTCCTCCCCGCCTTGCAGAAGACCACGAAGAGCAACGAAGGACCATCTGTGCGGAATTGCCGATTGTGACAAGTCTGGAATGGAGGTCACAAAACTTCACTGTACTCTTCTTCTTCTTCTTCTTCATCTACTCCTCGCCCGGATCTCGCACCTTCCAACTTCCATCTGTTCTGTCCAACGAAGGATGCATTCCGTGGGAAGCAGTATGTGGATGCAGTACAACGTTAGCTCAGACGCGGACCAGTGGAATGGTATCATGCAGGCATACAGCCCCTCCTAGTTAGCTACCGTAATGCCGTCGCACTGAAAAGAGATTATGTTGAAAAATAGTGTTTTGTAGCCAAAAGAGTAAGGAGTAATATGGTGTACTGCAATTCTGAATACAACCAACCTGCTTTCACAAAAAAATTAAAAAAAATGCTTTTCGTTACTTATAGAACGCCACTAGCAGTCAAGACCATTGAAACTGGAGCATGGGAAAGTTTCAGTCGGTACGACACTGTACTTGCGCTATGACAGACCGTTGAAACGCCTGTATAAAAATGGTAGCAACATGCGTAACTATAACCAATAATAATGGATAAATAACCCATTACAGTCAAAGCTGACTATACTGGAAGCTTTATTCATGCCGACATTTCACTGTTGCAGAATTTTTTATTAAAAAGATGCCTTTGAAAGATAAATGAATTAATCACACTAACGCGACGGACGTCCGCGGAGATCGTCGATCTCTGACAGAAATGCGACCTGTGCGGCTCGGTGCTCTGTGATAACACGTAACTCGTTATCGAACGAACCGAGGGGCAGGTCCAGAACTACGCCTATTACTTCTTATCTCATTTTTTGAAAGAACACTTCCCAACACAGCTTTCACGCTCAACAGTATCGAAAACTTTTTCGCTATTACTGTCGGTTCAGTCGTGGGTCTAGCGTTGAACTAGCCAATATATCTTTTGGTTACACCCTGTTCATTGTAAATTTGATACAGATGTAAACATTACGCAATGAATTGTGGCCCATTAGCTGTAACCTACTTGCTGGTGCAACCCAAGACGGTAAACAACCTCACTATGCTGTGCCAAAGCTACTCTCGCGACATACGTCGTATCGATCATCTGGCCTGCTAGACATAATATGGTTTCGAGGAATCTCAGTATAGAGACTTTCATGTTCTTGTTCAAACATGCTGTTTATAACGGAATGAAGTTAAAATAAGCCTGCTGTGTCACAATTACTCATTTTATAGCTGATGTCAGTAGCGGTAATGGCGACTTCTACCAACCTGTACCGCTCAAACTGACTAAAATTAGTTAACAGTTGACGTCTGTCACCTGCCGCTACAGTGTTGCCACATTGGCTGCCGGCTACCGCTCGGGTACAGGCAACTCACAGACGCGGCTAGTCATTTTACAAATGCTGTTAACATGTAACGCGGAGCAATGTTGGAAGCGGCCGCCGCGAGGTAAGACGCAAATGCGAGATGCTCTGCCAAGAGCTGATTTTAAGTGACTGAACTGCCACCGACGACGCATTTTGAGACGCTGAATTTAAACTCACGTCCTACCTGACCACAGCTTCGTTATGTGCAATATATCCGACAAAACGGCAGACAACAAATTATATGCACATCAAAAAAAGTTTTGCATCACTCCGATTCCCAGATCTTCTGAAGATAGACTTTGACTGTGGATACTGTATCACAGACACAGTCCCTTTGACTGTTCAGAGAGCCGGCCGTGTGGCCGAGCGGTTCTAGGCGCTTCAGTCTGGAACCGCGCGACCGCTACGGTCGCAGGTTCGAATCTTGACTCGGGCATGTGTGTTTGTGATGTCCTTAGGTTAGTTAGGTTCAAGTAGTTCTAAGTTCTAGGGGACTGATGACCTCAGATGTCAAGTCCCATAGTGCTCAGAGCCATTTGAACCATTTCAACTATTAAGAGATGTCACTAAACCCGCCCAAAGATGTAAACACCCATACATGAGCAGTGCCTATTAGACGGAGGGAGTCCGACAGCCGATCAGTTCCATTCATTCCACCAGGAAGGAGGTACACGGCTCGTGTTATATGTAGTTCAACTATGCCTAGACGGTGAATACCGCTGTTCGATCGCGTCCACATTGTTACTTTGTGCCAGGAAGAGCTCATCAAGGGATGTGTCCAGTTGTCTCTGAGTGAACCACAGCAATGTTGTTCAGGCATGGAAGAGATACAGAGACACAGGAACTGTCGATGGCATGTGTCGCTCAGGCCGCCCAAGGGCTACTACTGCAGTGGATGACCGCTGCCTACGGATTATGGCTCGGAGGAACCCTGACAGCAAAGCCGCCATGTTGATTAATGCTTTTCGTGCAGCCACAGGACGTCGTGTTACGACTCAAACTGTGCGCAAATAGATTGCATGATGCGAAACTTCACTCTCTACGTTCATGGCGAGATCCATCTTTGCAACCACGGCACCATGAAGCGCGGTAGAGAGGGGTCCAACAACATGCCGAATGGACCGCTCTGGATTGGCATCACGTTCTCTTCACCGATGCCTTCAACCAGACAATAGTCGGCCACGTGTTTGGAGGCAACCCCGTTAGGTTGAACACCTTAGACACGCTGTCCAGTGACTGCAGCAGGGTGGAGGTTTCCTGCTGTTTTTGGGTGGCGTGATGTGGGGCCGACGTACGTCGTTGGTGGTCATGGAAGGCGCCGTAAAGGCTGTACAGTACGTGAATGCCGACTTCCGACCGATAGTGCAACCATATCTGCAGCATATTGGCGAGGCATTCGTTTTCATGGACGACAATTCGCGCCCCCACCATGCGCATCTTGTGAATATCTTTTTGAGGACAACGAAATCTCTCGACTAGAGTGGCCAGCATGTTCTCCAGACATGAACCCTATCGAACTGGCCTGGGATAGACGGAAAAGGGCTGTTTACAGACGATGTGACCCACCAACCACTCTGAGGGATCTGCGCCGAATAGCCATTGAGGAGTGGAACAATTTGGCCCAACAGTGCCTTGATGAACTTGTGGATAGTATGCCACGACGAATACAGGCATGCATCAATGCAAGAGGACGTGCTACTGGGTACTAGATACCGGTGTGTAAAGCAATCTGGACCGCCTCCTCTGAAGGGCTCGTTGTATGGTGGACAACATGTAATGTGTGGTTTACATGAGCAATAAAGAGGGCGGAATTGATGTTTATGTTGATCTCTATTACAATTTTCTGTACAGCTGCACTGCCATTTTAAATGCAGCGCGTTCGCGGTTTTCCCCACTTCGCCCTCCACGCGCTCAGACACTCTGGCGTGGCGATGGGGAAAGTGCGAAGAGAGGCTGAGCGCCAGCCGAAATCTTAGCCACCGCTGATGTAAGAACTTCCGAAGTTAACAGTTGTTTTAGGAGAGTTGTATCTGCGTCAGAAAATTAATAGTCACTCCCAGTTTTGACTGCTTCTCTTAGTCATTCACGGCCAAAAGGTCTCAACAAAGAATCCATTTTCTTTTTCGCATCGAGCGCCTCACTTCAAACAGTTGAATTATTTCCCTGGAAGTGTCGTATCGTTTTAATTTGATTTTATAATCGCGGTTCGTAGAGGACCGTAAACGATAAAACCATCAGCTTTAACGCTCTGTCCATGTTCCACTCTGTAATCCACTATTTTTACATGCTATGAACACAAACTCTTCGCGACAGCCCCAAGTCGCACTCAGTATGTTTTATTGACTAGTTTCGCGCTTTAATTTAACAATTAGTTACTGTACTTTAAAAAGTAAATTCCAGAATTTCTGATGATGTTCTTGTTATACTGAACAACGAAACCTGTCAATAAATCTTACTGCGTGCGACTTGCGGCTGTCCTGAAAAAAACTTAAATACATAACCGTTCTAGAGACGCAACAAACAGCTACTCAACCAACGAACATTAGACCCGGTGTTCACACTAGGAAATGGGTCCGAACGCTAACGAGCTGCCAACGCTTTGATGTTACCGCCAGCAGACCGAACCGCAACCAAGACTACTGGCTTCGTTAGGTACTATCTGCCGCCCGTACACACTGAACAAATCTCGGCGAAAGAAGTGGTCCGCTGGCCTCCGTTGGCCTGGTGTGTACGATCGTTCAGGGAGACGTACTGCAATACGTCCACGTGCACTAACCACCACGTCGACCACGCCTGTGGATGAATCTAACGCCCTTCGACAAGAACGCCCTAAGAACCTTGTAGTCAGCGTGAGAACAGTTACAGAGCATGTATTGCTACCCGTTCTGATCACACTCCCTGTTCTGAATGAGGACGCGCTCTTTGTAATATCTAGGGGACCTCTACAAATCGCGGTGACTTCAGTGTAATAAGATCTTTGAATAAAAGTGTCATTTCTGTTCGTGTCGCTGCAAATGTCTTTCAGTTCTGTGTTTTAGTGTAGCAGTTTTTTCTACTTATGGACTAAATTTCATCGTTCTACTTTAGTTGGCAACGACACATCGTTCGGACGTCTTTCACTTTTAGTATGTGCACACTAACCGCGCTGTAACAATTATGTTTGATCGCGCGCATAATCGTGGTTTGAGGGGGGAGGGATGATCCTGGTGTTCGGTTTCTGTTTGAGCCACGAAAATGAGGTAAAAAGTTTTTGGTTTGGCCTGAACCAGCAATCATTTGCATGGCCACTCCAATCTCTGTTTGACGGTAGCCATGTTAAAGTATTACACAAGGTTTGGACAACGAACTTGAGATAGTGCAAATTGTCAGTATCTGTTACTTTCTTTTGCAAAACATTTTAATTGGACTGAAATTAATGCTCAGCTAATGGCACCATTTGTATGCGCGTAGTTTCGATTTTGCGTACAAAAACAGTCGCTCTTGAGTAACTCCCAACTGGAGCCAGACTGATGGTTCCAATTTTGTCTGCCATGTGTCGGACCTTTGTCTACTATAGGTTTCAACCGTTTGATAAAAATTTTGCTCCGTTTGTATCTTACTTCAATAAACACCCTTTATCGGAGTGTTTATGAAGAGTGCCACTCCTATACTCTAAACTTGTAGGGATCGGTTAAAACTTTGAACCAAAGTAGATAAATGAAGCCAAAACGAAATTTTTTTATCCAGTAATCTTTGTCAGTTGTCGAGATACTACGCTTTAAAGTCGAGCCAAATGTGGCATGTAAAATTCATTCTTACGTGGATTGAATGCGCGGAAACGGTTTAGAGTGGGTGAAATAAATAATGCATTCTTACGTTAAAATTGTAAACTCACTTTCAAAACTCTAGCTTCATTGGGATTTTAGTGCAAGAGGCTCGTTTTTGTGAACTTTTTTTACGCACTCCACTTTATGTTTCAAATGGCTCTGAGCACTATGGGACTTAACATCTGAGGTCATCAGTCCTCTAGAACTTAGAACTACTTAAACCTAACTAACCTAAGGACGTCACACACATCCACGCCCGGGGCAGGATTCGAACCTGCGACCGTAGCAGTCGCGCGTTCCGGACTTAGGTGCCTAGAACCGCTCGGCCACCACGGCCGACCTTTATGTTTCGAACTTGTACGAATCAGTTCAGATTTTGTTAAGATGGTAGAAAACTACATGTAATTAATGGTCGTCGTGCTGTTTTGTCAAACTTTTATCAATTGCCACGATACAAGCAGCATGGTTCGAAAGGTAATAATAATAATAAATCCTACGGCGGACGAGTAGTAGCCCGAGACAGATAAAATTGCATCGGTTGTGAAGCTATGGCGGTCTAATGCCAAAATTATAGCAGAATAAATGCACCTATCGTTGCACACAAAAAAGGGCGAATATGTCCTTCACAGAGTTAAGGATCAGATCTCGCAGATTCGAACACATTTAAACAAAGACATCTTGACATATTGCCATTGTTTTACTTTTAAGCATTAGTATCCATGTCATGTAATATAATGTATCGTGTCAAATGAAGCAAGATGATTCACGTCATATAATGTCCTATAACATGACATTTCGTAATTCGTGCAATATGACACAACGTGTCATTAAAATTTAGGGTTAATGCATCTCCACTCTGGGATACTTTCTACTAACGATGCACCGCCACACTCTGACACTTCCTATTGGAGGTGCTTACCAACGTGAATATGCGAGACGTTTTAGTATAAATGCCTTCGAAGCTGGCAGGTAAGTCGAAAATCTAGTTCCCTTCTTTTAGATTCGGAACTGTGACCGGGACATAGTCACCTTTTTTTGAGCTACGATAGGAGCATTTTTCATTCTGGTTATTCTTACGGCCCTTTTCTGTCGTTTGTAAACCGAGTTCATATTTTGTGTTCTAGTTCCGCAGAAAACTGCAAGCTATGAATTTAATGTAGCCTACACGAACAGTACACGACTACAAGACACTGGCTGTTAAGACAGTGACGGAAAGGGCACGGCCGCTTCCATTCTTCAAGCTTCCCTAATCCGATCCTATGCACCGTCTCTAATGACCCCGTCGCAGACGAGACGCTGCGCCCCAGACTCCGTTCCCCTCCTCCACGCTGTCTCGCACTGCGGTTGTCGGGCCGGAGGCGGAGAGGGGTGGCTTGCGGCGGGGAACTGACGGCTCCCCCTGGCCCACACCTCCACGTGTCTCGTCCGCCGCCCCTGCACCCGCCTTCTGGCGAACGGCTCGCCCACGGCGGCAATCGCGACCGCGGAAGAAATGCTGTGCACACACGTTTGGCGAGCTCGTTCCTTTCCTGCGGGCTCGCTTCCTCACAGACGGTTTGGCTGTAGCTGCACGCCGTGCTGTCTTATTAGAGCCCAGACTAACTCCTCCGCGCCGGCCGCTGTGGCCGAGCGGCTCTAGGCGCTCCAGTCTGGAACCGCGCGATTGCTACGGTCGCAGGTTCGAATCCTGCCTCGGGCATGGATATGTGTGATGTCTTTAGGTTCGTTAGGTTTAAGTGGTTCTAAGTTCTAGGGGACTGATGACCTCAGAAGTTAAGTCCCATAGTCCTCCTCGGCATGCTGTCGCTTGCAGGGAGTTTACAACTAAACTACAAGCGGGGGCCGTCTCTTCATGTGCCGTCCCAGGTACATCTGCATCTACACACCACGTGCCACCTTGCGGCATGAGGCCGAGGGTATTGCAGTACAACTGTCACTTCGGCCGCCCCAGTCGCGAATGGTTCGGGGAAAGAAATGTTTAACGTCTCGTCAACGATAAGCTCGTAAGAGACGGCGCACAAGGTCTGATTGGCAACGAAATCTGCCTTTTCAAATTAACCATTCAGATATTTGTCTTGCATGATTTAGGGTAGTCAAGGAAAACCTGACTCTGCATGGCCTGGCTTGGATTGAATTCGCCGCATCCCTGAATGAGAAGCCGCTGTCTTACCATTGTCCCGCCTCGCGCCATGTCTGCCTTCGCGGCGAGGAATGTGTCATTTCATAATGACGTGACTATGCCTTCAGTAGAAAAGATTTAACGTTTCTTCTTCAGCTAGATGCTCTACTCCGAAAGACAGTTTCTTCAATCCAGGGAAGCATTTTCAGATACTACTGTCAAAAATACGCCTTTCAGTAACAGGCCATTGCGACGCCCTATGTTAGTTCCCAGACACACACACACACACACACACACACACACACACACACACACACACACACCCACACACACACACACACACACACCCACACACACACACACACACACACCAAACCGATGGGCCAAACACGACCACTGCCTACCCCGAGACTGGATATCGTGGCGTTCCACGCACGTGACGCCGTAAGGAAAAATCATTCCACGAAAAGTGAAGTATTTGTTACGTCAGTAACACTTCCTGAACCTTTGTTTGGTGGCAAACCAACAGCTCGTATCATTAAACCTTCCCTGTTTATTGTTAATGTTTCATATCTATCAGTTTTTTATTTTCATTTTAATACTTTAGTGTCGGCTGCATAAATCAAAACCTGTAACCGTGAAATGACCCGAAACTATATTTACTCGAGTCAAAAGCAGTATCAAACTCTACATTAAGTAACTCTGCAGTATTATGAGATATTTCCAATACAACAATTTACATAATTGCACAAAAGTGGAGAAAACTAAATGATCTTCAGTAATCTTGAAAGCGTTTTTATGGAGAATAAAACAGCGACCTCAATGGAATATTTCAAAATTAAAACAGTCTTGATAGCAACAGAACATTTATTAAAGATGGTAACTCGTTTCAGTCCTGAACAAAAACAGTGTCATGGCGGAGGTTCTGATGACGTAAAGCATAGTTCCCCAGTTGCTATCAGTGACATTCCGAATGATGTTATTTCGGACTGACATTTTCAGCCTGGTGCTGAGACAGGGTTTGCACTATGTTAACGATCTCTGAAAGCGCCGCGATGGTAACTGGGTGTTATACCGCAGTCCAACTGAGTGACCTCAGAATTAGTCTTTTCGGAAGTGCAAAGCACAGACCAGGGTTTTCTATGGAACAGATTTCAGGTGGTTCTTACCTTAACACCCGGCGAAAATTCGCAGTGCTGTTGTTAAGAGCTTAATACGGGACGCAAATGAAGAAGTCTACTGGTAAAAGCCAATATAAACAGGGCAGATTGTTACGGCGCAGCGCATGGGGACGAGCATTTCGGAAGCGACGAAACTGCTCTGCTTTTTGCATGCTGCTGTCGCGACCATCGATGTAAAGTTATTGAAGGGCGATGAAACTGAGTGTAGGGGACAAGGTGTTGAATGTCCACGGCTCAATACTGAACGTGGAGATCGGAGGTTTGCACCCTCTGTAAAGTAGGACAGGAGACGACCTGTGGCAGAACTGATGAGAAGTACAGTGAATAAGGCAAAACTGTTTCAGAGCACGCCGTTTAGCAAAATTGTTGAACATAGGGCTCCGCAGCAGACGACAGCGAAGTGTTCACGTGATGACCCACCGTCATCCTCATTTACTGTTGTATGTGATCATAGTCAATGGACCGTTGAGGTCAACGAAAACCGGTCGCCTGGTGGGATGACGCGTTTCTTGTTACACCAGGAAGACTGCCGTGTACGAATAACCTGGGGCAGTATTATGCATTGGTGAGACATTCATCTGGTCTTCCATGGCACCAAAGTCAGAGCTCTAAGGCACCGTGGCAGCTGTGGGCTACGAGAAAATTATTTCGGACCGCCTTCCTCCCTTCACCCTAGTCTTTCCCATGGGCGATAGCTATTGCAGCAAGATGACTGTCCTTATCGTATGGGCTGAATAGTGCTACAGTGGTCTGATGAGCACGATAGTGAACTCAAGTTGATGATTTGACCACCAGATTCGCCTGATATGAACTAGATGGTACACATTCGAAACACTATCGGTCGCCAGGTCCGCGCCCACAAAGCACCAGCCCGTAATTTATTGGAACTGCGTGCCCTTTGCAGACATCTGGCTCCACATAGCCCCGAAAACCTACCAAGGGCTTCTCGAATCCATACCACACAGAATCGCTGCTCTCTTGCATTCCAAAGATGGATGGACACGCTATCAAGTACGTGGTCACAATGGCTTTGCTCTTCACTGTATATACGCCTATGCTCAAATATCCATCACCCTTCACTAGAATAACGCTAAGTTAAGAACTGAAAGAAGAGTCGGGAAAAGACGTTCCGTATCATCACAACTGTTCTTAACAGCACTATAGGAAGAATTCATATCCATAAAACGGAAAGAGGCGAAAGAACAAGTGTTACTGGAACACACTTGGATCACCTTCGTTATGGTGATAACATTTTTACTGTCTGTTTATAGTACAGGTAAACTTCAAAACCAATGGAATAATTTAATGTAACAGGACCGTATGCAGGCCAGAAAATTAAGAGTAATAAGATCCGAGTAATATGCAACGGAGAAATCGAAATGAATATTGTACCAATAAACAATGAAGGTACAGAAGCGGCAGTGTTTTGTGTAAGGGCAGCTCGAAGACCAACGACTGGATGGGCAGCCAAAGAAACAATTAGATGATTAAAAATAGCATGAAGTCCGTTTCGTGAATAATACCGTTTAAATCGCTTAATACATTGGTTTATTTGTGACGTCGTTTCGGCTACTGTCACCATCACATCAAATGGTCTTAAATAAAGTAATACATTAGGGGATCCGGAGCGTTTTATTCACAAAATACCCACAATGATTGCAGACACATTCAGGAAGTTTATTTCCTTTATTAATTCATTGCCTTTAGGAAGCTACAAATAGTTATCGAAACTAAGCTCCCGATATGTCTGGAAAGATGTATATATTAGCGCGTACTACTGGGAATTTATTTATGGCAATAAGACCTATTTTGAATGCTAAAACTATACAAGAAAGAGTTTTTGATCGATCAGGGGAGATATGCAAGATGGAGTTAGTATGAGACGCAAGAAAAACAAATTGGTCAGCAAACGTACTGGATTGGAAGAAGTAATTACGAAAATAAAAAGGAGGTGGGCCGGACATGTACCTTGCCGAATGTATAGCAGATTGACCAAGAAAGTTGTTTCCACTATACCCAGAAGTAAGAACAGACATGAAATTAACCTAATGGAAGAGGTAGGTGACATTACAATATAAGCAGGAACAACATGATTACATACAGCTGAAGACAGTAAGGCCTTGATCCAGCAGCCGCTAAAATCGTGTCGAGGTTTATTGTTTTATCTTCTACCTTTTTCAAGATAGGTGAAAGCAGTTAAACTGAACCACGTACTAATGAGCAATATCCTCATTTGAATGGGTTGCCCCTGTGTTTATCAAAACATGATCTTAGCGAGTGCAGTATCATATAGGGACTTATTTTTCTACTTGTTTAGGGAGCCAAATTCTGTGATTGTATATTCCACTGAATGAGGATTTTTGGGTCATTCTCTATTTAAGTTCAGCTTTTTAGATCGGCGTCATGTGCTTCGAAAGCAAGATAGTGGAAGCTTTTATACTAACTTGTGTTCACGTAGTAGCTTCCAGCAGCGATTTTGTCCCTTTTGATCGGACCAAGCTATTTTGAAGACTTAACTGTTCAAAGCAAACGTAAGCTACTATATAGGCAGCAAAAGAAGGGAAAAAATGTACTACAGGTTTCATTTCATGAGATAGTTTATCAATTACTGCACTGTTCATTCCTCTTCTAGAATTGAGTATGTTCACTTCTTTTAGTAACAAGAAGGTGGTATTAAATTAACCGATGTTGTTCAATAACAGCATAGAATTTATATTCATAATTTTATTAAAATCCTTACTGCGACAAAAGGCAGCTTTTAGTTATGGACAGCATGTTACTACGATAAAGAGTCTACACTTCTACTGTACTTGTGACGAATATAACTGGCACAAAGGAATTACAGAAACTGGCTGCGAGCGGGCAGATTTAAGTCAATGGGGAAATTTGAAAATTTGTGCTGGACCGAAATTCGAAACCGTGTCTCCTGTTTACTAGGCAGATGCGCTGACCACTGACCTATTCGGACACAGCGATCATCGCAGTTGGACGGACTACCCTAGCACGCCTCCCAAATTCTCAACTTACCCAGACAACTAACGCTGTGTCCCTTGTCCATTATCCTCATTACTCTGGCATTTCGCCGATTCCCGTAAGAGTTAGAGCGTCGTTTGCATCCCCACTGAAGAGATCATTAACCGACCTCGCCTTAATCATTTATTTTTGGTGTCTGCTCTTTCGGACATGTCCTAAAGAACAGACAACACATATATATGAATATAATTTATCACGGTATATTGATAATTTTTACTTATGGACCGTCTGACAGCAACTGAATAAAACACAATTTCAGTGTATATGCGTTTCGCCTTTATTTTCTGCAAGGCACAGTCAGTGGCCTGGAATATGTACATATGTTTGCTATTTAATTTACATTTTTGTCACTGTACCTATAGGTTATAAACAATTCTGGTAGTTGGTATTTCCTATTAAGTAGTAATGTTTTGAACTGCACTTACAAGTTGCATGGACAATTTCTTACATATTACGCTCCTGTTGCAGTTTTGGTGGTGTTCTTCTTCTTATGAATGCCAATTTGCGCTTTTTTTAAAAATTTTCCACAGCACTATGAAATGAACGCTTGTTTCAATGCAATGTTTTAGTTTCTGTTGCCGACTGTCAAATGTTTTTGCCGAAGATCGAATGTTATTGCCAAACTTTCGAGTGTAATTACTGAAGTATCTGTGAATCTGTGATCTGTTCGTGTACACGTGTGTGTGTGTGTGTGTGTGTGTGTGTGTGTGTGTGTGTGTGTGTGTGTGTCCACCATCCACCAACCAAATTCCATCGAAAACGTTTCGGCGGATTAGTCGCGAAAACATGACAGCAGAGTTACTTTCACATTTAGACTGTTAGTAGGGGTAAGCCTTTCAATTGCTGTATCTTTTTTCCCGTGGTCCACCGAGATGAAATAAAGCGTATAGGAGCTCCAAGCTATGCCGAAGTTACATGCGAAAATCCCATGAAAATTCGTATAGTAGTTTTGGCGAAGTGTATTCATATAGACGGACACGTCGGTGTTACAGGTTATTAGCATCTACGAGCGACTAATTGCTAAACGGAAATGTAGAATCGCATCAAAAAATTCTCAAAAACACAGACAGAAACGATCTTAGCGTCGCAATCCAAGCACTCGATAGGTTCATCTTAGCTGTCTACGACGTCAGCTGCGAAATTCAGCTTCCTGTAAAAGACGTTGCTAGCACCATTTTGTGTGCCACCGAAGTAAATAGCGCGAGAAAACGGGGCATTGTGTTCTCGGAACTGTTTCTGTCATTACCACTAAGGTCGTAACAGGAAGCGGAGAGAGACTCAGCCGCGCATTCGATTCAGCTTTCTGTGGAAGAAACAGAGCTGACAATGGCTGCCATTCGACACCGCCGTCCTCGCCTGAGGTTGCGGGGTGAACGACACAACTGTGTTAACTGTACCTGTTCATTTGGGAAGCTCAGCCAGGAAACTAACTAGTACCGCAGCAGTGTCAGAGTTTGGGCGTGCACTGTTACTTCTCGCTACTGCAATCGGGGGGCAAGAACTGAGTGTCCGAGATGCCGAACACTCATAGGGCCCTTCCAAATCTTCACCGCAGTTGACAGGTTGCAATTACTCGCGTATTTCGGCTAATAGACACTATTACTCATAAAAACATCCTCTTTGACGGTTTGTAAGACCGAGTAGATAAATTTAGCGCAACTCGGGGCTCTAAACTTAACTTCCTGCGCTACAAACTGGTAAAATTATTTATTTCACTCTTCTGTGTGTTTCTGTTGTGAAAGCGATACTAGTTTAGTGCGACTCCCGTAATTACCGCATCTATTTCTATTCCGCGAACCACCAACCTCACCGATCTATTCGCGAATGACGCACGCTAAGTACGCCTGTGTGTAAGCCTCAAAATCAGGTCTAATTTCTCCATGACGATCATTTTGTGAAATGTTTTTGAGGAGAAGTTAGTATGTCGCCGGACTCTTCTTAGAACAAACGCTCTAGGAATTTCAGTAACAAAATTCTCCATGATACAAAATGTCTCTCCTGTGGCATTTACCACGAGAATTCGATGAGTAGAGGAAACCGGGTGAATACCGACACCCTAAGGACTTTTTCGTTATGTTCTAGAATATGTCACTTCTATGGAAAAATTCATGGCACCTTGTGTGACCCAGCAATGTTAGACCAGAAAAATGATGATCTTTGGAGCTATATACACATTTTCTCAAGTATGCAATCTGTCGATTTTACTCCGAGCACCTGAGTCTTACAGGGTAATACAAACAGTATGAAAAATTTTTAACATGGCTACACGTTCAGAGACCGTGAACAGTTACGATTAAAAGAAAACAGCCCTCGGTCACTAATTTTTAACGAAGTAACCGTGTTTCGACACTACTAGGAGTGTCTTCCTCATAATTTAATGGACCATTCTTTGTTTTAAATTCTAAGGAAGACACTCCTAGCAGTGTCGAAACCCGGCTAATTCGTTAAAAATTAGTCACCACGGCTGTTTTCTTTTAATCGCAAACAGTATGAAATACAGATAGAATAAAATTCCTGTGTTAAGAAACATTTCAGTATCTCAACTGTTACGGCGTCAAGTCATGGCCGGCACGCCAGTCGGAACGACAAAGAAGAGAGGGCTGTGAGGATTGACCGACCTCCCTCCCAGGACAAGGCGACAGCAGCGGCTCCTATGTGAAGAGGATATAAGCGCCGCGCCCGCCTGGTGACGCTCCACTTTGATACGAGCGTCAACGTTAGCGACGCATCGTAGCACCGATCATTCGGTATAAGTACAGACTTGTGGTTGTCTATTGTGAGGAAGATTGATTATTTCGTATGTCGCCCCCTTGCTTGCGCACCATCTTACAAAGTTAAGTTTTGTACTTGTCTTATTGTAATAAAGCTCGTTAATACTAGTCGTTTGTTTGTCTAGCGAATCGAGTAGGCAGGATTCCTAGACACAACATTAACAAGTAGCAAAATACATATACAGCATATTTTTCGAGAACTGTGTTTCAGTCGGAAAAAACAATCAGCTCAGATTTACTGAAACCTAGAACTGTGTTGATGCTTGTTGCTGATGGTTTTCTTGAGTTTATTTTAGGATTTCTATTTATAAAACCAGATACCTAGTCTTCTCCAGCCATTTTAGTAATTTTATTTAAATTACGATTAAGACCTAGTACTTCGGCAAGGTCGTAGGCAATTCGCTTCAACTCAGCCATCGAAATGCCACACAATAATTGTACCAATGTAGTTTAGTAATTGTTGTTCAAGAGTAAAAACAGATCTTCTAGCAAGCAAGATTGTCTGATTTTAGTTGATCATAAAATGTAATTTTTGTATGTTTAGCTCCTTTGATACGCTGTTCAGTGAGCTCCCTGATTTAACCAAGCTTAATGCATTTTTAGCTCTTCTTCAATTCCTTTAGTCCTATGTGATTTTCTTTTTCGTGCCCTCGCCATCCGAAATTAGATATAAGACCTTACTAAACAAATTTTTTTCTTAAGTTTGAAGACTGGGGAAATATCGACTTCCTGTAGACATTGCCCTATATCTGTCTGTGGGTATTACCCCATCACACATAATTGTGGAGACCAAATTTTAATGACTTTGCTAATGCTCTGAAAGTTATAAAACCCATGTTAACAGATGCACTAGTTAAACAAGTACTGAAACGCTTGCCTCAGTTCAAACTTAACCAAAAATAACATCGAAATTTAATTTAGCGCCGCAAAAAGACAAGAACTCGTCGCCTCTGCACCACTACCTACCACTGACCATAGCGCTACTCAGCTGAGAAAGCTATGCTGTCGGTATTCCTCCGATGTCCCTATTTCTTTGATGCCGACGCGCTTACTAAATAAACCTGTGACGAAATGCACCACTCTTATTTGGATCTTGCCCCTCTTATTAATCCTACCTGGTACAAGTCCCAGATCAACAAGGACTACCCGAGTCAGTGTTACATGCGCTCGGGGAATTTAAATGTCTTAGTTCTCGTGATACTACGTTGCGTAATTTTAGAGAACCTATATTCGAGGAATAGCATCTCATTAGGCCGAAAGCGAAGGTATACGGAGAATACGACAGAAAATCTTTAATACTTGTACGAATTACCCTGCGCCACCCGCCGTACGACGACTTGCAGAATATACACGCAGATGTAAAAATGATCGAACAAGCGACATGGTTTGCATTTAAATACGAATCTTCCAATGAAACTCAATCTGGCATCTGATCTTCCTAAGACTAGTTTCGTGTGGTCACTGGATTTTAAGTCGCTCCGGAAGCATTCTCGGAGATGTTTTGCGGTTGCTACAGCTCCAAATGACTTATAAGCAATAGCATAATGGAATATATACACAGAAGAGCCGACATAACTACTTGTTTAATAGCTTATTGTTCCACCTTTGAAACGCAATGCAGCAACAATTGTGCGTTGTACGGACTCGACTAGACCTTTGTAGGTTTCCGAAGGTTTTTGACTACGGATCTCTACGCACAGGTCACGCAGTTCACGCACATTAAAGGACGGTGGTGTGTAGGTGCGGAGTTGGCGCCCCAGATATGTTCAACCGGGCTAAAGTCGTCAGGCTCTGAGCACTATACGATTTAACTTCTGAGGTCATCAGTCCCCTAGAACTTAGAACTACTTAAACCTAACTAACCTAAGGAGAACACACACATCCATGCCCGAGGCAGGATTCGAACCTACGCTGTTCCAGACTGTAGCGCCTAGAACCGCTCGGCCATAAAGTCGTCAGATTAGGCAGGTATTACACTAACAAATTTCTTTGTCCAATACCTCTGTCAAAATCTTTGACAAAGAAATTCGATGGTTTAATAGGGAACTTTGTCAAATGTCGTCAAATATTTGATAAAATCTAGGGTCTCGCTGTAGATTTGATCGAAGAAGTCGCTTGTCTTCTGTTCACTGCTATGTGACATGTTACCACGTTCTGCAGCGTTCTGTCATCTGTAGTGTTTTTATAAACATTGCCGGTAAATACAATTGGTGTGTACCGAAAACTACAAAATTAATAGAAATGTATGAAGCTGATGAGGCGCTTTACAACGTGAGGCACCCTGAATACAAAACGAGATTAAGACGATTGGCGACCTGACCTAACCTAACTCTCTCCTGTAGCAAGGAATCTGAGTGTTATAGTGAGCCTGTTTTCTGCAGATATAGCTGTTTTTGAGTGAGTATTGTGCTTTGTGATATGAGGATACACTTCGCTTCACTGAGCACATACAGAAATATATGCTCATCCATTCTTAAGTAATTGATGTACGATTAGACGTCCTCCATTATATGCTCACGTAACTGCTGCGGTTAATAACAAGTAGTTGTTGTCAGCCATCTTGAACTTGACAAAAAATATGATGACAGTGTAATATTCCTTTTTAGCGCCACGTCAAAGATCTTTGTCAAATATATTTGACGAATATTTGATCACATCTTTGATCACATCTTTGACAAAGAAATTTGATCGTCTAATACCGGCCTTAATGCCCTGACCAAGACATCAACGTGAGTTAACTATCGTGCCCCTCAAACCACTGCACCACGATGCTGATTCTGGAGTTGTGACACTGGCAGTTATTCTGCTGGATGGCGCCATCGCAGTAGAGGAAGAAATCCAGCATGAAGGGATGCAAGTGGACTGCAATAATATTTACATAACCCACTGTTGTCATGGATTACCGCCTCAGGTCTCACAGAAGCCAAGATCAATGACCCCCGTAACATACTGCCATCACCGGCCTGCGTCCGTCGCGCTGTCCATTTTTCGAGCCTGTATGACGCCGTACCCGTAGGCGACAGTCCAAATAGGGTAACATGAAACGTGTTTCATCCTATCACGCGACACGTTTCCATTGATCCATGGCCCAATCTCCAAGATCACGTGTCCACTGCAATCGTAATTGGCGCTGTCATTGGGTCAATATGGGAACATGTAGGAGACATTAGCTGAGGAGTTCCACGTCCAAGCACGTGCGCTGAGCGGTGTTTTCCGAGGCACTTATCAGTACCAGTTGTTTAGTCCGTCGTCAGACATGCCACACATCGACACCTCCCCTCCCTTACAGAGCAGGCAAGCCTCTGATCTCAATGTTCTGTGACGAGGCGTGTGCATCCCAACACCTCGTCCCCTGCTCATAGTTTCACCATCCTTCAACCACTTCCAGTCGATCCTCAAGACAGTAGCACGCGAACAGCCGATCTGCATCCCCGTTTCCGAAATGCGCCCTAGCAGGCTCAAGACCGTAACAATCTGCTCTTTGTCAAGGCCGCTTAAGTCAGTAATTACCGTCACAAGTTTTTTGTTCCAGTCTTTTATCACAATATCAATTCTTTTGGCGATGACCGGTTTCAGCCCGTAATGACCATCCTCGGATGTTTTCTATACCATGTCCTAAAGTGATAAGGCCATAATGGCATCATCAAAATATATAAATATGAGGGTAATCCTAAAAGTAAGGTCTATTTTTTATAAGTACATAGACCAGTTTATTTCTACAATGGTTTACATCAGTTTACAGCTTGAACATTTAGCTATTTTTCGACATAATCAACGTTTCTATCGATGCATTTTTGTATGCCCATGTCATACCAGTTCGCCGCCATGCTGCTCAGAAAGTTATGAACCACTTCTTTCACCTCGTCGTCGGACCTGAATCGCTTTCCAGCCAAATGTTCTTTTAACCTAGGAACATGTGATAGTCACTGGGCGCAAAGTCAGGACTATAGGGTGGGTGGGTGATTATGTTCCACTGAAACTGTTGCAGGAGAGCAACGGTTTGCCGAGCGATGTGTGGGCGAGCGTTGTCATGAAGAACGTGTACGCCCTTGCTCAACATTCCTCTTCTTCGGTTCTGAATTGCCCGTTTGAGTTTATTCAGAGTCTCACAGTACCTGTCACCGTTAATTGTGGTCCCAGCTATTCAGCTCCGAACGACGAGGTGAAAGAAGACGCTCATAACTTTCTGAACAGCATGGCGGCGAGCTGGTATGATATGGGCATACAAAAACTGCCACAGCGTCTACAAAAATACATCGACAGAAATGGTGGTTATGTCGAAAAATAGCTAAATGTTCAGGGTGTTAACTGGTGTAAATCATTGTAGAAGTAAACAGGTCCATATACATATAAAAAAGTAGGAGACCTTACTTTTGGGATTACCCTCCCATAGATCTAAAATAAGGTGTAGAATAGGCCACATCGTCCACACACTCATTATTACATTATTGAGATGCAATAATGATTGTGTGGACGATGTGGCCCATTCTACACCTTATTTTAGATCTACGTGACGATTTTGTGCTGATTATGTGTTTTGACGATGCCATTATGGCCTTATCATCTTAGGATATGGTGTAGAAAAGATCTGAGGATGGTCATTGCGGACTGAAGCCGGTCATCGTCAATAGAATTGATATTGTGATCAAAGGCTTGAATAAAAAAACATTTGACAGTATTGGATCACAGCTCGTATACGCAACTATGTCGCAGCTAGTGAAAGTAATTACCGTATTTGTGGTCCGTATGGTTGCTAGAATGATGCTCCGTTCGTCTCTGTCCCACTTGTATAGCGCGATTTTTTTTTTTTTTAAAGAAAGTTTACAAACTGACATGGCACGTCGGGCATACAACAAAGGTCAGTAATCACATAAAACTCCACGGGGCCACGAGAGGGCGTAGCTATATAGAAACGGGCGGAGCGCACAGAGACCAGCGCCATTCATGCCTCGAAGCATTGGGACTAACATGGCTAGCTACACGTAGCGCGAAATGGCTGAGGTGCGTTGGATTTATGGCGGGGCTAACTGCAGTCGACGAGAAGCCGTGTTTATTTATTCGCCACCCTGCATCACCGATTGTGCGGAGCCGGCTCTTGCCACGTGCACAAGCCGGATGCTGGTCACCAACGATCGACACAGACAGTTGTGGCCGGAGGAAGCGTTCTCGAAAGGGTGCAGCGTACACAACGAGTATCCTGCGCCACTGAAATCTCCCAACCCTCCGACTGGCGTATTGTACAGGACGAAAGACTGTATCTGTTTCACTTTCAACGCATCCAAGCATTGCGCATGGGATTTGCGAGATTATTTCTGTAGGGATCCGATACAGAGCGAATGTCCTCTTCACTATTAAGGCTGCGTTCTCAATGTGTGATGGACGTTCATAGCCTGCACACGTGGACGGATGTTAAACCATACGCTACACATACGCATGCCTCACAACGCAACTTTAACCGTAACTTGTGGGCTGGCATCGTCGGCGACTCTCTAATTGGGGCGTACATTCTCGCGGACTGACTTACGTCGCACGTGTCTCGTATTCCCGTGGGATGTTGTGCCGGACATGCTGATGCTACCTGTTCGTTGCCGCATTCGATTTCAGCACGACGCAGCCCCCGAGCATTCCAGCAGACAGGTGAGGGCACATCTGCAGGCAACCTTTCCCTGCCGCTGGATTGGTCCGATTGGTCACGATGGGCCAATCGCATAGCCGCCACAATCACGCGATAGGTTGTTTCCTGTGAGGGTATATGAAGGGCCTTGTGTACGAAACGCCAAAGGACCTAGGGACAGGATTGTTGCGGCAGCATGCCGTTTTCTCGACAGGCTGTTTTCGTGATACATCTTAGAGAGGGTGTGCGATTCACTGCAGCATAGATTATCAGCTGTGTCTCGATGCGTCAGGACAAAACTTCGAGCATCTCTCATAGCCGGCGTCCGATTGTAGTATGTGACTAAATAACTGCAACGCCATTTAGTAGCCCCGAAAGGCCTTCACGACCCCAGTTCCTACGTGATTACTCATTCTCGTTGTATGGACGATGTGCGATGTCAGTTTGTATTTTTTTTATTACCTTTTACACTTTCCTTACCGTGTCACACGCTCGCAACACCGCGAGGCGGCATTCAAGTCTCGCTGTTAGGAATGCTTGTAATGTTTTGGCTCATGAACGTATATACATCATGTACAGTATAGGCGCTGTAATATTTCCTAGCGGAAGTCTCAAAGTTAATTTTATATCTGAAGATTTAGTCCCCATTAAGAACGACGACTGGAGCTCTGCTGGGAATCTCACAAATCTAATCACGCAGTTAGTCTCGTATTCCTTAACATTCGTCATCAAATAACTAATGTGATACTACTGCCGTATGCTACCAACATTAATAGTCGTGGAACAGAATACTAACCACCAGATAGAAGAGGAGACGCCGAGTATACACGATGAACGAGAACACGGTATTCTTAGCATAGAGCAATGTTACATAATATTGTTACGAGTGTAATAATCCACTTAACACACAACAAATTACCACCGCCTTTTCGTTAGAAGATGTGGGAGACTGAAATAAAGCAGATTTCACGAGCGCTAATGTAGTATTTGGTGGTGTGTTACGGTCATAGGACCCTATTCTACACGTCACCTACTGTTTCCTTCACAAGCATCAAAGTGTGCAACGTGAACTTAGAAATGTCCTGCATAAGTTTTGGCGTGGGGTCAAGAATTGCCTCGCGTGTTCCTACATTTCTGCGGAATCCAAACTGATATTCCCCGGGGTCAGCTTCTACCAGTTTTTCCATTCTTGTGCAAAGAAGAATGGAGGGGGCACGAAAGGGAAGCAAGCAGTGGTTGAGAAGTGAGAGAGACAAGGTTTGTAGCCTATCCCCTTTGGTATTCAATCTGTACATTGAGCATGCAGTAAAGGAAACAAAAGAAAAATTTGGTGCAGGAACCTAGTTCAGTGATAAGAAATAAAAACTCTGAGGTTTGCCGGTGACTTTGTAATTTTCAGACAGCAAAGAACTTGAAAGGAACGGACAGTCTCCTGAAAGGAGGATGTAAAATGAACATTAAAAAAAGCGAAACAAGGGTAATGGAATGTAGTCGAGTTAAATAAGGTGATGCCGAGGGAATTACATTAGGAAACGAGATACTTAAAGTAGTTGATAAGTTCTGCTATTTGGGCAGCAAAGTAACTGATCATGGTCGAAGTAGAGAGGATATAAAAAGTAGACTGGCAATGGCAAGGAAAGCGTTTCTGAAGAAGAAAAATTTGTTAACATCGAGTATAATTTAAGTGTCAGGAAGGCTTTTCTGAAAATTTCTATGGAGTGTAGCCATGTACGAAAGTGCATCATGGGCAATAAACAGGTTAGACAAGAAGAGAATAGCGGCTTTTGAAATGTTATGCTACAAAGAATGCTGAAGATGACGTGGGTAGATCACATAACTAATGAAGTACTGAATAGAATTGGGAAACAAAGAAATTTGTGGCACAACTGACTAGAAGAAGGGATCGACTGGCAGGACACATTAAGAAACATCAAGGGATCACCAGTTTAGTACTGGGCGAGGGGGATGCGGGGGGTTAAAACTGTAGAGGGACACCAAGAGTTGTATACAGCAAGCAGAATCAGAAGGATATATGTTGCAATACTTACTCTGAGGTGATGAAGGTTGTACAGGATACAATAGCATGGAGAGCTGCATCGAACCAGTCTTTGGACTGAAGACAATAACGACATGTTGTGATCGGAATAGGTCGAAACAAATGAGATTTATTCAACGATTGGCAAGTATATGTATCGCTGCGAGGGGATGTCTGGAACTTTTCGTCCAATGGCACCGTAATTCTGCCTAATTTAGCAGCCACTAACAGACAAAGCACAAACCGTGTCAATTTCGTGTTTGGTAAGCGACGTTTCGTATTCCTCTGGTAACTGATATTAGCAACGAAACTAGCTGATACAAAAAAATCCCCGTTTCGCGCACAACGACGAATAGGGTGAGAGGTTGAAAAATCAATTTCAAGAGTATGGGCCTTGACACACACACACACACACACACACACACACACACACACACACTCACACACACACACACACACACAACATCGGATCTTTTGGGAGGTTATGCACTGTAGGCGACCAGGTCATTACTGCTTGGGGACTGATGACCACAGATGTTAAGTCCCATAGTGCTCAGAGCCATATGAACCATTACTGCTTCATTTTTTTTTTAAGGGGAATTAACGTTGCGCCGACGGTGAGGTCACTATAGACAGCAATAACCTCACGTTTTAATTTTAAAAAAGTTTGGGGGAGGGAGGATTTGTGATTTAAAGCATGTTGTACGTTAGTATGTTATGAAAGAAATTACTTGGCTTGTAACTGCAGTGCATGTTGCTAACGGGGCACATAAGTTCTGTATTCGTAATTCACTGTTGGCACTACACATCATCGCTGCTAACGGTCGCCAAAGCCAAGGCTTTCCATGGGATTGCCACAGGGTATAGCGTGATTCACAACTCCAAAGTCTCCAGTCAGCCACTGTTCAGTGACGTCCCTTTTGCACCATGTCAAGCGTCGCTTATTAGCACTGACTACAGAAATGTGTGGCCTACGAGGTACTGCACTGTAGCCCATTCTTTTTACCTTCTTTCAAACAGTCATTATGCTAGCTGGACTGCTGGTTGCACTTTGAAAGTCTAGAGTGATTCCTTCCGCTAATTTAATGCGATTTTTATAACCACCTTCCGCATAGCCTTCCCTAACGAAATCTGAACTGATACAATGATAGTGATGTAGTACCTCCACACGTAATTAAATTCAAGGTTGACTACATGCGCTATGGTTGCCCGTCAGTTAACCAGTAACAAGAAAAATTAGATATGGTTTCCTTACTACAGGTTTGCAATACCTGGCATACCTGTAACGTCAAACGCCAACATCCACTAACAAAGGAAGAGCAAATATACGCACTGAAAGACCCTTACGGAAGTGTAATTCATCCACAAACGAAGTAGAGAGAGGGGTAGAGAGAGAAATCATGCACATAATTTCCAAGGCAAATCGAGAGAGAGATATTTCGCCAACATGCGTGTAAGACGTACGTATACGGAGACGTACATAGCGTCAGACCTTGGGGCTAACGCCTGGGAATGGACTAGAAAGGGGGCAAAAGTGAACTGGTACACTAGGTATCTCCCATCACACACCATACGGCGGCTGCTGCAATGTACCTATGTAGATATCGACACGAATCAGGGTGATCATACGCTGCTTCATTTCGTTGTCTTCGATATTGCTCCGTACGCGCAATTCACGTCATTGGAAGAAGAGAAATTTCGCCGGTCTTAAAATTCCGAAAGAAATGTAGATTACACTGTAATTTCAATAGTTCCCCTGCTACACATCCGGCGTTGAGTAACTATAAAATCGATGAATTTATAGCCCATGCGGAGAGTCATTCAGATGAAGACAGGTTTATGCCGTTGCTGGGTAATTATCAAAATTGATACTCTTTGCGAATCGCAGCTGTATAATGCTAAAAATCTCCAATACAGCCTTCGGGTTTGTGCAGACACTATATACAAGAACATTAACACGGCCATTATCTCGTTATGATTGCCCCATCTTTATTTATACATTTAATACCTTTCTGCTGACTTTTATAACAAATAATTTAAAAAAAAGACACGCTATATCACTGAATGGATTCTCTGCCAGGGCTTGGCCGAACACCAGAATAATGGCAAACAAGAGAAAAATTTCTTGGTGTATTACAAGTTTTATTTGTCCACGATTTTTTTTTCTTACGTTCTTAGCCCAACAGAAGGTGACTTACGCTCGCAAGTGCTGTTGACACTTGCGCACAAAAGCAATTGATATGGTAGTGTCTATGATAAAACTTACTTAAAAAGTTAAATTCTCAAACACGATACAAGATGACAAACCACCTAGCAAACGCTATTTGGTTTCAGAGTGTGTGTGTATATATATATATATATATATATATATATATATATATATATATATATATATATAGATAGGTGCCGTATCACAAAATTTATCTGCATTGGCGTTATGATATAATAATGCATGCAAACTGCGTACAATAACTACCAAGCTCATATCGTACACACCGTGAATGATACTGGTATCGCCTGTCGAACGCTTCATGGTTGCTGTAGTTACGACTGCGTGTGTACAGACGCCGACGGCTAGCGAGCGCTCTTCAGGAGACGCTCCTGTACTGTTCCGCAGATTCCATGCGGTGTAGATCGGCCGTCCGTCCTCACCGGGTCGATTCGTATCGCGTCAGTCAGCGCTTCCCCGATGTCTGTCCCATCTACATTTCGCATTTTTGCTGTGACCTTTCGCTGTTTACACTATGACCATCACTAATACGACCTTTCTACAGCCACAGTCACTATTGTCGTTACCACGAATATTACTAATTATCGTAAAAGTGGAGACAACAACGAAGCGCGCACCCTTCATACTTCACAGAAGGGATGCACAGTAATCTGGATTAACGAGACACGACGAGAATAAATCTCCCTGTCAGTTACTACAGGAGAAAGCTAAACAATTAACAGTCTAACTCAAAATTCCTAAAATTCATTTCTCATTTGTGCCCAGTCATTGGGTCTATACACTTCGGTAAGACTTTCAATAATGAATTTTGGAAAAGGTGCTCATAGTTACTCCACCAACCATTCCTGTCTAGCATGACTTAATTAGTTTATTTATTCATCCAAGGATCGTCTCACACTTCGGCAAAATTTGACATCTCATCTTTATTCACTTAAATGTCAAGAGGGCATAACGGCATATTTTAACATTGTGTGTTGTTTTACAACAATACGTTTCTCAATTTAATATAGCGGATACCGCAAAACGTTTTGTTTCTTGGGCTGGGGGGAAACACGAAAAGCGAATCTTAAACCATGACTACATTACATCAAGAGCAGGTGTAGTAGGGAAATGTTTGCTCAATATGAGCCACGAACCATGCAATCTATTAAATAAAGTGACCCATTTCACATGAGCATGACGAGAGAAATCCTAACACATGAAGCCTAACATTTTCGTAAACGACAATGATCCATGCAGGTTACCTGATAGTCATTACTTTTCTTTCTGCCGATCAATATCTTTCAGCTGAGGCTATGTCGCTATGTTTACAACAACAGTTTTAAATCGGATACGGCTTTTTTTTCCCAAGGCAAGCTAACTATTAATTGGAATTCGTCTTAACTGGTTATCAATCCCGTGCATTCAGTGTTCGAGTTCCAAAACCCTACACACACTACATATTTTGTTGTTAACATGTATGAGGAGGCAACTTTGAATATGTTGTCGATAAGATAATTAGATACAGATGTTTGTAACAACGAAGCCTCTCACAGGGCTGATCATTTCTGGTATTACCACAGTATAACTACGCTATGGTAGGTCAAATATAATTGAAATGCATTAAAAGAAAATGCAGTGTTAGGATGCCACACACAGCTTTTATTTTGTCGAAATGCTCCATAAAATACACGTCTTTTCCTCCGGCAGTCTTCACAAGCTACACGTGACGTTGCAGACCGCCACTTACCTCAGTCGCCTGGCCAAACACTAAACACAAATTTTCACTACCGGTGAGTAATCACAAGCAAAATCCATCTGCACTCGCATCCACATTGGAAACTGAAAAATATATGGGAGAGTTGATGGTATCGTTTACAGCTGTACAGAAAGCGAGGAACCATTTGCTTCCTTCACGGGCGATTTGTTTACACCACCGCAATTTTTCCACTTGAAGACTATTATTGTTGATATGACAGACATCAATTACATTCGTTTTGGGGTATTCACTGTTTACCAGTTTCGGATTCTGACTGATTCTAGCTGTCAAATAAGTTAGGTGGATATTTTTTATCTGATGATAAAAATAAATCCTACGGGAAAAAGACAACTACAGCAACAACTACAATGAGAAACAGATAAGTACTCACGTAATTTACGGGATTCTCTAGCTTCTGGGGGCACGACACACTGGGCGACCCTACCTTTTACAACATGACAGGCGCTGCGGCATGGAAATTTGAGAGAGATCGCTTACTTTCAACGGTAAGAAAACTCGAATCATCAATTGCAGAAGATTTGCCGCCTGTACTAAAGGTCACGCGCCTTTGCGAGCGAATGCTGAAGCGGTATTATCACGACGAACACAACCGCATTCCGAAACACGAAAAACCGAAAACTTCACAAGCGTGTAGCGATCGTGCCAGCCAACAAGCGTTTAAGTAATCGATGCCTCAAATCCTGCAAGCGGACGTGACGTCACGTGTTGTTGGTGTCTGTGCTGCCATCGCGCGGTAGCCTATGGAACGACTTCACCTCTGTTTCTAAGTTGCCGATTAGATGGCGATGTGGTGCAATGTCCACGATTTTGTTGTCGGAGAACGATGACAGCAGTGAAAGGAG
This sequence comes from Schistocerca gregaria, assembly GCF_023897955.1. NCBI lineage: Eukaryota > Metazoa > Arthropoda > Insecta > Orthoptera > Acrididae > Schistocerca > Schistocerca gregaria. Next base: position 280,406,634 of record NC_064924.1, on the reverse strand, counting down.
GCGATCTTAAATCTTTATTCTAAAGCTGAATACTGCTGATATGTCTTGCTTAAGCTTCTCTCATTTGAGTCTTTTTGCTATGTGATGGCCAAACTGGTTCCACTGCAGGCGCAGGTTGCAGCTGTATATTAGGCCCAACAGTTCACGCAATGCTGACCGACGGTTGCCGAAAAAAGTCATAGATAGATAGCAGCTCTTCAACGATGCCGGCAACCATCAGTGAGCATTACGTGATCTATTGGGCCTAATATGCGAATAACGGAAACGAAATATGCTTTCTTTGTATAGCCGCCAACAGCCCTTCTTCATTGGGACAAGTGAGATAAAAATACATCTAATAAATAAAATCTATTGCTCTTAAGGCGTATTTATTTTCTGCTAGTCATTTACTTATTGTGATGTTCATTTGTCATAGTTTGTACCTAAGGAATAAAGAAAGCATAGATAAATAACCATCCTGCAATAGTGCCAGTGGTGTCCGTTATCAGCAACATCGATCAGCATCGCGTGAATCGCACCAGAAACTTTTAAAACAAATTGCTGCCAAAATGCTTCAGGCAAGACAACCGTATTTGCATCATCACCTTGACACAGAAGTTAAGTTTGCTACCGAACAAGTTATTGCTATGGTAGCGCAGTGGTTGACATACTGAATTCTCATTACAGTGAAACGCAGTTCCAGTCGACGTGCAAATGTCAGGTAGTTTCTTATGCAATACCACGGTTTATTCCTTCTCCCAATCTAGCTAATGCCCCCATCTTTTGATGTCGAAACGTTAAAACTAATGTTATTTTCTACACTTAAATTGTCCCACCCATTAACAATTGCTAACGAACTCACTGCCGAAAAGGAGTTTCGTTCGTAGCATAACAAAGATCAAATTAAAGCAGTATTAGTTACCAACGTAACCAGAAATCACAGTAGGTCTACTACAATGGATATTATACCACAGACTTCATTCCTTCAAAAAATAAATTAATACGAAACTGAAAGCTATCTTGCAATATCGCAAAGATGGTGCAATATTCATAAATATGCAGGGGAGAAAATTTATTCAGAATCACACATAAGACATTTAATTACATTGGTAATCAACATGGTATACATTTAATTACACTGGTAAGCAACATAGCATACTTTGTAGTCTTATGTTGGATTTTTTTTGAAGTGTAGAGTAAAGAGTTGTGTGGGAAGAATTACTAACAAATGAAACAAAGTACCAAATAAAAATTGATGAAGTACTGCGAACAAAGAAATTAAGAAGTAATCACTGTTGCTCCTCCTTTTCCTAACTCCGTTAAGATTCCTGTCATTTCTCATATCTTTACTCTGTCTCCTTGTTTCTTCTATCTCATTCCTGGATTATCCTTTCTTTAGTACCCAGTCCCTCCTAATTCAACCACACAAAAATTCTCAAGCTGTTTATTACACTTCTATAATGTTATCTATCACCACATGCTAACTTCCATTCCAGAATATTTTTGTATTCAGTGTGACTTTACAATATGTTTTTAGGAACTTGGTCATAACTTTAAGTCTCTACAGGTGAATCATAAGTTCTTTACTATCTTAAACATGACAGTCCAGTTGTTATATTTCAAGCAAAAAAAGTCTACTATGTACCAATGAGTAGTTGTGACAAAAATCAAACATTACCACTTACATCATTTGCCCATTTCCATGGGTGAAACTGACTTCCATAAATTCTCAACAGTATCAAGCCACCACTCTCAAGTCATTCTTACGCTACCTAAATTATATGATCCCAGCTTCTTCTAAAGATACACAGACCTAACCATCCTGGTTGTCAGGTGTTTGGTGGTTTCGAAACTCCTAATAAATGTGCTTTGCTTGGATAAACATTTGGTACATACTATCTGAAAACTTGACATGTTAGAGACACTAGTCATTTCTTGGATCATGTAAAATCTGTGGCTTGCCCCATCTAGCTAGTCAACATTGATGCCATCTCCCTGTGTGCCAATATTCCCAACATACATGAATTGTTTGTCCCTGTACAGACCCAGTCAATATCTACGAGGAATGAATAATCTGAGATCCTTTCTTCTGATCTTGGTCAATCCAATATGAATAGATAAAAATTTCATCTTTGAGTAGAATACAAACAAAACAGGAGATACAAATGCAAGGCTTCACAGCAATATGTACTGATATAAATTCACTTGAGCTTCAAGCCATTTCACATTGTTAAAATCTGTGGATTTTAAACCACTTGACATGTCTGGAAGCTTGAGAGAACTTTATCAAAATGGCGGATACAGCCAAAATAATCTGGGTGCTACCTCCTCCACTCTTAACTCAACCCTTCTGTAAATGACTTAAAATGGACCTTCCTAGTGTCCAGTATTATTAGCACTTTATCCGATTTGGACGATTGACAAAAATATCAACTATGGAGCTGAAGAGCCAACAGTAGCCAACTCAATTTTTACAGGTTAATTTTACTTACCCCTTTTTTCCTTTTGTCCCATTTTCCTCAATATTGGTCTGCAGCAACACGCTACTGCACTACGCACCAAAACCAACAACAGACACTGGTACTGCACTGTCAGTTTTCATATGAGTTACAATTCCTGCACCTCTAAAACATCACAATTTGTGGTAAATATGCCACTTTGAACAAAGATTCCATGCACAAACACACAGCCTGTCATACGACAGACTTATCTTTTCACAATCATTGCACTAACCCTGTTAATAAGCAAGTTTACATTGCTGTCTTAACCAGTCCTAAAACTATTTCGCCCCATAAAAAAATAATGAAGAGGTGTACCTCTCATGGCATACAGGGTGATTTTTTCCACTGTGTACAAACTCTAGGGACTGATCGATGAGAGGATACAGAACAAAAAAGCTCATATGAACTTATGTCCAGATATTCATGGTTTCCAAGCTAGAGACCATTTATTCAATCATACATTGCTACAGTGACTGTGGTGTAATACGTGCTGTACCATGCAGCCAAAGTTACAGTACATGTTGAAATTGATTGCCATATGCCTCAATGCATGTTCTGTGTCTCGCGTTCACTTCGGCCAGACTACATCTGATCAGTGTCAAAGGCAGCATGAATGAGCCAGTGTCTCCATGGGCTCTACATACATGTTCCTTTTGAGATGACCCTATAACTAGAATCGCACAGATCAAGATCCGGCGAACAAGCAGGCCATACAATTGGACCCTTCATCCGATTCATCAGCCAGCGAAGACACAATTGAGATGCGCCTGGCTTTAATGGTTAAGTGGGCTGGAGCACCAGCACGTAGCAGCCACATAACTTTTCGAATCATCAAAGGCACTTCTTCCAGCACGGGAGGTAAAGTCACCCACAAAAAAATGCCAATAGTTCCAGCCTGTCTGGCAGCATGGATAGAAGACTGGTCCCAAAATACGGTCGCCATTTATCCCGGCTCATGCATTCCAGCTGCACTGATGCTGATGTTTCGCTGTCACCATACTATGGGGGTTCTGCATACTATCCCACAGATGACTGTTATGAAAGTTGAAGATATCACTCCACGTAAAGGTGGCTTCATTTGTGAACGGGATGGATGAGAAACCTGGAATCGTGGTTGCCTAGTGAAGAAACCAGTGACAAAATTGCTCCTGATGTGGAAAGTCTGTCACTAGAAAGCCCTGCACACGCTGTAAGTGATAAGGGTAGTAACAATTGTCATGGAGAATGTTCCACATGATTGTCTAGTTTACCCTGTGCTGGTGGAACAACTGCCCAGTACTGACATGGCAGTCACCTTCCACAGTGTTGATCACATTTTCCTCAGAGTCTGGTGTCCGTTTCAGGTATGTCCTTCACGATTTCCTGCTTCCTGAAATGACGCTGTCTCAGACAAATGGTGGAACACTGTTGAAAATGTTGAATGCTGTGGTTGTTGTTAGTGGGGATAGATCTCTTGATAAACCCATGCTGCCCACTGCCCATTGCCATTTGCCTTTCGGTAAATAAACACCATGTCGGCAAGCTCTGGATTCAAATACAGAACTGTTGTGTACAATGCTGTATTACATCTAATACAAGGTGAGTTAGCAAGAGAATTGAATTGGATACAATATTACCAATTACTATGGCAGGGGAGGGTGCTAGGACATGACATATGAGGAACAGTACCACCCTCTAGGAGGAAACCAAGGATAACACTGTATGACTGAATAAATGGTCTCTAGCATGGAAACTATGCATTTCCAGACATAAGTTTATTAGACCTTTTTTGTTCCGTATCCTCTCCTCAATCAATCCCTAGAGTTTGTACACACTGAAAGAAAACACCCTGGATAATCTCGGCCTGGTACTTATAAACGTTCCACACTTCAGGGCTGGTTTTGCTGATACTGTCCTAAAATACACCTCATTCAATTTAATATTCTCTGCACTACATCCAGAGCATCATTTCTTCATCCTCCCAATTTTCACAAGATTTGGTTAAACTTTCACCCTTCCTCAGGTGTTTCCTTACTTAGTGGTACCTACGTTAAAGAGTGCATGAACCTATCCTATGCAATCACCAGCTATCACTGATGATACCCACATCATTGTAAGAATCTGTTTCATGAAGTGGAGGTCCACCTAAGCAACCACCCATACAATTTACTAGATGACGTACACTGATGTCCAAAATTAAAGCAACAAACTACTTTTTCCCCATCCTGTGTCTAATTCACGATATAATCATTTTCAACTGTAAACAGATGCCCACATGACTGTGTTCTACATGGAAGATGGCATTCTAGTCAATGAACAACCATGTCAATGACAACATCAGGGCACCTATCAGATGGAATAGTGTTTGCCATCTAGTCCCACATCCACAATCTCTGTGTACACAGTCACAGACGGTGCAGTATGGCACAGAGAAGGCGGTGGAGGGCAGTAGGAAGAATGGAAGCAGGACCGTCACAAACTGGTGTGGCCGTATGGCTTAATGTGAATCGTTCTGTTGCTTCTTGTATGTGGTGACAGTTTATAGAGACCAAAATTGTATCCTTAAGATCAGGGCAGGGCCAACCACATGTGACACCTGAAAGAGAGGACCATTATTTGGTTGTAAGTGCATGACAGTACTGCCTCAGCACAGCATGGCAACTGGCATCTGACTTCAAGGCATCCACTGGATAAGTTGTATTAAGACAAACAGTGTACAGAAGACTTCAGCAAAGTGCCCTTTATTGTTGGAGACCTGCTGTATGTGTACCTCTGACACTTCTCAGAAGGGAATGTCTGGAGTGGAGTCGTCAACATACCACCTGGACAGTCGAACAGTGGGCCTCTTTCTTTTCACAGATGAGTTCAGATTTTGTCTGGTGAGTGACTCTGAACCGATTCACATCTGGATGGAACATGGAACAGGATTTCGGGACACAGACATTGTGGAAACAGACTGGTATCTAGGAGGACCCCTAATAGTGTGGGCAGGGATCACTCTATCATTTGAATACCTCTTCATGAAATTGTGTGGGTGAATCAGCAAAGTTTAGCTGCTGTCAGGTATCACGAAGAGATCTTGGGATGTCATGTGTGGTTGTTGTGAGGTGCACTGAGTGCAGACTTTGTAACAGTTGATAATGCTCACCCTCATAGAGCACGGATGGTTAATGCCTTCTTGGAAATGGAAGATATTACACGCATGGTGTTGCCTGCTCACTCTCCCGATTTGAATCCCATAGAGCATGTCTTGAATGCACTAGTCAAATGGGATGCATCATGTTAGAATCCACCAACCACTCTCCGAAATGCAGGAAGAATGGAAATTACTGCATTACTGCTTCAATACGAGACTGGTGACAGCAGTCACAGCATGCCCCGTCGTTGTCAGGCCTGAGGTGGTCACCCCCCATATGGAGCACGTTAACCAGTTGTCACAATGTGTGTGCAAATCTTTTAAGTTAGAAAAAATGAAAAACATTTTTGTCAACCATTAGGCACATTGCAGCCGTTTACATTCTGTATTCTTCATGTTGTTTCTACTTTACTGTCATCCTTTTGAACTGTTTTGTGGAAAAATAAATGCAACCTTGAAAAGTTTCAGTTTGTTGCTTTAATTTTGGACACCAGTGTATATCTGCTCTGCAACACTACTGCCTACTATTCCACCACAAGAATCCTTGATTTTTCCTATCACTACCAATCCTTCAGAGCACAAGGGAAAAAAGGTGAAAAAGCAATGGACAATCAAGTATACAAAAGACCCTGGAGAAAAACTACAAAAGGCAATAATAAGGGTGTTTAGTGGAAGTTAAGATCTGATAGGTAATATTGCTGACATCTCCATTTCTCTAACCACGTTTTGTAGTTTTTGCCACGTTTAGATTCTCTTGTATATTCCTTCCTCAATTACTTTTTCACTGTTACCTTCCCCATTTTCTTACAGTTTTTGTTTCATTGATACATCTAATCGTATTTTGTCTTTCACTCATCAGACTCTCCTACCTGCCTTCTCATGTTTCCAAAGATCCCCTTTGCTAGCATCTTACTGTGAATGACCTCCTACTCCCATGGAGTTCTACATATTTATGCCTTTGTCCTGGGTTTAATAATTCATGAACAATCCCACTTTCTTTAATGCTTTTACTGGATGAAGGGATCACTGACTCCAAAAGCTAGAGTTTAAAGGAAGGAAAGTTACAGTTTAACATCCTTTTGTGGAATAAGCTGAGGAGGAACATCAACTCTGTGTCAGACAAGGACGAATGACAGAATCATTTCCGATGTTGTAGAAGGAACCACCCTGTCCTGTTATTTGGCTGAAGATATTTAGATAAACATGGGAAATTTCAATTAGTATGTCTGAATGGAGTAAATATGACTCCAGCTCACTGTTACAAGCCACATTAGAAAGAAAAGATGATTAAGATTTAATGTTTCACTGATGATGAGGTCATTAGATATACAGCACAAGTTTGGATATTGGGAGTAAATCAACATAGTTCTTTTTTTAAAAGAATCATCCCTGCATTTACCTCAAGTGATTTAGGGAAACCATGAAAAAGCTACATCTAGATATTGATCTGAGCTATCATCCTCTTGAATGTGACTCCACTGTCTTATCACTGTGTCACGTCACTTGGTAGGCCACGTTAGGGAAAGCTAGTTTGTGCTTTCTGACCTGATGTGATGATAATTTAAGTGCAATGAGAAATTCAAAAATTTACTTATTCCTGCACGACAAAGATAAACACAACACTAACTTTTATTTTTATTTTGGCTCTGTTACATAACCTTTTTCAACTTAATTTTTTCCTTGTTTGCTGAAACTGAAGAACAACTATCAATTCTAGTGGCTACATTCTAAAATCAGATCTGAGGACTGTGGCATAACTTACTAGTCAAGATACAAACTGTACTGTGACAAATGAGGGCTAGCACACTGTCATAGCAGTGAAGCTGGAGATTTCATGCCTGCCAAGGAAAATGTTTGTGATGCATTAGCCAGTACCAAATATCTATATGTATATGTCCTCTAGTTTTATAAGACACTCTGAGAGGCTGTTGGATTTATTTGGAGACAGTACCTTTTGAATGGCAGATTCTGATCTACATTACAGAAAAGTGTTAACGTGCAAATTTGTGTATAGTCCTGCAATCTGCATAACTTGATTTCTACAGCAATGAAAAATGCAGTTGAGTATGCTGCTAAAGACTATAATGTGACTTTATTAGCAGGAAAACAAATTCAGCTGAGACATATGATCAGAAGATGCCAATGAATAAAATGAGTGTCACAGCCAGATGCATTAAATATATTCTTTTAAATGAAGAAAAAACAAAATGTTAGCTCAATAAATATTCACCCTGCACCAGAGTATGCACTGACTTGAAACTTTCTGGCAGCTTAAAACTGTATCCTGATGCAGCATCCAGTTTTCATCTGCCAGTAAGTTTCAAAATATTTGCAATTCAGAGTGATTGCTTCACTAATGCAGCTCCCACAAGAACAGAACTACAATTTGTAACCTGATTCACTAATTTTGGCATAGTCCTTAGATCTGACATAATTTTTATATGGGAACTAGTTAACTGTTTTTCAAGTTTTGTGATTTAATTGTTAAAATAAAAAGAACAAATATATTAAAATACATACAACAAAGTAAAAACGTTTATTTATAAATTTACACATGCAAATGAACCTTGATATGTATAAATGTAGTACAACTCATAGTTACATGTAAGCTACTGTTATGTCTCCCTATAAACTCATTATATAGTCAAGTTATGGATTACAAATATCTTCCTTACATTCAGCAACAGTGGTACAATTAAGTTTTTCAATCATTCATCTCTCTTCCCACACTAGAAACTTCAACTTCACTTCCTTTGACAGTACATGTTGAAAATTTTACATCTGTAGAAGTAGAATTACAATGGAAAATGGTTTATTACTATTTTTAAGGCTTTTATCATGGCTATGGTCCAATAAAAATACAGAAATTAAAAGTAATTTTAAGGAAATGATTTATCACCATCAGTGTGGACCGTACCCTTCAGTTACAAATATTTACAAAAACGGCTTATAAGCAAGATCATGAATAATATCACTGATTTACCAATATAAATACTTTTGGCAAGTGAGATCAAAGGCAATACTGGGAGAGAGAATAAGTGCCCCTAACTACAGATGTCCCAAGACACTTTGATGCAGAAATCAGCATGATAAAAATCATGCAGTTTCACAATTATGGAATCAAAGATTTCTACAGTACACACCAGGGAGAGAAAGAAGTAACTGTGAAGGTGAAAAAAATTGTAACCCCCCCCTCTCCCTCTCTCCCCCCACCCCCTCTCTCCACGACAATTCATTTGCCTCTTACATCTTACAGAAACAATTTCCAGTTCCCAAAACTATATTCTGTTCTAATTTTTGGCTTTATCATAGTGTTTTAAAGCAATTTTAATATACATCTTTTTAATATAGGCATACTTTAGACATAAATCAAAACATAAATTGTGTAATTCTTCATCAACAATCAATAATAAAATATTATCAGTTTTAACAGCAATAAAATACATTTAAAATTTAAACTGTTAAAGTAATAAATGTAAAAAATAGCAATGTCATTAACATTATTATTGGATGTCACACGCAAATACCATATGTAATCAACTCTAGTATTTGCTTATAACAGCAAAAAAAATCTACCCTCTTATAATAACTCAAAGGATGCAGACCAAAATATAATATACACTTGGTCTATGTATATCTGATAAGTCACTGAATTCCATTATGAGCAATATGATCTCTCTCTCTCTCTCTCTCCCCTCAATTATTTATTGCATCTGTCCGCTACAAATGGTAACTTTGTACTACATATGAATATATGAGAGCTAAATGTCAATATGTTTTCTCAAAATTAGCATTCACCAAAAACAGGGAGAGCACAATATCAGTGTGTCTTAAAGAAAGAACTTAGAAAACATAAAATGGAAACTTATTAAACTTATGGAGCATATCACAGCAATAAGTTTTATCACATCATGAGACCAGAAATGTTGGAGACATACAAAAATATGTTATTAATGTACATTATTTAATCTAGCAACAGTAAGTGAAATGCCTGCTTATCAGAGTAAACACCAAATGGGCACAAGAACATATAATTTGTAGATCCAAATTATGGTAGATCTCAGGTTACACAAGACCCATTCCATCTGCATACACTTCGGCCTTCTCCCCAATGTAAGTCAAAATTCACATTTTATTTTCTGAAGCAAATATAATGTGGCACTCTAATGTTACAACAGTATGTAGTATTGAAGTGCATGTTAACAATTATAAAATGAACCAAGCATGCTGATGAATTGCTGTGCTTTTAAACCTTAGCATGGTGCAATCAGATGCTTCACTGCTATGTTCATAATAAAACCAGTGCTAAGCTGTTTCACTGTCGGAATCGTCATCAGTGATAACTGTCTTCTTCTGAAGTTTCTTAGAGCCCGTTGCTGAAACAAACAACACATTCATTAAAATCATAACTGTAAAATCACAGTATTTTTGCTGTTTTATACTTGTTTTCTCTTCAACTATGGAAGCAAAATACAATTGTATTTTCTCTTTCTAGTTGTCAGCCAATCCATTACTTCCCAAGCTACTGATGGAACAAGTCATTTTAGTTGACGTCTGTAGCCAATGAATCTCACTATTATGTACTTTTATCAAAAGCATAAACAATATTCCAGTTTCAAGGAAGTGTGTGTGTGTGTGTGTGTGTGTGTGTGTGTGTGTGTGTGTGTGTGTGTGTGTGTGTTCCAGCATGCACATGAAGTGACTTACGGAAACATGAGAACATCAACTATATTAAAAACAAAGATTCCAAGACTTACCAAGCGGGAAAGCGCCGGCAGACAGGCACATGAACAAAACACATAAACACACACACAGAATTACGAGCTTTCGCAACTGGCAGTTGCTTCGTCAGGAAAGAGGGAAGGAGAGGGAAAAATGAAAGGATCTCACCCGCCTAATCCTTCACCTATACATCGACTCGGCCAATGAACACACCCGTCAACTCCTATCCCAAATCAAAGTCCTCAATCTTTCCTCTCCCACATCCACACCGGCTGTACATAGCATCCTCCTACAGGCCAACCGCAAATTAGAACAACACGCCACCCTCCACCTCAAAAAACTATCCAATCTCCTGGTTTCCCACCTCCGGAAAGGCAACTCACTCACCCTCCACAACCTTTCCAACAAACCTCAACCTCCTCTCATTGCACACAGACCCAGTCTCTCCCATCTACTCAATCTCCCACTTCCAGCTCCACTCCCCCCAACACCTCAAAATTCTAGTCAACACAATCTGGAACCACAACACCCCAATTCAGTAGTTAACCTTTTCTCCAAACCCCTCTCCCAATCCGAAACCTCTGTCCTATCCAAAGGCCTCACCTTCAGCCCCACTCCCAGGTTCAACCAAACTGCCCTTGTCAAGGATTTACTGTCCTACACTTGTAGTCTCTGCTGGAAATATCACTTTGCCACGAAGAAAAACAATCCTGATCCCACTCCTAATGATCCAACTCCCCAAGACACTATCAAAATTGAACCCTGCCTGCAACAGTTCCGTCCTCCATCACAGCGGGACCCACCTCCTCTTCCTCAAAATCACCCTCTCCAAACCTTCCAGGAATTTCTCACTTCCAGCCTTGCCTCTCAATCTTTCTTGAAAAACCTTAATCCTACTCCCAACATCACCACAGCCGAATCCCAGGCTATCCGTGATCTGAAAGCTGACCGATCCATCATCATTCTTCCGGCTGACAAGGGTTCCACGACCGTGGTACTTGATCGTCGGGAGTATGTGGCTGAGGGACTGCGTCAGCTTTCAGACAACTCTACATACAAAGTTTGCCGAGGTAATCCCATTCCTGATGTCCAGGCGGAGCTTCAAGGAATCCTCAGAACCTTAGGCCCCCTATAAAACCTTTCACCTGACTCCATCAAACTCCTCACCCCACCGACACCTCGCACTCCTACCTTCTACCTACTTCCTAAAATTCACAAACCCAAACATCCTGGCCGCCCCATTGTAGCTGGTTACCAAGCCCCCACAGAACGTATCTCTGCCTACGTAGATCAACACCTTCAACCCATTACATGCAGTCTCCCATCCTTCATCAAAGACACCAACCACTTTCTCGAACGCCTGGAATCCGTACCCAGTCTGTTACCCCCGGAAACCATCCTTGTAACCATTGATGCCACTTCCCTATACACAAATATCCCGCACGTCCAGGGCCTCGCTGCAATGGAGCACTTCCTTTCACGCCGATCACCTGCCACCCTACCTAAAACCTCTTTCCTCGTCACCTTAGCCAGCTTCATCCTGACCCACAACTTCTTCACTTTTGAAGGCCAGACATACCAACAATTAAAGGGAACAGCCATGGGTACCAGGATGGCCCCCTCGTATGCCAACCTATTTATGGGTCGCTTAGAGGAAGCCTTCTTGGTTACCCAAGCCTGCCAACCCAAAGTTTGGTACAGATTTATTGATGACATTTTCATGATCTGGACTCACAGTGAAGAACAACTCCAGAATTTCCTCTCCAACCTCAACTCCTTTGGTTCCATCAGATTCACCTGGTCCTACTCCAAATCCCATGCCACTTTCCTAGACGTTGACCTCCATCTGTCCAATGGCCAGCTGCACACATCCGTCCACATCAAACCCACCAACAAGCAACAGTACCTCCATTATGACAGCTGCCACCCATTCCATATCAAACGGTCCCTTCCCTACAGCCTAGGCCTTCGTGGCAAACGAATCTGCTCCAGTCCTGAATCCCTCGACCATTACACCAACAACCTGAAAACAGCTTTCGCATCCCGCAACTACCCTCCCAACCTGGTACAGAAGCAGATAACCAGAGCCACTTCCTCATCCCCTCAAACCCAGAACCTCTCACAGAAGAACCCCAAAAGTGCCCCACTTGTAACAGAATACTTCCCGGGACTGGATCAGACCTTGAATGTGGCTCTCCAGCAGGGATACGACTTCCTAAAATCCTGCCCCGAAATGAGATCCATCCTTCATGATATCCTCCCCACTCCACCAAGAGTGTCTTTCCGCCGTCCACCTAACCTTCGTAACCTCTTGGTTCATCCCTATGAAATCCCCAAACCACCTCCCCTACCCTCTGGCTCCTACCCTTGCAACCGCCCCCGGTGTAAAACCTGTCCTATGCACCCTCCCACCACCACCTACTCCAGTCCTGTAACCCGGAAGGTGTACACGATCAAAGGGAGAGCCACATGTGAAAGCACCCACGTGATTTACCAACTGAGCTGCCTACACTGTGAAGCTTTCTATGTGGGAATGACCAGTAACAAACTTTCCATTCGCATGAATGGACACAGGCAGACAGTGTTTGTTGGTAATGAGGATCACCCTGTGGCTAAACATGCCTTGATGCACGGCCAGCACATCTTGGCACAGTGTTACACCGTCCGAGTTATGTGGATACTTCCCACCAACACCAACCTATCCGAACTCCGGAGATGGGAACTCGCCCTTCAGTATATCCTCTCTTCTCGATATCCGCCAGGCCTCAACCTCCGCTCATACCTCACCTGTCTTTCAACAACTACTTTGCCTCTGTACTTCCGCCTCGACTGACATCTCTGCCCTTACTCTTTGCCTTTAAATATGTCTGCTTGTGTCTGTGTATGTGCGGATGGATATGTGTGTGTGTGTGTGTGTGTGTGTGTGTGTGTGTGTGTGTGTGTGTGTGTGTGTGTGTGTGTGTACACCTGTCCTTTTTTTCCCCTAAGGGAAGTCTTTCCGCTCTCGGGATTGGAATGACTCCTTACCCTCTCCCTAAAACCCACATCCTTTCATTTTTCCCTCTCCTTCCCTCTTTCCTGACGAAGCAACTGCCAGTTGCAAAAGCTCGTAATTCTGTGTGTGTGTTTGTGTGTTTTGTTCATGTGCCTGTCTGCCGGCGCTTTCCCGCTTGGTAAGTCTTGGAATCTTTGTTTTTAATATATTTTTCCCATGTGGAAGTTTCTTTCTATTTTATTTACATCATCATTAATGAGAACATAAACTCTTACTTTAACCACTGAGGTACTTCACCTGTTCCTAGTTTGTGTAAGGCTCATCTGGGAAAGAGGAGGATGGATGAGTGGACTAAAGCATAAATGAGAATAAAAGAACAACAACTATGTATTTTACAGCCAATGGTACATGCTAAAGAAAGTGAAGAGAAGGACAATACCTAGCAACCATGTTTTTCATATGATGGGAACTAACACCCAGAGATGTCAACAAACAGTACCAGTATGACTGTTGTCCAGAATTATTTCCGAAGGGTGTAACATAACAAAAATTAGTGATCAGAATGTTATGTTAAAAGTGTTTCAATTGTCCTATAATGAACTATGATTGAGAGATGCCTTGTACTGCGTGGAGATAATGGAATTACACTAAGGTGACAAAAGCCGTGGGATAGCGATATGTGCATATACAAATGGTGCTAGTATTGTGAATTCAAGGTATAAAAGAGCGGTGCATTGGTGGAGCTGTCATTTGTACTCGTGTGATTCATTTGAAAACATTTCCAGCATGATAATGGCTGCACGATGAGAATTAACAGTAGTTGGAGCTCGAAACCTGGGACATTCCATTTAAGAAATCATTAGGGAATTCAGAAGTAACGAAGGAGAGTTTGACTGCAAGCTGTTGGCCAGACTGGTACATGAAGATGAAAGTGACTGACTTACTAGGCATTGATTGAATCTTAATAGTGGTAATTTTTAAGGGAGTTTGCATTCACACCGTCAGCATTTTAATAAAAATATAACTGTTTAGGCTAGCACCACTCCAATGTTATTCAGGAAGGATACATAAGTTCATGCAGACTAACACAGCATTCTCAGTGAAAAAACTGAGTGAACAACAGTATGAATTTCATCATCTACAAGCAATGGCCATGAAAGTGAATACTTTTATCAAATTTCATATCACCACCGCTACTTTGCATACCACACATTTTTCACATCACAGTTTTACAAAATATCTATAGTTCCTGTTTTCAGGTCTTCAGCATATCTGCCTTAGAATCTTTTTCCATTAGATTTCTTTCGAAGTCAACTTTCATTGATATAATTTTGTAGCTGACCAAACCATTTCTACTTAAGATAAAGAATAATCTAGAGTTCCCATATGTGTTGCTACTTAATTACATTTCAGGTTTTTTTCCCCTTCTTTTTCTCTGGATGACTGCTTTTGCACAAAGGACAGAGCAGAATAAGCTGCCAGTAAATCTTACATAGGAATGCTTCAGCTGTAAAATAAAGCAGCTGTGTTTACGGACAAAAATAGTTACAAAAATTTGCTACTGCTTTGATCTCGTTATTGTAAAATTCTTTTATTTTCTCTTTGCACAGAGTTATGGAGACAAAGCTGACACTTGTCAATGACTATACATGTACCGCCTGACCTAAGACAATATTAGTTGAATAAATATGTATGTTTACACAACAATTAATACTGAGAGCTGACTCATCCACCACGATATTCTAGATGAGATGGTACAATGACAAATATACTCACCTCACACCAATCAGCCTAGTACCCTGATTTAGATTGCACGTACTCGTAAAGTAGGCCAAAGACACTTTTTTTCCCTACCAAGCCATACCACCATATTTTCTGTAACATTCATTTGCTTTCCTTGTTCTCAAAGTGACTTTGATCCCCCCAATTTTATCTGCATTATCGTACTATTTATGGCATATTTTGAGTTGGTGTTTATTTGGCAAATTTTAGTAGCATTTTGTGATCATCTCCTCTTAATACTGTAAGTTCACACTCACTCTTTGTGTTACACACCTCACACCTAAACTATCAACAGTAACAGTATGTCCAACCTGTAATAAAACTGAAGTTTACTCACTTTCTACATGACAGATCTCTACATCAGCACCAGCACGGAAAAGAAAATCCAGCCAGACCTCCTGGTCTGGAGACAGACGGTCATTGGGGCCTTTCACTTCCACTATCTTGCACTGCATCAAAAAGAAATACAATACTACATAAATATAATAGAGCGAAACATTGGGAAAAATATATCTAAAAACAAAGATGATGTGACTTACCAAACAAAAGTGCTGGCACGTCGATAGACACACAAACATACACACCAAATTCTAGATTTAGCAACCAACGGTTGCTTCTTCAGGAACGAGGGAAGGAGAGGGAAAGACGAAAGGATGTGGGTTTTAAGGGAGAGGGTAAGGAGTCATTCCAATCCCGGGAGTGGAAAGACTTACCTTAGGGGGAAAAAAGGACAGGTGTACATTCACACACACACACACACACACACACACACACATATCCATCCACACATACACAGACACAAGCAGACATTTGTAAAGGTAAAGAGTTTGGGCAGAGATGTCAGTCGAGGTGGAAGTACAGAGGCAAAGAAGTTGTTGAAAGACAGGTGAGGTATGAGCGGCAGCAACTTGAAATTAGCGGAGGTTCAGGCCTGGCGGATATCGAGAAGAGAGGCTATACTGAAGGGCAAGTTCCCGTCTCCGGAGTTCGGATAGGTTGGTGTTAGTGGGAAGTATCCAGATAACCCGGATGTTGTAATACTGTGCCAAGATGTGCTGGCCGTGCACCAAGGCATGTTAAGCCACAGGGTGATCCTCATTACCAACAAACACTGTCTGCCTGTGTCTGCTCATGCAAATGGACAGTTTGTTGCCTGTCATTCCCACATAGAAGGCTTCACAGTGTAGGCAGGTCAGTTGGTAAATCACGTGGGTGCTTTCACACGTGGCTCTGTCTTTGATCGTGTACACCTTCCGGGTTACAGAACTGGAGTAGGTGGTGGTGGGAGGGTGCATGGGACAGCTAGAATTTTGTGTGTATTTTGAGTTTGTTTGTGTGTCTATCGACCTCCCAGCACTTTTGTTTGGTAAGTCACATCATCTTTGTTTTTAGATATACTACATAAATATTACCAGTTATTAAGGAATGGCATTCCTTTCATATAGCCAATTCATTTTCAAGGAGACAGTTAATAGAAAAATCTCTGAATGGTAAGAAATTACATCACACTTATTCATCAAGTATGAAATGAAGTTTCAAATTAATAATATCTGTTGATTTTGGGTACTTGGTGAAACTTTATTACATGGAAAAAAAAAACACTTACTTGGCACTGATTTCACTAATTACTTATTTTTGCAAACTAAATAATTAGTAAAACAAATAGCAAATAAATGTGATTAATAATTAAATTAAATAATAATTAAAAATTAATAATTTTTTCACCTTATAAAATAACACACAGGAAATTTCGTATATTTGTGAGAGAATTTGATTTGGATATACAACACTGAAACTAGTGTGTAAGTTTTGCTACTTGAGAAGCAAAATAACTGACAACAGCAAAAGTAAAGGGATATACGGGGGAGGTTCAGAAAGTGATGCACAATAACTTTTGTTTCTCCCCTAGTATTGCAGCTGGAATCTTGAAATTCAATGATGATATTGTTTGTGCTACAGAGGGTATTTTGTTTTTCTGTGGAGCTCTAGCGAGAGAAGCCTGAACTACAAAACAAAAATGGCACACACACAATCAACTTGTGACGAGCAGCGAATTGTAGTTCACTACTTGTGGGCCAGAGGACGTAAACCAAGTGAAATTCACAGGGACCTGCATGGCACGTATGGGGACAACTGGATAGTAGCAATGTCTACAGGTGATGTGCATTCTTCGAAGAGGACCATGTGAACATTAGGGATTTGCCATGCTCTGGGCAGCCGGTAACAGCTGCAACTCCGCAGCATGTTGGAGCCACTGAGGCAGCAATTTTGAATAACTGGCATGTGCAACTGCAAACTGTATCACAGCAGTTCAACATTTCCTAAAGTACATTGTATGATATTGTTCATAACACATTGAAATGTTGTAAAGTTTGAAAACTCATCCAGATCAAAATGTAAGTGTGTAACATGTGAAATCCAAAAGCAAAACTAGTTGAAACTATTAATTCGTTGCAAGAAATTGTGCGCAGATCCTTGGCAGAAAACAAAGTGTTAGCTGACAGACTCAAATGTCTTGAAAATGATCATAGAAAACTAAAAACCGCCGAGCACGGCGTAAGTGAATTCGACAGAAATAAAATGTACACAGTGACCGAAGATTCCGTCGCCATTTCAAGTTTTCCAACATTTTCTGGGTGTACCGGTAACACTAACCATAGCGCAATCACTTCGTAGTCTTTAGTAATAAATTCTCCTGCCTGCGGTAGGCCTATCTACAAAAGATCAAATCGTGCACCATCTGAAAGAAAAGCCTGTTATTAAGCAAAATGTGAAACCTCGCCAGCCAAAACCGTCACTCGTAAACAGAAGCAAGGTAAATTCAACATTCAAGATGACAGTTAATTTAACTAACACCACAAATGCAGCAAGAAGAATAAACATATGTTTAATGGGTGATAGTCAACTTAGAGGCCTTGCACACGAAATAAAAAGCGTAAACAGTGAAGTAAATGCTTCAGGTTTTATTAAACTTGGCACTCGTCTTGACCAAGTGCTTTCAACTGTAAACAGTATCTCTCGAAAGACAATGAAGGAAGACTTCATTGTAATATGTGGTGGTGCAAATGACGTCACACACAACAATAGTTTGCATGCTGTTAATGCCCTAAAATCTGCCCTAAACCATCTAAATGACTCAAACGTCATTGTTCTCGATATTCCACACGGGTATGACTTGCCTCAATTCTTGTGTGTAAACAGGGCAGTAGCATATACAAACAGTCAATATGCAGGAATTTGCAACCGTTACGCAAATGTACAAATGGTTAACTGCAACATTTTCGTAGAGATCTCTACACCACTCACGGCCTTCACCTCAATCGGCGTGGAAAAAGTCACTTAGTGTCCATTATTTGTGAAATCATCGTAAATGCTAGGAACAACGTGTACTCAAAACACACACATTCGAAGACTGAGTGCTCCACAACACAAGAAGACTGCAGGAATGGGTATAGACAGACGACATTGGACAAATGGCTGCTGAAAACACCAGGTAAAGCTGATTCTTCCCAGGCTCCCAGTACATGGAAACAGACCAACTTGAATAAATGGATAGTGAAAAATACCAAACCCACTCTGTCAACTGATATTTCTTTTTTAGGTAGGGTGACACGTCCATCAAGCGTTCAACAATCCAAACTCACTTTCAAATTAATTCAGCAGAACTTTCAAAGTCTTGACAATAACCACAACGAGCTGGATACCATTGCAGCAATTGATAACCCTGATGTTTTAGTTATAAGTGAACACTGGTACACAGATGAGCTAATTAGTGTATGTAAGTCACTTTCCATGAACTTTTGCTCTGCCTTCAGCAGAAAAGAGAAACTTGGTGGTGGGGTAGCTATCTTTGCAGCCAGTGGTAGTAATTATAGTGTAATAGATGTAAGTGCTTTCAGCATTGAGAGTGTAATAGAATTATCAGCAATTAATTATAAGTGGGGGAAAGAGAACTTAATTATTATAGGCCTATACAGACCTCCATCTGGTAGCCTAGATAGCTTCTTTGATGTTCTCAATGACCTGCTTGTTGACATTGACAATAAACATTGCAATAAAAATGGCTGGGTTAACATAATACTAACTGGAGATATAAACATTGACTTGCTGTCCAATGACTCTGTATCTAAAAAACTAATGCTAATACTAGCTAAATTTAACTTGACATTTCTGATAAACGAGCCCACTAGAGAGGTCAATAGTGTAAAATCATGCATTGACAACATTATAACTAACATGTCCCACTTTACATGCAGTGCATCAGTTCTGAAGCTTGCCATTTCTGACCACCACGCAGTACAGGTATTGATAGAAGCTGAAAATATTCATGTCAATACAAAAGAGAAACAATATGTGACAAAAAGAATGACCAATAACGAAAATGTTAAAGATTTCAACAGTTTGTTAAAAAGCTTACAATGGGGTGAAAAAAAAGCATTACTTTCAGGGAGTTTTCATCAGATTTTTATATTATTGCTTCAATGTCTCATGTCCAGAAATGACCTTTACAGTAAATGACTGCAAAAAGATAAAAAAACTGGATAAATCATGAAGTAAAAACAGCAAGAGAGAAACTTAGACTTTTCCAACATGCAATGATAAATAATAATAATAATAATAATAATAATAATAGATTAAAGGTAGAATTTAATAACTATAAGGATTACTATAAAGATCTTCTGCTAGAAACTAAAAGTAAATATGTAGCCACAATGTTAAGAAACTCTACTAACACAGGTTTAGCTGTTTGGAAAGTAATAAATAGCTTTAGGAATTGTAAGGACAGATCAACAAGTGATTTTACTATAAACCATAAAGGGCATATCATGAAATGTCCATGTCAGATTGCAAATGTTTTTAATGAGTACTTTTCTTCTGTTGGAAAATCTGTCAATGACCATATTAAGAATCTTCAGCATAGATATAGGGGCATTCCAATCAAACAAAGCATATACTTGGCCCCAACCAAAAACAAGGCAGTCAAAAACATAGTAATGTCATTAAAAAATACAAAATCAGCAGGCTATGATGGATTGTCTATCAGTACACTGAAAAGATGTATAGACAACATATCTGATGCCATGGCCATAGCAGTAAATGATGTAATTGCATCAGGTTGTTTTCCAGATAGTCTAAAGACAGCACAAGTAACCCCGATTCACATGAAAGGTGATAAATCTAAAATTGAGAACTACCGCCCCATCTCAATCTTACCTGCATTTTCTAAGGTAGTTGAGAAAGTTATTTATATTAGACTAATGACATTCCTGAGTCAACACAATTTAATATTTGAAAATCAGAGTTGGCTTTATGAAAAACAAGTCAACATCAGTAGCAGCAGCACAATTAATAGACAAAATAATAACTGCCATAGAGAACAAGGAGTATGTAACTGGAGTGTTCCTTGATCTTGAAAAAGCTTTTGATTGTGTCAACATCACCATATTACTTGACAAGCTGTGGAACCTGGGTATCAGAGGAAGTGGCTATAAGCTAGTAAAATCGTAGATGAGCAATAGAAAACAATTTGTCTTGCTTAAAACAAACAGTGGGTGTTACAAATCTAAAATTACAGATATCAAATATGGAGTGCCTCAAGGTTGTGTCTTGGGACCCCTTCTTTTCTTGATTTATGTTATTGATATACAGTATTGTTCTCCTAACTGTACAAAAATTTTGTATGCAGATGACACATCAATAGTGTGTAAACACAAAGACTATGAGAGTCTGGAGGTACAGTGCAACAGTGTAACTAATGAAATAGTCAAGTATTGTCATGAAAGCCATCTAAATGTAAGTGCTTCAAAGACTGCGATGATGGAATTTAAGACAAGGGAACAAATAGAATTTGACATGAAATTATCTATAGGAAATGCCATTGTAAAAAAGGAAAAATGGACAAAGTTCTTGGGAATTACAATCCAGGACAGCCTCAAATGGGACATGCATATTGATTCCTTAGCATGTAAGCTGTCGAAGAATGTGTTTACTATAAATATGATTAGCAAATATTGTAAGGACATGTGTCTACTAAAAACTGCTTATCATGCCCTATTCTCATCAAACTTAAACTATGCTGTAGAAATACGGGGTGCAACAACTCAACCCAACCTAAGTACATTATTAAGACTACAGAAAAAAGTTATCAGAATTATTTGTGGTGCCAAACCTCGAGAATCATGTCGGAATCTGTACCCAAAATTAGGTGTGCTTACCATTATAGGTGTGTACATATTGAAAGTTATATTGCTTGTGAAAACAATAAATCCAAATTTCAACTGTGACCTGCACCAATATGATACAAGGCAAAAGTTCAGATACCATGTAAATAGCCACAGAACATCTTTATATGAAAAAAAAATGCACTTCATGCTGGGCTGAAGCTAGCCAATGCCCTACCAAAAAGTCTCACAACCCTTCCTACTAACAAATTAAAAGATCAGCTAAAAAGAATTCTAATTGAAAACCCTTTTTATTCCCTAGACGAGTATTATATCTGTATGAAAAGTGCTTCATAAGTATGTCAAGCCTATAGTTTTAAGTAACCTACAACTAATATAATGTTGATAAAAACAGTATTTGTAATATCGTGATTGTATACTATCAGACATAAAATCCATCAAAATGTAAAATTTATTAATACAAACAAATCTTTAGTTTGTAATTTATAAACTGACGTATTCAGAAGAATAGTCTGTATGATGTCCTGAAACTGTATTATTTCTAGGGATTGTATTTGAATATTCGATGTTGAATAAATATTATTATTATTATTATTATTATTATTATTATTATTATTGTTGTTGTTAAGTTAGTGCTCACTGGGTGCCTAAGAACCAAACAGACAACCACAAGGGCCAACGAATGATGACAAGCTTGGATCACTTAACACATTATGCCACAGATGGTCACAACTTTCTGAAAGGGACCACCTCTGGTGATAAGTTGTGGGTGTACAACTGCAAGCCCGAAACCAAGCAGGCCTCTGCGAAATAGAAACATGCTGGAAGGGGGCAAAAAAAGAAAACTCAACCTACTAGGAAAATGTTTGTGACAGTGTTCTGGGATGTTCATGGTGGACTTGCAGAAATGGTATCATTGTGAATGCTGCAGCCTACATTAAAATTTTGGTTAAGTTGCATTGTGTCCTTTGTGTCAAACGCCACAATGTTAACGCTGATGGTGTTAAACTTCATGACAATGCTTGCCCCCATGTTGTTGCTGCTGTTCACAAGAATACCACCAGCATCCACCATACAATCCAGACAGTCTTTCATCTATTTGGTCCCATGAAGACATTCTTGGCTGGCTAACACTTTGCAAAAGATGTGGTAGTGAAATGAGCAGTCCGCAGATGGCTATACTCGAACCAAATGGACATCTACAAACAGGGCATTTTGATACTGGTACCACACTAGGAGAAATGTGTCGAGAAAGTTGGTGACTATGTAGAAAAGTAGGAAAATATGAAGGTTCATTTCTGATATTTTTTTGTTTTGCTACCTATTAAACTTTTTGGTAATAAAATTATTGTGTGTTACTTTCCGATCTTCCCTCACAAAACATAAACTGGAAATAACAAGAAAAGACTGTGAAAAAGAGAAATACATTATGAGTGAATCCAAATTTAGGTATTATAACAATTTTCATAATGAATTTGTATGGAACCTGGCCTTACGTGAGAACAATAAACAGTAATGGCAAGAACAGAAAAGAAACCTTGAAGCAGTATTTTGTGGAAAAATGCAGAAGATTAGATGGGAAAATAGTAACTAATGACGAGGTATTAAACTGAATTGGAGAGAAAAGCACTTCATGGCACAATTTGGTTGAAAGAAAGGACATGATGATAGGACACATCCGGAGGGATCAACGAACATTTAATTTGGTAATGGAAGAAATTTTATAGCATAAATATTGTAGGGGAGACCAAGACTTGAGTACAGTAAGCAGACTGGATGTAAGTTGAACTAGTGACACAGATATGAAGACTTTCACACTATTATTCAATTGCATAATTGTCGTACAAGAAAAAGTTACAGTTATTCACACAAAAATGGAGTTTATGAGAATTGTAACACTGAAGTAAAAAAGTGAAATGAACAAGTTTCACACTTGCAGTTCATAGTCCATGCCTTAGGAAGAGACATTGGTGCACTCAAGAATGAAAACTGGGAACTACAATCAAAGCAAAAATGAAGTGAAGAGACGCAAGACAAAAGAAATAAATCATCTGAGCACAAGGAAGTGTCGCACAAAGGTAGGACTTTAGCTGAAAAAAGGCCAACAAAATTCACAAAAGCAGATACATTTTCAGATAAAAACAGGTATGATGTTTCACAATCAAGTAGATAACAACTGTGCAAATGATCTGAAATGAACAATCATTCTGAAAAAATAGATAACAATCAGGGATCATCAAACTGCAAATCTATATAAAATCCTTGTAAACACGACCCTAAGCTAAGTGACACTACTTTCAGAGCTTTTTTTAAATATATACAACAAATTGACCCTGTATAAAAAACTTGCTTGTGAACATTGCACAGAAGGTGCTCCCAGCAACGTGAAGCTGTAAGGAAGTGTCAATCAAGAAAATTCCCAAAGCTTAACACAAGATGCAGTAGGGGACTCAGAATGAGTAAATGATTCCTTCCTAACCTGCGAGTGATATGAAAAACAAAATCAAGAAAAATGGGACATCTACATTAGACCTGCTTGGTGCCGAGCAACACAGGTGGGATGCCTTCCACTGGAATGTCGTCATTTTCAAGGAGATCATAAAAGCTGTGTCAAGGTTCTCTCATTTCAGAAGTACGGAGTCTTATTGGTTCTCAATTTATTTAACTAAAACAGAAAAAACAATACATCTTATCTATCAACCTCATGATTTAATTTTTAATATATATTTAGAATCTGATCCACATAAAACTGCTAAAGCAATGACAATCTTTAAAAAAACTACATAAGCTTTTGGCCCAAAACTATCATTCATGTACAATCTGCTAAGTAGCTATTTTGAAAAGCATGATTTCCTCTCCAACAGACAGTTTGGATTCCAAGATTGGTAAAATATGAGAGGTCTGTTGAAAAAATCCCGGAACATTCGTAGTTTTACACTGATGATGTGTTGGAGTGAAATGTGGTTAGCACCCCTGCACATGCCTGTGTTTAATGTGTAACTCCCGGGAAGTTTCATCATTTTATGTCTGTTACTTATTGTTCAGTGCTGTATTGAGTAGAGCACTGTGTCATCTGAGATGGCAGATATAGAGGAGCAACGTGTCTGCATTAAATTTTACGTGCAACTCAAGAAAATCTTTACAGAATGGTGAGTGCTTAAGCCATACTTGATGTTATGATTAGTTCACACCGTTAAAAATGGCCAGATGGAAGTTAAAGATGATGCTCGTTCAGGAACGCCCTTCGACGTCTACTGACAACACTTATGTCAGGAACCTCAATGAAATGGTGCTTGCCAATTGAAGACTGACTGTCCAAGACATTTCAGTTGAATCATGTCATGAAATCCTGACACAGCATCTTGGAATTCATCATGTTACCACCAAGTTCGTCCCATGGCTCACGGTCTATTCCACAAAGACCTTCGCCTTAAAATCTGTGAAGAGCTTTTGGACTGCACAAATGGGAACAAGATATTCCTTCAGAGAATCATAACTGGTGATGAGATGTGGGTCTACAGTTATGACGTTGAGACAAAGGCTCAATCTTCACAATGTTCTGTAAAAGATTGTCCAAGACCAAAAAAAGGTCATTAGCTCATCGTGAATTTGTTACACAGAGACAAAACAGTTAATCGATTGCACTATCACGACGTGTTGCGATGCCTGCGGGAAAATGTGAAAAGGAAACAGCTTGAAATGTGGTGAGACAATTCAAGGCTCTTGCATTACAATAATGCATCCAGACATTCATCCCTGTTGGTGCATGACTATTACACAAAGAAACAAAATCACTGTGCTGTGTCATCCTCTGTGCTCGCCAAATCTGGCCCCAGACTTTTTTTTTTAATTTCCAATATTGGAAACCCTATTGAAAGAACAAAGATTTGCAACGATAGACAAGATACAAGAAAATCCGCAGATGGCACTTCGCGTGATCCAGCAAGAGGGGGATATGGCATTGGAAGCAGTGTATCAATTGTGGAGGAGAGTATTTCAAAGGAGACCATGCACAATAAGCAAAAGGTAAGCATAAAAAACCTTTGTGGCCAAAGCTCCAAAATTTGTTGAACAGACCTTGTACTACCACTGCTGTCACTGAAGTAGTTAACCGTATGCTAAATGTATATGAAAATAACGATCTAAGCTCTATTATACTATGTGATCTCAGCAAAGTCTTTGACTGTATACCCCTTAACACACTACTAGCAAAACAGGAATTTTACAGCATATACAACATAGCATAAGTACTATTTAAGTAACAAGGGACAGTTCTTCTGAGTTAAAAACAGATACTTTTCATTGAGGGAAGCTTGGACAGAGTGCCATAGGGCTCAGTCCTTGGTCCATTCTTGTTCGTCATTACTATTGATAATTATCTTATCCTGTAGGAACTAATTCAGTAGCGTGTTATGAAGATGACAGGGCACTGCTGAATATGCAGCACACACACACACCACAGAATTGCAACAGGCAACACGAAAAAATTACAATTAGCAATGAAGTGGGTTTCTTCTAATTAGTTCCTTTTCGTAATCCTGCTAAAACACATGAACTAATTCTGGGATTTTAGTCATATCTGCAAGCATGGAAACTGAAGAACACAGTCACTAATGAACATATTAAGGAGGCATCTTTTGGCCAATTTCAGTTACACATTTCCAACAGCATACTGACATGGAGACATGTTAGTGAAATTCTGAAAATTAAAAAGAAAGTTATCACAATAATGAGCAAATTGAAACCTTACGAGCACGAGCAATCCCTCTTTATGAAGCTCAAGATACTGACTGTTGTTAACCCCTTATATCTATGCGGCACTGCTTTATGTCAAAAGCAAGTTACATGTGTTCAGTACTAAAGAGAATATACTAGAGACAACTTCAATATACTGAGACACTGACTGACAAAGACCACAAACTTATATACACTAACATGCTTAAATATTTTTAATACACTTCCAATACATGTTTGGTCCTTGCCCTCTGATATTCTCAAAAATAAGATTTATGATTAGCTACTAAAACACCTATTTTACAAGATAGCAGAACTATTTTAAATAACCTTTATTGGCACCGATTTTTTATAATGTTTCTACGAGAAGTGGAATTAAATTTTAAGAAATTCTCTTTAACGGTTCTTTATTAATTGTATATTTAATGTTGAAGCCTATTCTGCTGTAAGAGTAAAAAACTGAATTCAACAATAGACTAGTGAGGAGAGTTGCAACAAAAGTGTCTTCGGACTTTCATTGAATCCTTAGCTGGGTTTAATAATATGTCTTTGATGAGAAACAATAGTCACATGCAATACATAAAAACAAAACTTTTAGTAAGAATTTCCAACATGTGTTCATGTGCTTTGCAAAAAATGCTGGATGAGGAGTACTTTGGGCAGCTGTACAAAACTGATGAGAAAAATAATAAAATTATATAATCATCAAAATTACTAAATAATTTAACTATGGAGCTGTATTTGGTATAATGCTGATGTTCTGGCATAGCTGAGAGGTTTTTTTCAGCCATTATTGCTGTCAACTAGCAGAGTTTTGTAATAAAAATTTG
This sequence comes from Schistocerca gregaria, assembly GCF_023897955.1. Taxonomy (NCBI): domain Eukaryota; kingdom Metazoa; phylum Arthropoda; class Insecta; order Orthoptera; family Acrididae; genus Schistocerca; species Schistocerca gregaria. The sequence goes on along the minus strand of NC_064924.1, from coordinate 280,379,794 downwards.
TGAACAGACATTTGAGTTGGTTTTTTTCAAATATTACTCTAGAAAGGTACACTGGATCACATACCATGCTTTTATGTGAACTCGGAAGATACGACGTATAGGCCACCAGCAATTTTGAGTAGCCTGAAAAATGCAACTCAGCAAGCTGGTACTGTAACTGATGCAGTGGACTCTTATGTGTGAGGACCAGTAGTCAAAGACCACAGCTGATTATCTCCTCCATACATGTGCAACTGAGCTATTACTACATTCTGGAAAGTTTCAGTTTTACAAATCTGTGATTACACGATTACACCAGCAATTGGCTATAAAATAGAGTATTTGTAGTTTGGCTGTGTGACTTAATTTAATCAATCATCAATTAATCTTACATACAAAGTGTTTTCGAAGACGGTAATTATAAGAATCTCTCCAGGGAACACCACCTTATCATAACACTGACTGTGCGGGCAGAGAGGGTTGCGTGTTCTTGTGAAGCTGAGGGCTGTACCAGCTGTAGTGCAGCTACTGGCAGGAGCTCGTCAGAACGTCTCAATGGATGAACAAGGCCTCATTTCTTCCCACATTCATTCCCACTGTCCACCCCCAAATCCCTGGGTACCCAACACAAGGTACAATGTGATCTCTGCCGAGAGGTACATGGCACGTGGGAAGGTGCGTCTTGAACAGAGCCTCAGGGATACCAGGTGACCTCCCTGAGTGATTAGACTCACACAGTGGGAGGCTTCAATGGTGTTGACCCGATATATCACCAGTTCTCGTGGGACCAAACTGGCAAATACAGAAAACAATAAAAAAACTGAAGGATCTGAAGAGGCCTAAAAAATGTAAGCATCAGAGTTGGAACTGGTGGAAGTCATTTTTGCAACTGGATCAGGCGATAGACCAGTTCAAGAAGTGGAAAACGTTACTGAGCAGTTGGAGCAGGCCAAGTATAAATTCTTGTGTGGGGCTCAGAGGAGAGATCTTATCAGAGAACAAAAAGAAAAGAAAGGATTGAATGGCTTCCTATATATAAATGGAGGGAATGAAAAGATCACAAACATAAGACCTTGTGAAGCTCTCTGACTTTGTACAGCAGTTTATTTTTTCTAGCTTTTACTTTATTGGGATGCTGCAGCTAGCAAAAGTAATTCACTTCCTTAAGCAGCACTGCAAGACACAACAGCACTGAGTGAGGTACTGTTTCCTATGCAGGCATCAGTAATGGATGGACCATATGGTGCAGTAGTGAATCATAAGAGTGAGAAGAAGTAGGAAGCATGAGAATGAATCTTGCTTGGTGATCAGTACCTGGGGGAACCACATACATTCATGCACAAAATTCATAATTATCTTCATTAAATATCAGATGAGAAAGTCCACTCTTTTGCCACAACAATTACTAGGAGGAGCCTACATGTCATCAGAGCTTTGAGATGACAATATAACTATACAGCAAACTAGTTAACAAATGAACATTGTTAAGCTACTGACGATATATAAATAGCTATGAAGTTTCAAGGAATATACGAGAATTTTGGCTGCACGCCAATACCACTATAGGAAAGAGTCCGAGTGTGTCTTTCTGTAATAGTCAATTTTATCATGCTCTCAAATTTTGTTAACTTTTTGAGATGAATCATTTCAGACTATTTAACTGGAACTGTTTTACTGCGTTTGCTAATAAGTGCACCATTAAGGCATCCCGGGACTTATTTCCAGTACATTAGCTGCCTGTACGTCTACTTACAATCACAGGCTGTCTGATTGCAGCTTCTAAGGAATATAATGTACTACAGGAATTGCTTTGAGGGAAAATATGAATGACAGATTCACTGAAAACAGGTAGGAGGAAATACTGCTGCTGATTCATTATGGTAATCCAGAAAAGTATTAGCTTGCACAGTCTTGAGTAGGAAGGGATTGCCAGTTACTTATACCAGTTTCTATAGACTTGTGGTCAAACTGAAAAATTTTACAGAGTTTTAGTACAAAAATAGGATTTCAAAAACTGGCAAAAAAAAACACATGTCAAAGTGGAGGGGATATACAGAATGTTTCCAATTTAAAGACAGGGAACAAGAGAACGGGGGAAGTGTCTAGAACTCCCTCTTTGCAGGACAATCAGATCTTGTAAAAGCCAAGGCAAGAAATAGAGAAAGAGACCTGTATTACTGCAGTCCAGTTATTTAAGATTGCTGTTATCCACCAGGAATATCCACTAATCGACATCACCTTGCAGCAGCAGGAGGAGCTAGTTCAGATGGCTTTCTTGGAAAGGGGGGGGGGGGGGGGCACAAGTCTAGATCCTAAATTCAGGAGGGCCTATCTGGACAAAGGTACTCCATCTTTGTTTGTGAGAGGATGGGAACGGTTGATTGGCTTAAGGAGATGGAGCCCAGATATCCCCTTTGGAGGAATTGCTGAACTCTTCAAGAACACAAAGATATCAATTTGGCTGCCAAACCTTCTTAAGGCTGTTTCTCCAAAGATCTTACAGATCCAAACGGGATTGAGAGTAATCAACCAGAAGGTTATATCTGATGATCAATCTCTTGTGGTGGAAGTCAGTAAGGAATCACAAGAACAATGTGACAGTAACACCTGAAACTGCATTTAGGGTTCTCACATGATACTGTCAAGGGTAATTAAGGACATCGGAAGAGACCACAGAAGCAAGTTGGTAACACATTATGGGGAAACTGCAGCCTTGATTCATCTTCTGGCAAGACATAAAGTGGTTATCGTCTTGATTCAGGAGGAACTGAAGGTAAATGGACTCATATCCTTTTTTCCTAAAAAACTGAGCATGTGTTTATGTCACGAATTTATTCATGCTGACAGTTGACTTTTGTTCCAGGGGCTTATAAGTTGGTGACCAACAGGATAAACTGCAAGAGGAAGGACGCTTGGGGGAATTTGTATCGGTTTCATCTTAGTGTCTATACAATGACAGCACTCCACCTTCCAAGGGAGTGAAGAGACAATAGACAGCTGCTCACAGGTAAATTAACAACTGTTGGTTGTCGTGCCAATACCCATAACTTGGAGTGGGGAAGCAGTGACACTAACAGCAGAGGTGAGTACATACTTGAATGCCAATTGGAGAGCAATTTAAAGATTTTGAACAGTGGTAGGGAACAAAAGACAAGAAGAAGTACTTGATGTAAGTTTTTGGTTCATCTTAACAGGTAGTTGCACCAAAAAATGGCATGTTACGACAGTGTCATCTTTAACTGACCACATGTAAAGTTTGGGCTTGAAATTGATGTTCAACAGACCATGGCATATAGGAATCCTAGGAAAACAGACAGGAGGGCCTGAACCTGAGTTTATCTGAAGGGAAAACTTTGACAAGATATCCAGTGGATGTAGAGGAAATAGCAGATGAAGTGACATCTGCCATTATGACCTCGTACTTAGAAAACTGCCTGGTCCTCAAGAAGTGCACAAACAGGAATGCTGGATGTGCTCCTCAAGACTCACTTCTCTCACTGCACTCTGGCAAATAACATAGACCAAGATTCAGTCCCTTGAGGTACTGGTTTACAGGAAACCAAAACAACAAATGGGAATCTACCACAGAATGTGCTGATTTAAAATAAATCCAATGGACACTGGAAACATTTCAACCATTCAAGTCACTTAGTACAGACAAAATCTTTCTGGCTCTGCTGCAACGAGGAGACACGTTAATCCCGTGAAGACTGTTCAAAGTCAACCTAACAGCAGGAGTCATTCCTAGGGCTTGGAGGACTGTGAAGGTTGTTTTCATTCGTAGGCCAGGGAGAACTGATCAAGGCTGTGGATATGAGACCAAATAGTACGTCCTCTTTTCTCTTTAAGACATTAGAACAACCGATTAATGTGCACATTATGGAAAATAAGGTAAATCATGTGAAATTTGTTCGGAAGACTGAAAAAGTTCTACATCATCAGGAAACTGCTCTCTGCCTCTTCCTGAATACTGAGGGGGCTTTCAGCAATATGACCTTCAAATCCTTGATTAGAGCTGCAGAAGAACATGGCATGGATTAACACCATGTTGAGCAGACGAAAGGTAAAAGCCATCAAAATGTACTGAAGGCTGTCCGCCAGGAGAGGTTTTGTTCTCACTATTGTGGAACCTAATGGTGAATGAACTCATTGAATAGTTAAATACTAAAGGCTACTTTTGCCAAGGATATTCAGATGATTTACTCTCAGTAATACTCAGCAAATTTGCAAGTAGTCAGAACAATGGCACAATGCCCTCTGAACATTGTAAAACTGGTGTAGGAAACAGGATCTAAGGTTCAGTCCCAGGAAAACCGTTTTACTACTGTTCATAACGAAGCATACCCAGGACATGTTCTTTGATGAAATTCTACCAGTAGAAAGGGTAGTGAAATACCTAGGGGTAATACTGTATGTGAAACTATCATGGACCCTTCACATAAAGAATATATGCTCCAAGGTCTTTTTCCAAAGCTGTTTCACAGAGGAAGACTGCACTGTAGTTCCTTCTCTAGATTGTCGGACAGATGACAAAATTGTAGATATCGAAATAGATGACAGAGGGATAGGGAAACAAAATCGCTCAAAAGAGGAAAGGCCACTGGACCTGATGGGATACCAGTTTGATTTTACACAGAGTACGTGAAGGAACTTGCCCCCCTTCTTGCAGCGGTGTACCATAGGTGTCTAGACGAGCGTAGCATTCCAAAGGATTGGAAAAAGGCACAGGTCATCCCTGTTTTCAAGAAGGGAAGTCGAACAGATGTGCAGAACTATAGACCTGTATCTCTAACGTCGATCAGTTGTAGAATTTTGGAACACGTATTATGTTCGAGTATAATGACTTTTCTGGAGACTAGAAATCTACTCTGTACGATCAGCATGGGTTTCGAAGACGGCGATCTTGTGAAACCCAGCTCGCGCTATTCGACCACGAGATTCAGAGGGCCACAGACACGGGTTACCAGGTAGATGCCGTTTTTCTTGACTTCTGGAAGGCATTCGATACAGTTCCACACAGTCGTTTAATGAACAAAGTAAGAGCATATGGACTACCAGACCAATCATGTGATTGGATTGAAGAGTTCCTAGATAACAGAACGCAACATGTCATTCTCAATGGAGAGAAGTCTTCCGAAGTAAGAGTGATTTCAGGTGTGCCGCAGTGGAGTGTCGTAGGACCGTTGCTATTCACAATATACATAAATGGCCTTGTGGATGATATCGGAAGTTCACTGAGGCTTTCTGCGGATGATGCTGTGGTATATCGAGAGGTTGTAACAATGGAAAATTGTACTGAAATGCAGGAGGATCTGCAGTGAATTGATGCATGGTGCAGGGAATGGCAATTGAATCTCAATGTAGATAAGTGTAATGTGCTGCGAATACATAGAAAGATAGATCCCTTATCATTTAGCTACAATATAGCAGGCCAGCAACTGGAAGCAGTTAATTACATAAATTATCTGGGAGTACGCATTAGGAATGATTTAAAATGGAATGATCATATAAAGTTGATCGTCGGTAAAGCAGATGCCAGACTGAAATTCATTGGAAGAATCCTAAGGAAATGCAATCCGAAAATAAAGGAAGTAGGTTACATACGCATGTTCGCCCACTGCTTGAATACTGCTCAGTAGTGTGGGATCCATACCAGATAGGGTTGATAGAAGAGATAGAGAAGATCCAACGGAGAGCAGCGCGCTTTGTTGCAGGATCATTTAGTAATCGCGAAAGCGTTACGGAGATGACAGATAAACTCCAGTGGAAGACTCTGCAGAAGAGATGCTCAGTAGCTCGGAACGGGCTTTTGTTGAAGTTTCGAGAACATACCTTCACTGAGGAGTCAAGCAGTATATTGCTCCCTCCTACGTATATCTCGCGAAGAGACCATGAGGATAAAATCAGAGAGATTAGAGCCCAAACAGAGGCATACCGACAATCCTTCTTTCCATGAACTATACGAGACTGGAATAGAAGGGAGAACCGACAGAGGCACTCAAGGTACCCTCCGCCACACACCGTCAGGTGGGTTGTGGAGTATGGGTGTAGATGTAGATGTGGATGTAGATGTAGAAGGTGAAAGGTGGTCTTATGTGCACTAGAAGGCCTTGTGATAAAAATTATAATCCAAGAGTAAGTACTGTAATAAGACCTGTGATAATTTATGGGGCTATAGTGAGGTGGAATAAAGTAGAACAAAAGGTGGCTGCTCAGATGCTTGGGAAGGTGCACAGACTGCCCTGCTTAGCCATAGCAGGCGAAATTAGCAGCACACAATCTGCTGGGATGGAGATAATGCTAGACATCCCCCATTATACATTTGGGTTACAATGGAGACAGCAGTAAGGCGTACAGGTCAAAAACAGGAAATAACTGGGAATCTTTACGATAGCCAGAACTCCACAACAATATAATTATGTGGTAAATATAGGAATGGTCAGGTATATGCTGGCTTACCATACAATAACTTCCAGCTGTTCCAATAAACCTTTCAGGTAACAATTGGAAGTACGGAGCAGTGACAAATTAACCATGATTCTGTTCAGGAGACAGTGTGGTTTACTGATGGGTCAAAATCAGATGAATGTGGGGAAGGGGTACATGGGGTACGGCTTACACAAGACAGAGCAATCTCTCTTGGGAAGCTGGCCATGGTAGTCCAACTGGAGATATTAGCTATCACAGTGTGCACAGAGGAGAATCTGTGTAGGTGCTAGAAGTATTGTAGCATCAACAGTCATTCAGGCACAGCCAAGCAGCTCTGAAATCTCCATGAACACATGCAATGAGCTCAAAGATTGCTGCAAAATGCGATGAAGCCCTTGTGAGGATAGGGGAAAGCAACATGGTAAACCTGCAGTGGATCTCAAGTCACTCAGAAATTAGTGAAAATGAAAAAGCTGATGGGCCAGACAGGACAGGACAGGACAGGAGTGACGACTCCATTTGTTTGACTGGAGCCTGTTCTAACCATCACTAAAGTGATCGTAAAATCAAAACTCCATACCTGGATCAGTAGGCAGCATGCAGAATATTGGACTAAAATCCAAAAACAATGTTAGGACTCATGATTGAATATGGGAACTTTAAAAAACACCTGCAGATAATGGGTATAGAGAAGGAAGTTCCTCAGTGTAAACAATGTGGACCGAAACCACACCATAATTAATCTTCCAATTCAAAGCATTTGAGGTCAAAAGACACAAAATATTCGGGTCACTAATCCCTGTGTCTGATAAGGAACTAGAAAAGGGTCTCCTACCACTCTTTAAGAATAATGGCTGGCTTTGTTAGAATCATAGGGAGCGCTATAAACTCAGTTTTTATGTGGGCACTGTTGTTTTGTCTCCCTGCACACACCAAAAATCAAAATTATAAGAATGAAAATTGAAGAATATTAGTTCTCCTCCTATAATTCTACATTTAAATCTTTGCTCTGCAAGTCATCCTATGGTGGGTGGTGGAGAGAATTTCATATACCACTGTTACCCTTTTCCTGCTCCAATCACAGTGGTGCAAGGGAAGAATGACTGTTGGTTCAAGTTCAGAAGTTATTAACTGGTGGATACTTCCCTGTAGTATTCTGCAACAAATAAAATGCTATTCGTGGATTTCTGTGGGCCATGCTTAACTCACTTAATTGTATTTTTCTTCATTGCATAAACACTGGGGGAAGCAACCGGTCATTTCATTCAAGCTTACCTTTCCAGAAGCTGGCATCCACAGAACAAGATCAGGGAAGCCCCGGCGACAGCTGTGAAAGTTTTTCACCAGTCGTTCACATACAACTGCCAGCAGTTGTCCTCCCATGCATCTCACAAGTCCCTGTAACAGTTAATCAATGGATCAAATTACATACTGTACAGTCTTCTAGCAGAGTTAATTGTTTAGTGTATTGTGAAGGAGCGATGGTACTCCTGTTAGATATTGCAAAAACACATTGTTCATATTGTCACCTCCATAAATAGCTTACTATGCAGTTATTTGAAATACACACACATCTGAACTGAAGAAAGTAAGGGGAAGTCTTACTGAGATCTGCAGCCTGAGCTTTGCAACAATATTGATAGTGATCGGGTGACGAGAGTTCAAGTAAACTCAAGTTACATCAGCCAAAAATAAAAACAGACAGGTATCTCTTACCCATTTTAAACATGCCAAAAAATGTACTCTTATTTCAAGCCTTGCTCACAAAATTGTCTTAATCATGAGCTGTAGAAAAAAGAAAGAGAATTTGAGTAGACCATGTGACTCCAAGTAAGTTAAATCAGTATTTAAGAACCTGGACTCATTCAGTGAGAGTAGTTTAAATATTCATTTGGTTACCCAGATTTAGAGCTATGTATACCAATTCACACATATACTGGGACTGTATCTTCAACAAAGCCGCAATTGATTTTTCTATCCTAATCTTTCTAATGCTTTTAGTGTTCTACCTGTAATGATATTGCCATCAAACAGGATTTTATACTTTGTTTCCAACTCTGATCTGTTACTTCAATATTTCCTCTCTCTTTGTATGTTATGGAAATATACTGAACAGGAGAGGAGACTAAAAGAAATTTGCCATGTGTCTCTCACACTCTCACAATCGTAACTGCATTGAATTGTGTAGTGGACGCGTTAAAGCAGATTAGATCTTATCATATTTATATACTATGTTATGAATCAGTATATTGTTTCTGGATGTGTGTGACAGAAGGTGTGGAGTGGGAAGAGAGAAGGTGTGTAAGACAGCTTGCGAGCTATTCTGATTCAATAATCCATAAGTTGAGGATTACTCCATACATGTTCACCTATCTAGCATTAGTTCATCACAAAAGCATTGCTGTAGGGAAGGCACACGACAGATCACTATTCACTGACAAATTTTAAAAATGAAATCATTCAGCAAAGCATGTTTCTTAATGATCATGTGCAGAACCTACAGTGAAGTGTTGTTTTACCTAGTATCATTTGCTAGTGGTTGATTTCACTGGTAATTTATTAAATTATAAGAGAAGGTACCAACAGCACTGATAAGCAGATAATTTAGTTTCCATGAAGACATTACAAACCATATGCTAGTGTGGGCAAGTTCATAAATATCAAATAAATGTATGCCAGTTTCAAAATACGATTTTTTATAATAAAAAGTAGGTAACATGCCATTTTACAATACAAACCGTCAACTTATTCACACTGCAGAAATAATTCCAGCTAACAAGACACAGTTTGTCTCGATGTTCTTCGTAGCGTTCCCCTACAAAACGCTGCAAATGTGGTTGATCCCATGTTCTAATGTCAGCTAACCGGCGTTCCACAAAATCCTGACGACTACTGTAGAAGTATTCAGTTCCAAGGTCGAGTGGAGCTGTCTGATATGGTGACAGGAATGCGTCCGGTACTGGTGTGTCATAAAGAATGTCCCAAAATAATAGTGCAAACAGTGAAGTGACCACACTACCTTCACAATGAAGACCTGAAACAGTAAACAAATGTTAAATATAATATTTTTTATACACAGTTTTGTTGAAGATGCACCTAAAATTAATCATAGTAAATCACTTTGGTGTAGTCCTGATACTTTGGTCAAACTGACACTGAAAATCTATATACAGAAAGTTACTCTCAGGTGTGGTGGTTGGTGTTTAACGTCCCATTGATAACGAGGTCATTAGAGACGGAGCGCAAGCTCGGGTTAGGGAAGGATTGGGAAGGAAATCGGCCGTGCCCTTTCAAAGGAACCATCCCGGCATTTGCCTGAAACGATTTAGGGAAATCACAGAAAACCTATATCAGAATGGCTGGAGACGGGATTGAACTGTCGTCCTCCCGAGTGCGAGTCCAGTGTGCTAACCACTGCGCCACCTCGCTCGGTCAAGTGTGCAATGACCAGTAGTCTTGGCCAATAAAAAATCCTTCCTAATCCCTAGAAACTGAACCTTTGGCCATCCCATACAACTTTTCCTAAACTTAAAATGGTCACTATTTTTTAAACTGTACAGTTGTACATTACTAGAAGTCTTTAACATGTGTTGGATGATGAAACTGTGTGAACTTTATCAGACCAGTATTGCTTAGTACGTGTGCTGCTTCATGTGAGCAATCTCAGTTCACCAACACCACTTTGTTCAAAAGTAGCCTGAAACAAAACATGGTTTACAGCACACTCCATCCCTATGCTACATCCACTCCCAGCCCCATGAAGCATGTTGCATGGTATCCTAACCAGAACTGATGACTCAGAGTGACAAGACCTGCATCTGCTGCAGCCTGCTGGTAGCAACAACTCATTAACCATGGAGCGATGAGCCGATTCCTGAAATGCAAGGCTACAGTTCTCTTCGATGTTTCAAAACCAAGTGTCTTCTTCCGCATCCCCCAAACAAGTATCTTCGTCTATGTACTGTAATCAAGTGCCTTCTAAAATTTTTACTTTTTCTCTCTGCCCTAGAGTTCCTACAAAATGACTGTGCAAAGCTTCCTCCAATAATGGGAAGAAATGGTCCATGATTAACCAATGGAATATTAAGAGACCGCATCCGCTACCCCACCGAGTAGATAGTTTATTTAGTCCCCCAATGATAAGTCACCAATGAGCTGCCTTTGCACGTTATGAGAGAGAATCCATTGTCCATGTGGACTAGTGTACAGATGACACCATATGTTAACAGGAGAAAGAAAAAACTTTAACAATAACTGGCACATAACTTTCACATGTGAAAGCAGCATGATAATTATCTTTCACCCAGTATGGCTTCCTGGAGAGCCAGTCACTGAAAAACACACCAACACGCTGTTCATTGAGCAGAGATACTGGCTTATAAATTATTGTTATTGTTTTACGTTTGTCAGATGCACAACACTGTTCCTCAAACTGTGATTTTTGAAAGAGCCCCCAGCCGTAAAGGACGAGGACTGCAGTTTTAAAGACCTTGGGTCGCATGCACGCCTGTCTGGTGCCACATTGGACACTGTATTGTGGCTGGCATGTTCTACCCGCTGAACAGAGGACAGATCACTGCCCTCTGCTTGGGCAGCCATTCCTAGAAATTGGCCCATCCCCCAAGGAACACTCCTGCTGCCTGACCGGCTGTCTACACTGCCTGCTATATGGCTCACACCCTCCTTTGTGGAGTTGTGCAACTCATTAAAGATGCAGCTAAATACATAGATGGAAAAACAGAAATGAGGTGGGTGTTACATCTACATCCACTCTCTGAAAACCACCATAAGATGCATCGTAGAGGGTATGTCCCTTTTTACCAATTATTAGTGTTTCTTCCTGTTCCATTCATGTAAGTAGCATATAAGGAATGATTATTTGAATGCCTATGTGCTTGCAGTAACTATTCTAATCTCCTCACACTCCCTATGTGAATGATACATAGGGGGTTGCAGCATATTCCTAGAGTAATCATTTAAAGCTGGTTCTTGAATCTTTGTTAAAAGGCTTTCTCCATGACAGTTTCCTTCAGATTAAACAAACTTGTGACATTTGTGTTGCCCTTCACTGTATACGTTCCTTATCCCCTGTTAGTCCTATCTGGTACACGTCCAACACACTTGAGCAATATTCTAGAATGAGTCGCACAAGTGATTTCTAAGAAATCTCCCTTGTAGACTGATTGCACTTCTCCAGCATTCTACCAGTAAATAGAAGTCTACCACCTGCTTTACCCACAACTGAACTTACATGATCATTGCATTTGATATCCCTAGGAAGTGTTACACCCAGGTATTTGTATGAGTTGGCCAATTCCAACAGTGACTCATTGATATTATAGTCATAGGATGCTACATTTTTTCGTTTTGTGAAGTGCAAAATTTTACATTTCTGAACATTTAAAGCAAGCGCCAATCTCTGCACCAGATGGAAATCTTATCAAGAACTGTCTGAATATTATGCAGCTTCTTGCAGATAGTACTTCATTATAGATAACTGCATCACCTGCAAAAAGGCTGATTTTACTATTAATATTGTCTGCAAGATCATTTATATACAACATTAACAGCAAGGGTCATAACACACTTCCCTCAGGCACACCCGAAGTCACTTCTACATCTGACAATGACACTCCATCCAAGATAACATGCTGTGTACTCCTACCAAAAAGTCCTCAATCCAGTCACAAATTACACTAGATACCCTATATAATCGTACTTCTGACAATAGGTGTAGACGTGGTACTGAGTCTAATACCTTTTGGAAATCAAGAAATACAGCACTACCTGACTGCCTTGATGCAAAGCTTTCAGTGTGTCATGTGAGAAAAGTGCAAGCTTGGTATCACACGGTTGATGTTTTCGAAATCAATGCTGGTTGGCATTGAGGAGCTCATTCTGTTCAAGATAACTCATTACATCAAATCAATGTCAAGAATATTGGATGACAGTTCTGTGGATCACTTCTACTACCCTTCCTGTGCCTTTTTCCAAGAACTGGGCATGGCTTTTTGTCTGAGGTTTCTACAATAGATTGTATTTAGAAGAGGGGCTAACTCAAGTGCAAATTCAATATAGAATTTGATGTGGATTCCATCGAGCCCTGGAACTTTCTTCAATTTTAACAATTTCAACTGTTTCTCAATGCCACTGACGATAATACTTATTTCATTCAACTCTTCAGCAGTATGAGGATTAAATTGGGGCAATTCTCCTGGGTTTTCCATCGGAAAGCAACATTTGAAAATTGAGTTATATATTTCAGCTTTTGCTTTGCTACCCTCAGTTTCAGTTCCTGTCTCATTCACTAGGGACTGGACACTGTCTTTGGTGCCAGTTACAGCCTCTACATACAACCACAATCTTTTTAGGTTCTGTGAAAGATCACTTGAGAATATTATGCTATGGTAGTCATTAAAGGCATCGTGCATCTCTCTCTTGACAGCCAAATACGTTCCATTCAGCATATCTCTATCTATAGCCCTATGCTTTGTTTTACACCCGTTATGCAGTAATCTCTGTTTCTTTAGAAGTTTTTTTTACACTGACTGTATAACATGGAGGTTCCCTCCCATTATAAACTATTCTACTGGGTACATATCTGTCCAGTGCATGGCCAACTATTCTGTTAAGCTTGAGCCAGAGTTCCTCTACATGCTACTGCCCTGCACTGAAAGTTTCAAGTTCCTCAATGAGATATGACACTACTGATTTTTTATCTAGGTTACTGAACAAATATATCTTTATGTCCACCCCTGATACTAATCTTGACCAAGCAGTCTCACATGCAGCTTCAGTTCCAACCTTGGTGCATTCGAGTTTCTTGTCTACTGTGACAAATACACTACCTTTATTTCCCATTTGCCCATCATTTCGATATACAAGCATTTTCCTTAAAAATCTCACTGCTATCAATTTCAGAATTCAACCAGCCTTCTGTACCAAGTATTATGTGAGTTTCATTGCTTTCTACGGGTGCTTCAAACTATGGCACTTCGTTGTGAATGCTTCAGCAATTTACTATTAAGATTTTAATACTCTCAGCCTTGGGAGGCATTTATTTTGATCTTACACTGATACTTTTGTGTTTCCTACAGCCATCATTATCTGGACTGGATGTTAGCAGCCTGGTCTCCACAATCACTGATGTTACTCATGGCCTCGACAAACATATCTCTGTGAATCAGTACAATCATCATATGAATTTCTAAGTTGGTACAATAGCAATGAAATATAAAATGTACCAGCCCAACACTAAGATGATGTATTTCGAACTTTATACATTCAGAATTGTGCTAATAAGAAAAGATTTGTTTCAGTTAGTACTATTACAAATGGTTAGAAACCTGTTAAAACATTTAACAATTTTTTGATTTAATTAATGCAATACTGAGAATAATCAAGTTCAGTACCTGTAACGGTTGTTACATTATTTAATGCGATGTGGCACTTGGAATTAGGCTGTGTGTAGTACAGTGTTATTATGCAAAAATCAACATATTTTATTGAATTTGGTCAATATAGTGAAAATGAATTCTACAATCATGTGTACATGATTTCTGTTCCTACAGGAATAATGGATTCAATTATGAAAACTGCCCTGCAATGAAGCAACAACGATGGGAATCTAAGATAAGTAGTTCTGTTCTAAAATTGTGCAGTAATTTCAAAGGTCAGTCAATATCAAAAAACTTACTGTTTTTCTATAAACTTAAAAACTGTAGAAGACTTATTATTAACTTTCTCAGAGTCTATGAATCTGAGTCAATGTAGTAATTCATATTTATTTCTCTATTTTTTAATTTTGTTTCTAACTTGTAATTGGTCTAGTGTGCTGTATCCACTCCTAAGGTTATCTTGTTCCTTTACATGATTAAAACCTAACACTTTTCGCAAGTGGCTGGTGATAATTGCAGTAAATATTTTGTACATTACGGAGGAGGAGGTTAACAAATTCTAATGCCTTGTCTATGTCCTTTCTAGTGTAGTAGAAAAATTACATAAATATTCCACTTTCGAGGAATGGTTTTCTTCAGTGAACGTTTTGTAAATAGTTCCTTCTGTAATACTATCCTTAAGCTTTTCTACTGGAACACCTTCATTTCCACATGGCTTTCCTTTTTTCATTTCCTGCATAACTTTATGTGGCTCATTTGGCATTGTTTCCTGAATGTTATTATTTTCATTTCTCACTATCTGTATTTCCGATTCCTCTCTTGAACTACACATACATTTAAAGCAAAAGTTGAATGCATGTACAATTTTTGATAAACCACCTTATTTTTGAATCAACTTTCATGTAACCTGTCTTACGAGTTTGTTTCTGCTTTGCTTTGTATATTGTTTTCTTCATGTATGAAAGATCTATGATCATTCTAAACCCAAAAGTGGTTCAGGACTGTCATGTTCCATGCATTTTCTCTCTTGTTTGATATATCATTTCCAATTTAATTTTTAGGTCCTTGCTAAGTTCATTTTCTATTGGTTTTCTTCTGGAACAATGTGTCTAGATATGACATGTTATCACACAAACTGCACATATGAATCCTAAGTTTGTCATTGATTAATCATTTAATCTTTTACTTGCTTTCACTTAAAAACCCCCAATTATCATCTGATAATGGAAGTTACTGTGCTATATGAGCTTCTTAACTCTTTGTAGATGTCTTCCAGCTCATCATCAGTATGTGGGCATGCTAGTACATAGATTTGAATCATTTCATGTAATACTTTTTGTTGATTTTTAAAATCAAGTCTTGCTATACTGCCAAGATTCCTTCAATACCTATAACATTGTTTTTAATTTTCTTGTTTACTATAAAACGTATATCTGAATTTCTTGCCTGCCCTGGTTACCTGAAATAAAAAAAGGGGTTATGATTTTCATTTTTTTGCCATCCTTATGAAAACCATACTATATCCCATCTGCTCTTATTTAACTCCTCTTCCAATTATCTTTGGATCCTAAAGTGTCCCAATTTATTGTTCCTCTTGGTAACTTAGAGGGTAAGGGCCAGATTATGAATCCAAAGGACTGGGATGGAATCCTTCATCAGTTCTTTGAATGTGACAAGGATCATTCAGAAATTAAGTTTCTCTGTTCTTTTTTTAAGTAAACATATTCAGCCATAAATATGACATATGTGCTATGATGTTACAATTGTGATGGCTGGACAAATCTCAGCTGTTGACAGTAGTAATGCAGCACTGGTTGATAATTGTGGTTCTTATTCTTTCTCTTATCTCTATGAAGTTCAGCCTGTGATAAAGTTTCTTAATGTACAAAACAAAGTGCTAATTTAAATTCATTGTCAGCTGTGTTAAATTCATAGTTAGCTGTATCAGCTGTATGGGCTGAAAGTCATGAGCAAAAAAATGGGGCACTGCTGCTGTAGGTAATTTTCTGAAGGTCATCCAAGTAGTGTCCATATTGAAGAGGGCTGCAGGTAACTACCTCTCATCATTCGCAACCTTACGGAGCTGATGTGGCAACTCCACAGTTCCAAATTTCAGCAGCTCTAGTCGATAACATTATTTAACAGTTTTTGAATCCTATATGACTCGACATGCTTTCTAGACTTTTCTAAGGGGTTGCAGACACTGACTAACTACACAAGAAGTTTTGTGGGCTGGTGAGCATCCCACTAGTATTTGTTTCCCAAAAAGCGGTTAGCTAGGTACCTTATGGACAATAAGTGTGGATTAAGGGAATCTAACATGATAGATAAAAATGTTCAATCCAAATGCTATATCACACATTGCACGTTGTGATTACATACTGCATTTGTATGAGAACTGTATAAAATAAATAATTTCTTCATCTTCTTTGGTACTCATATGCTGAGTAGAATATCAGGCAACAACACCTGCCAAGTTTTCAGCTTCCTCCCAGTTCATGTCCAGGCACTGAAGATCCTTAGCAAAAGTTCATCTCGAGATGTTACAACGACCTCCTCTAGGTCCGTATCCATTGACTGGTTTTCACAATAGTACTGATTTGGGGATTCCTCCACCTTTCACGCATAGAACATGCTCTGCAAGCTTCAGTCTTCTTTCGGCAATGCTTTTGGGCAGACTGTGGAGAGCACTACCTCTCAGCACTTCAACATCTGAAAAATGGTTGCAACAGCTAATCTTCAAAATTAAATTCAAGAATCATTGGTGAAAAACAATGAGCCTGAGTGCTGATTTTACTGACTTTCCTGCTCTCACATGTGTATACGGCCATTGGTATGATGATATACACTATGTGGTCAAAAGTATATGGATACCTGGCTGAAAATGATTCACAAGTTCATGGGGCCCTCCATCGGTAATGCTAGAATTCAATATGGTGTTGGCCACCCATAGTCTTTATGACAGCTTCCACTCTCACAGGCATATACTCAAGAAGGTGCTGGAATGTTTCATTCTTCACAGAGTGCTACACTGAGGAGAGTTATCAATGTCGGTCGGTGAGGCCTAGCATGAAGTCGGCATTACAAAACATCCTAAAGGTGTTCTATAGGATTCAGATCAGAAATCTGTGAGGGCCAGTCCATTAAAGGGATGTTATTATCAAGTAAGCACTCTGCCACAGGCTGTGCATCATTAACAGTGCTCAATCATGTTGAAAGATGTAATGGCCATTCCTGAATTGCTCTTCCGCAGTGGGAAGTAAGAAGGTGCTTAAAACATCAATGTAGGGCTTTGCTGTGATAGTGCCACGCAAAACAACTAGGGGTGCAAGTCCCCTCCATGAAAAACATGACCACAGCTTAACACCACCGCCTCTGAATTTTACTGTTGGCACTACACACACTTTTTTAGATAACATAGTTGTATGGAGATAAACAACAATTCATTTACTTATAATCAATTATTCAAAATGACAGTCACAAGTGCATTATTTATTTTGCCGCCAATTGGTTTCAATCTGCGATGGGGTAATCTTCAGGGCAATTTACACTATGTGGTTGCTTGCTGTAGTTGTCACCCTGTCTGTGCAGCACTGTTGGTAACTATAGTTACCAACTGTGCACAGGCAGGGTGATTAAATGGCCATGGTTTCTATGTAGGTTTACAGTTTCCACAATGATTCTTGAAGTATACTGTCCATATCTTTCCTAAAATCAATATCGTTTTGGTGCAGTGGACAGCTGAAAAATGGTTCACATGGCTTCAAGCACTATGGGACTTAACATCTGAGATCATCAGTCCCCTAGACTTGAACTACTCAAATCTAACTAACCTAAGGACATGATGTAAATAAAATAGAAAGAAACTTCCACATGGGAAAAATATATTAAAAACAAAGATTCCAAGACTTACCAAGCGGGAAAGCGTCGGTAGATAGGCACAATAAAAAAACATTTTGTGTGTGTTTGTGTGTTTTTTTATTGTGCCTATCTACCGGCACTTTCCCACTTGGTAAGACTTGGAATCTTTGTTTTTAATATAACCTAAGGACATCACACACATCCATGCCTGAGGCAGGATTCGAAGCTGCGACCGTAGCAGTAGCGTGGTTCCAGACTGAAGCGCCTAGAACTGCTCGGTCACAGCAGCTGGTGTGGAGAGCTTAATTCTAGACATTGTTCTACTAAATTTTGCAGGACAAGTATTTGTTCAGAGCAGGAGCTCCACTTCAAAAGCAAGTTTGTTCCCCTTACAGTTGACAGTTTGCTACTTCTTATATCCGTTTTAGCATAACGAGTACAAAGACTTTGCCTAGAACCAAGAGGAGCTTCGTACCTTCCCAAATAGTAAACTTTGTCAGATTTTCTTTCTTTGATAGTTTGTTAATAAAGCCATGCCTCCAGTCTTCTGAAACTGCCTCATTTGCCAATAGGAACTGCATGGTTTAGTATGGTGATAAAATAGCCCAGACCTCCATATGTCAGAATTTTGGCTGATATTTCATCTAAGCTAACGGATTTATTATTTCTAAATGTTGTGATTGCTGCATGTACCTCTGCTTCTGTGATATCACCTGTTTCTTCCATAAGTTTTTTTGGGTTTTTTAAAGTTGTAAGCATTCAGTTGTAAGGGTTGGTTTTAAGGTTTCTTTGAAGTGCTTCACCCATTGAGCTGCTTGCTAGCCTTTTGTGAGCATCCCTTATGGGACCATTTAAAAAATTGGGCTCCTATAAGTTCTTGAACAATATGATATTTGTATAATGCCCTGGTGTCATTTCAAGAGGTAGCATTTTGCAATTGTCTACCTTTCTGTTCAAACCATTCTTCTATATTGCCTCTTCAACTGCTTTTGACACAGCAGTGTATTTTGATATTTTCACGTAGCTACTTGAAGCTCTTCTTGATCTTAGGTTGTTCCTGCTGTTTCTTTACCATTATGCTTTCATGTATCGGATGACAATCTAGAATCTGTAGCTCTTCCTGTGTACCTGCTGTAGTCCAATTATGCCTTCAACACATGTACTTACAATTTCCTTGAATTTAAATCATTGTGTTTCAACACTGTCAGGAAGATTTTGAAATGTCTAGAATCTATTTTTAAGGGTGACTGCAAACGAATTTTCTATTTCATTGTATTTTAGCTTCGTCACATTAAACTGTCACTTAGGTTGTCAGTGTTGCTGCAATTTGAACTTGACTTTCAAGTCTGTTCAGACCAAGATGTCGTCTGATCCAGTATCTGCAGCACAATGGGTTGACATATCTCACAAAAGTGGCCATCAATTATTTATATGAACATAATCAATACCATAAAAAACAAATTATGTACCAGTAACAATATATTAACATAAAAAAGCCTTAATTTATACCTTCTGTATATCCTTCTGTTCGGTAGTGGGCAATGGCAATTTCTTCCACAGAGGAAAAATGTTTTTCATTTGTTGCATGGTCATCTCTTATGTAAATTCCCTTATAACCACGTTGGCTGCACAGATAAAACCAAGAAGTTTCATAAAAATTATTATTTACAGATATGTGTAGGAATTATATCCTTGGCTAATCTAAAAGATGAATTTTTGAAAATGAAGAGTGAAGTAATGCTTTTTATATAGTTCACATGAAAAGTAAGTTTCCTTGTGTAATTTGATGTTGTTCAACTGATTTGACACTCAATAATTTCCTTAGCTAGTTTATGGAAATTTTTTTAGATTACATTTTAGTGAAATAAAATCAATCCTATCAATTAATTTATGAATAAATGATGTTTGAACATTCTCAAAGTCACTTTTACTCAGTCATAAAGAGTTCACTTGATTGTGAATGAATCTGAGGTATTATAATTTGTATGCAATGTGTTTTAGACCTTTATATACACTGCACAACAGCTGTGAAAGATTTTATTGTATCTTTCTCTGCCTATAATAGCAATATGAAAGCTTGTACAAATGTCAGCTTGTCTGTACACTTCTCATATACTCCACGGTCACCGTATTCTCTACTCCTTGCTTTAATTCCATCGCTAAATGATCAAGGGTTGAGAGGCAATACCTCAGATAATCAGAGAGATATTGTTCGTTTTGATTCATTAAGAACTACAAAAGCTCATTGGACAAAATAATTGTCTCAGTATGCAACATTTCCACAAGACTTGGTAACGACTGCACGTTGCTGTTTTGTGGGTTGAATATAGTTCTGGATAGGCGAGGCATCAATGTCCCTTCAATTGAGGCACAGAAAATATTGCATCTCAGTCAGAATATATAGGTGTCACCTCCAACTTTTGAACAATATTTCTGGATCTCTCAATATCTTTAAAGGAGTACTAATCGAGAGCTGTGTCAAACCAGTCTTTGACCTTAAGAACACAACAACATGAAGGTCACATCAGATGAGTGATCTTTGGTAAATGAGCCTCATGCCAGTCAGTCCCCTAGATGGTAGCACTGCAAAATAAGGCACTTAATGTTAGAGTACTGATAGAAATGGTTGGTAAATAGCAAATCGTGGTTCGCCATCAGCTTCATGTGGCTATACTGATTAAAAGTTTTGTCTCACCTCAAAAAACCCATTTCCTCATAAGTACCTAAGCTGTTTCCAGGACATCCTACACCATCTCTCGATTTGCACTGTCCATCATCTCGGAATATTTACGGTAGTCTGCAACGAATGAAAGAGGATACTATTTACAACATGCAGACTCCTTCACAGGCCACTATTTCATCATCCCCCTCTCCGTCCCCCACTTTGAGGGCAACAGTCAGCAACTGTCTATTGTAAGCATTCCTGCTCCAATCACCCAAACAATGTAGCAGTTCCTGTCTCATAGCAAAGTCATTTTTAGTCGTAAGCTAGGATACATGTACATGGCCCAGTTCATTGTGATTATGATGTTGTTGTCGTCATTGATCTTACGACAAAATCGATTCAGCTCTCACATTAATCTATCTTGCACAAGCATTTTTCATATATGTGCAACTACTGCATACTACATCCATTTGAACCTGCACACTGTATTCAAGCCTTGGTCTCTCTCTACAGATTTTCCCTCTACGACAAAATTAATTTTCTTGATGCCTCATGAAGTGTCGTATCAACCAATTTCTTGTTTATGTCAAACTGTCTGAGAAATCTCTTTCCTCCCAATTCACTTTGGCATATCTTCATTAGTTACTATATCTACCCATTTAATCTTTAGCACTCTTCTGTAATACCACTTTTAAAAGCTTGCCCTCTCCTCTTATCTGCACTGTTTATCAACCACATTTCATATGTGTGTTGGGGCTTATGGGGCTCAGCACGGAGGTTATCAGTGCCCTCAACCACATTTCATTTCCATGTAAAGTTATACTCCAACAAATAGTTTCAGTTAAGGCTTCCTAACACTTCAGTAACAACATATCTCTCTGTTTCAGAAAAGCTTTTCTTGATACATCCAGTCTATATTTTACATCCTCTTCATTTTCATTTTCATTGTTGTTGTTGTTGTGGTCTTCAGTCCTGAGACTGGTTTGATGCAGCTCTCCATGCTACTCTATTCTGTGCAAGCCTCTTCATCTCATTATCTCATCTCATTATCAATAGTTATTTTGATGCCTCTTACAGT
This sequence comes from Schistocerca gregaria, assembly GCF_023897955.1. Taxonomy (NCBI): domain Eukaryota; kingdom Metazoa; phylum Arthropoda; class Insecta; order Orthoptera; family Acrididae; genus Schistocerca; species Schistocerca gregaria. The sequence goes on along the minus strand of NC_064924.1, from coordinate 280,358,385 downwards.
TGAAATATATATATATATATATATGAGTATTTTGTTGACAACTAATACTGCTACTGCCAGTAAACACATAGAACAGTCTTTGACAATCCGTTCACAAAATATACTAATTATTTTCAGAACAGCCTTCATTATTTCAAAAACTACCATCCTGTTTTGTCACTGTCCCACTGATCTTGAGTCCCAGATTATAGATAGCAAATAAGGCAAGTGTTGGACAAATAAATATGGACAAACTGAACTCTAGTCTGTAGTTCACACGCATACGTCCACTGTTGTGCTGTTCTGCATGCCACCTTTAGGTACCATAAGTTGCTATTTCCTTTAATAATCCAGATGACTAATTTGTTTGCTGGAGAACACGCAACCTTGTTTGAAGTGATGCACACACAAACTGGAAAGGACTAGATTCATTCACCTCCCCTCAGTCATCACTTCCATTTGCTGATATAAGTCACTGTTTCATAATGAAAATTCAGTTTAATTAATTTTGACATAATTTTGATTGGAACCAAACAACTGATGTCAAATTGTCAATAAAACATAAGTGCTTATTTCATATCCATAAGCTACTGGTATTTTGACCATCATGAGACCTCTTCTTATAAATCTTAAAGAGTCTATAAGCAAAATAACAATATAAAAGACATAACAGAATTACAGAATGTCAAATATCTATGCTGCTAAAATTAAAGAATCTTACTATCAGCCTAAAACATCCACTGAGTGTGATATCACTATGCTCATGTCATATAATTCCAATACTATCTTGCAAGTGATCACACCAACAGACCTGCAGCCTCTGTTTTGTAGATGTTCATTAATAGTTCATCTCAATTAAAACACAGATGATCCTCAAAACAGTATATACATACAGCACATGACCACGCAGGTTCCATAAAGTAATGTGGGGATGAATCTGAAGTATATCTTCAGCAGTGTAGAAGTGAAAATATATATTGTAGCACATTGTACTGTGGCTTGTAGAGCACAAATGCGAATGTTCTGATGAGCATTCTGACTTTAGCTATAGTGTCAGTTTTTAGAGGTCAAGTACACAAAATATGGCCACAGTATTCAAACAACGAAAATGAGTGACAAGAATAATAACTAAAAACAATAATTGGGCTCACTGTGCAAATCTGTTTAAGAGCTGGCGATTCTAATATCACTGTTTCAGCACATCTACCAATTCATTATGAGCATTAATAATTGTTACAATAAGAGCTCTATTGATGATCATGAAACAAATGTTAGACTTAACTTGCACATACTGAAGAACAAGTTTTAAAAAGTCCAAAACATATATCCCACCACAGAATCAATTCATACAATAAATTTTCTTTGGAAATAAAAGAGATAACTAAAACCAACATGTGGCAGTTGCGGCATATTTCTGAGAAAGGCCACTTCCCCAACCATGAGCATTACGGAAGGACTACAGAGATTGGTAAAAAAATATATATATATGTTAAGATGGGTAAAAATTGAAAAATGAAGCATGTCTGTCATTCCACAATATACTTATACGAATGATGAATGTTACTGGAAATTTGTATGCCCGAGATCTGTGCTGGAAAATGCTAACCTCTTTTCATCTCTGTGGGATCAACATCTGCTTCATTATAGCAGGGGGCTGACTTGATTGATCAGACAGCGAAGTGCGACCACCCTAAAAAAGGTAATGGAGAGGCAGAGGTATCATCATACTCCTTAAGTCAGCCGAAAGGGCATGTGTATAGTGGGTGTAATGGCTCATGATGAGATGCGAATAAACAGTGAGACATTAGGAGAAGAATTAACTAAACCTGTAAGAAATTATCCAGCTGCTTGTAAACTTTTATTTGTTGTTGTTGTTGTTGTGTTAAGCTGATGTGTGTAATATCTGACATGAATAAACAACTAACCAACTAAATCAGACTAAGAAAGTAAAAATACCCTCCCAACTGTCGAGCTTTCACAGATGTCTCAGGAATCTTCATGACAGGTTGAGGATTGAGGATGGCCAGGCGAAGACGTCTTTTGACATCTGCCGGGAGGGTGCTCGAGCGACAGTCTGCAATCATGACAGCACGCCGGACGAGAGAGAGCTGCTCAGCAGCAGTGCAGCACTCTGGTACTGGCTCACTCAGACCACGCATTACCACCTCAGCAGCCTGTAATCAGAACACGACATGTTAGATAGTAGAATGTAAATAATTTTATGCTCTCACATTCACTCATGAAATTAAGGACTACAAACACAAAGAAAGTGGAACTTTGGTTTTACGTTCTCCGATTTTTCATTTTTCGCATTCTACATTATAAATTCATAGTCCCTATGAAAAACCCATAAGATCAATGCTAAAAATTTGCTGATTTTACCCTTCTTCCTAGTAAGGTTTACTTCAATTCTAAATTCTTACTCGCCGTCTCATTTGACTTTGTCCCGTTTTCTTCCTATTAACAATTGATGTGAGTGAACTAGTTATAAGTGGTACAAAAGACAAATGGTTCACAACACAGGTGGTGGCAGAGTTAGTGGATTTTTTAAGCCACTGAGGAGAGGAGAGACGTGAGAGAGGAAATGCTGACATAATCTTCGAATGGTGTAGCCAACACAATTTGTAACATTTAGCTTCGCCTAGCTATTATGATACAACTACTGCTAGGTTGCAGCAGTAACGGAAAAACAAGACATTCGGTACAAAGCATTCCTGACCAAGCCAATATGCGATGTGGCAATTATAACTCAGTCTCACCTTTTTGCATGTATTTCTGATGAACTGTATTCAGCAACAGTATTGTCAACCTTTTAAATAATAAAACACTGAGTCTCAAAAAATATGCTCAATCATAATCGAGGAGAAATCACCCATTTCCAGCTCGTGAACTCTTACTGGCTGGTTACTTGTTAAATCACCCAATAGCCAGCACAGCCACCTCACCACACTAACACACAATAAATGAGCTTGCCTACTGGATACGTGGAGAGGCCCTTCAATGACCGGAGTGCACGGAGAAGTGACAGCATTTTGTGAAATGCTGAAAATATACTTTTTATGCAGATGATGTGCTATGACAGAGATGTCACATGAAAATAGAACAAGGGTTTTGCGATAGCACATTTTAGACTTTCGTGCTCAAATCTGACATGATAGTGTTGGAATAACTACATATATACTTTACACCAAATCGAGTATAGATTTAAAGGTCAGGAAGTCTTTTCTGAAAGTATTTGTATGGAGTGTAGCCATGTATGGAAGTGAAACGTGGACGATAAATAGTTTGGACAAGAAGAGAATAGAAGCTTTCGAAATGTGGTGCTACAGAAAAATGCTGAAGATTAGATGGGTAGATCACATAACTAATGGGGAAGTATTGAATAGGATTGGGGAGAAGAGAAGTTTGTGGCACAATTTGACCAGAAGAAGGGATCGGTTGGTAGGACATGTTCTGAGGCATCAAGGGATCACCAATTTAGTATTGGAGGGCAGCGTGGAGGGTAAAAATCGTAGAGGGAGACCAAGAGATGAATACACTAAGCAGATTCAGAAGGATGTAGGTTGCAGTAGGTACTGGGAGATGAAGAAGCTTGCACAGGATAGAGTAGCATGGAGAGCTGCATCAAACCAGTCTCAGGACTGAAGACCACAACAACAATACTTTACACCAAACACTGCCGATTGTGAAGACTGGCAGCAGGAGTGAAGTGAAACTGTATAACCTGAATTTTCTTTCAAATTTACATTTTATGCAGTGTATGAGAATTCACCGGACTTACGTCTAATAAGCTTGTAACGTCAGTTGGGGAAATAAACTCATTTTTTCACACCTCTGTTTCTATCATCAAGCCTAAAGTAACACTTTTCAGTGGTGATCATATGAAGAGTGCCTCATAACAAAAGCATTAAACAATAACGGCAATGTAGACAAAATTTGTTGTTAAATAGATGTCCGCATTTATGCTTATGGTTTAACCACTTAGCTGCTGTTATGTTTTTGGTTTAGTTCAACATGTTTATCAGTTTTTGCTTTTTCTGGGTGAGCACATTGAAAGGTCATTCAAAAATGCGTTTTTTGAATGCAAAATTTGAGGACATAGCATGTCAGAAAATATCTCAATTTCCTTGTACACACATACCAATTTCAATTTTTTGATAAGTTTTTACTTGCTGTTACACGTCTGTGATATTTTTAAGAACTTATTAAATCCATTACCACAAATTATTGTATAAACATTGTATTGTGCATTTAATTTCCTTCACTTACAAAGATTTTACACAAAGTACTGGAGAGGATTGTAATTTTTAATCATATATGTCAAGTACATGTGCTTTTGCTAATATTTTGTGGGGTTTTAACAATTTCCTCGATTTTGTTTTTTTCTCAATTATGCGTTTTTTTAAGTCTGGACCACACAGAAATGTACAATGGGGGTCTCACTGAATTTGCTGGCTACTGGCTATGAGATTACATTCTATGTTGTGTATACTTTTGGAATGAATGCTTTTTTTTTCTTCTTTTTTCTTATTGTTGGTGAAGAAGGCTGCGCGGATTTATTTTAAGAAACAGGCGAAGATGATGTTTACAATTACTAGTTTCTGATGTACAAATCAAAAACTCCTCCTCACATCTAATATGTGAATATCTTCATTCTGTGAAATGAATAATTAAGCAAAATAACTTTGGAATAGAAGATGTAACATAGTAGTTGTTCCTTTGCTTTCATGGTAGTAGAGTCTGCATGGGCAGCAGTGTGCAAAGTTACAGTCGTGCAAGCAGAGTAGAAAGACTTAAAAAAAGTTATATGCTCCACAGAATGTGAATAAACACAATAAATACTAGTAATAAATGTTGGATTTAATTTCAGAAATCCTGGACCCATATGATGTATTCAAAGTACTTTCTGCAGTTAATGGAATGACTACGTTCGAATATCACCAAGAGCATCAGTGCATAGTACAGTTATTGTACATTTACGACCCCTGAATAATTCAAAATACTTGCAATAAAATCATAATTTTTTGAATAAACAGCTTTTGCAGATAATTTCTGTATAAATGCATGCTTAGTGAATAATGAGAGCAGGAACATTACAATGCACACTCTACGGCGACATCCAGTGCATGACTGAAGGAGTGCCTGAAAAAATACAAATTGGACTTTGATCAGTGCTGATATCTTTCTGGTTGCTAGCAGCTTAGTCTGCCCGTGTTAGTTGTCAGCGCTACATTTAGTGTTTCCTCTGCTTTAGCTAATGACTGCTTAATCTACCTCAACATTTGCTTTTGAGTAGCTCCGAAAACAGTAATGGGCCACAAAATTTCTCAGTATGGTGAGTACTACATAGAATGGCAAAAACAATGCCAGTGAGCAAAGCAGTGTATGCTAGGCTAAGGTCGTGAAGACCTGAAGCAAGTGAATAATTGCGAGACGTCATGTATCGTCTTGCAACTTGTGTCAGTTCTGCTATTCCCAACAGCCACTGTGCCAAGTGTCTCTGAAGAATGTGTGTCTAGTAACTGTGCAGTAGAAACATCAGGATTGGGGCTGGGATATTCACTAATCAAATAATGTAAGTTGAAAAATCAACCCTTATAAATTCCTCTGAACCTTTTTGAGAATATGAATAACAAAGAAACATCTTTTTATACTTGTCGTCAACATCCCTGTCTTCTTCTTATTTTTGATGCGTGAAAGCTTGCCATTTGCTTATAACTTACAAAAATTATTTTTAGTGATATAGCATAGTTTTTTACATCACAGTTCATTCAAAACTGGCTTTTCTTGTTGGGCATAAATTACATTTAAGAGTGAATGTAATGGCATGTTAGTGTAAAAATTCCCAGTTTCTTGAAGAGGCCTCGTGTGTTAGCATTTTTGTCTTATGGGCAAGAGAGTGAAACATGCAATGCAGACTGAAATTTTTGATTTTTATACCACTGCCTTGATTTTTATAACACTTCCTTACTTCTATTTTAATTTGTTGACATGAATGGAGCACAAAGGATGACTCAGTGGCAAAGTGTCAGGCTATAAATTCAAAGATCTGAGGTCCAATCTTTGATTGCACTACGATTTATATTTGTCGCTTATCATTCCTGGCAAAGATTAGTTAATGTGAAAAATGTCAAGTTTAACTGCAGTTCATAGTCCACGTTAAACTGCAAGTCCTCATAAAGCTGAATGGGTAAGACTGTTCAAAGGAATCAAAGGTCTTCCATCTATAACATAAGCAACCCTAGTAAAACACTGCAACCAACATTCAGGCTGAGGGCAACTTTACTTTAAGAAATGAGCTTTTTCCTGTGAACTAAGTATAGGCCTCTTCTTTGCAGTGCATAGATTTGTTGAATATGTGTCATCAGCAAACTTATATTGATTAATTCCTTAAATTACTTTGCATGGTTGCAAAACACAACAGACAATGTAAGAGCTTGGAATTCCACTCAAGAAATCTCTGGTAGGAATGGTAAATTTGCGACACATGCTAGATGAAACTGGTAACTGGTAACTGTAGTAACCCACTGGTCTACCACCACCCACAGCAGACGTTAAGTCTGGCCACTATGTCAAGCGTAGTGCACACCAACATTCAAAAGGTGTGCCCCCAACTACCCAAAGTGGACGCAAGGGGCAGCCCATGACTTACTCCTGTCACCAGGTCCAACGTGTGCTTGAAGCGCTACACCAGTGACACCTCATGTGGATAGCATCTTTATAAAGGATGCATGGGCCTCTGGGTCTTCAGTTGTTAAATGTGTTCGGGCCATGTATGCTACTTTCATTGTATTCTTGTTGATGTCACTCCATGACTCAATAACAACACTGAAGGAAAAAAATAAAATAAAAGTAGTACACCTAGAAAGATAACATCAAGTTTGATTAGATGATGGCATATGCCACCTGGGGTAAGAGATGGTTTCAACTGCATCTGGCAACAAAGCTACCTGAGAGTCATCTGTGTCTACCCTTTAATGGGGAATGCTCACAGCTAGAAGGCTCAGTGTGGTGCGAACATGTGAAGAAAGCAGGCAACCATGTCCCAGAGATATAATCGTACGCCTACAGCCAACAGAGCAAGTTTGAACGGGGCCAAATTGTAGCCTTCCGAGTGGTGGGATGGCCTTTTTGGAGAACTGCCACACAAATTGGACAGGCTGCATCACATGTGCAACAATAATGGTATCAGTAATCACATGAACATTCTTACACCCGTAGATGAAGTTATGGATATCCACACAGCACAGACCACGATAGTAATTTTGTAAGGGCAGCAGTGGCAGATTGTATAGCTACCATAGAACAGATAAGAGGGCTCATGAGCCCAGGTGTGTCAGCACGAACTGTGCAAACCAGTTATTAGTAGTGATCTATGAGTGCGCACACCTCTAGCCCATCTTCCACTTAAGTCACAGTATTGATGTGTCCTGCACGACTGGTGACATCAGAGGATCACTTGGAAGATGGAATGGTGTGCCATCGGTTCAGCAATGAAAGCATATTCTGCCTGCACACAAGTGATAGCACAAGTCTATTTCGTACATGCAAATGACTGTCTTGTACAGTGCATTCATCCAAGACACACTGATTGACACCAGGCCTTATGGTCTCGGGTGCAATAAGCTACAACTCTTGTTCACATTTGGTGTTTCTGGAGGGGAAGGTAAACAGTGGCTGGTACACACAGTATGTTGTTACACCCATTCTTTTGCCATTCTTGCAACAGGTAGGTGAGGCATTGTTGTGAAGGGATAATTCTTATCCACACACTGACTGTGAAACTCAATGTGTTCTGCAAGATTTGCAATGACTTCTCTGGTCAGCATGATATCCAGGCTTGTCTACAATTGAGCATGTGTGGCATATGATGGGACGAGAAGTAACTTTTCAATCAACTATAGGGAAAGTTGAGTAATATATAATATGTACAAGAGCTACAAGGGAATAAAAAGAGTAGAAGACCAAGAAAGACGTGCTTGTATTAAAAATGGTGTAAGACAGGGATGTTGTCTTTTGACCCTACTGGTCAGTCTACAATTCATAGAAGCAATGACAGAAATAGAAGAAAGGTTCAAGACTGTAATTAAAATTCAAGGTGAAAGGATATCAATGATGAGATTCACTAGCAACATTGCTATCCTCAGTGAAAGTGAAGAAGAATTACAAGATGTGCTAAATGAAATGACCTGTCTATTGAGTACAGAATATGGACTGAGAGTACATAGAAGAAAGATGAATGTTATAAGAAGTAGCAGAAATGAGAACTGGGAGATACTTACCAACTGGATTGATGGCAATGAAGTAAATGAAGTTATGGAATTCTGCTAACTAGGCAGTAAAGTAACCCACGATGGAAGAAGCAAGGAGGACATAAAAACAGACTATAACGGGCAAAAAAGGTACTTCTGGTCAAGAGAAGTCTGCTCGTATCAAACACAGGTCTTAATTTGAGGAAGGAATTTCTGGGAATGTACGTTTGGAGCATAGCATTGTATGATAGTGAAACATGGACTGTGGGAAGACTGGAACAGAAGGGAATTGAAGCATTTGAGATGTGGTACTTCAGAAAGATGTGGAAAGTTAGGTAGATTGGTAAGGTAGAATGAGGAGGCTCTCCACAGATTCAGCGAGGAAAGGAATAAATGGAAAACACTGACAAGAAGAAGTGACAGGATGGTTGGGCATCTGTTAAGATGTCACAGAATAACTTCCATGGTAGTAGAGGGAGCCATAAGTGGTAAAACTGTAGAGGAAGAAAGAGACTGGAATACACCCAGCAAATAATTGAGGACATTGGCTGCAAATGCTGCTATGAGATGAAGAGATTGGCACAGGACAGAAATTCATGAGAGACTGCATCAAATCAGTCAGAAGACTGTCAACGAAAAAAAAGGGTACAAAATAACTATCACTAGCTGCCTTCCAATGTAAATATCGCTGACGTACACATAAAAAGCAAATCAGCATCAAAGTCAATTACAGTCTGCCAAAGAAATAACTAACTATTCTCCAAATCAGCATAAATACTGTTACAAAATTACTGAAAAAATTAGTATTTATCTCATTATTCCTATAACATAAAAAATTAAAGTTTGAAGATAACCCAGAATGTCTGAAAAAACTTCAGTTATTATAGTGTTATGAGAGCATAAATAGATTATGGGCGAGAGTGGAGGAGGGCCAAGAGGGGGATGCTGGGTGCATTTAGGTCAGATGAATTCATGCAACCTACTGAAAAAAATATTTTAGTAATGAATGAACTACTACTGTCATCACATACCCGACCACTCTCCACAAGGGACTGGGTGTTGTGTTGTCCTAATCATCATTATTTCACCCCCATGGACACGCAAGTCGCCGCAGTGGCGTCAAATCGAAAGACTTGCAACAGGCGAGCGGTCTACCCGACGTGAGGCCCTCGCCACACAACATTTCATTTTTCCCCATTGTTCAATATTAGAAATACTTTTCATAATTCAGTACTACCCGGATGACTAGATTGGGTGACATTTTGCCATTTGGGATACCAATGATAGAATTTTGAGCAAATTTTTTTAAAGAAATGCAACCATTGCCATTTGGGCAGTATTTTTGTTGATCAACGTGATTTTTGGGTGACACAGGCAAATGCAAGTGTGTTTTTATGCACTAATTTTAATATCACATTATTTAGTTCTGTTTATTGCTCCACTGTCTTGGGAAATACTGAAGTTATGCAACCCCAAAGTTCTACCAGTTCCTAAATAACGACTCCAGTGCTAAAACTAAACAGTTATTTTTAGGTAATTAGGCTATTACAGTATTTTCAAGTTGCCATAATAACAGTAGTGGACAAACCAAAATTGGCTTGTTGTTCTTTCTGGCTACAAAATTACATCACGCAGAACAAAAGAAATAAATGGCAGCACTTAAAATGCAAGTACGAACTGAACTGATTAATAAAATTACAATTGAGCTAAAGTAAAGCCAACAATATGCTGTAGTTGGTGCTTGCTGAAGCATGGGTGGGTGATAGCTGACAGTGCTATTGATATTTTTAATTCTGGCGATGGCCTTGTTGACTATCGAATGTGTTCCCCTTTTCCGTTGTGTAACTGAAAATCAAAATACCTTTCAAGATCACTACATGACAGATAGGTCGCGTGTAATTTCTTTTAGCTGATAGGATGCTCTGTATCCCCTAACCCCCCCCCCCCCCCCCTGCTGTGTCCTTAGTTATAGCAACAATGATTAGTAGAGCACAAAGGGCAACTAAAACAAGTAGAAACATTGAAATGTTCAGTAAACAAGATAAAGAAGCAGCAGAACCATATCTCAACAAGATGCTTGAAACATTTACCTCTGATCAAAAGCATTTAGAGCAACTGAAGGTGAAGTTTAGAAGAACAGTCTGAGATGTAACATATCACTTTGGCTTAAAGTGATGTATTACACTTTCTTCTTTCAGTTCGATGAATGATGTCTGCAAATTTTTAATAGAAATTTGTGACCTTCCATCTGTTCATAGAAGTTTTGGTTTCTTTGTACATGTACCATGTGTTGGTGTGAATGTAGCATTATCAGCGAGACGGGATGGTAGATATTGATATTACTGTGCATTGTGGTGCTTGTTGCAATGAGTGATTATTCCATGCTGCATATATCATGCCTAGGAGATACGCTGCACTGATGTATGAGACATGTTGCACAAGGCTAATGTTGTATTACTTGAGGTTTTAAGCAACTGTGGACTGAATACACATACTGGAAAGAAGGAGACTCCAAAATTATTCAGAAGAAGCAGCAGGTCTTTTGAGCAACTTTTCAGGCGGATAAAGGCATCACAATGGGAGAAAAGGAGTCTGAAGTCAAAATGCTTGGGCCACGCTACTTCTGCCGCTGCTTCCAAGTATAAGAAAGTGAAATTCATAATGTATGGCAAATGTAAAAGATACACACAAATGGATCATTACAAAAGCACATACACTGCATATCTGCACTTGCCCATGGATGAATAGACATGTCTGTGTCAGCAAGTAATAACATTTGATTGAGAAGACAAGAAAAAGTCAAAATTAAAAGGAAATTATTGCCTTATAAAGAAAATGTCCTCCAGAATTTGCAGTTGTTATCCATAGCAATTGACCAACAACTCAGATTACTCAGTACTCAAGTTATTACCAGCACTGCAGCAGAAACAGAAAATTCATGAGTAGTCAAATGGATGAAGAGTGAACATTAATTTCCACAACAAGACTCAAGAATCACAAGAGGATATTATGACCACCGTTGAGAAGATGGGCACTTCCGTGTCAGTGTTTCCATATCAACATACAGCAACTGGTTACGGTCTAGTTGGCCATTCACTAAGAGACAGCAGTGGCAAAACAGCAATGTAGTAATTCACCACCCGCATAATGTTAGCAACTCATCAGCTCCGCTATGCAGCAAGAATGCCAAGAACCTTTGGTGAGCTGTATTCGACTCAAACTGATTTTTTCGTCTAACTGCAGTGTTGTGATGTTGAGTGACGTAATTGGAAATGCAAGTGTCTAATAAAGATTGTTAGTTTGGTGCAGTGTGGTGTCAATGCTGAAACAATTGGCTACAGTGAGGCTTTAGCAGTAGGTTAATTATTGTTTGGTGTATGACTGTAGTTACCCAAAGTACACTGCAAGATGATGACTGTGAAATTCGATAAGACAATTGAAGAGTTAAATATAAACATAGTACATCTTAGAACAGAATTGTCTGTGACAAATGCAACTTTAGAAAAACATGCAGAGGAATCTAGAGCACAGAAAAAGGAAATGCATAATTTGATTTCTAAATTACAAACAATAATAAATGAGTTAACTGGGGAGTTGTGGTCAGAAGTAACTAAACAATGAAGTCTTGAGAAAAACAAAGTTAATGAACATTTTGCAATGTTAATAATGATGTAAAGCAACTGAGACGTGTTAACAGATGAGAATTTAAAACAATTCATGAACATATCTCAGACATGTGAGAAACTGGGTATGTTAGAACACAATAAGGGTTTAGAGGTGACAGTTATCACAGAATCTGTTTTTGCTAACTTGGAGGAGAGTGTGTGTGTGAGATAACTGATCAAAAGGTGCAAGAGACAGTAGGTTTAACCACCAGTAAATCCCATTCTGCAGAAGACTTGGACAAATTTCAGAAATTTGGGAGGAACTCGAAAAGCCAAAAAAGGAATTAAACAGAAAGAAATCTAGTGCAGGTAATGAAATGTCAGGAGAGTTGCTAAAGGAGTTGCAAGTAGGAAATGGGATAAATTTATCCAAAAGATTGCCCAAAGCTTAAACCATATTGGGATGTGCACCCCGATTACTATCCAAGGGTATTTAATTCTTCAATTACCATCAAATTTCACAGTCATCTTCTTGCAACATACTTTAGGTAACTACAGGTATGCACCAAACAATAATTAATCTACTGCTAAAGCCTCTCTGTAAATGGTGGAAGGACTCAAAAATTAGATTTTGCACTCAGTTACTTAGAAGGTATTTATTTCTTGGGACGACTTCCGAGAAAAATGAAAAAGGCAGTACTGGTCTCCGAGTTCATAGGGGGAACTAACACTAGTAGTACACTAGTATGTCAGTCTTTAAAATTCAAATACCTCGACAGTCTGCTAGAGGATAAGCATCTACTTAAGGTATTAGTACAAAGACTTCCTTATCATCTGAGAAAAGAAATTTGGTACTGGTGATGGTTTACAGTTAGCAATTTATTACCTTTATTGAATGAGTAGAAACATTCAATAAGGAATAAGAGGATTATATACCCAGTGAAAGCTGCCAAGGCAAAAATAATTATGGCAATTGTTACCACCAAGGCATCGGCAGAGAAATGAAAGTAAATTCTGTAATGCACATAAACAGAATAATGCTGGGGCCAATAACCAAGCAAATAACTACTACCAAGCATTCATTTCTAGTGATTTAAATAAGAGGAATCTACACATAGCTCTTTTCCAAATCAACCGTTGAGAAAGAAAGAACTTTGTGGGGCATGCGTCAGGCTCCAGGATGTGAGAATGCGACTAGACTAAATTCCTAGGAGGACTATTTAATTTAATTTGTGTTGTTGTTTTTAAGGCTACCCTCAGCCTTTAAAGTCAGCAAGAGGATAGATTTCATGTAACGACGTAGCAGACATACCACTTGTCTCTTTATTGCAACTAAATTTTAGTGATCATATGTAGAAGTGGAGGAAATTGGATAATATCTATTCAGAGATAACTGCACATATTGTTCACCATACAATAACAACATGACCTTTTGCAACTTCACTGAGGACGGGAAAACAATCTAGAAAACAGCGAATATTGAGAATCATTTCAATGTATCATAAACCCTTTTAAAATGCAACCCACCAGTAAAAATAAATGCGAAGAAAGTAAAAGACATAACTGCCACCCCCTATTATAAAATAATATATTGTACAATACCCATTCAGCTATGGTTACACGAGCTAGATGTTAGCATCGTCATGTTTACAGAGAGGAGGGTGGACGGAAGAGGGTAGATATCCACCTTGGTAAGTAAGTGATGAGCTAACATCTAGGCATATACATTAGCACAGGTCAAGGATAATGCATGAGTGTAAGTCTTTCATAATGAGTACTCAGGACAGAGGAAACATATGAGCCACAGTACATTGGTAAGCTAAGCAGTCCAAAGTACGTTCTAGCTACAAAAGAGACTAAGTTACTTTGAGAATACAGGCGTGGCAAAAGTGTAGAAAGATACTTCTTGATGTACTGGATAATGCACCTCAATACGGACCCTATCAAGGGAGGACTTATGCCATAATGGGAGTATAAGGACTTAAGGGGACAATATTGCCATAAAAATTTAGGATTGTGCTCGAAACATTTTCTGGCATTAAGCAGTGTGTTTAATATTTCAGAACAGTAGGAAGCTGTTGTTATTTGAGCACTTATTCCAAGGTAGTAAGGCAGAAGAATTTACAGCTCCTTGACATTACATATTTGGCTAAATCAATGAACAAGGACATAAATGCCTGAGCTTCATTGTCTACATAAGGCACAGGCAACTTGAGTATTGGGCAAGGAGCAATGAAGAGTTGCAAATCTTTTTGTCATGTAACTCCTCAAGAAAATGATTCATGTTTATATTCAGTAAATAACACAAAGGGACGACAGAATCATATCTCAATAAGACACTCGACAAATTTATCTCTGAGCAAGAGCATTTAGAAGAACTGTACATGAAGTTTAGAGGGATAGTTGCTCAAGCACTGGACAGATAGCTGCCTAGTATAATAGATCACTATGGCAGGTAAATTCCACAGTATACAGTCTTTGTACAGAAATTTCTAAAGGAACAGTGACTACTGTGCGATAGGTGTAAAACAAAGCATGCAAGTATAAAGGGGGAGAGATTAAATGAAACATGTTTTGCTGTGAAAAAAATCAATGATATAGCAAAATCTTATTGATAGACTTCTCACAAAAATCAAAGAAATTATGGTAATATGTAAATGCTGTTAGTGACATTAAAGTTAGTGTCCACACACTCATGAATGATATAGAATATGGAAATGACAGTAGAAAACCAAAAGCCATGTTTTCAAATGTTCCTTTACTAAAAGAAATTTAGAAATGCTCTCCTAGTTCACCTCTCAAATCATTTCAAAAATGGCTGAAATATTGACAATGTTGTTGAGAAACAGCTTAATCACTGAAACTAAATGAAGCCCCAGGAGCCAACGGAATACCTAGCATATTCTATAAGGAATTTGTGGCTGAGTTAACCCTTTTTTTTATCATTATATACCATAAATTTCTTAAAGAAACCACTATGCCCATTAATAAGAAAAAAGCCCAGGTTATGTCCATCCTCAAGAAGGGTGACATGAGTAATCTACAAAATTACCATCCAATATCTTTAATATCCATCTGCTGTAGAATCTTAGAAGACATCTCAGCTCAAACATAATGAATTGTTAGAATGACCATCTACATGCCAACCTGCACGGATTTGCAGAACATCAGACATATGAAACATAAATTGTGTTTTTCTCATGTGGCATCGTGGAAGCCAATTTGGTGGATTTCTTGACTTCTAAAAAGCGTTTGACTAAGTGCTGTAACACGAAAAGCATTTGACTCAGTGCTACACCAACGAAAGTATGATCATATGGGGTATCAAACACAATTTGTGACTGGATTGAGTATTCCTTGCCATGGAAGATGTAGCATGTTACTTTGCATAGTGTGTCATAGACTGATGAAGAAGTACGTTCAGATATGATCCAGGAAAATATGCTGAGATCCTTGCTGTACATGAATGACCAGGAACACCATTTTAAAAGTAACCTCTGGCTTTCTGCACATGATACAGTTCTCTATAATGAAATTATTTCTAGGGGAAAAAACTGCACAATCAATCAGTTAGACCTTGACAAGACTTTGAAATGATGCAAAGGTTGACAACTTGTTTTAAAAGTACAGAAATGTAAAATTTTCCATTTTACAAAACAAAACAAAAATAGCAGTTTATGACCATGATATTACCGATTAAAATTTGGAATCGGGTAACTCATGCAAATACCTGGGTGTAACAGTTTGTAGAGTGTTGAAATGGAATAATCACATAGGTAGTCATAGCTACAGCAGGTGTCAGACTTTGGTTCATTGGTAGGATACTGGGCAAAATGCAATCAGCCTACAAAGGTAACTGCTCACAATGCACTCATGTAACCCAACAACACACTGTTGTTTTAAGCTTAAGGAAAAAAATTAATAAAAACAAAAGAGTACTAGGAGACTGACATAATCTCTGTAGCTCCTCATATGAGTTGATACTCACTGCAGCGTGGTCTCGCACATGACGATGAAGCAACAAAGCCAAAGCCACATAGCATTTTCCTCTGCGGTGAGTTCTATAAAGCTTCTGGCTCAATATAAGCTCAAGAATTTGAACTGCAGATTTATAATGTTCCTTTCCAGATTTTCTATACACCTCAGCACCATACTGCAGGCAGGAGGCATATACAGTGCCTGGTGTAAACCTCCTCAGAAAAGATGGGAGCTGTTCAACATGTTCTCTGAAATATAAAATTTTTTCATCAACATAATACTCAAAACACTAAAATAACAATAATGAAATATTATCAACAAAAGGGAGCAAAGGATGCACTTAGCTACTTAGCTTAGCCGTCCCATAATCTACACGAATTCCTCACTTAATGTGGCCTAGTGGCTATGTGTCAGACTGGAAATTCACAGGTCCCTGGTTCAGTGCTGAACACTATAAACCTTCGGCCTCCCCCTACTCTCTGGCAGACGTAATATGGACTTGGACCCTCAATGAAATCTGACTGACAGATTGCTGTCAGCCAGGTTGATTCTTTCCTCCCTTGCTCCACCCTACATCAGAAGGCACAAATTTGGGAGTTTTCTCCCATATTAAACGCGCAAAGTTGACACTTGGCGTGTTGGCTCATGGGAGCGCCTGTAAATGGGAAATGCCTCTGCAGTCGCTCCCATCAGCCACCGTGTCAAGTGTCAACTTTATTTGTGCGTACAACATATGCCCCAGGATTACCAATTCCACTGTGTGATCAAGGGTTAAACCATGTACAGACGTTCTTAGCAGTTCACCATTAGCAATGCATACAACTATTGTATGATGTGCTGAAAAAAAAATTATTTTCACAAGACGTGGTGATGCAAGGAACAATCACATCACATGCTCATGCAAGAAAAATTGAAAAACGCACCAGAACTACAAAATGCATTTTCCCTAAGTTTTGGTGTCAGTCCACTGCACAGAATAACTCGTGACCAACCACATTGAAATCTACACTTACCACGAGAATGCTAAAACTGCTGACCAAATAGTCAAGATATATCCACCCACGGGCAAACACATGTCGCTGAGCCATCAAAGCAAGTCTTGTCCCTAAAAATACAGCAGTCCACACATGAGTTGCAATGGTGACACTGTTGTTGTTGTTGTCGTCTTCAGTCCTGAGACTGGTTTGATGCAGCTCTCCATGCTACTCTATCCTGTGCAAGCTGCTTCATCTCCCAGTACCTATTGCAACCTACATACTTCTGAATCTGCTTAGTGTACTCATCTCTCGGTCTCCCTCTACGATTTTTACCCTCCACGCTGCCCTCCAATGCTAAATTTGTGATCCCTTGATGCCTCAAAACATGTCCTACCAACCGATCCCTTCTTCTAGTCAAATTGTGCCACAAACTTCTCTTCTCCCCAATCCTATTCAATACCTCCTAATTAGTTACGTGATCTATCCACCTTATCTTCAGTATTCTTCTGTAGCACCACATTTCGAAAGCTTCTACTCTCTTCTTGTCCAAACTAGTTATCATCCATGTTTCACTTCCATACATGGCTACACTCCAAACAAATACTTTCAGAAACGACTTCCTGATACATAAATCTATATTCGATGTTAACAAATTTCTCTTCTTCAGAAACGCTTTCCTTGCCATTGCTAGTCTACATTTTATATCCTCTCTACATCGACCATCATCAGTTATTTTACTTCCTAAATAGCAAAACTCCTTTACTACTTTAAGTGTCTCATTTCCTAATCTAATTCCCTCAGCATCACCCGATTTAATTTGACTACATTCCATTATCCTCGTTTTGCTTTTGTTGATGTTCATCTTATATCCTCCTTTCAAGACACTGTCCATTCCGTTCAACTGCTCTTCCAAGTCCTTTGCCGTCTCTGACGGAATTACAATGTCATCGGCGAACCTCAATGATTTTACTTCGTCTCCATGAATTTTAATACCTACTCCAAATTTTTCTTTTGTTTCCTTTACTGCTTGCTCAATATACAGATTGAATAACATCGGGGAGAGGCTACAACCCTGTCTCACTCCTTTCCCAACCACTGCTTCCCTTTCATGCCCCCCGACTCTTATGACTGCCATCTGGTTTCTGTACAAATTGTAAATAGCCTTTCGCTCCCTGTATTTTACCCCTGCCACCTTTAGAATTTGAAAAAGAGTATTCCAGTCAACATTGTCAAAAGCTTTCTCTACGTCTACAAATGCTAGAAACGTAGGTTTGCCTTTTCTTAATCTTTCTTCTAAGATAAGTCGTAAGGTCAGTATTGCCTCTCGTGTTCCAACATTTCGACAGAATCCAAACTGATCCTCCCCGAGGTCCGCATCTACCAGTTTTTCCATTCGTCTGTAAAGAATTCGCGTTAGTATTTTGCAGCTGTGACTTATTAAACTGATAGTTCTGTAATTTTCACATCTGTCAGCACCTGCTTTCTTTGGGATTGGAATTATTATATTCTTCTTGAAGTCTGAGGGTATTTCGCCTGTCTCATACATCTTGCTCACCAAATGGTAGAGTTTTGTCAGGACTGGCTCTCCCAAGGCCGTCAGTAGTTCTAATGGAATGTTGTCTACTCCGGGGGCCTTGTTTCGACTCAGGTCTTTCACTGCTCTGTCAAACTCTTCACGCAGTATCGTATCTCCCATTTCGTCTTCACCTACATCCTCTTCCATTTCCATAATATTGTCCTCAAGTACATCACCCTTGTATAAACCTTCTATATACTCCTTCCATCTTTCTGCCTTCCCTTCTTTGCTTAGAACTGGGTTGCCATCTGAGCTCTTGATATTCATACACGTGGTTCTCTTCTCTCCAAAGGTCTCTTTAATTTTCCTGTAGGCAGTATCTATCTTACCCCTAGTGAGATAAGCTTCTACATCCTTACATTTGTCCTCTAGCCATCCCCGTTTAGCCATTTTGCACTTCCTGTCGATCTCATTTTTGAGACGTTTGTATTCCTTTTTGCCTGCTTCATTTACTGCATTTTTATATTTTCTCCTTTCATCAATTAAATTCAATATTTCTTCTGTTACCCAAGGATTTCTAGCAGCCCTCGTCTTTTTACCTACTTTATCCTCTGCTGCCTTCACTACTTCATCCCTCAGAGCTACCCATTCTTCTTCTACTGTATTTCTTTCCCCTATTCCTGTCAATTGTTCCCTTATGCTCTCCCTGAAACTCTGTACAACCTCTGGTTCTTTCAGTTTATCCAGGTCCCATCTCCTTAATTTCCCACATTTTTGCAGTTTCTTCAGTTTTAATCTACAGGTCATAGCCAATAGATTGTGGTCAGGGTCCACATCTGCCCCTGGAAATGTCTTACAACTTAAAACCTGGTTCCTAAATCTCTGTTTTACCATTATATAATCTATCTGATACCTTTTAGTATCTCCAGGGTTCTTCCACGTATACAACCTTCTTTCATGATTCTTAAACCAAGTGTTAGCTATGATTAAGTTGTGCTCTGTGCAGAATTCTACTAGGCGACTTCCTCGTTCATTTCTTAGCCCCAATCCATATTCACCTACTATGTTTCCTTCTCTCCCTTTTCCTACTGTCGAATTCCAGTCACCCATTACTATTAAATTTTCGTCTCCCTTCACTATCTGAATAATTTCTTTTATTTCATCGTACATTTCTTCAATTTCTTCGTCATCTGCAGAGCTGTAGTAGGTGTGGGATTCGTATCTATCTTGGCCACAATAATGCGTTCACTATGCTGTTTGTAGTAGCTTACGCGCATTCCTATTTTCCTATTCATTATTAAACCTACTCCTGCATTACCCCTATTTGATTTTGTGTTTATAAACCTGTAGTCACCTGACCAGAAGTCTTGTTCCTCCTGCCACCGAACTTCACTAATTCCCACTATATCTAACTTTAACCTATCCATTTCACTTTTTAAATTTTCTAACCTACCTGCCCGATTAAGGGATCTGACATTCCACGCTCCGATCCGTAGAACACCAGTTTTCTTTCTCCTGATAACGACATCATCCTGAGTAGTCCCCGCCCGGAGATCCGAATGGGGGACTATTTTACCTCCGGAATATTTTACCCAAGAGGATGCCATCATCATTTAATCATACAGTAAAGCTGCATGTCCTCGGGAAAAATTACGGCTGTAGTTTCCCCTTGCTTTCAGCTGTTCGCAGTACCAGCACAGCAAGGCCGTTTTGGTTAATGTTGCAAGGCCAGATCAGTCAATCATCCAGACTGTTGCCCCTGCAACTACTGAAAAGGCTGCTTCCCCTCTTCAGGAACCACACGTTTGTCTGGCCTCTCAACAGATACCCCTCCGTTGTGGTTGCACCTACGGTACGGCCATCTGTATCGCTGAGGCACGCAAGCCTCCCCACCAACGGCAAGGTCCATGGTTCATGGGGGGGGGGTGTCACATGGTGACACTATTCCAGCAGAAACAAACATTCACCCATCAGGAAGAACATCTGTTGGTATCATAGAAAATTTGTAGCTGCACGCTAGAAGTGTCAGTCATTCTGTGACAAGCAAACTGCCATGGGAAATCACTACAAATTGTGGTTAATCTCAAACTGGAGAGTCATCGACCGTTCATAACAGAGCATTATGCATGTGTGAATTCCTAAGGGACCAAACTGCTTAGGTCATCACTCCCTAGACTTACACACTACTTAAATTAACTTATGCTAAGAACAACGCACACACACTCATGCCCGAGGGAGGATTTGAACCTCTGGCGGGAGGGGCCCCGCATTCCGTGACATGACGCCTCAAACCGTGCAGCCATTCCATGCAGTCATACAGCATTATAGCAAGCTACAATTCCTTATCGATAGAGGTGCTGATGTCGCCATTTAGATTTTTTCTCATCTTCATTAGTGAAATACTGATGGCATTCATCCTTATGCTGTGAAAGAATCTTCTACTATGACATACAGCCACATCTACTTGCATCACAAATTCAATCTTCAACGTAAATTCGTATGTAGATTCATTGTCACCAACATGCTACATCTGATTGTTGGAGCAGATTTCTTATCCTTTTAAAGCCTCCTCCCGATCTTTGCCACTGATGCCTGCTTGACAGGCATCTTGTGCTGGCAAAAATGGGGACGCTCAACTACCAAGAAATAGTGTGTCCCCCATATTACTTTGCGAGTCCAAGGTGCCCATTTCTGCTGTTTAGATCTGAAGAAGCTGATTTAAGACTACTGCACAATGAAGATTTATCACGAACACAACACACTTTTTACAACCTCTTATAATTAAATGTTGCAAGTGAGACACACATCAACAAAATTTCTATTGTTCCTAGTCACGAATACTGGCCGTTTATTTCTGAGAATGTTACAATTTCCAGACGTGTAGACATGATGTGCATCAAAGCACTTGCCATAGACTTTTCCTTCATTTAACATAGGTTTTCTGAACTTACCTTGCACTTTAGTTTTTATGACAAAAGCATTGTCAAATATGCAATACAAATGTTGAATATAGCACAAATGTAAACATTAGGTTACAGTGAGGGGAAATCTGTTACCATAATCTTTATTTAGCATCCACATTCGTTGCTTTCCTATAACTCAAGTAGCTTGTCACCACAACCAAGATTTGAGGGGAGGGGAGAGGAGGGCAGGGCATCAAATCAAAAATGCTAGCCTCTTTACATTTTCATGTGATGCTAACAATTTTTGCAGATTAATGGAAACATCAGCTCATAAAAACATATTAGGCCATTAAGATTTCCTAAACGAGTCTTTTCTGTAGAATATGTATGTATGCATGCATATGATTTGAAAAGTCACTTGGAATGCTCTCACCTCTAAAAGAATACCATTGCTCCAAATGTGTTAAAATAGAATGTGATGCAGACAAAATCCGATGTCCTGATCTAAGTTAAAAGGGGTATTTGAAGCCCCCCTCCCTCCAAAATCTCGGGTGTGGTGACACTGATCTGTAGCATATACTGAGTGCAGGTTATGTTTAAAGATGGTATTATATGTAAATAACATTGAATATTGCAGAACACATTTTTATTTAATTAATATGGTAGCCTGAGAATTTTTTACAAACACAAAAGTGGGGAAAAAAATTTAGAGTAAAACTTTGTCCATCTGGTTCCGAACTGCCAGACTCTATGCACTACACTTTACGCACGAGTTTCACAAAATTAGACTTTAACCTTAATCTTAATAATGCTCTGAAGGCTTTTTAGCACCGATACGTCATTAACAGACATTTGATTATAATAAATTGTAAAAAGAGTGAAGTGTTAGTGATAAATCTTCAATGTGGTGTTGCCTCGAGTCAGCTTCTTCCGAGCAAAACAGCAGAAATGAGCATCCTAAATTCAGGTTCACATTAGTGTGACTGTAGATAGAGACATCTACTAGATTGCTCGGTAACTGAGTGTCTCTGTTTCCACTATCATTAGACACCTGACTCTACAATGTAGTTTTCTATTCCATGTTAGCAAAAGGCATCGATTGCCCTTCAGGCACACCATACCAGCATCAAAGAGATTGCGGTGATTCACTATACAAGGAACTGTTTTGCCAGTTCCCTGAAGTTACCCGCCTGTCACCCAATCCACCTCCAGGAAAAGATTCAAAGGTGCACCACAAGGTCTATCCAAGATCTCATTGTCTGCCTCCAGACCAACTCAAGTTTGCAAAGCATGAATTTTTGTATCAGCACAAAGGATATTTTACGGCATTGCCCTTGTGATGACTATAGTCAGCTTAATGGCAGAATGCTACTAGCCTTGCTACGCTGGAAAAACTGGTTCTGACCTGATCACCAAAGTTATGGCAACATTGGGCCCAGTTAGTACTTGAATGGGTGACTGTGCAGGAATGCCGGGTGCCACTGGATCAGGGACATGGTAGTCACTGTGGCAGCACTAACTGAAAGACCTGCAGTTGGTCACTGATCCATACAACATTATTATTGCTGTTTCTCTGCCAGACATAGTACACAGTGCTACGCCTCAGAGAGTGCCACACTTCAAGCAGTGTCAGTGTGGTGTGACACATACTATGGTCATTCACATCTCAGAGGGCACACATACTGAGAACTATTTTATGCTCCTGCTACAATACATTCAATTTGTCCATCCTTCCACCAATAGTTCCACCTGTCACCATACAGAGAAGTGAAACCCAGAACTATCCAATGCATCCACCAATAATATCACAGCAGAATAGTGCAGAATGCTACAACAGGGGTCATGTTTGAAGTATTGCATGTGCAGAGCCACTGAGCCAGGTGTTTACTTTCCAATGGCAATAGGTCTGTATCAGCAGTTAATACACAGACATCTACTATCTTGGAGCTGGCCTTTGTCTTGTGTCATGCTCTATTTTCCATGTGCTTGGTTTATTCTGTCACTCATGCTTATCATGTTATGTTTGCTCTGTGCTTGTCCCTATGTAGTGTTCAGACTCTCTGCTCCCCTGTAGATTGACACACACACTGAATTTCGTTCTCTCTTCTCAGTTTCAGATCCATGGGCTTGCCACCGTCAGCCAGAATCTTAACATTTGGGCTGACAGTTACGGTTCTCAGCATTGTCAGGCCTGTGCAGACACAAATGTGGACGGATGATATTCGTACACTTGTTACGTTTGAGCCTTGCTGTGGCTCGCGTTGGTGCCTTGTGTAGGTTTCTGCCAGACCGTATCGTTTGGCTGGCACAGTTGCATTGTTTGTCTTCTTGTCGTGTTCACTGATGCCACTTGGTTTCATAAGTGTTGCCTGTCCACTAGTGGCAGCAGCAGTGCTTATCGATATGTAGTTCTGCTGACTTATCTTTGGAGTGACCTCGTTCTTTTTCCGTGTGGTGTGAGTGGAGAGTTTGGTTGGGGACACAGGATCAGCGAGGTTCGCACAGAGCGACAACGTGCCGGGACCACTGGTGGTGTGTATGGACTGCCGCATCGAAGGGCAGTGGTCATGAGGGTGCTCGACCTAGTCGAAACTGGATCCTGCATATTTAAGTTGAGTGCATTGCAATTTGCGTAGAGAAACCTCCACCATTGTGACATCTCGCGATTCTCCCATGACTTGGGTTCGTGTTGCTGGTCAGAGTGGTGCTGAGGTTAAAAGCAGTGAGTGGAGTACCTGGGGAAGGCGGATCTGATTAGCCTTCCTGAGCTTTTAATTACTATTTACTATTTTCAGCTTCTTACACTGTTAAGTTCAACCAGTGCTATTTTTCTGTCTTGTGGTCACTAATGCCCCAATTACCTGCCCTGCGGGTTAGTGTATGTAATGTCAGTGTACATTTCCTTGCCTTGCCGCCGCTGTCTAGCTTTTTGATAGTAGATTGGGTGGCGATCTTCTACCTTAGTGGGAGTCATTCCTTCTTGTTCTGGGTCCTCTAGGCACAGTATTCTGTGGGCGGAGTTCAGACTGCCATTTCCAGCTTTGGCGTAATTTTACATCTTGCATTTGTTTTGTTTGATGTCAGGTAGCCTCACTAAGATTATCATTAATCACTCGTTAGACTGCCACTAGTCTAAGTTACCGTCTTGTGATCTTTCACTTGCGAAAGTGTTTTTTGTGTAACCTATTCAGAGGCTGATTCCTGGAGCACCGTCTGTCACTGGCCCTTGTGTTTTATTTTATTATTGTATTATCAAGTTAGCATCATTTGTCTCACCTGTTTGGTGATCTGTTATTTGTGTTTTTAAAATTAACTTTTTCTATGTCATTCGCCATTTGACAGTATATGTGTTAAATTTTTTACAATTGTCATTTTGGCGTTAAAAGGCCTTTAGCCATGATTGTGGTTACTTGCTTTAAAATTCTGGCTGCGACCTCATTGGCTCGTTTAAAAAAAAATATATTAAAATAAATGACTGAAAATACAAAGCAAACCAATAGTAATTGATTCAGGCCCCATCCACAATTGTGTCCCATCCTGTCTTCCTTAATTACCAGGTTTCAACGTTTTTCTTTTTCATGGTGCTGAATTGTGGCCGCCGTGGACCCGGCATTTTTGAATACTAACAGCAGTTGTGCCTCCTGGTGCAGTAGCAAAAGCTGCAGCAGGAACAGATACAGGAACTGCTGAAATACCATGCTGGTGGTAAGCCAGGCCCCTGCTGAGAAGCCTCCTCTTCCGCCACCCCTGGGAAAATTTCCTTCACTGGCTCTTGCTGCACTCCCATGTAAGGCATATTGTCATCCAGTTGATAAGGCTGCCTTGTTATTGTGTAGTAATGCGGAAGTGTATGAATGTGTCCAAAATCTGAAGTCAACTACCCAGATTGAGAAACTAAACTTTGAGGATCTGTGTTAGTTGCTCCCACAGTATTTTGGTCATCAAACTCATGTGGTGGTGGCGGCATGCTTACAGTTTAGCCAGCACCACGACCCCCATATGGCAGTTGTATGTGGGGTGGTTCACTGACCTGCAAGGTGTGTCGTGCAAGTCTTGGTTTGATTGTCCCCAATATACTACCTTGTATGTGGGCTTGCTAATTATGGACATGATTGTCTTGTTACCATCCAACCATGAGGGTCCAGACTAGGACACTAGTGTTGTCTGACTCTTCTTTAGCCAAAGTTGCTAAGATTGTAGAATCACACAAACTTACGCCAGTAGCATAGGACCTACTGTCTGACAAATTGGACATAGGGCATCATAAACATGGGATGAGCCACGTGACCTCAACTTCCTCTGAGCCTCTGTGTGTTGATACCACTGACAAATCAAGTGCAGTGACATCACAGTGCTGCTCATCTTTGCCTACATCAGTCACGGTGACATAATCTCTGTTCAAGGCATTTTTTGGGTTCTACACATCGCTCTCCTTCCACACCTGTTTCCATTCAACGGCAAGTCAGCAGTCCTATCCTGACTGTCATTTGGTGCATATTCTATGGGACTCCCCACTCGTATGCGTGCGGTACGTTGCAAGGCAGGTCATTTGGTGACAGTTGGTGAGCCGTGAGATGGACATTGGAGGTCCTGGTGTTTTCCTTCGACTTAGAGGCTGCCTCCAACACCCCTGAAGAGTCACCCTAGTGTCTTCTGCTTAATTTAGTAGTAGATGGGTGTCCAGTAAATTTCAGGTAGACATGGAAGTAACAGTCAGCCTAATTAACTTAGATGCAAAGCTCCTGGACTGCCACATGTTGCATTGCCACTGTTTTATAATAAATAGTGTGTTCTTTTGAGGAGCCAATTTTCCATCTCTGCATATTATAAGAATGTTACGGACAAATACAGCTAAGACTCACATCGGTTCAGGGACAGAAGCTAACACCTGTAACTATCTACATGTGAGTTCACAAAGAACCCATCAGAGCAATATGGCAACGCCCATTTAATTTTTAGTTCTGGTCCTCCGTTTCTCTATGGTCTATTTTCTAGACCTCTCTGCATCCCTGTTTTAGCTGTCTTCTCTTTCGTCAATTGGGACTGACATATAGTCATTTTAACTCTTCTGTTTGTATTTGTGTTTCACAGTTTTGACATGGGTGCGTATGACACTAGTTGCTTTTGTGCCCTAAACAAAACAAGACAAAACCAAAACACAAAGACACCGGATGCACTCAACCTTCTACAGGCACAGCCTGTACCTCTGAGTAAATGCCCAGTCACTGCTCATTCTGGGTGTCACTTATACTTCAGCCCAAAATATTATTGACATCTGGGGTGGGGAGAGAGGGAGGGGGTTGATGTGGACAGTAAATTGTCTGTTACATTTTACAAACAGTGTAGGTTCTTTGATTACCAGTAATGTTACTAGACTTTGACCAAATATAGATGTTTGCAATTTGTGGTTATGCAATGTATATAACTATTGTATGCTTGATTTCGTAAATTTTTCTTTCTTACTGATGAGAGAAGTTTTCCAACTGAAGCTATCCTCAATTGAAAGTTGTGGTTGTAACCACTCCTTCTCATCTAATATCCACAACACAATTTCCTTGTTGTCTAGTACCACCACTATTTTTCAGTGATACTGAGTACAACAGTGATGCTGCCACGGCTATTGCAAAAGACCACAAAAGCAGGTGATCTTGACACCGACCAATGCCATTACATCAGATGTAGCAGTACCACTGGTTGATTACCACATTGTCAGCCACGCCAGGGCCAGCATCACAACAACAGTGTCACAGCAGAAAGACAGAACTACTATGGCATCAGTAGGCCAGTTACTACACATCAAAGCCACAGGCTTGTTATCACCAGTGTGGTTGAAAGTGGTGCTTTGGCAAAAGAATTACACATTGAGCTGGTGTAAATACTTGTCATTTTAATCACAGGGATCATAGTGTGGCAGCTGCAGTCTATGAGGAGAGGTCCATGCCAGTCTACAAGTTGACACGGTTCTACAAGCGGCCACCATGATGTCTGGCCTATTGTGGCCCTACTGCTTGTTCTAAGTGGAAAGCTGTCAACTTACTGCCTTCTGTCCTGTGGGCCAAATCTGGGATCACTTCAGCCACAGCCAGCCATCTGCCCTGGAGGGCTGCCATTTGTAACCAGGGTGTTGAAGCAGCTCAACAACCTACTGGACTGTCTTCTTCAACAAGCACCACAGCGAGATACTGCATCTTCTGATGAATCCTGCCCTGGGCTACAGAGCTGTGCCCAGGAGGCACAGGCACTGCTGCATAATCTGCATCTCAGTGTTCCTGGAGAGCTGCTGGCATCACAACAGGCTGCGGGACACCTGCTGCATCAGTGCTTTCCACATGCTGCCTTCAGCATGTTCTATGGAGGGTGTTGCCACCACATAAAGTTACTACGAGTGTTATAATTTGTTCTTCAATAAAGTGTATGACTAATAATGATGTGTGTCTGAGCAGCCTAGGCCATCATTCTGCCCTCAGTCCCCCACCAACCTCAGTTCAGCCCTCCATCATAGAGGTCATCCATCCCAGCCTTTACAGTTGAGATCTTTTTCCTGAAAGATGATCATGGTTGATTTCAGTTGAACATGGATCTTGCTTAAAAAATATGATTTTAACATAATCACAACCCAAGATATTTACTATCAGCTTTGTCACTCTGTTATCATAACATTCTAGATTTTTCTTTGGTTTCTAGCTATCTTGTACTGCACTTATACAGTCAGGGTACATCTGATTTTGCACAGCCATGAAAGCTTTTGTACAATCACTAAAGCAGTGCAGCTACAAGAAATGTCTGAAGTTCAGCTGCCTCAGAACTCCAATTTGATATGACAAGTATGCCTTCAATGCAGCAATCTGATCAATTCTGAATGTTGCGTAAACTGTACTCTCATTTCTCTGAATTCTTCGTTCTGTGTATTACTGTTGTACAGTAGGACAATTTAAGATTAAGCAAGTAAAATTGTCCTCAGCCTGATGGTTGATTTGAACAGTGCTTTTCTATGCACTGTTCAACAGCAGATGATAAGCTCTTGCTTTCTTCCAACCTTTGTAGGGATTTAAGCTGCCAGTGATAGGGGGATCTACAGATTAACATGGACTCTGAATCATAGTGCAACTTGACATTTTTCACTAAATAAATCATTGCCAGAGGTGAAATAAATGATAAGTGACAAACAAATCCAAGGGCAGCCTGGGAACTTTTGAATATGGCACTTACCCACTCAGCCACATACTAATACAGTTTACCCCTCTATAAGCAAGTATTTCAGTCACAACTAATGCTTCGTAAGGATGAACTGTGTCATTTTTCATACTGGATGTACGACAATATCTAGTGTGAATACAGTGCAAATAATCTTCAAGTAGCATTCTGCTCCTGACACTATCACAGCAAGTTTCACACAACTACATTCTGAGAGTAAACATAGTCACATTATCGATGAATGCTGTTGCAAATACTGATGGGATTATTTTACATTTTACAGACAATAACAAAAAAGTTTAATTAATGGCAGTTTTTCCACCAAATGTAATTTAGTTAACATCTCTGTAGACACTGATTAAGCTGACACAGAATAATTACACAATAGTTTATAAAATTTTGTTCTTATTTATAGTACTTAGGCATTCATAATTGCAACTGTTTTTTAGGTTTATAAAATTCATTAATAACTGACAAAAACAATTAATTTAAATTTAAAAAGTTCAATGGTCAACACTGGGTTTGAAAGTACTTGTATATACAGTTTAATGGTAATTAAAAATATTCTGCATCACTGACCTTTCATTAGCATCTGTCAAGAGCTCCCTAAAATTATTTTCTATAACAGCAACAATCTCTCTTGCTGTAGCCCAATCTTTCTTCTCTATGGCAACCATAGATTCATTTTGTAATCCAATTGCAGTTTCATACCTGATAAAAATACAAACAAATTACTACAATAGCCCAGTGTGGTGTTCAGTCCACTTCAGTAAACATTTATACTAAGAGACAAATGTATTCTGGAACTGAAATACTAACTGTTGTAGTAGCCACTTACGTACTCTGAGGCCTTCTCATATGACTATACAATGATAAGGCAAATGCAATCACAAAGTGTAGGTTTTGAAAACATATGTATTGGTGACTACTTTTGTCATAAAATACATAACTGTGCATAAAACACACTTCAGTAAAAAAAGTAAAGATGTCATCACTCCGAATCCAAAGACTTGTTTGAACATCACAGTGATTTACTAGGCATGGTACTATGCCTTACTCCACCCTCAAACTGACTTATGCAGCCAATTATAGGGGGATCTACAGTTTAACATGGATTCCAAACCACGCTGTAAATGGGCATTTTTCACACCGACAAACATTGCCAGCGGTGAAAGCTGTGTATGTGGAAGATACAAATCTTAGGAGTGACCAGGAATCAAATCTGAGACCTTTAGATTTGCAGTCTGGTAATTTACCACAGAGCTATGGAGTAATATCATGCCCAATAAATAAAGAATAACTGCAAAAATTGAGAATTTGAGAATTATGACCTTATACAGAGATAGCAAGGTTTTTAAGTAACACACAAGTAAACTATGCATAACCGTAGCATTTGTTTACTGTTTGACATACCTGAAGACAGCCTTGAACTTCTCCTGTAATGCACAGTGGCTGATCTTTTCATTTTCTTCCTTTCCTTCATCATTTGACTCTTCTTACTCAACACTATACTGTTGCAAAACAAGATTGAACATATTCAAGTTCTTCATTGGTTACAGCAGCATTGTCACTTTCTGCTAGCCATTTCTATACATGAGCAGGATGAATGTAATTCTGAAGGACTTGCAGATCAGTGATTAAATCTGCAGTGTCTGATTATTACTTTCAGGAAATTCATGTGCTTGGTTTAGGTTAGGACAAACCTTCTTCCATGATTTTTCTTAAGTTCTTCTCAAGCTTGAACAACTGGGTAAACTGCATAACTGCTTCAAAAAGAGGACAACCCTCCTCTGGTTTCTCTAACAAAGTGCTAACATATTTCCTCCTGTAATGTTGTTTTAACAGCTCAGTAACCCTCTGGTCCAATGGTTGGATTACTGAAGTTACATGGGGCATGCATCTATGTCTATGCGTGTGTATGTGTGTGTCTGTGTATGGAGAGGGGGGGGGGGGGGGGGAGACAGGGGGAGGCAATAACAGAACTTTAACATCACCTTCTTGAAGTTCACGCTCAGTGGACATTTTCTAGCTATACAATTGCAAGGGATGGTAGGTTATCTGGTTTAAAGTATTTTTTTAACATCTGGAACAAATGCATCAAAGGGCCATTCTTTAAACAAATTACCTTTCATCCAAGCAGTTTCTAGAGCACAATGAACAAGAAGTGCTGACATATTTACATTTTTGAAGGCTCTTGCTTTCTTAGCGTTGCCTATTTCAAATAAGAGCAATTTATGGTCACAACTTAGAGTTGCTGCATGTTGCAAAGATCATGCCTGTCCTTTGCTAGTTCCATGCCTCTGACTGTTTCATTCTCTGAGGCAAGGGTTTATTGAGGGACCATTTTATACTTTAATCCCATCTGTTGTATAATTGATCAGCTACCTGTTTATTTTCTGAGACAATCTTTTCAAATTGTTCAACGAACGTCCTACCTGCATCAACATCAGTGGCAAGTTTCTCACCTGAAATGGCAACTTGCCTAATGCTGTGACAGTTTTTCCACCAGTGAAGCCAACCTGCATTTTCTTGCCACTTATCTTCCTCACTCCCCAGTTTTGGTACAACTGAACAACATTTTCTTTTATGATGGGGCTTGAAAGTGGGATCCTCTTACATCTTTCCTGACAAATACAAACCCACACAGTGCCATCCAAGAGCTCACTGATTTTCTAGTTTTTAGACTTTCTCCAGTTAGCGAAAAAGCTTCAAGATAATTCTGGTTCTTTTTCCAGTCTTTAATGGTTGTCTCTCCAATACCCATTTCAGAGGCTAAATTAGTAACTGACTCATCTTTGCCAGTTACCTTTTTTTGCAGACATGTAGTTTCTGTTTGATTATGCACACAACACATTTCCTCATTTGATTTGTAGCCATTTTTAATCTTTCAGAATCCCCTATCACTTCTTCATCAGAAATTAATAAATTGTATAAAACTACACTGTAACTTTAAAATTAAAAAGAATACAGAAATAAAAAAGCAAAGACAAAACAGCAAATTGCAGAGTATAGTTAAGTTAATAATTCAGAAGTACAGTAGTCTGTCAACTGAGTATGGTGAAGAGTGTGATTTGATAGGTATCAGTTGTGACAGGAGTAAAATTGACTGATAATGCTGACACTCAGTGGTGGCTGCTGCATTAGGCACAAGAACATGACAACATCCTAACTTTCGACACCTCGTGGATTTATTGGTTATATTTCTTTGAATGCTGTTGAACGTAGCACAGGGGCTGCAATTTGAAAGATATGGCACTTAAATCTTCTGCGCTACTGCTCCATTAGACTCCATGAAACCTGGCATCAGGTTTGGAAGCACACCTTCAGTTTTGCACATTTTAAGGAGCTTTTGGACATGCATAATGCGCATGACGTGATTGCCATACGGTCCAAATACATATGGATTTGATAAAAAAACGTATGCAGTTCATGATATGCACAGCTAGCCCTTGCCACTCAACTAGAAGTTTACATCAGTGCCACCAGGGGGTAGCACACTGCAGCAGATTTTTATCGCTGTTCACTTGGCATTAATCCTGATAGATGACAGCACGCTCCTCAGGTATGCTAGTTCACTCACTATGTACTGTAGTAAAATTAGATCGCGTATCAGTATATGTTAAATCTGTACTGACAGTAAACCTATCTCATGGGTTTCCGAATGAGTTGTAGTTGAGTTATGACTTTTGTCATACAGTAATCCATTTGAGGCACTGAGAATCATAAAGGCCTAAAGCACATCACTGTCGATTGTGAGATTGGAGCATTTATTCATGCCTCTTAAACCTGTTGATTATATGGTGAGTCAGGTTTATCTGTGCTGTAGGCCCACACTAAATATTTAAAATTCATAAAAAGCTGTGTCACTGGTTTCTCTGATATTCACTTAAATATGAGATTGACAACAGTGTGCTTTAGGCCCTTATGGATCTCGGTGTAATTTGTATTCTAGTCAAGTGACCATGTTGTTACACATTACTACTCGAGTTTCATCATTTCCACAAAAGGCACTTTGTGTTTATAGAGTTGGTTGTTTACTGTGTGGGAATTGGCTTTTGTATGCAGTGTACACATGAACTACACTGAATCTATTTTACATGCTGTGAGAATAGGTTGTGAGTCGTGCTTGGGTAGCTCAATCGGTAGGGCACTTGCCTGCAAAAGGCAAAGGTCCTGACTTTGAGTCTCAGTCCTACACACAGGTTTATCTGCCAGGAACTTTCAGGCCAGCACACACACTACTTCAGAGTGAAAACCTCATTCTGTGAACAGAAAAGTAAGTTCCCAGGAAAAGATAGCTGCAAAGGAATTAGGGCCTCAGAGAACAGATCCTTTGAGAGAGTGATGAAATCAAATAAATGTGACTACAAGCGAACATCTAGCGAGGAAGTGTGCAGTTAGCACAAGTTGTTGTGTGGGTGTAGTGTAAGAATATTTGACTTTCAGCCCAGACGTAAATTTATAAACTAACACATCTGTTAGGGATCTGGTGCATTCGTTCAAAAAAATGGAAAGTACAAAAGCTCCCACTTACACAAAAATACAACATGGAGAGTTGAGAATGCTTACATATTATTTCGTTACTGCCCAAAACTATACTTAATTATGTACAAAACAACAATTTTTTTCCTTTTGTCAAATAAATCATGCATCTTATTAATATTATTGTTGTTGTCATTATTATTATTATTATTATTATTATTATTATTATTATTATTGGCTGTGACTGTAGTTGAATAAACTTGTTGAGAAGCATAACAGTTATACAGCAGATGCTATTAATTCTTACTCCTGAATTTAGCTGAATCTAAAAATTTGTGAACACCAAGAATGTATACTCATGAGCCAACAGTGCTGGCACTCACTTTGGCAAATAGTCCAGACTCGTGGTCGGACACATGGTCAGATAATTGAGATTCTACTGTACATACTGCTCCCAAAGTCCCACTCATTCCTCTAACTCTCCAAAAATACGAGGGGGGGGGCGGGGGGGGGGGGGGGGGGGGGGGGGGAGACCACGACTGAGAGGATGCTGCCATTTGTAGGTGTACTACAGAGATCTCTCACTAGTTGGGGTTAGCAGAGACGTCAACAACTGTGCAGACAATGTCATTATAGATCAATGTGTGAGCGTAGTGTTATGTTCCTCTGATCATCGGCGTGTCTTTGTTCTTTGATAGAACAAAGAGTGCTCCTGAAATTTCATTTCCTGCTTTAAAAATCGACAATGGAGAGTCGCCAAATATTTTATGAGGCTTTTTACTCACCAAATGCTTCAAGAGGCTTTCCTGGAGGATGCTATGAGCTACACACAAGTTTTCGACTGGTTTGGGCACTTTAAACATTGTGAGATGACTGTTGAAGAGCAACCTCATTCTGAATGCCCTGTAACCTCACAAAATGACAAACGCATTGAAAAAAATCCTACAAAAAATCAATGAGGATCATCATTTCACAACTGACCAAATTTCAACAGAGATGGACATGAGTTGGAGCTTGTACCAACAAAGTTCTGCAAGGTTCGCAGGAGAGCTTCTGTAAAGTTTGGAAGGTAGGAGACAAGGTACTGGCAGAAGTAAAGCTGTGATGACAGGGCATGAGTCGTGCTTGTGTAGCTCAATGGTAGAACTCTTGCCAGAAAAAGGCAAAGGTCCCAAGTTCGAGCCTCAGTCCGGCACACAGTTTTAATCTGCCAGGAAGGTACAGATGCACTTCTTTCCTTCCTGTGTACGTAAAACTTTCTGATAAGGTAGCTTACAATAAAAGATTGCTCCATTTTCCTTAGAATAACTTTTTAACAAGCTTAGTTTGGCTTCCCTGAGGGTTTTATCTGTTACAAAAGCAATATATAATCTTACAAACTCATTTTTTGACAGAACAGAAACAAATTACCCTATTGGCACTTATAGTGATCTGTTGATTATAAAATTCTACTTGGGAAACTAGAATGATACATCATTAAAAGCTTTCCCCCTGCACCAATTGAGCCTAATCTTAACAACAAAAAGTGCAGGATTACATTATTAGCAAATGATATGACAGGAATAAAACTAAATTCTGAGAAGGGAATATTAAATACAATCTACTACACGATTTGGTGTTGGATCCATTCCTGCTTCTTGGAGAAAGCACTTATTCTACAGAACTGTGCACTAAGAATATTGTGTGAAGTTATTTATTTCTTTATTGTATGTCGTACAGATTCATACAGTGATGGGTTCACCCTTAATGTGGAGTGTGTCAAGATTGTGATATTGTGACATATATTTACACATATATTTAATAATAAATTACTACTCACCAAACACTACAGTTTACGTAATTCTAGCATTGTGCTGGTATCACAATCAGCAACTCAATACATTTGTAATTTATTAATTAACATTTCTGTCAGAGTTGCGTTTTGATTAGTGACTAGTTTCTGCAGTAACTCGCAAGTTACTCCACCTATCACCCAAAGCATACATTAATCAGGCCACTACTGTGTTCCATCTATGGAACTAGATTAAACACATGTTGATTACAAAATGTAAAGTGCAAGTGATATGTTACAATGAATGTGGGAAGGAAAACACCGGAAATCATCCAGCTGGAGCATAGGGACCAAATTAACACATCTCCAGGACCACACAAACGGACTAACACCACTGGAAATCACTACTGGAGATGCTTCATAAATAAAGAAGCAAAACACGTAAGGCAAAAAAACAAACTGCCTTTTATTTAGTTGCAGAGATGGAACACACCTCCAAGAATTTTGAAATGACTAAGGAACAAGGGAAAACGAAAAAAAATGATGAGAATTTTGTATTTCTTTTATGGTTGTGTGCGTCCTTGTGTTATAACTAGAAACACAATAATTGAGGGGTCGAACTTTTTCCATGGAGGCTTGATTCAAGTTACTTCTGCAACAAAAGCAGGTGCATATGGTCATGCTGTAATGGTTGTCGATGACACTGGATCAGGTTCCGTGGCTGGGTGTTTACCCACAACCATTTCCACCCTATGATGACCCTGCGGAAGACTAGGAGGCTTACGAGAAACAGCTTTGCCAATACTTTTGTGGCATTCTGACTGATCGATAAGGTGGTCTGTAAAGCACTTTTCTTATAATTAAAGCCTCCTTCCATGTTATCACTTACTGTCCCATTTAGCTACTCTGCAGGAACAAGCATCACTACATCAAAAGCACACACGTCACCATTGCAGGTGTGGAATTCTATCAAGTCGCAAATAGCTGCAGCAGTCATATCGTGCTTGAACAGCTGAGCTTCATGACCTCAGTCATGGATTAGGTTCATCACAGCTAAGTCTTAGGAGTCTTCTGCACACACCACGGTCAGCGACAGAATCATTCATTCAGTCCCAGAGAAGGAGATGAATTATGGTACCCTTCAGTTTTAAGGCCCTATATTAGAAGAGGTTTTGAATATTACACAGTCGTCAGAGCCTCTTACATTGCGGGCTGCCAATTATAGGCTTGGAGTGATGTCATCACTACTGACAGCACGCAGCCCTGAAGCCTGGAGCCTAGTTCACTGGGGGAAGAAAAGGTAACCACAGCACAAAAGAGCAAACCAGCTGACAGGGACAAACACATCATCAGCAGCAGCAACAGTGAATGGTACTTCCTGTCGCAAGTTTTTCGCCATGGCTGACCCCTGCAAAGCCTTGGGAAACAGTTCACATTGAGTTTGCTGGTCTTTTTTTTTTTTGTATACATTTTTCTGATTATTGGCAACTGATGCTTTTTTCTCTTATGTTGCTTGCTGCCCATCTGTGATAGCAGATACAACTGTCAAGGCCATGTCAAAGAATTTCTCCATAAAAGCCTTACCTGGCACCCTAGTTTTGGACAATGTTTCTCAGTTTATGGCATAATCTTTCAAAGACTTTTAAGCACACAATGACAGTCAACACATCACGGCATCTCCCTTCCATCCACAGTGAAGTCAAATGCCTTGTCCGAATGTTCAAGATGCAGAAGCACAAATATGTGGAAGATTTCCCAGCCGAGAACGCTCTCATACTTTTTTTTAAGCTCTTACAGAATGACACTGACTGACAGCCTGCTGAGCTTCTGGAAGGCTGTCAAATGCAGACACTGTCCAACCTCTTGCTCCCGGGCATGTGTCCTGCAGCAGCACTGGTTTCATCAATGTTTACGCCCAGGATACCAGTCTGGCCCGGGGCATTTTGAAGGCATCCTCACTGGATTCTGGCTGTCATCCATAGCCAGCACGGTCTCTGTGTCCTCACGATTTACACCAAAGTTCAACTCATGGCATGCCACTGGAACGAGATGCCTCCCAGGACGGGTGTGGGGAACCCTCTCTTCAGCTGTTGGCCCAGTGCCTCATTCTTTGTCAGCCCTATCTGCTCCAGGGGTCACACAGGCTGGAGAATGACCACCAATTTCAGCAGTAAGGGCTTTGTCAGCACCAACAGTGGGTTTGCTTAATGCAGCTGGTGCCGGCACCTTCTACTCCGCTGTGCAGGTGCTGTCATTGCATTGGAGGGGAGAGTACACTGTTCCTAACACTTTCACTGGTACAGATGTGCTCTTTGCATTCCATGCTGAGGTGGCTTTTGCTATTGCAGTACTGATCACCAAATGCTGGCACCTATGCTGAGAGGTGGCATTCTGGCCAATAAGAAATATTTATCACCTGTTTCTTTGGAAACTATTAGGTGAAAAAGTTTGAGTTTTCCACATCCTACAGTTTGAAACAAAAAGAAATTCAGTTCTTTATCAAGAGAAGACAAAGAACTGAATTTATTTCTGTTATATGCCATAGTTACTGTGCTGCATCAAATCAACTAAAACACCGCACAAAATTTGAAAGATTTTGCCTAGGTAAAAATGCATTACACGAACTTTGCATATGGTTGATTTTAGCTAATATACTGCAGTCAATGGAATGTAGGTAAGTTATCGAAACTTCATTTAAAGTTGAGAGCAGGAGGATAACTCATTTCATTCTCAAGTTATTGGGTAATGTGCCCACTTGCATCCTTGCTCATCATGAATCGTGGTCACAAGAATCGTCATATCTCAAACAATTCAGGATATTGAAATGAGGTTTTTTGCAAATGAGAGCACACAATGAGGCACATACATTGTACGATACTTGAAACTTTTTACTCACCAAAGTATGGAAGTAATTAATATGCAGCAGTAAGAAGTCAGTGACTCAGGCTGCAATGAGACTTCCATAATTCTGAAGGAAAACCAGATGCATTCAGACTTTCGTAATACTGAAGGAAAACCAAAGTGGTGCACATATACATGTCTGCATCACCTGGGGTACAGCGTTGCAGGATGTGTATACATGCCCACAGCAGTGAAAGTATTTTGTCTACAGTCATGCATGTAAACCACTCAGTTGTTTTCAAAGAGAGTGGTGTTCTTAATAACAAAGGACATTAGAGAAAAAAAATGTATTGTGAGGTGGTGGTAACTACTCCTAGCTGACAAAATAATTTGTGACACAATGTTCTTATACTTGCTGTACACATGGTTCTTATCCCTCTTGTCTGAGCAATGAAGATTTTTGAATAAGAAGAGAGTTCCCTGTAAGATGATTTCATATGGCACGATAAGAATGGACTAAGCAAAACAAACTACCTCTATGACAATTTGCTAACCAATATAAGGGAGCATCCTTAATGTAAAAGTTGCTGAGCTTAATTTCGTGGTAGTTTGGTAAGTGAGATACTCCCAGTTTAGTTTGCACGAAACTGAAATCTGGGGATATTCAAAAGACAAAATAAAAGAATAACTCTTTAGCACTACTCTAATTTACTAAATTATTTGGATCCCAGGGTGTAAATTCTGCAAAATTTTGATGTATGTCCAGTAAAACCTTGTTTATATGTTTTCGAAGGAGGATGATGAAATATATGTTGTTGTTGTGGTCTTCAGTCCTGAGACTAGTTTGATGCAGCTCTCCATGCTACTCTATCCTGTTTAAGCTGCTTCATCTCCCAGTACTTGCTGCAACCTACATCCTTCTGAATCTGCTTAGTGTATTCATCTCTTGGTCTCCCTCTACAATTTTTACCCTCCACACTGCCCTCCAATGCTAAATTTGTGATCCCTTGATGCCTCAAAACATGTCCTACCAACCGGTCCCTTCTTTTTGTCAAGTTGTGCCACAAACTCCTCTTCTCCCCAATTCTATTCAATATCTCCTCATTAATTATGTGATCTACCCATCTAATCTTCAGCATTCTTCTGTAGCACCACATTTCGAAAGCTTCTATTCTCTTCTTGTCCAAACTAGTTATTGTCCATGTTTCACTTCCATACATGGCTACATTCCATACAAATACTTTCAGAAACGACTTCCTGACACTTAAATCTCTACTCGATGTTAACAAATTTCTCTTCTTCAGAAACGCTTTCCTTGCCATTGCCAGTCTACATTTTATATCCTCTCTACTTCGACCATCATATGTATATATGTATATATATATATGTATACGTGAGATAAACGTTAAAATGAAACTTCTTAATATATTTCTATTAAATTCAGTTGTATGGACATGGAAGATGTACAGTAATAGTTACAGTAGTTCAAATAGGGTTATGTCTAAGTTAAGGACAATGAAAGTTATTTAGGTCTAAAGAACGAATCAATTGTGGCTTATTTTTTGGAATGAAAACTACATATATAAATCAAGTCCTCATATGAAATCATTGAGCACGTCTAGTGATCACTAATGTTACTTGATCATATGTAACATTGTGTTACTTCCGATGCAATAAGTGTATCAGTCAGACTGGGAGGGCCCACAGATTTAGCATCCGATTCTTTAGACTCCTCTGAATTATTTATTTCAGCTGATACTGACACTATTTCTTTAATTATTTCAGCCTCATTTTGTACACAACACATGGCAGTATCAGCATCACAATCAACAAAATTATCCAAAATCAATTCCATTTTAAATACAAGGCCAGTCATTGTCTTCTGGTATATCGAAATCTACATCAAGATGTTCAACATTTTTGCAGCCAGCTTGAGTTTCATCTTTCCATCTTTTCGAAAGCACTTGTGGTTTGTGTTTGGCTTCAATTGATCCCAAGCAGTTCTTTTTTATTGCATTGCCTAGATAGGAAAAAATAAATTGAAAAGCTACATGGTTTAGTGAAGTTTAGAGGGAACTGACAGGGAGTGCTATACATATGTAATGTATGTCTAAAGAAAGCCCTAAACCTACAATGCATTTCTTTGGATTACCTGCAATACGTCCAGGTTAGGATTTCCTTCCCTTTGTTGACATGTGTGACGACATGTTGAACCAGCATTTTCCTGTACTTTGCTTTTGTGACATCAATGATGCCCAAGCCCAGAAGTTGAACATGGCTCCTGGAATTTGCTGAAAAAATGGCAGTTCTCTGCTGCTGAACTGTAGTGCCAGAGAATGAGACAAACAATTGTCTAGAAGCAAAAGCATTTTCCTCTTTTCACAATGCATGCAAGCGTGAAGCTTAGTGAAGTAACTTCTGAAGAGGTTTGTAGTCATCCATGCCTTCTTGTTTGGCTCGTACTCAGTGGGATATGACTTTATGCCCTTGAAACATTGAGGCTTTGCTGACTTCCCAATCACCAGTGGGCGAAGTTTATCAGAGCCCTGTGCGTTTACCTCAAAGCAGGGATCACCCTTAAATGCTATTTTCCAGCAATAAATTTAAAAAAAGTAATGTTTCATCTGTGTTGTAAATATCTTTCACACTGCTTTTTGCAATTATATTTGGGAGAGCGCACTGTCGCCAACATTCTACGGTGACATTATTCACACTGTTCGCCTTCTCACAAATTCTGCAGCCAGTTATGCCACATCTTACTTTAAAGTGTTGTAACCAACCAGAAGAAACACGAAAGTCTTCAACATTTAACTTTTTTGCAAATTCTGAAGCCTTTTCTTTCAGTATTGCACCTGAAATATGTACATTGGCCACATGATGTTGCTGAAACCAAGCCTGTAAATATTTTTCCATGTCTGCAAACTTTCCACCCTGGGTATGCATGCATTTCTCACCATTTGGTCCAGTTTTTGAAGTAGTTGACTGTCTCTGCACTTCATTGGCCAGTATGGAAGTTAAGGCAGAATATGGGATTTTGAGACAGTTTGCGATGCTCACTATAGGTTCTCTAGGACTTCTTTGCTTTTCTTCAATTATGTTTACTTTCTTCTGCATGGAAAGACATCTTTTATTTTGTTACGAACTCATCATTTTTGCATGCATGAAAATTGGAAACTACACACAAAAAAATTGAGTTCACCCCTTGCAAAAACACACTTAGTTCCACTCAGTGTGCTCTTCACCTGTTTACACTACTGTCAAGTGTCAAAGGTATGTATTGTGCGATTGTTGGATTGTAGGCTGTATTTTCTCTTCTCGGGGCCCCATTACACAATGCCATTGAGAAGTGCTCCTCCGCAGCGCTCAGGCATTCACATGAAACGACATGTCATGCCACCAGTGAGAACAGGTGAAGCTGTTGCTTTGTGCAACTGTGATAGTGCCACCACTGCTGCTGTTTTTACTGACATCTCATGCTGACTGTTCATAAGGGACTACCCACTGCTTGGCTCGTCAACAGCACCCCTGAGTGGCATCGTGTGAAGGCCACTATTGGGAGCAATGTGAACAATGTTCCGCCAAGTTATATGATCTGAAACCAACTGCCACAAGGTCTACAACAACAGTGTCAACATGTGTACTGAGCTAAGGCCCGCAATGATAACTGTGACTTTGCATGCCGACAGCAAACCAACAATCACTGGCCGCACCATATATGAAACATTTCAAGACGATTTCTTAGTCTTTACAATGCATGAGTGTGACAAAAATGACTGTGGAGAGAGAGGGGGCAAAAAAAAAAGGTGTAAAACTGTGGAAACGTACAAATGGAAAATGTGAAAGTGGGGTAACTTTGCATTCAAAATCGAAAAAGTGCACA
This sequence comes from Schistocerca gregaria, assembly GCF_023897955.1. Lineage (NCBI taxonomy): Eukaryota > Metazoa > Arthropoda > Insecta > Orthoptera > Acrididae > Schistocerca > Schistocerca gregaria. The sequence continues at coordinate 280,317,007 of NC_064924.1, read as the reverse complement.
CTGAACAGTGTACGTAGAGCTGAGAAATGTACAGACAGTGATCTGTATAGAGTAAATACTTTGTTTGAAGTATTATACAAAATAACAGCAGACTGTTTAACATGCAGAGCAGTGGCTTCTTTCAAACTAGCCGTTTGTCTCCTAATAGACATTCACATATTCAAACTAACATAGAAGTAACTGCTATAATTATTAATAGCAGTTATAATTTATTGTCAGAATACATTAAAGTAAAGAAGAGTCAGCAGTGACTCCTCCTCTCTCACACACACACACACACACACACACACACACACACACAAATTTAAATAGTAAATCATATTACATTAAATTTGGTTTAAATTTCTCCTTGTCTGCATACAAGTGATTTCCTAGGTCACTCTTACAAAGGGGAGGGTCTTAACCACATGGAATTTGAATCTTGCGCCATATTTTTAAAAAGTTTAGTTGAATTCACTCCAGATTCACTGGAAGGCATGCATAAGTATCCATATATACCAAGTGTGTGTGTGCTAAAAGCATTAGGTGTGTTTTCTCAAGCATTTCAGCAGATATTTTCAATTTCATTTTTGCAAGGTGTAGATGGAGTCAGGGCAAACAAGCAATGCTCAATGTATGCTACTTGCGACATTCAACATTGACAGAAGATGTTGGTTTGTTTCTCATTACAAACCACATTATTTTTAAGTGAAATTTTATGTGCCCATTCAATAGCAGGGGTAAAAATTAATGTAATGCAATACTCGGTTTAAAAGTATGTAGTAACATGGAAAGAAAAATATGAAGAAAGATGTCTGTGAAACACCTATTTGAAGCTATATTGATGATTTCCTTTTTAACAAAAGTCATATAATTGCAGGACATACCTGAGTAAATGTTCCCGAGTGGGAAATATCACACTCTTGCGTATGACTTCACAATTTGGGTAAATTACACGACCAGTTTCAACATTTGTCACACGAAACACCATCGAGGCAAGAGTTCGATCTTCAGGAGCAGATGCACAACCAAGTGATATGATTAAGAAGAGTCGTGACAGAAGTGAACGTAAACTATCACTGGCTTTCACACAGGGACCTAATGCTCGTACAATGCTGTAAAATTAAATCCACAATAAATTCCAAAGTATAATAATTTTATTAATTATAAATTTATTAACAGCAATTTTTATAACTAGTTACATCATATACAACTAAAATTAGGTAACCAAACATCATTTTAAATAGGAGATGAAAAGAGCAACTGATGCTCACAGCAAAAATAGTAATAGCTGCTAGCCTGGAACTCCACAAGAGAAACAAGTTATCTAGTTCACATCCAGCACACTGTATACAGATAGGTAAGACAATAGAGATATAGAGTTGCCATAAAATTAATAAAGTACACAAATGCTGAGGTACCTATTTCCATAATATTGTTTATACCTCAAATGTTATGTGAAATATATTGCCGACATACTATTTCCTTATATTTCTACTTTCCTCCTTTTCAATTTATTTGATACATCAAGTTCACTTCCTCACAATCCATGCCAATCAGTGCTGGAGTTAATCAGAATGATGACATTATAAAGCAGGTACAAAAGTAATAAACAGTTAGTAGAATGGAAAGACTGGACTACAATCAAATGAAATAAAAAACAAAAAAACAAAAAAAAGACAAGTGGCTGGGATACATAGGCCATCTAAGTGATATAAGATTTTGAAAATTTGAAGTTCACTCCCCTGACGAAACAACGGTAAAGGCTATAAGAAAGGGATTATGAAAGAGGAAAGTGAGATTTCTGCTAATTACTGTGTAATGACAGCTTAGTAGTCAATCGGTATATCAGAAAAAGAAATTAATATTGAAAGCAGACAGAAAAACAGGTAATATACAACTACAAAGAAAACAGGAATGTTTATTCAATGTAAAATCCAGTGTACGCCAAGTGATTTATTTCATGGAATGTATGACTATGAAGTGTTCATGATTAGGTCCAATATGGAGAGAAAAGAAATGTCCTTGGAAATCAATTCAATATTTATAACTCACTCACCCTTAAAGGTAAAAGAAAATGATCACATTTTAATCATGATTGACTTTTGATGGGTAACAGAAAATACACATGTAACAGGAAAACTGATTGAGTGGAAAACTACTTGTGTTTGGGGAGAGAATTCAAATCACTCAATGTGTGTAGCATTCACAAAGATTCATATGTTCAAAGCATAACACTAAATTTTTGTACATTTTTCATACTCTCTATCAAGACTCCTTCAAACAGACAAGAGTGATTGTCATCCTTGTGGTTCACACACCCTGTTGTTTGTTAGTGTTTTAAATTCCAACTTAAGTGTTCTTTGTTTCTGTTCATGCATACTTTTTGAGATAAGGTTAATGTAAAAGAGCTGTAAGTCTTGACCATTTTTATTTTTAAGAACAGTTGTTTTTTTTGCATTAGAAAAATCAAAAAATCACCCATGCCTTTGGACAGGTCTGGGATAATGATCTGATTTGACTTTTTATTGGTTCAGTTTTACCAAACAGCTCAAATTGTAAACTGATATTTAGCAGGTCAAAATGAGGGTACAGTTATATTTAGAATCAGCAGGAAAGAAGGTGGATATTTTTATACTCTAAGTATATCAGTAACTGTTTAATGACAGACCAAATTAAGGATGCAGTAATACATAGTATCAGTAAAATAGTAGGCATAAAATTAGCTACCTATTGTTATAATCAAATTTTTAAGCAACATTTATTTTATATACCATGAAATGCAGAATAGAAATAGCACTTTATTAGAAGGTATGTAACAATTTTTATTTCTTCTGTTTTCTTACTGTGTAGTATGGCACCTATGTTAATTATGTTCCTCTGATAGGATGTTGTTCTGCAATATGTTTGGTGCACATCTGATTTCTGTCTTGTACACAAGATGTACATTTTTGTTCTGTAGTAGTTTTCCTACAGAAGTTGTGTACATTATTGTTCTGTAGTAACTTTCCTGTTTTCAAGAGGTACTCCCTAGTTAACATGATACTTTCATAAATGATTATGAAAAAGCATGGAACATTGAAACCACAAAGCTCGGTAAAGTGGAAATTACAGTAATCTCTCTTTATAAGGCCACAAATTATTTTTAGAGTTTTTCTGCATTCTATAAACATTTATGCTAAAAGTTGAGTGTTCCCAGAAATTGAACTTACATTGAGGAGACAAAAGTCATGGGATAACTCCTAATATCATGTCGGATATCCTTTTGCATGGACTCAACAAGTCGTTGCAAGTCCCCTGCATAAATACTGAACTACGTGCTTCTAAATCATCCATAATTGCGAAATTGTTGACAGTGAACAATTTCATGCACAAACTGACTCTCAATTATTTCCCATAGAAGTTCGTTGGGCAATCAGGGAGCCTAATTCATTTGCAAAAATTGTCCAGAATGTTCTTCAAACCAATTGTGAACAATTGTGGCCTGCTGACATGGTACTTATCCATAAAAATTCCATTGTCTCCAAGTAGCTGAACATAACCATTTTCATTCAATGATAAGTTCAGTTGGCCCAGAGGACCCAGACCATTCCATGTAAACACAGCCCACACCATTATGAAACTACTACCAGTTTACACAGTATCATGTTCACAACCTGGCTCCATGGTTTTGTGGGGTCTACACCACACTCAAATGCTACCATTAGCTCTCAACAACTGAAATTGGGACTCATCTGATCAGGCTACAGCTTTCCAACTGTCTAGTGTCCACCTGGTAAAGTCATGAGCCTAGGAGAGGTGCTGCGGGCGACGTCATGCTGTTAGCAAAGTCACTTGCATAGGTCATCTGCTTTCATAGGCCATTAATGCCAAATTTTGCCACACAGTCCTAATAGATACATTCAGCGTACATCCCACACTGATTTCTGCTGTTATTTCATGCAGTGTTGTTTTCCTGTAAGCACAGTCAATCCTATGCAACCACCGCTGCTCTATGTCGTTAAGTGAAGGCCATCAGGAGGAGTGTTGTCTGTGGTGAGAGATAATGCCTGAAATTAGGTATACATTGCACACTCTTGAAACTGTGATTTGTGGAATATTGAATTTCATAACAATTTCTGAAATGAAATGTGTTGTGTGTCTAGTTCCAACTACCATCCCATGTTCAATGTTCATTAATTCCCATCAAGCGGCCATAATCATATTGGAAACTTTTTCACATGTGTGATTGGAGGATAAGTGACATCTTTGCCAATGCACTGCCCTTGTATACCTTGTGTACATGATACCATGGCCATCTGTAAATATGCATATCACTATCCCATGACTTTTGTAACCTCCGTGTATATTGGGGTAGTGAGTGGAACTATGCATAGTATGCCTGTACTAATGTTGTTTGCTTTTTGTAGACTTTAATATTCTTAGGCTGTCCCACACACAAGAGTTTTCTTGACAAATTATTTAGAAGTGTGTCCCATTTTAAATCTTGTTGAACCCACAAACCCAAAAATTTTGTCACATTTTCTAGAGGATCATTTTTTTAAGTTTGCTTGAACAGCATTTGACTAGATGATGGAAATAAATCAGAGTTGATGTATACAGTTCTTCAGTGTTTACAATGAGCTTATTTTTGGTAAACCACTCTGGAAGTCTTTTAATAGAACTTTCAGCTGTTGACTGGGAGGTTTCTGCCCTGGATCCAGTGAACAATATGCTGGTGTCATCAGCTCTCTATGGAATACGTGATATGCATTTTATTAACACTGTCTTTCTTTGTTTTCACCTTGTATTGCCTACATTACCAGCATTTACTCCACAAAATTCTCATACATATAATCTACAGAAGTTTATCATTCCACAGAATACAACTGACATCTATTACACAGTTGCATCTTATAGCACAATTCAACAGACAAAATTAGCCTGAATTGTGGACACATTTTTTAGTGTCTTTGAACTTTATGCACACTCTAAAAACATTCTTGGTGAGGAGGCAGAGAGGAGGTACTCAACTGACACAAATCAAAGGACGATTATTGATATTAAGTGGTTTTAGTCACTATCAACATTAACTAGCAGACAAGTCTCCATTTAAGGTGTCCAACGTGTCAATAAATATGGTGACTTCAAACTCACTCATAACCTTTGCTATCTCCAGTGTCACTTCTGCTTCCGTAGGCAGAGGTGCATTAATGTGTTATCTGCTAGCTAAGTTAATGTCAACATGTCAGTCAATTCTGATGTATATCATTCAACTTCTTTCAGGTCTGTTACTCCAGTCAGCCATGTCAGTAGGAGTCACCTTGGAATGTGTGTATAGTACAGAGTAACCACCTTCTTAGAAATATTTTTTCTGTCTAAGCTGCCATTTATATCACTTCGCACTAGTATAAGCAATAGTTTAATAATCTATGTACAGTTTTTGTTAACTAACTTGGCACATTCCAGTGTCACATTAACTAAGATGATACCAAATTAATACTTACCGGGAGACAAGAGGAACAGTTTTCCCTGTCACTCCTTTCTGTCTAGCTTGAAGCTTCAACAGGTCACTGATCAACTGTGGCTTGTTCTTGGCTGCAGTTGCAATATTGAATTCACTGCATAATGATTTTATTTCTGGCATCTTCAATAAAGGCAGCAGCACTGAGGCAGATTCTGAGGAGCAGTCTGTTAGGAAAAATGGCTGCTTTTAGGTCAGGTTTTTCTGGGATAGGCACCACACAACATTCAGAGAGAGAAAGAGAAAGAAAAGAGAGAGGGAGAGGGAGAGGGAGAGGGAGAGGGAGAGGGAGAGGGAGAGGGAGAGGGAGAGGGAGAGAGGAGAGTACAACAATAGAATTTACATCAAAATTCATATTCAGACAAAATTTGAAACCTGAACCATAAATATCACAAAATGTTTGCATAATCTCACAGTCAGGAAGAAAGAGACTTTCCTCATCCACCTTTACCCATAAATTTTTTAATGTCAAATATCAGTTTTATGTTTATTACTTGTAACAACATTAACTCATTTCATTTATTACTTCATACAATGTGTTCTGTAAATCCTATCATGAGAGAGAGCCTTCAGGGATGTGGGAACAAGTCAAGTTTTACATTAACAAATGGAAGCAGGCTATTACTATAAAGTACAAAGGGCATTCAGAAAGTTTTGCACAGTCCTCTCTATTTTTTTTATTTTTTGCACAGGAGAAGAATGAAATTTTTTGTGAACATACTTGGAATATTTAGCTATATATTGAGCCTACTCAACGTAGCCTTCATCAGTTGTGACGCATCTGGCCCAACATTCTTTCCAGATGTAAATGCACTTTGGTAAAATTCTGGGGACTGACTTTTACACTATTACTTGACACAAGAAATATGGTCTTTCTCACTATGAAATGTTTTACTGTGCAGGTGGGTCTTCAGACGACCAAAGAGGTAAAAATCATATGGAGCCAAGGCAGGATGAGGAACAATTTTCCAATCCATTTTCCTGATTTGCTCCTGCGTCATAAGGGCTGTATGGGGTTTGGCATTGTCATGGTGTAATCTGATGAGCTGACCCTGAAGTTGTGGTCTGTGGGTCCTGATGGCACGTCACAGCTTGTCCAATGTCAAATAGTAACGGTCCCTGTTAATTGTGGAGCCAGGTTCCAAACAGTGAATGAAAATGACACCACACTGATCCCAGAAGGAGGAGACCATTATCTTTTGGTCTGCTGTTCATGAAAGCCTTAGTGCGCAGTGGTTAGCACACTGGACTCGCATTCGGGAGGACGGCGGTTCAATCCCATCTCCAGCCATCCTGATTTAGGTTTTCCGTGATTTCCCTAAATCGTTTCAGGCAAATGCCGGGATGGTTCCTTTCAAAGGGCACGGCCGATTTCCTTCCCCATCCTTCCCTAACCCGAGCTTGTGCTCCGTCTCTAATGACCTCGTTGTCGACGGGACGTTAAACAATAATAACCAACCAACCTTAGTTTCTTCTTTCAAGGGGAACCTGGATGACGCCACTCCATGGATTGGGTTTTGCTCTCAGGTTCAGACAAAAAAAAAAAAAACTTGTTTCATTCTGGGTAATGACGCCGTCAAAACACTGTTTCCACTCTTCAGCAAAAGTCTTCATGAGACCGTCGTACACATTCTTCCTCATAGTTTTCATTTTTCTTGTCAATAATCTAGGCACCCAATGTGCACAGATTTTTCTGTACCCTAGTGACTGTAACAGTGATACCACACTACCCAATGACAAACGAGTCATTTCAGCAAGCTGTCATGTTGTCACACATCTGTCATTTTGGATGATTTGGTCAATGGTCCTTATTCACATCACTCACTGCCATCGATGGTCTAATGCATCGTGGATTGTCCAGCACAGAGAAATAACCTTTTTTAAACCCCTGAAACCACCGCTGGATACTGCTGCAATCCACCGTGTCCTCCCCATAAACAGGGAGCAAATTCCTGTGAATTGATGAAGCAGAGTCATCCCCGGTCTTGAAGAGGAACTCCATCACCGACCATTGTTGAAACCTGACATTTACTTCACAGTATATTATGGCTTACCTGTAAGTAAAAGAAAATACTTTCATATACCAACATAGCTAAATGTTACAAGTATGTTCACAAAAAAAAAAAAGATGACTGTGCAAACTTTTTGAACCCCTTCTTATAACAGCCTCCTACAAAGTTAATTACAGACTTACGATCTCCAGGCTAATATAAGTCTTAATTTAATCTTGTGTACAGCAGCAATCCAGTACAGTAGAGGTGTTAATGAATGTGTGTTACACTGAGGTCAGAAAAGTCATCGGATATCTCCTAATATCGTGTTGGTCCTTCTTTTGCCTGAAGAGTGTAGCAACTCGATGTGGAATGGACTCAAGAAACTGCTGGAAGCCCATGCAGAAACACTGAGCCATACTGTCCCTATAGCTATTCATAATTGTGAAAATGTTGCCAGTACATGAACTGACCTCTCTATTATGTCCCATAAATGTTCGACGGGATGCAGAGTGATCTGCATGGCTAAATCATTTGGTCTAATTGTCCAGAATGTTCTTCAAACTGATTGCAAACAACTGTCATCTGGTGATGTGGCGCACTGGCACCCATAAAAATCCCACCATTGTTTGGTAACATGAAGTCCATGAATGGCTGCAAATGGTCTCCAAGAAACTGAACATAACTGTTTCCAGTAAATGATCGGTACAGTTGGACTAAAGGACCCAGTCCATCCCATGTAAACACAGCCCATACCATTATGATGCCACCACCAGTTTGCACAGTGCCTTGTTGATAACTTGGCATGTGGGGTCAGTGCCACACTCAAACCCTACCATCGGCTCTTAGCAACTGAAATCAGTACCCATCTGACCAGGCCATGGTTTTCCAGTTGTCTAGGGTCCACTCAGTATGGTAATGAGCCCAGGAAGGAAGCTGCAGCTGATTTTGTGTTTTTAGTAAAGGCACTCACATTGGTTGTCTGCTGCAGAAGCCCATTAACAGCAGATTTTGCCACACTGTCCTAAGAGATAAGTTCATTCTACATCCCACACTGATTTCTGGGGTTATTTCCCACAGTGTTGTCATTTAACACTGACAACTCTCTGCATACGTTACTGCTCTAGGTCATTATGTGAATGCCGTTGGCCACTGCATTGTCAATGGTGAGAGGTAATGCCTGAAATTTGGTATTCTTGGCACACTCTTGACACTGTGGACTACAGAATACTGAATTCCCTAACAATTTCTAACATGGAAATTTTAAAGTCTGTTATTTCTTGTTGTGTGGCTGCAATAATGTCGGAAACCCATTCACATGAATTACCTGAATACAAATGACAGCTCCACCAATCTCGTGGCCTTTTATACCTTCTGCATGTGATACTTTTCATCACAATAAAAAAGTGTTCTGGGCTCTTATGTCATGGTTGAATGGATTTCACTTCAAAACCTGACGTTTCATCCCAATCTGCTGACAACATTTTCAAGGGGGATTGTAGCTTTGTTGAATGTCCGATTCACACCGTGGCTCGCTAGTTACTACAGCAAAATTCTGCTCCCGTGAGCTTCCACATAGGTGCGCATGTTGCATGTTTTGAATACGCGAGCACAATTGGCCGTTGTCAACTGCCATCATCTGCTGTTGCTATCATCCCATGATGGAAGACTGGGACACGTACTTTTTACACCTCCTGCATGCGATACTGGCACCATCTGTATACAGGTATGTGCATATCACTATCCCATGACTTTTGTCTCCTCAGTGTATACTTCTGCAGCATAGGCAAACATCCTATTTGCTATGCAGATATTACTGTTGGTATGTATAGACTGATCGGTCAATTTTATTTTTCCCCCTCATTCAGTTCCTTCACATAGGCACAGTCCACACTGCCCCTTTGAAGATTCTTACTCAGAACATGAACAGGCATAGTGCTCTACCGAAGTTACGGCTGTCCTGGAAAAAACTGAAGAGTTGGCTGAAGGTACCAAAGACCTCATGAAGATTACAAATTAAAACAACATTCACATCCATACTCTGGACACTACTGTGAAGTAGAGGGTAGTTCTCACTTTTCTGCAAAATTATTTTTCAATGACTATTTTCAGTAGTTTTGTCCATTTTGCTGTTAACAATTGCTTTATCTTCCACTGTCAGTAGACAAGTGACTGATCTGATATTACTGGTGTGTCAAGTGGAACAAACTGTGATTGTACTTCCATTGGGCATAAATTTTCAGCACACAGATCATACTGTGTTGCCTGCTAATATGATTGGTGGATTCTGAATTCTGAGGGCATCAAGCACTTGGCTTGGAATTCGTCGCTAATAAAAAGCCTGGCAGCCATTGTTTTTGTTAAAGAGGTGCATTGAGGACATTTGTTTTCTAAGTGAATTTATTGTCGAGGTGCTGTAACTTGAGAGTCTTATAGTGCTCTGTTGACTCAAGTTAGTACAGCAAATGGAACAGATTGTGAGAGCTGCAGTTTTGAAAGCTCTCTTGCATGAGCATTATCTATGGCTAACCTACATTACTTTTATCTGTGGCCTGTATTTTCCTTTATGATAATGCAAATCTCTTGGAATATAAATAATAACTGAGGCATTGAGTCATCAACAGGCATATAAGCAACAATGAGAACTTCGTAGAATTTGGATGAATCCCCTTTCAGTTCGACAGGAAGAGGATTCATCCTAAAGCTAGCAATGTTCTCAATCTTATTTACTTGCCTACTGGTGACTGAGCATTTCAGCTAATGTTTGAGTAGTTATCTTTACTCCATATGTTTTCTTTTGCTGTTTCTTTTCAGATTCTGCTGGCCTCAGTAGATGATGCAGTTCAAATTCAGCTCCCAAATCATCTTTGTTTCATGAAGATGCAGAATTCCCTAATTCATACTATACCCGGGACGCTGAAACATTGCACTTGACGTTTGCGTATGAAGTTGGCACCGTAACAGAGTAACAAGTGAAGAACGATAGGTGCTAGGTGTTCAGTGTGGGGCGCCAGCCAATCACAGCGCAGTGAGCACTGCTGTTACTCATGTGCTGTGACGTCAAAGTTCCCGCGTTGCCGGCTTCATTTAGTGAATGTGTATACAACGTGAGATGTATGTTGTCTACCGCGTGTTTTCGTTGTACTGTGTGCTATATCGTTGTGACTTGTGTTACGTTGTGAGTTTACGTACTTGGAAAATGCCACCGAAAAGACTTCGTTCACCTAGTGACAATCCTTTGCGTCGATGGGTGCCACTAAACAGCCAGGCACTGGAGTTGCTACGCAGAACTCTTGAGTTTTACGAGCAGGAGAAAAACTACGTAAGCATTCATGGACAGCCATCATTTCCTGCCGACAAAGTGGTAGAACGTACGTCGAAAACTCTTGGTATTAGTGCAAGAATGGTAGTGAGTAAGGGAGTATTACTACAAAACTTGGAAGATACTGAAGTGAGCCGTAATGATTCCGAGCTGTCTGGATCAAGTAATACATTTTTATCAACCCAGAGAAAGAAGAAAAAGCGGCCTAGTCCTATCACAGATTTAGATTCTTTCCAGACTGATGCAGTTCGTAGGCATGTTTATGCTTACTACAGCAAAAAAGAGTATCCGACTGTAGCTAAGTTATTAATCTCTTTAAAAGAAAGTGAACTCTTCAGGGGTGGTAAAACATCACTAAAAATTGTGCTAAAAAATAGGAGTGTCCGTTACAAAACGCTAGACGGCCGCAAAGTACTGTTAGAGAGGGCACATGTTGTTACCGCTTGTAGCATTTTCTTGCACAAAATTGTGGGCAGAGACATTCATTCCATAATTTGGCTAGACGAAACGTGTGTTAATCCCGGGGAAGCTGTCAGTAAATGTTGGATGGATAACACACTCGGCAGTAGCGGCCATCAGCCGACGGAAAAGGAGCTAGATTAATTGTGGTCCATGCAGGCTCCTCCAGTGGTTTTGTCCCTGACACACTTTTGGTTTTTAGATCAAAAAAGACTGGTGATTACCATGAAGATATGGATCACACACGATTTGTTGAGTGGTTCAGGAACCTTTTAAAACAATTTCCTGTTCCTACAACAATACTAATGGACAATGCTCCATATCATTCAATGATACAGAACAAAGCCCCAACCACAAATGATCTGAAAGAAGTTATGTTGCAGTGGTTACAGGCTCGAAATATTGCAGCGGATATGAGTACGACAAAGGTTCTGTTATATTCTCTTGTTAAAGAAAATAAGCCTATGACACCTATGATTTCTGGTGGCAGGGACACTAAATCCCTTCCTCCTGAGAAGACTACATACTCCCAAAAATGGCCAGATTTGGGGTGCAACCTCTGGTGCAGAACTAGAGAGGCCACTTGAGAATCTGGCAGTAGACCGATGATTAAAGGAGGAAATGCTGACACCACTGGTATTGTCAGAAGGGCAGAATTGCATGGAGGATAAGGCAACAGAGAAGTCCACCAGCAGCAGCAGCGGAGGTGAGGCGGCTTCCATCAGTGGAGAGTGGTGGGGTGATGAGGAGGAGGAGGAGGAGGAGGAGGAGGAGGAAGGCAAGTCAAAATCCATTGGCAGATGCCTGATGTGAGCCTCACTACGGTGCGAGGCTGAGGCAATGGAAGGACAGTGGTGGATACGGCACAGGGGAAGCATACCACTGCAAGCCTCCACCCACAACATCAAGGTCAACTCTGCCACCAGCAGGACCAGATAACCACAGTAGTGACATTCCCACATGGTGCGGGCGCAACTGATTTGCACAACTGTTCAGCTGCTCTCTACTGACATCCACCACAAACACCTGACAACCTTTTTAGCCCACCACGACAGTTGACAGCCAGCCCTGCTCCCAGCTGAACGACCAGTCCCAAATGGCAGCCCTGGGAGGACCACACTGCAAATCACAGTGCTCCATGGAATACGACCTGGGGTGCAACAAATCCAGGAGACCCTGCAGCTGATGCCAGTGCAAATGTTCTACCATACTGCACCTGCTGACCGGTGTCACCCAATACATAGCCAGAAAACTTGACAATGCATCATCATAAGAAGAGGCACACTGACTTCTTCATTTGGGCCTCAAATGTATGCACAAAGCATGTACCTATCCTCAAAGTTAGAAGCCAAGTCAAACTGGGTGCTAATCAGATGCCGGACACAGTTATGAATGCGAAAGTCTTCAGACTTCTATGACACAAACTGTCTACTGTTACTAGATGCAGGGTTCATGGGGAATCCTTCAATGGCAAAAATAACTGGCAATGTGTAAACAGTGGCAGTTGACGGTGTGGAAGACAGGTTGGCCACATATGGGAAATCAGACAATGTGTCAACAACCAACAGCCACATGCCAACCAAAAACGTACCTACAAAGTTGAAGTGCACCCTGACCCAGGGTGCTCCGGGTCCAGCCAAGAAGTACACTGGAGCGCTGGTGCAGCCTGGTTCTGTGCGCAAGCCTGGCAAACTAGTACTACATGTTTGACGTCACAGCAGATCGCAGGACAGCAGATTTGACATCATGCCAATGCCTTTATAAGAGTCATGCTCCAGTGTGCTGGATGCAACAAGCAGTTGGAGTCAGCAAGGGTGCAACACCATGGGGATGACCATTTGACAACATTCCTCCTCCACAGCAAGCATGAGGACCACCTGGACAAAATTGAGTCGATCACGTACGAGAAAATATGTATGCCACCATGGGTCTGCATCTGAAGACACTTGCTCTGGCCAAACCAGCTGGACTGCCAAAATGATTTTGCAGAAAAGTGGGTCAGCTACCACGGTGGTTGTTATCTCTCATAATGTCAAAAATTTATGTCATGGAAATAGTTACTGAGGAAAAGGGCCCAACTCCGCAATCAGTGGGCAGTCCTATGAATAATTATGGCTTGCGCCATAAAGTCTCTACAATGTGTAGTCAATCGGCTGTTCAATACCATTGGAGTTCCAATGGGGCAGGACTGCAAAATTCCATACTAGGACACATCACAGGCCAGAGTTAAAGGTTTATGCAATGTAAAAAAGGCCAGAAAGGGAGCAGAGAACAAACACTTTGGGGAGGAAAGCTGCACTTTTCCAAAGTACAATGAAGGCCATTCCCCAGGAGGCACTGGAACTCCAACTGAAGGATTTGTAAATGCTCCTCTCTGGTATGGCCCTTCAGCCAGATGTTATCAAGGTAACTGGTACAACAGCAAATGTCTTGAATCAACTGTTACAAATACTACTGATTAATTTCTCAGTGCAGACAATATTCCAAAAGGTTAAGTGATTACCCCAGTAAAGCCCAAATGGAGTGCTGAGAACAAAAAAAGACCAAGAGACTACGTCCAGTGGCATCTGCAGGTGTGGGCACCACCAAGATGAAGTGTGAAAAATACTGCCCAAGACAACATCGCCAACAACTCCACTGGTCACTGAAGTGGATATGAATCGGTGGCATATTGCATATTGTCTGTCTGTTTACTGTAGATTCAAAGGCACTTGGTGACATTGGGTTTATGAAGCACCACCACCAATATGAAAATTAAAAAGCTAATGTTTACTGTATCTAACAGCAATTTGATTAATGCAGGAGCATATGTCCCAGTATTGCGCAAATATTATAGTAGCCCCTGGAACGAAATAACAAAATAAAGTTTTTTCCTTAATTCCATGAGCAATTACTTTTATATAATAGATTTTAATTCAACTTTTATAATTTCTCCAATAATGAGAACAGAGTAATAAAATTAAAATCACTCCACAGCATAACTACAGCAGTGGCAGTGGTTCAGCAACTGTAAAAGATTTATAAATACGAAAAAAAAAAAAAAAAAAAAAAAAAACAGTCTTAGTTGCACAAAATAGGTTTATTTAATCTTCACATGTGACACATTTTGCCCATTCTAGGCATCAAATAGGTTTATTTAATCTTCACATGTAACACGTTTCACCTGTTATAGGCATCATCAGACAATCAATAAAAATCTTGCTAATTGTGGCCAAGGCGTCAAACTTAATTAAAAGTCCCACAGAACTGGAAGGTAACAATCAGAGAGACACAGTCTATGCTTCATGACATCACTGATAAAATTCTTTCTACTCATGTCTACAGCATCAAACAAGATTAAAAGTCCCAAAGAACTCTGAGGAAACAGCCAGGTAGCCACTGTCAGTGCTTCTTTATATCACCCACGAAGACAGAGTTTTTATCGACTGTCTGATGATGTCTAGAACAGGTGAAACGCATCACAATGAAGATTAAATAAACCTATCTTGTGCATCCAAGACTGTTTTTCTGTATCCACACAGTAATATGTATTCCACAAGCAGTCTGAATTGAGACACTCTACTTGCTTACTGTTTTAAGTGTGTGGCACCATGAAATACTTGCTTTTACCTAAGGAAACAAACCCGTCTTCCTGAGGTGCTTCAAATCTCTCCTGCAATTCACTCACTGAACCATAGCGTTCTAATGCACTGAGACGGTGCCAGCCAGGTTGACGGGCTAAAAGTCGGGTAACAGCAGTTCGGCTGGATGGTGGCAGCAAGAGGTAACACACCACCATGCGCCACTCTTCATTTGACAACAGTGGAGCAGTGTGTGGGTGCCTTAAGACTGGTGCAAGTACACCTACGAGTTTGTCTGTGTACAAGTCACCAGAACGACACGTGAGCACTTGGTCCAAAGCACGATCAATTGCAGTCAGTGGGGATGAGTTGCCTGCAGAAAGTACACAAGTAACAGGTACACAGTATATATGAAATCAAATATTCTCCAGTTGTGCTGCACTAGTACTTGACACTGTGCAAGACTTATACTTAGCTTAGAATTATAAGGGAGGGAAGCATTCAACTCAATCTCTCATACTAGAGAATTACTGTTTTAGTGTTCCTTATTTAAAAATGTGAGATATCTGTCCCTTCATTCCATTTTTTAAGACTGCCAACACACTGCTGGCAGTTGCTCAATATTTATGAAACTGCCTGTCAATATCCTCCCTCCTGGTCATAGATTTCATCTTGGTGACATGCAGTTTCACAAGGAATAATGCTCATTTCTGCGCAGCTCAACATCTCATTAAGTGTGCAAGGTCAGAAGAATACAATGAAAGTGGAAATACCTACAGTGTTTTAACTGTAAGTTGGCTAATTGCTAGAGGAGGATATGGTGATGGAGGAAGTGAGCCCTGCTTCCACACAGGCTACCGTGGGGTGAGGAGCCATGTGGGGGGGAGAAGCTCAGTCTGCCTACCACCACACAGACACATTAACCAGTGATTCATACTTCTGGAAAAGCAGAAGGCATGCACAGAGGTAAAAATTACTTTAAAGTTGTTCATAATTAAAAGTGAAATCATCTTATGTATTTACATGTTTGATAATGATCCTACAGCAACAATTACAAACACTTATCACAAGGAAGTGAAAAAGTATGAAATAGAGTGAAGTACATAACACTAACAAAGCAGACAACAAAGGCTACTTGTGCTGTCAGCTGTGTAGGTGGAAGGGAGGGAATGAATTTTAACAAATAAGATGAAGCAAAATATGGTTGCTTCACAGTATTTCAACCCTAATCACAGCTATATCTTTTGTATGGAAGGGGGAGGGGGGTGAGAGAGAGAGAGAGAGAGAGAGAGAGAGAGAAGGGGGGCAGGGAAGGCGGGCAGGGAAGGCGAGAATGAAAAATCAGAGAGCATGCAATCACAGCAATTTTATTAAAAATGAGTTGATGGTGTCTCAGACAACAGTAAATGGGGCACTTTTGTACATACTAATTTCTTTTATATCCAAAGCAGCTGTGGCCAGAGTCCCCTGTTCCTTTGAAGTCCCTGATTTGTTTGTTTCTTCACTGCTTAGGCTCACTGAGCTACTGCTGGTGTCAGTTTTGGAATCGCTGGAATCTCTTTCCTCCTTTTCATTGTGTTCTGTCTTTTTTGACTCAACTTTTGCTTTACCGTCTTTCTGAAAAGAAAAGAGGATTAACTTCTTGAGTTTCACATGCAAGAAAGCTGAAAGTTATACCTGAGTTTCTCCCAGCATATGCAAGGGCTCAAATAACTTATGGGAATGTAGTCTGGTGACATTGTTGACAACCACTGACATTTCAACAGCAGGACACCTGAAAACAGCAGCGCGCACGCCCACACACACACACACACACACACACACACACACACAGAGTAAACACTACCACCATCACAAGCTGACAACAGTGAAATTAATAACCAACGGGTGAGTTAGCATTAACTCTGTCCTGTTCTTTTGGCAGGGGAGAGTGTACAATTTAAACAAAAGTATCATCTCTATTTATACGGCTACTTGCTAATTTAATTTAGATAGCTTCTTTAATAACACAATCATAATTGTCTTATTAACACAATCACAACAGCTGTAAGTGCATGCCAGAATATCGACATTCTTATATTTCATAGTACGACTGATGCCAAAACCATGTTCTGCAATGGAGGAGTTGTTCTGCTGCTGTAAGTGTGTGCGCCACTTATGCTCAGTACACTGATCCTCCACAATCCTGATAGTCTGGCAAATATATGACATGCCACAATTGCAAAGAATGTGGTAGACACCTGCCTTATGCAAACCGAGATCATCCTGCACAGAACCTGTAAGGACTCTGATCTTAGATGGTGGTCAAAAAACACACTTCACATCATATTTCTGCAAAATATGGTCTATCCTGTTCGGAATACTCCCTATGTAAGACACAAAGGTCATAGACTTCGATGCAACATCAGTATTATCACCACTCACATGGTGCACAATTGGTTGATAGCGCAACGCCCATTTGATCTCTGTTTCACTGTCACAATTCTGATAAAAGGTAGCTTTGTCATGGGCCAGCTCAGCTGACAAACTCTGAGGGTCCAACATAGCATGGACCCAGTGAAGCAAGTTACAAAGCACACTTCCACATTGAGCTGGAAGGTGACAACTATCAGCCTGCAGATACAAGTCAGTGTGAGTAAGCTTCCTATAAATGACCTTCCTCCTGACCAATACATCAAGGAAAGGAAGGCAGCCATTCTTCTTTCCCACCTCCTTCATGAAACAAATATTCAGGTGGATTGAATTCAGATATTCTAAAAAGTGGTTCAGATTCTCACTGCCATGAGGTCAAACAACAAAAGTATCACCTACACGTCCGAAAAAACATGCAGATCTCGAAGGTGCCGACTCGAAGGCACGTTTCTCGAAGTCTTTTTTAAGCCTTAATCTTTCTTAACTTATTCTCAAGATCCCTACATAAGATACATGACAGTGGCAGCAGTATTGTCATTGACTGCCTCAAATACCTTTCCCTAAATTTACCCAGCATGGTTTTGCAAGGACATCATCACCCTGCTTTCAAAGATCCCCACTTAAATTGTTTGAGAATCTCTGTTACACTTTTGTGTGGACTAAACCAGTCTGTTGAGATACTAACTGTGCATCTCTGACTTTGTTTGATGTTTGTTGTCATGCCTAGCTGACAAGGACTCAAAATGATGGAGTAATACTGATAATATTACATGTCCTATTATGCTTCCTTGACACACTTCCAATGCTATATTCATTCCTGATGAATGCTGACCATCTAGTATAATGTACTAGGTTCTCACCAAGCTGACTGCATACCTAGTTATTAGTCAACAATGTGGAACAGTTTCACATGCCTTTAGCAAAACAAAATCAACCGGTTCACCTACAGCTATGATTTGGAAGATATGTGTGAGTAAACAAGTTATGTTTCTTATGAGTAGTTTTTCAAAAGTCTTTACTGCAATTTTATTGTAGCTTCTCTTCCCCCATGAAAATCGTAATGGTGGATCTCAGGACATGATGTAAGACCCTGCAACAATCTTCAGTAATATCAGTCTCCTACTGCACTCATCACCAGCATTTCAGGGTTACCACAAGAAACCCCAAGTGAAATTCGCTGGTATTTCCCTGATTTCCAGACAAGTTTTAGCATTTTTCCCTGACAGATTTTGAGATCTCAAGGATGAGTAAAGACATACACTGGCAATCCATCTTTGCAGCTACAGTACAAGAAACAATAGTGCCAAATGAAGAAATATCTAAATAAAAACTTCCTGGCAGATTAAAACTGTGTGCTGGACTGAGACTCGAACTCGGGACCTTTGCCTTTCATGGGCAGGTGCTCTACCAACTGAACTACCCAAGCACAACTCACACCCCATCTTCACAGCTTTGCTTCTGGCAGATCAAAACTATCTTTTAATCTGGCAGGAAGTTTCATATCAGCGCACACTCAGCTGCAGAGTGAAAATCTCAATCTGGAAACAAGCCCCAGGCTGTGGCTAAGCCACGTCTCTGCAATATCCTTTCTTCCAGGAGTGCTAGTTCTGCAAGTTTCGCAGGAGAGCTTCTGTAAAGTTTGGAAAGTAGGAGACAAGATACTGGCAGAAGTAAAGCTGTGAGGACGGGGCGTGAGTCGTGCTTGGGTAGCTTAGTTGGTAGAGCACTTGCCCACAAAAGGCAAAGGTCCCGAGTTCGAGTCTCGGTCTGGCACAGAGTTTTAATCTGCCAGGACATTTCATATCAGCGCAAACTCCGCTGCAGAGTGAAAATCTCATTATCTGATTAAAACTTGCAAGTAGACGGCATTTCCTAATGTGAGCAAAAATCTTAAGTAGTAACATCAACATCTTTCGTAATGAACTGATTTTAGATGGAGAAAGCACGGTGTGTGTGTATCATTAAGACCACTGATGTTATTTTATTTCAATAAAATGAAACAGATTAGGTGACAATAATATGCATTTCCTTGGAATCATAAGACAGATTTAAAATACTGCCACTGATTTCAGAAATAACTTCATAAAAAAAGACCTCTTGAAAGATGTGTATAATGTGGGGAAGAGTTGTGTAATCTAACAATATAGGTGACTTCCAATAAAATGTTGGCTCTACTATGTCCATTACTGTCAGTTATTACCCACTGCTACACTTATTATTTTACAGGTATTATGTGATTTTTCTTTTGAGGAATATTTGAGTACATAGCGTACAACGCCAGCGACTGCCACAATTTTCTTTTTCTTATCGTCCATGCTTTCTAATATAAATTACTTTGAAAGTGATAAAATGTGCTAGAAGAAATAAAATTTCTGTAAAATGCAAAAGCGTGCAACATACTTGGGGTGAGACAGTCGCAATTTCTGAAATCCATTGCCCATGGCCTCTGGCCTGCCGAGTAGCACTTTTGTCCTGGGCCCATGAATAAACCATGAAAATCTGCTGCATTATGCCACACACAGACCCAGCCCGTGGGCAGGTTAGTGAGACTAGTTCTGATGGGTAGAACCTGCATATTTGTCAGAAACGAAGGACTTCAGACTGGCAGGCCTGATCCATTAGACGGTTTTGGCCTGTTCAGGAAATCCACTAGTGTGGTCAGCTATTCAGGAGTCACAGGCAACATGTTGATGAAGTTTGACTGCGGTGATCAATCCATGCAACAGACAACTTGTGCAAATACTCTGAGAATCAATAATAATGAAGATAGGTAGCAGCTCACTGTAAAGATGATAGCTGAGCTGCAGACAGGCATCTAGAAAAGACTATCACACTCTCACAACTAAATTTTCAGCCATAGCCTTTGTCAGAAAATGAGGGCATACACACATTCACACAATCACTCAGACACAACTCATGCACACATGACCGCCGTCTCTAACTGCTGCATTTACAGTCTCTGAGAATCATCTGCAAACAAACCACTCCTCACGCCTCCCAGCCTCTTGTCTGCAGCTGCTAGGCTAGTGGCAAAAGGTGGTGGCAGCACTGACTGCAAGCTGAGAGGAGTGATAGGAAAGGAAGAAGCAGTAGTATTGAGGGAGTAGGGAAGCGGCACGCATGCTCAGCTGTACCCAACCAGTGACGATGCATGACATCTTGGTAAACAAACCATTTCATCTACTGAGATAAAAACGAGATTTTTTCCAGAATGGGTGGCAGCTGTCATAATGGAGGTACTGTTGCTTGTTGGTGGGTTTGATGTGGACGGATATGAGATCCATCCTTCATGAAATCCTCCCCACTCCACCAAGAGTGTCTTTCCGCTGTCCACCTAACCTTCGTAACCTCTTAGTTCATCCCTATGAAATCCCCAAACCATCTTCCCTACCCTCTGGCTCTTACCCTTGTAACCACCCCCGGTGTAAAACCTGTCCCATGCACCCTCCCACCACCACCCACTCCAGTCCTGTAACCCGGAAGGTGTACACGATCAAAAGCAGAGCCACGTGTGAAAACACCCACGTGATTTACCAACTGACCTGCCTACACTGTGAAGCTTTCTATGTGGGAATGACCAGCAACAAACTGACCATTTGCATGAATGGACACAGGCAGACAGTGTTTGTTGGTAATGAGGATCACCCTGTGGCTAAACATGCCTTGGTGCACAGCCAGCACATCTTGGCACAGTGTTACACCGTTCGGGTTATCTGGATACTTCCCACTAACACCAACCTGTCAGAACTCTGGAGATGGGAACTTGCCCTTCAGTATATCCTCTCTTCTGGTTATCCGCCAGGCCTCAACCTCCGCTAATTTCAAGTTGCCGCCGCTCATAACTCACCTGTCTTTCAACAACATCTTTGCCTCTGTACTTCCGCCTCGACTGACATCTCTGCCCAAACTCTTTGCCTTTACAAATGTCTGCTTGTGTCTGTGTATGTGCGGATGGATGTGTGTGTATGTGCGAGTGTATACCTGCCCTTCTCACCCCTTAAGGTAAGTCTTTCCACTCCCGGGATTGGAATGACTCCTTACCCTCTCCCTTAGAACTCACAACCTTTCGTCTTTCTCTCTCCTTCCCTCTTTCCTCAAGAAGCAACCATTGGTTGCAAAAGCTTGAATTTTGTGTGTATGTTTGTGTGCCTATCGACCTGCCAGCACTTCTGTTTGGTAAGTCACATCATCTTTGTTTATATATATATAATGGTAAGACAGAAATTCTGGGACCAGATTTTAAACTGTAAGACATTTCCAGTGCCAGATATGGACTTTGACCACAATTTATTCATTACGATCTGTAGATTAAAACTGAAGAAATTGCAAAAAGGTAGTAATTTAAGGAGATGGGAGCTGGATAAAGAGTTTCAGAGGGAGCATCATGGAAAGATTGATAAGTATGAGGGAAAGGAGTACAGCAGAAGAGGAATGCATAGCTTTGAATGAGGAAATAATGAAGGCAGCAGAGGATCAAGTAGGTAAAAAGACGAGGGCTAGTAGAAATCCTTGGATAACATAAGAGAGATTGAATTTAACTGATGAAAGGAGAAACTATAAAAATGACATAAATGAAGCAGACGAAAGGGAATACAAACAAGCAAAAAAATGAGACTGACAGGAAGTTCAAAATGGCTAATAATGAATGGCTACAGGACAAATGTTAGGATTTAGAAGCATGTATCACTAGGGGGAAGATAGTGTAGGAAAACTAAAAAGATCTTTGGAGAAAAGAGAACCACTTCCATGAATATCAAGAGATCACATGGAAAACCAGTTCTAAGCAAAGAATGGAAAGCTGAAAGGTGGAAGGAGTATATGGAGGGTCTATTCAAGGGATATGTGCTTGAGGGTAGTATTACAGAAATGGATTAGAATACAGATGAGGGGTAAAATACTGTGTGAAGAATTTGACAGGGCACTGATAGACCTAAGTTGAAACAAGGCCCCAGGAGTAGACAACAATCCATTAGAACTACTGATAGCTTTTGGAGGGTCAGTCACGACAAAGCTCTTCCATCTGGTAAGCAAGCTGTACGAGACAGGTAAAATACCTTCAGACTTCAAGAAGAATATAATAATTCCAGTGTAAAGAAAGCAGGTGCTGAAAAGTGTAAGAATTACTGAACTGTTAGTTTAATAAGTCATTGTTGTGAAACACTAACTTTAATTCTTTAGAGAAGAATGGAAAAACTGGTAGAACCCGACCTCGGGGAAAATCAGTTTGGATTCCGGAGAAATGTAGGAACACGTGAGGCAATACTGACTATGACTTCTCATAGAAGATAAGACAAAGAAAGGTAAATCTACATTTATAGCATTAGTACATTTAGAGAAAGCTTTTGACAATGTTGACTGGAATACTCTCATTAAAATGTGGAGGGTAGCAAGGGTAAAATACAGGGAGCGAAAGGCTATTTACAACGTGTACAGAAACCAGATGCCAATTATGAGAGTCGAGAGGCATGAAAGAGAAGCAGTGGTTGAGAAGGGAGTGAGACGGAGTTGTAGCCTATCCCCAATGTTATCCGAACTGTACACTGAGCAAGCAGTAAAGAAAACAACAGAAATATTTGGAGTAAGAATTAAAGACCACGGAGAAGAAATAAAAACTTTGAAAATGAAATGTTCACTCTGCAACAGAATGTACGCTGATATGAAACTTCCTGGCAGATTAAAAATATGTGCCAGACTGAGACTCGAACTTGGGACCTTTGCCTCTCGCGGGCAAGTGCTCTGCCATCTGAGCTACCCAAGCACGACTCACGACCCATCATCATGACTTCAAGTCCACCAGTACCTTGTCTTCCACCTTCCAAACTTCGCAGAAGTTCTCCTGCAGAGCTTGCAGAGCTTCAGGAGTGCTAGTTCTGCTAGTTCTGCAGGAGAGCTTCTGTGAAGTTTGGGAGGTGGGAGACAAGGTACTGATGGAAATGAAGTTGTGAGGATGGGTCCTGATTCGTGCTTGGATAGCTCAGATGGCAGAGCACTTTCCGGCGAATGGCAAAGGTCTCAAGTTTGAGTCTCAGTCTGGCACACAGTTTTAATCTGCCTGGAAGTTTCAAAAACTTTGAGGTTTGCCAGTGACACTGTAATTCTGTCAGAGACAACTAAGGACTTGAAAGAGCAGTTAAATGGAATGGGGAGTGTCTTGAAAGGAGGATATAAGATGAAAATCAACAAAAGCAAAATGGAGATAACTGAATGTAGCTGAATTAAATCAGATAATGCTGAGGGAATTTGATTAGAAATGAGACAGTTAAAGCAGTATATGAGTTTTGCTATTTGGGCAGCAAAATAACTGATGATGGCCAAAGTAGAGACTGGGAATGGCAAGAAAACTGTTTCTCATGAAGAAAAAAATGTTAACAATGAGTACAAATTTAAGTATCAGGAAGCCTTTTTTGAAATTATTTGTATGGAACATAGCCATCTGTGGAAGTGAAACATGAATGATGAACAGTTTAGACAAAAAGAAATAGAAGTTTGTGGTATGTGGTGCTACATAAGACTGCAGAAGATTAGATGCATACATCATGTAACTAATGAGGAGGTGCTTAACAGAATTGAGAAAAGAAATTTGTGGCACAAACTGACTAGAAGAATGGACCGGTTGGTAGGTCACACTCTGAGACATCAAGGGATCACCAATTAATACTGGAAGCAGGTGTGGGGGTAAAAATCACACAGGGAGACCAAAAGATGAGTACAGCATATTGAGAAAGACACAGGTTGCATTAGTTACTCAGAGATGAAGACACTTGCACAGGATAGAGTAGCATGGGGAGCTGCATTAAACCAATCTTCAGACTGAAGACTGCAACAATAACAACAACAACAACAACAACAACAACAACAACAACAACAATGCTAGAATATCATGCAACAATCACAGACTAACATGTTGCACTTGGAATTTAAGATCCTCTACACACCTGGAGTGGTAAAGGTGCTGGATGAAGAACTTAATAGGTACAGCTTAGAAATAGTGGCACTGCAAGAGATGAGACAGCATGGAGCAGGTATGCATAAAGGTAAGTTCTACAGCTACTTCTATAGTGGGAACAGAGAAGGTAAATATCAACTTGTAGTTGGTTTTGCAGTAGCTAACAGAATAAGAGGAAATATCATTGATTTCAAACATTCCAATGAAAGAATATGGACGAGGATGACACCATCAACAGCGTTGCAACAGTAGCATCAGAAGAAGAAGAAGAAGAAGAAGAAGAAGAAGATTTGTACATAGAAGATAGAGTAACAATACTAACAGAGGAAAATAAACTGCCGAGCATGGAAGAGGTATGAGAAGCCATAAAATTGCTGAAGAGAAGACAGGCAACATGAATAGATGGCATACCGACAGAGATGCAGAAAGAGGGAAGAGATACCTACAAAGGAGAGTGTACCACCTAATGTGTTTAATTTGGAGCAGAGAAAGTATCACGGCAGAATGGAATTAGTCTGTCATTTGCCCAATTCTAAAGAAAGGAGATCCAATGAGACACAACAACTACAGAAGAATTACCTTATTATGCATAACTTATAAGATCCTGCACTTGTTGCTGAAGTGGTTGGCATCATACATCGAGGAGGTACTTGGATTTCAACAAGCAGGTTTTAGAAGGGGAAAATCAACTGTATACCAATTACACATAATAAGTCAAATGCTTCAAAGAGCTGGGAATTTCATAGATACGATCACTGTCTTTTTGTTACATACTTCCAAAACGTGTATGAGAATGCAAACAGGCAAGAAATATGGCAAGAACTGGACAGGGCACATGTTCCTAAAAACTAATAAAACTATTACAAGCATGCATACAAGAGATAATATGCCCAATGAAAGTGAATGGAAATATGTTACAAATTCATCGTGAAGACTGGAGTGCGACATGTAAGCTGCCTCTCCCCCCTTCTGCTTAATCTGGTTCTGGAAAGAACACTCAGAAAGGTAACAGGTATGGAGACAAGAATACAGCTGGGTAGGAGGATCAACACTTCGGCCTATGCGGATGATGCAGTTTTATTAGCACAGAACGAGGAAGATCTGATTCAGATGGTAAGAGTGTCAATGGAACATGCAATGGGAGTAGGCTTCAAGGGGAATACAGATAAGACCAAGTACTTCATTGTGAGCAGAGAGAGTGATGACGAACCTTCAGGTGTAGACAGTAAAATCTTTGACGGAGCAAGAGAGTTCAAATATCTTGGGGCAGTACTCAGTGAAAGTAATAAGATAGACCAGGAAATAATGGCAAGAACCTAGGCAGGAAACAGGTCACAGTTTGCACTCTGAAAGCTGCTGATCTCCCGGCTTCTATTGGGCTCTACAAAGATTAGGATCTACAGGACAGTAATACAACTTGTCATGCTACACGGAGCAGAGACCTGCACTATGACACAAAATATAGAAAGAAAACTCCTGACATTTGAGATGGTGTTCTGACATATGTCTTTGGGTCAATGAAGGATGGAGACGACTGGAGAAAAAGGAAGAACCATGAGCTGCAAGAGTGGTATAAGTCATTTGACATCATGGCTGTGTTTAGAAACAGGAGACCAAGGTGGTATGTGCATGTAATGTGTCTAGAAGACCAGATAACCAGGCAGTAGGTGGAAGAAGATATCAGAAGCAACATATCAAGACCGAGGCTGAGATGGATTCATGGGATCAGAGAGGATTTTTGTATGACGGCACTAGCTTGAGAAGACTTCAAGGAACAAGGAAGATGGAGGAGGCTGACTGTTGAGGCTGAAAACCGACTTAGGTTTTGTGTAGCCAACCTAGTAAGTAACCGTTTCTGGGTTGAGTCATGTGAGTGAGAGAGAGGAATGTACAGAGTTGATAAAAACAGTGAACTCTAAAAATGAAATGGTCAAGTTGCTAAACAGAGACACTGAAATTCCTTAAAAGAGGAAAATGTGAGACTCAGAGGTGAAAACAACTCACATGCTGATGAAAATACACATCTAGCAATGACACACAACAACAAAAACTTATGTCCACATATTATAACTGACTTCATTAATATAATAGAAGCAAATGTGTTTGGCAAAACTGCAATTAATGAAAAATGTGAGAAATCAAACAGACAAATATAAATGCACTGGCACAAAATACATAAATAGTACACAGAGTCCTAAACAAATTGTTGAAAGCAAATTTTTAATAATGGGTGATTTTACACTTCAAGATGTAGTAGCTTCAAGTTGTACAGCCAGTGTTCATCCAGAGACAAGTATTCAAGTACATAAGCACTTGAGAAATGTTTTGGATGCAAAATAAAAGCAGACAGACAATGTTAATTGTAATGCTAACCACAAAGCAGTTTTCATTAATGGGGAGAAAAATTTCATTTGAAGCTAGAATGAAGAAGGCATGGACAATGAAACAAGAAATGTGATCAAATCAGCAAAAAACATATTTGCAACATCAAAATTAGTAGTATGTGGCATTATTCATAAAAGAGTAGCAAGCAAAAAATTAATAGACAAAATGAACTGCCACATTAAAAAATAGTGTAATAGGCTACGAAAAATATTTAAATATCCAAATGAGTTTACAACCAGAGACTGTTTAGCACAGGGTGGTCTGCACTTGAACATATTAAGGTTTACAAGGTTCAGCAAAATATTTATTGACATGTCACTGCAACTGGAGGGTGTGACAAGTGCGCTTCTTCTTCCACTACTTCTTCTTCTTTAAACAAAAAGAAAAACAAACTGTTCTTAAAACTACAGGTGAAAATAAAAGCTTGTTTTTGCTGCATTTAAACATACATAGCTTACATAAGAAGCAAATAAGTGGCAGAGGGGCAAAAATTGATCCACAAATTTTTCTATCAGCAAAAGAGAAATATTGAGGTCCTATGCCTAAAAGCAGGTGAATGGAATGGACAGTTTCTTGAAAGGAGGATATAAGATGAACATCAACAACAGTAAAATGAGGATAATGGAATGTAGTCAAATCAAGTCGGGTGATGCTGAGGGCATGAGATTAGGACATGAGACACTTAAAGTAGTAAAGGAGATTTGCTATTTGGGGAGCAAAATAATGGATGCTGGTTGAAGTAGAGACGATGTAAAATTGTAGACTGGCAATGGCAAGGAAAGCGTTTCTGAAGAAGAGAAATATGTTAACATCGAGTAGAGATTTAAGTGTCAGGAAGTCGTTTCTGAAAGTATTTGTATGGAGTGTAGCCATGTATGGAAGTGAAACATGCACGATAAATAGTTTAGACAAGAAGAGAATACAAACTTTTGAAATGTGATGCTACAGAAGAATGCTGAAGATTAGATGGGTAGATCACATAACTAATGAGGAGGTATTGAATAGAATTGGGGAGAAGAGGAGTTTGTGGCACAACTTAACCAGAAGAAGGGATCAGTTGGTAGGACATGTTCTGAGGCATCAAGGGATAACAAATTTAGCATTGGAGGGCAGCGTGGAGGGTAAAAATCGTAGAGGGAGACCAAGAGATAAATACACTAAGCAGATTCAGAAGGATGTAGGTTGCAGTAGGTACTGGGAGATGAAGAAGCTTGCACAGGATAGAGTAGCATGGAGAGCTGCATAAAACCAGTCTCAGGACTGAAGACCACCACCACCACCACCACCACCACCACCACCACCACAACAACAACAACAACAACAACAAATAAATGAACAATGGCTAAAAAAAAGCTGCTTCACAGTCCTTAATAAATTAGAGAAGTATGATGCAGTGAGTTGCTTTTGTAGAACTAACAAAATTCACGGGTGTTCTTCAACCTTATGGAAAATTCTTTAACATATACAATAACAAGTTATTTTAATTTTCTAAATATTGAGGACCTATTTGGAAGCTGCTGAATAGAACTAAACAGACAAAATATTCTAATAATTTCAATGTATAGAATTCCAGGTAAAGAAATAACAAAAGTATTTCTATCTGAACTAAGGAGTCTATTATGGAAACTAACAGAAGAGAAAGAGAAAAGGGTTATGACAGCTGCTGATTTTAACACAAACAGAACAAATGAAGCCAATGAATCAGCACAATTTATTGATCTGTTTCAAGCATTTGGTTTCAAGTTAAACTTCACAGAATTCACCATTCTGACAAATTATATATTTAATGTTACAAGAAAATTCTCTATTGATTTGGCAATTTCTGGTAATTCTGCACTGTGTTTTGATATACCATAAATAAGTGAACAAGGCAATAGGAAAACATGTATTAGACGATATTTTGATTAAAAAATAATAAACTTGTTCTATTGCAGTCTTGCAGTAATAACATGGCCAGAGGATAATTTTTTAACAAATTCTAAAAAATATGACAGATTTCGTGGGAGTTTTTTTGCACGAAAAGTTTCTCCCAAAATAGACAACTATTGGTAAAAGTGTCATGTGCTATCAGAAGACAGTTACACAATGAACTGAAAAGGAATACAAACCTAGATTTTATAAATTAAGTAAAATGGTACAAGACTGTATTTACAAGGGTGGCAATGGCAGTGAAAGAAATGGTACACATAAACTCATTCTCAAAACAAACAAATAAATCAAAGGCAGTATGATTAGTTATACAATATGAAGTCGAGTGTCATAGCTGGTAGTCTGCAAATCTCCAAAATTAAGTTACATGACAAATCCATTGTAAATTCTTCATAAACATAAAAATATTTCAACAAGGTATTTTTTTTATAAATTTATCAAAATCAGTGTTTATGTAAGTGGTTCCCCAGGTAATGTCCAACCCTTCCGTTTCAATCAGGATAACTGGGAAGCTCTACCTAAATTTGGATCAGTACAGATAAAGACATAGAAGCAGCAGTATTATCCATAACAAATAAAAATTCATTTGGATGTGATGAAATACCCACTACAGTAATTAAAACAGTATCTAGCATAATATCAGGACCCATAACAGTTATAAATAATCAGTCACTTGAAGAAGGGTGCTTACCAGATGTTCTAGAGTATAAAGTAATAAAGCTGTTATTCAAGAAGGGTTCTACTGATCAGTAAGTCTTCTCCCAGTCAGAGGAATTTCCTGTGGTCTCATCGAGGCTTTCGACTGTGTAAGATGCTGCATAAATTAGAAAGATATGGAATAAAAGCTTTTAAGTGGTTCAAATCATATTTAACGGAGAGAATACAAAGAGTAGTGGTATTGTCAGGCACATAGAATTAATTTTCAAACTGGAACATTACTTCGCATCGATCCCCTCAAGGTCCCCTTTTAGGTAAAATTCTGTTTTTATTTTATGTACATTATATCAGCTGCATTTCAGTTCGTGCAGTGTGTTCTGTATAGGCATGATAATCAGCTGTTTATTTGCATGGATGGTCCACAGAAAACTAGCAAACCACGAGTTCTTCTGCCCAGTTGTACACATTTTGTAAAACACTACACCAGTGACTTTAGCAGTTGCTTCAGTAGCCATGCTTGTACTCCATCTGCACTCTGTTAGAGTCACCAAGGAACTGTGTCACTGCCATGCAGAATCTGTGTCGGTAGCAGCTGTATCCTTATACCCAGAAAAGAATGGTAGCTCAAAAAGTAACACGGTCTCTGTGCTGATAGTTTATCTATGTGTCAAGCACCAGTCAGCCAAATGTGAGCAGTTGTCTTCCCTCATTTTGTACATAAGTGGCTTAAGGTATTCTTAGCATGTGGTAGTCATGCCCATGTATAAAAATTAAGACAAGCAAATTATTAATAACAGACTCATCAACTCCTCCTCATCTTTTCAAAGAAAAGAAATAGAATAGTGCCTCATTTTTCACAGTATGAGCTATTATCTGTCCCTTAGTTTAGCTTTCATAAAGCATCTTCTTAAAAAAACTATATATAGACTTACAAATGAAGTCCTGGAAAAGCAAAGCACCATATATTTTCTTGGTGATGTATTAAGTGATCATGCTAAGGCCTTTAAATATGTGGCTATAAAATTCTATTTTGGAAACTAACAAATTGTGGTATTAATATCTATCCCTTTTGCATGAACTGAGATATTTTCATGACAGGAGGCATAGGATCACATTTAAAAACTACACCACAGGTACTGCATCCACCAAGAACAGTGACTAACGCAAATAGACTTGTCAGATTGAACAACCAGCTGTGTTACACTGGCTTACATTGAGGGCAGTGCTCCAGGCAGGAGACACATCCCCTACCTCCAAATAAGGTCACAGACACCAACCAATGGTCTTCAGCGTGCCTAAACAGGTCCGCATAGTGATGCATGAGCAGTTTTTTTTATTTTCGTTTATTTATTTATTTATTGTTCTGTGGGACCAAATTAAGGAGAACTCTCCATGGTCATGGAACGAGTCAATACATGAAATTATAACACAATAGTAGAAACAGATAAAATGAAATACAAGAAACGTATTCAGGCGACAATTCATAAGTTTAAATAAGGAAAATCGACAATGTAACACTGGAATTTGCTTAATTTTTCTGCTCTTCCAGGAGATCCTTGACAGAATAGAAGGAGTGAGCCATGAGGAAACTCTTCAGATTAGACTTAAAAGTGTTTGGGCTACTGCTAAGATTTTTGAGTTCTTCTGGTAGCTTATTGAAAATAGATGCAGCAGAATAGTGCACTCCTTTCCGCACAAGAGTCAAGGAAGTGCATTCCACATGCAGATTTGATTTCTGCCTAGTATTAACTGAGTGAAAGCTGCTAACTCTTGGGAATAAGCTAATACTGGAAACAACAAACAACATTAAAGAAAATATATACTGTGAGAGCAATGTCAGAATTCCCAGACTATTGAATAGAGGTCGACAAGAGGTTCTCGAACTTACACCACATATAGCTCGAACAGCCTGATTTTTGAGCCAAAAATACCCTTTTTCATTCAGAAGAATTACCCCAAAAAATAATACCATATGACATAAGCATATGAAAATATGCGAAGTAGAGTACTTTTCGTGTTGAACTGACACTTATTTCAGATACTGTTCTAATGGTAAACAAAGCAGCATTTAGTTTCTGAACAAGATCCTGAACATGGGCTTTCCACAACAGCTTACTATCTATCCGAACGCTTAGGAACTTGAACTGTTCCGTCTCGCTTATAATATGCCCATTCTGTCTGATCAAAATATCAGTTCCTGTTGAATTATGAGTTAGAAACTGTAAAAACTGAGTCTTACTGTGATTTAGCATCAAATTATTTTCCACAAGTCACGAATTTATTTCATGAACTACATTATTTGATAATGTTTCAATACTACACAGAAGATCCTTCACTACCAAGCTGGTGTCATCAGCAAACAGAAATATTTTTGAATCACCTGTAATACTAGAAGGCATATCATTTATATAAATAAGAAACAGCAGCGGCCCCAGCACCGACACTTGGGGAACGCCCCATTTAACAGTGCCCCATTGGGACTGAACATCACTACCACTGTCAATATTGCGGAGAATTACCTTCTGCTTTCTGTTCTTAGAGTAAGAGGCGAACCAAATGTAAGTACTCCCCTTACTCCATAATGGTCCAACTTCTGCAGTAATATTTTGTGTTAAACACAGTCAAAAGCCTTCGTTAAATCAAAGAAAACACCTAGCATTCGCAACCTTTTATTTAATCCATCCAAAACCTCACAGAGAAAAGAGAATATAGCATTTTCAGTTGTTAAACCAATTCTAAAACCAAACTGTACATTTGATAGCAAATTATGTGAATTTAAATGCTCCAGTAACCTTGTATATACAACCTTCTTGATAACTTTAGCAAACACCAATGGCATAGAAATAGGTCTATAATTGTCAACATTATCCCTGTCTCCCTTTTTATAAAGTGGCTTCACTACTGAGTACTTTAATCGGTCAGGAAACCGACCACTCCTAAAGGAAAAGTTACAGATATGGCTAAGTACTGGGCTAATATACATACAACAATACTTCAGTATTCTGCTAGATACCCTGTCATATCCATGAGAGTTCTTGGTCTTTAGTGATTTAATTATTAACTCAATCTCCCTCTTGTCAGTATCGTGGAGGAGCATTTCAGGTAACAGTCTTGGAACACTTTTTTCTACGAGCGCTATATGATTCCCTGTTGGGACTAGGATTCTATTTAGTTCACCTGCTAAATTCAGAAAGTGATTATTAAATACTGTACATACATGTGACTTATCAGTAACACAGACATTCCCACTACACACTGATTTTATATCCACGACTTGTCCCTGCAGACCAGACAGTTCCTTTACGACTGACCCTATGGTTTTAATTTTATCCTGAGACTTAGCTATTCTATCTGCATACCACATACTTTTTGCCTTCCTAATAACTTTTTTAAGCACCTTACAATACTGTTTGTAATGGGCTGCTGCATTTAGATTTTGACTGTTTCTAACGTTTTTATATAATTGCCAGTTTGTTCTACAGGATATTCTTATCCCTCTAGTCAGCCATGGCTGCCTGTTTGTGCTAGTACCCTGTTTTGAACATTCTAATGGAAAGCAACTTTCAAAGAGCATGAGAAAAGTCTTGAGGAAAGCATTATATTTATCATCTACTGTATCAGCACTATAAACATCTTGCCACTCTTGTTCCTTGATAAGGTTTACAAAGGTTTCTACAGCAACTGGATCAGCTTTTCTAAAAAGTTGATAACTATATTTAACATGTGCTGCAACACAAAAACCTTTTAGAGTTAAAACTTGTGCATCATGATCTGAAAGGCCATTCACTTTTTTGCTAACAGAATGCCCTTCTAGTAATGAGGAATGAACAAAAACGTTGTCTATGGTTGTTCTACTATACCCTTGCACTCTCGTTGGAAAGAATACAGTTTGCATAAGATTATATGAATTAAGGAGGTCTACCAGCATCCTTTTCCTTTCAAAATCACTTATACAATTAATATTGAAGTCACCACAACTTTTTGTATTTCCTATAAAGTGAACCAAGAACCTCCTCTAGCTTTAGCAAAAATGTTGTGAAATCGGAGTATGGGGATCTATAAATAACAACAGTTAGAAATTTAACTCCACTAAATTTAACCACACCTGCACAACATTCAAACACCTTTTCAGTGCAGTACTTATAAACATCAATTGACTCAAATGGGATACCGTTTCTCACATACATGGCTACTCCCCCACACCACAAAGAGCTCCTAGAAAAGCTGCCAGCCAACCTGTACCCTGGTAAAGGAAGCCTCTGAATTATCTCCTTATTGAAGAAGTGTTCAGATATACCATGTGTGTTTGCTCATTTGATGTTACTTCGCTATGCTCCAGCAGCATATATGAATATTGCATTTTCCATGGACTCACTATGGTTTGCTGTGTTGGCCTCATGCTTATTTGCTCCTTACTGATGATCACACATGGACTACGTATTGGACTTGTACTTGTGTTCAGTAAACACAGCTTTATATCATGTTACTATGAAAGCTATAAAAATAAACACAGAATGGAGGAGACATCAATGGGGAGTCTTGCAATATGTGTTCATTCTCATTCTTGACCATCATAAGTGACCATTAACATTATAAGACTGTTCAAAACTGTAATGTCTGCCAAAGACGCCAAAATACTAGTCAAGGATTCAAAGTCAACAATGCCAGGTAATCCCAGATTATAGCTGAAAGACCCTTAAATTGGTCACAAACGAACAGTTTCAGTTTTTAATCATACAAAGACTAATATTATCCGATTCTGAACAAATAAAATGACCTAATGACACCCATAATGTAGCCCAATGTAGCTGTCCAGGTGTATGTTTATTCTACTGGGTCAGAAGAAGAATTTGGCTAAAAACTAGTAACATTCTCAGGCTTGTTTATGTGCCTGTTGAAAACTGAACTATACAGTGTTTTGTTACTTTTACTCCTTGTGTTATTTATGTTCCCACTATGACTTTCCACTTCCAAATACCTGTTACTGTATGACAATTGGGTACGTTCACTGTAAAAGGCCTTTGGTCTGATGAGACACAAGCACCCATAACCACTTGAAAATGATGTAAGGCCAAAATTGGAATAGTCGATATTGTAATAAATGTACAGTCAACGGCGAATATGAAGGCATTTAGAAAATATAGATAACTGTTGCTGTATAATATACACTAGTGTGGTCATATGGATATTAAACTAACAACATGAGATAGACAACAGCTACGTAATATAAATGAAGCAGCAGTTTCTTTTTTTTCCAGACTAACAGTATTCCTCTTAATTTTACTATGTTTAATTTAGATTGAGTGGACATACAGTTTATGGCATTTTAATGACAATTAATAATTTGCATAGTTTCTAAATGCAGTTTGATTTTATTGATTTATACAATGATATTGATTTCATTCTTCTGGCAGCACTTCATTATAATAGACTTTAAGGGAAACACTAAATAAATGAAAGAATGAACCCAACAGCAATTTAATCAGTATCTGTGCTTTCATACATGCAATCAATCTATGTTTATTTCATGCCACAGAGTCACGTGTGAAACATTTAATTGATGTACTGAAAGATCAATGTAGCTTTTGGTTCTAGAAAATATGAAATCATGAAGCTACAAAGGACACTTTCATTTCTGAACATATTTTCAAGTGGAACAGGATTAGACAAATATGAGTTATTCCTGCCACTTATTTCCTACTTAACACATTGCAAGAAATATTAATTACCTGTGGGCTGTCAAACAGTGTTCGGCGAGGACCTTTGCTGTTAAAAAATGAGGTAAGAGGAGGCTGCCGAAAGTAACGCAGGGGCGAATTCTTGCTGAGACGTTTGCTTGGTGATCCACGTCCTATTCCAAATTTCCGTGGACTCTTGCTAACCTTCTGGGAGAGTGATATACAATCACTTTCAACCTAAAATAAATCACAGATCAACTGAGTATGTCATTATATGAAAATATAAGACACAGACACAAGAAACAGACTTGTAATACCTAATTGCCATTGCAGTTAATAACCTCCAAAGACTGAAATTTTACCAAACTGCAGTGTTATAAAAATTGATTTATCTGATACACTTTTTAATGCACCTGGTGGAGCCACATCAGTGAGAACCCTCCAAGTGACTTCAAGTTTTTGACTGAGAACCAAGTTTGTGCTTATCACAAACCATTCTACACCCTCTCATTTCTATAAAAGCACTAGTTCTGCAGCACTATGGGGAAGTACATATGGATTTAAAAAGTATGGGAGAAAGGTACTGGAATGCTGCAGCTATTTGTTTGGCCATAAAGCACCAACAGATGGGTTAGTTTGTGTACTGTTTCCAGCAAGAGGTGGTGATCGAGATCTGATTCCCAGTCAAATGCATGGTTTCAGCATCAGGAGTACCTGAATTTATTTGTAAATTTTATTAAGATCTGGATAAAGGAAGATTTACCATAATTCTACTATAATAGTCATGGGTGAGAGTGAGATGAGATGAAATGAAATGTAGGCAACCAATGCTCTTTGGGAATTTTTTTCAGCAGTTACTGTCAGGTGTTCTCTTCTATTACATATTGAGAGATTTCCTCAGAAGTTATTAGTCAGCTTACAACAACTATCTTCATTACTGTAAGGGGACAGTAACAAATAAATACTGGATCACTCTAAAATCCAGAATCAAATGATGAAAACAAGAAACAGTGCTATGTCATATGCAGAAGTTATATGTATATCAACTGTTCTAGAAATTTCTTGAAAGACAACATTACATCTACCAAGACTGTTCCCTTTCATAAAACAGTATTTATTAAACCACTATCAGCCAGTTTTAGCAATACATGGATATTCAAGGGGACAAGTCGATGTTTGGCTCTCATGTGATACATATGCACGGTTTTTCTATTTGAAGTTGTCTATATAGCTGAAATTGAACAATAGTTGTTAGAGCAAACTAACAGAATGCAATCAAATCAAGAGAAGACAATAGTGAGGGAATTAGATCAGGAAATGAAACACTAAATTGAATAGGTATGTTTGCTTTTCAGATAGCAAAACAACTTACGATAGCTGAATAGAGACGAAATAAAATGCAGACTGGCAATAGTATGAAAAGTGTTTCTGAATAAATAGAAGAATTTGTTAACATCAAGTATAAATTTAAATGCTATGAAGTCTTTTCTGAAGGTATTTTTCTGGAGTGCAGCCTTGCACAGTATGAAACCTGAATGATGAACAGTTCAGGCAAGAAGAGAATAAAAGCTTTAGGCATGTGGTGCTACAGAACGATGCTAAAGATTATATGGGTAGATCACATAACTAATGGAAAACTATTGAATCAAACTGAGAGAAAAGAAATTTATTAAAAGAAAAGAATTTTTATGGCCCAGCTTGACTACAAAAAGGAATCAGTTGATAGAACACATCCTGTGGAATCAAGGAATTGTCAGTTTTTACAAGAGAGTGAGTGAGTGAGTGAGTGAGTGAGTGAGAGAGAGAGAGAGAGAGAGAGAGAGAGTTTCGTGTGTGTGTGTGTGTGTGTGTGTGTGTGTGTGTGTGTGTGTTTGCCACACAAACATGCCCCTGTGGAGTGGCAGGGGATTATAGAGGGAGGCCAAGCCTCGAATGCAGTAAGCAAGTACAAGAGGATGTAAGTTGCAGTAGTCATGCAGAAATGAAGAGGCTTGCATAGGATGATTGGTGCAGAAACCTGGATCAAACCAGTGTTCATGCTAAAAACCACAACAACAAAAGTGTGGTACCAAACCCCAAAATATTACCTGTATCTGGAAAGTTAAACTGGCCACCAAAGTCCACAATGTATTAAACAAAAACCTTGCGGATCACCTACTGTGACATATCTAACTGTTCACTGCTGAAAAATTCTGTTATGCAGGTAATACTTCAGGACAGTTGTTCTTTGACAGGTATAATACATTACTTCTTATATATAAAATTACTCACTCACAGAAATTGTAAACAGTATTTTAGAACCAAAACACTGAAGTGAATTTTGCAATCAGTATAATTTTTCTTCATTGTTTCAGAAAAACTTATGTTCTACAGGACCGCACCTAAAATCATAATTTTCGTCAAATGACTTACCGTGTCTGGAAGAACTGATACAGATAAATGTAAATCAATCTTGCCACGAAACTGTGTTGATGTTACTACATTTACTGGACTGCTTTTTGTTGCTGCAGTCTGTGTGCCCTTTCGGGCTTTCTTTGCTTGATGAGGATATGGAGTGGATGATGTCTTTGGACCCTTCACAGAAACTGTTGTCTCACTGACACTGACATCCACGTGTTTTTTCCTTCTCTTTAAATTCTGCTGGTGAGTGGACCCTGTTTGCATCTTGCCATGATGAGCTGCCTGCAACAGATATAATGTTTGAGTATGCTACACTAAAAAGTAATGTAATCTTTAGCCTTGAACATCACACCACATGTATTAGGCTAAATACATACAATTAAGTTGTGACTTTTAGGTAGAAGTAACTGTTACAAAATGTGGATGCTCAAATCTCAGCTGCTTCAACAACTGTCCACTCAAAAGTACAGGTACTGTTTGAATGACAAGATCCCCAGTTGAACATTTGTCACACAATCAATATGCAAGCTGCAAGAGGACTCACAAGACCACCCACCTTGTTGGCAAAGAGTCATAATGCTTTTAAAGTGATTGTAGGGCGAACAATTTCAAAAAATTAAAATCTGGCCCTTGTCATTCCAATTACAATGCTGATAAGCTACAGAAATACCTAGATTTCTATAGTGTTTGTGACCAAGGCGAACAAACAGTACAAGTAGCAAGTAACAACTGTATGTTTATCAAGTTTAATAAAGAGAATACAGAACGAAGTTTCTTGGATTTGAGTTCGCACTACTTGGTTCAGCCTACATGTAAATCTCTGACATTGCACTGGATGTTCTCACATAGACAAAGTCCGTGAAGCTAGAGTCGGTGGTGAGCAGTAACTTGCGTGAAGACAATGATCTCCAATTGGACATGGTTGGCAGTGACCAGCATGTTGCCTGATGATAGACAAAGTCCGCGAGGCTATGGCTGCCAATGAGCAGCAGGATGCTCGAGGGTGGGCGAAGTCTGAGAGGCAGTGATGCATTTGGCGATGGTTTGGCTGCTTGGATGCTGCAGTGAGATATTCCTCATTCATCTCAGCAATGTAAATTCTGATTCATGAGCAGCTAGGTGCGGCCAGCGTAAGTCTGCAGGATGAAAGGATTGTACAGCAACCAACCTAAATAACCACCATGTGGAAGGATACTGGGATGAGGGTACTGCAGGCATGTGATTCTCAGAAGTGAGGTAGTGTCGTGATGGTAGCACTGTTTGTGGCAATGCTTACGCATCTAGCAGCAAGGTTGGTGCCACATGGCACTGTGACAGTTGCTGAAAATTTGGCTGAAAACAACCCAGCATGTTTCTGTTGGTCTCTGACTGTTTCTGTTTGGTCTACAGAGGTTTTGTCATTAGCGGGATGGAGTTCCAGCATCCTGTGGTGCACAACTATATGATTGATGGCTATGTTTCAGGCAGTAGCCAGCAGACACAGCATCCCTCATCCCCAAGGGGATATGATGTGGCATCCAAAGGGAGGAGGCGCCCCTTGGTCGGGGCACAATCTATGGGTCGTGTACTTGTGAAGGTAGAGGCCTGGGCCCAGGGAGTGTTCGTCAAAGGCAGGCATTTCCAATGCCCCAGTGAATGATGGGGCTGGTTCAGAGATGTGTAGTGTCATCACTTGGAAAAGCTGACCTGGTTGCCAAGGGCAGTGACGGAAATGTGATGTCATTGTCACAGAAGGTCAATTTGGCCACCAAAGGCGGCGATGGAGGCAGGACCTGGCATGGTCTGGTGTGAATCTAAGTTTCAAGGAGTTCATAACCACCGCCCCAGGAAATTCTAACTGTTAGCCCATGTAGAGTTGCAGATGAGGAACAGCTGAAGCCCTATGTGACACTAAAGGACCCTGTGGCCACACGTGGTACCACGGCATGGAAAACAGCAAAGTGTGCCCTCACTTGGCATATGAAAATTAAAGTTTGAAGGAAGGTAGGTAGCCCTGTGTCATGAATGTGGCTCTTAGGTTGCAGAGCACTGCTGAAATACCTTCACCCTATCAGCATCAGAGGTCCCTGAGAAATGTTCAGTGGAGGGAGTCTAGGAGCACTGAAAGCACCACATAACTTGCATCCTGAAGGGAATGGTCCTGGAAGAGTGATGAAGGTTCCCGAGATGTTGGCAGAGTGTCGGGTTAGTACAGCAGTGGTGGCAGGGATGGTGGCGGCAGTGCCAGTACCTGTGGCGGAGGTGTGTTTATAAATGTTAAAGGTGAACAGGGGTTCAGTAAGCAGTGTGAAGGATGCTGCCGATTGTGGACTGTGCAGATGAGTACTGAGAATTTGATCAGTAGGATGGACGAGCATTGAGGAAGGCACTACAGAATGTTTATAGTGTACAGGAGCACAAAAATTATTGTAATAGGCACTGAGTTGGTCCCATAAGTGGACAGAGTAGCAAGTTCTGCACCAAGGTTACAGAACTGAAGAATGCAATAGATATAAGCACCAGAGTAAGCAAGGTGAAACACTCATCATTGAGCAACGTCTTGAGTTGCACAGGCCTCAAAGTATTATTCTAACGGTGTGAGGAAGGCAGGCCTTGGCTCAAACTCTTCACTGAATTCCTGAAGTAACAGTGGCTGTGTCATTGACACCTGTGGGAAGGTAGTGTCTGGGCAGGTTAACTTCCATAAGAAAAGCTTGGAGTAATGTTGCAGCTGCTGTAAGCAAACAAGGAGCTGCACTAAGACATCTGAGGGCTGTGATGCCATACTCATCTGTGTGATTAGTGGCTGTGTCACAGGCAATAGCTGGGAACACAGCAGTTTCCCAATTACAAAAAGCCATTCAAAACTGAACAAATTACGGTTCATCATAGAAAACTGCTCTGGTAAATTACATGAAAGTTTTTCAGTTTAACTTTATCTAGTCATCATTTAAATTAGTGTACTGTATTTTTTGAAGACGAACCAGTTTCTATTTTTCCACAATGAATTTCCTATTTTCTTTAATTGTTTCCATCTCAGAGAGTCCCACCATATTTCTGAGTGCAGAATTAGCAACAAAACCACTAGTAATAACTGAAATCCATGGAGGCAACTACCAAGTGACCTATATGGGCATAGAAAACACCTTATTTCTGCAGTATTTATGCAGATAGTATGCTGCTTATGAGGCAACAGTTAAGAAGCATAAATGAAATAAATGTAGCTTCTGTGGCAACTTGCTGATATATTGCCTGCAGTTTCTGTATCAGGTTCTTTGGTCAACATTTTTTTAACAATTTTCCTTAAGTTTCGACAGCATGAGTGGCTGTCATTGTCGAAGGTTCACCCTCCATTTCTGGTGGTGAACTGGAGTCAGAGTTTATATGTGCCTGTCATATCTGAAGGCTTTTCCGTGGTCATTACCACTGTGGTTGGCAATGTTGCAATGTGAATATCATACCTCTGACACTAGCCAGCTCAGTACTACGCAGAGTACTGGTTAATGGGCTGTGGCACAATCCGAGCAAGCCTCACAGTCCAGTTCTGATCCTTGGCCTGCCAGAAACTCCACTATATCGTATCAACTGCACAAATAATTTTACACTTAGCTGCTGCACTAACAACTCTGGGACAATGATGTAGCAGATAGTTAAACTTAGCCAGTAATTTTCATCAGACTCTGGCTAAGGCACAAATATACAGTATATGATGAATATGTTTTTAAAATATTAGCCTTACATTTGCATATCTTTGGTCAATAAAGATGAAGAACAACATTTCTTCTAATTCATGAGTAATTCAGTTAGGTTCAACGTAATGAGGAACTAATAATGATGTCCTTATATGCGCATTTTCTGCATCTGTATATTAGTGTTGTTATGCTACTTCATGCTGGATTCATTGTGTTCCAACCCCCCACATCTAGCGATGTCACTGTCAATGGGCTGTTAAACCCTAATCATCCTTCTTTTCTTCTAAGAAATGTGTGTCTTGTGTAGAGCTGATGACTATGCAAGATTACTTGATTGCAGAAAGATCAAAGCAGTGAACATCTCATAATAAGCTGAAATGTGAATTCTGCCATCAGATGGTCTTCAAAAGGAATGAGCACCTAGGAATGTTGCCACTATTCAACTACTCAGTTTCAAACGTGAGTGATAAAGTAATCAAATATTAGTAGTACCAAAAAGCCACTTAGAACACTAAAACTCAGCTCTGCCCAGGGACCAATGAATCTCATCATGTTTCACACAATATTTCAAATGTTACGCTCTAAATCATAATTTTCCACACAATCTTCAAACACAGAACTCTTTACAGCAATTGCAAAAATAGTAGAGCTAACATGGGATTCAGTATTTTGAAATTTTTAACAGCTTTGAAATCAGCATGACATTGCCATGCATGGGAACAGAGCTAGGTTTATCAGTGAAAACATCAAGATAAGTAGAACACAGATTTTTGTATTTAATAGACAGCCAACCACTGACACAGAAGTAAATTGCTCAATGAATGGTATTATTTACAATTACAGATTTTTTTTGCAAGGTCAAAGTTATGTGTGGAGAAGTGTTACTAGATTTTTTTAAAAAAAGTTGGCAATTACTAGTAAGAACAGACAGAATTTCAACATGGTACGGAAGCTGACAGCCAACTTTTAATTCTAATGTTGTACTATGATATCTACAAAAATAATCAATTTTCGAAAATATTCAGTAATTGGATACATAAAAAAATCTTGTTACCATATGGTGGCATGAGAAAATGCACCCAAAAATATTGAAATTTGTTAGCTTTCGAAGCCAGTGGCTCCTTCTTCTGGCGGGATGGTTGAAGGGGAAGGAAGAAGGGTGAAGAAAAATTACTGATATGTTTAGGAAATGAGGAGAGTTTGGAAAAGTAACCCGGAACGTCAGGTCAAGGGGGACTTACTGGATGGATAAGAAGGAAACATTGATTGTTGGGGAATGCACCAGACGAAATTTGAAAACCTGAGAGCTTAAAAGAGTATGAGAGGGTAATACAAAAGACAGAGATTAGTGACGAAACATCATGCAGGAGTTAATAAGAGTGGAAAGCTAATTGCATTGTATGTGGCAGAGGAGGGGAGCAAGGAAAAATATACATATGAGAAAATAAAAGATATAGAAAACTAAAAGGGAGTATGGAAAGGAATGGTTACTCAGAAGAAATGCTGAGAGTAAAGAAACTCCTATCACATATTACATTCGGTCCTTTCGAAAATGTGCTTTTGAACTATCAAAACTAAAGTCCTATACTCTGTCTCTCAAAACCTGCTTGTCACTGGGAGTTATCCCCAAAGGCTTAACATTGGAAGTCCCTGTTTCTGGATTTAATCCTTATTTACACAAATCCCTTTTAAAACTGCATTTACCAGGCTAACCTGTGACCTATATGCCTCAACTGCCAATTTTCACTCCACCAGACTTCTATCCACCTACAAAATCCTGCAGTTCCCTTGGATGGTATCATCCACCTGGTCAACTTCAAAATGCAACAACATGCCAAACTTCACCTCAAAAATCTGTCCCACCTTTTCTGAACTACCTCAACAATGGTATTTCCCTTCTTGTCCCTCTCCAGCTCCCTAAACAGCCACATCATCAACCACCATTGCTCTCCTACAAAGTGATCTATCACAAGACACAGTCACAACAGTATGGTATTCTCAACCTCTCATCTAAGGCACTCTCCCCTCCTGAATTATCTACATTATACAAGCGTCTCACTTTCAGCCCTAAACCTACGTTTAATTATGTTGCTTTGATGAAGGACCTACTTCTCTTCATACGCAATGCCAACTGGAAATATCACTCAGCAACCCAATCCCAAAACCTTTGCAACAGCAATCCCAAAACTTTCCAATAGCAAACCTGACACTGAACCCTGCCTTGAACCCAAGATTCCGATTGGATCCACCACAAACTCAAAATCATGCCTTACAAGAATTCTGAACATCCAGCACTGCTTCACAATTCTTCCTTAGGTCCCTACAATATGACCATAACTTGTCCTCTGCTGAACTCCAGGCTCTTCATTTCCTAAAAACTGATGACTC
Organism: Schistocerca gregaria; assembly: GCF_023897955.1. NCBI lineage: Eukaryota > Metazoa > Arthropoda > Insecta > Orthoptera > Acrididae > Schistocerca > Schistocerca gregaria. The sequence continues at coordinate 280,273,727 of NC_064924.1, read as the reverse complement.
CATCATTGTCCTCCAAGTGGGCAAAGGAACTACTAATGTGGAACTTAACTGACAGGAGTATTTAAGCAAGGGTCTATGCCAGCTGTCCGACACCTCTATGTACAGCAGCTGGCCATCAAGATCCCATCCCTTTAACAAAAACTGACCTAGAGTCCCTCCTTAAAAACTCAGTTCCTCACAAGGATTAACACCTCAATCCACGCAACTTCTTTGTTGTTGTTGTGGTCTTCAGTCGTGAGACTGGTTTGATGCAGCTCTCCATGCTACTCTATCCTGTGCAAGCCTCTTCATCTCCCAGTACCCACTGCAACCTACATCCTTCTGAATCTGCTCAGTGTATTCATCTCTTGGTCTCCCTCTACGATTTTTACCCTCCACACTGCCCTCCAATGCTAAATTGGTGATCCCTTGATGCCTCAGAACATGTCCTACCAACCGATCCCTTCTTCTCGTCAAGTTGTGCCACAAACATCTCTTCTCCCCAATCCTATTCAATACCTCCTCATTAGTTATGTGATCTAAGCATCCAATCTTCAGCATTCTTCTGTAGCACCACATTTCGAAACCTTTATTCTCTTCTTGTACAAACTATTTATCGTCCATGTTTCACTTCCATACATGGCTACACTCCATACAAATAGTTTCAGAAATGACTTCCTGACACTTAAATCTATACTCGATGTTAACAAATTTCTCTTCTTCAGAAACACTTTCCTTGCCATTGCCAGTCTACATTTTATATCCTCTCTACTTCGACCATCATCAGTTATTTTGCTCCCCAAATAGCAATACTCCTTTACTACTTTGTCTCATTTCCTAATCTAATTCCCTCAGCATCACCCGATTTAATTTGACTACATTCCATTATCCTCGTTTTGCTTTTATTGATGTTCATCTTATATCCTCCTTTCAAGACACTATCCATTCCATTCAACTGCTCTTCCAAGTCCTTTGCAGTCTCTGACAGAATTACAATGTCATCGGCGAACCTCAAAGCTTTTATTTCTTCTCCATGGATGTTAATACCTACTCCGAATTTTTCTTTTGTTTCCTTTACTGCTTGCTCAATATACAGATTGAAAAACATCGGGGAAAGGCTGCAACCATGTCACTTTCCCTTCCCAACCGCTGCTTCCCTTTCATGCCCCTCGACTCTAATAACTGCCATCTGGTTTCTGCACAAATTGTAAATAGCCTTCCGCTCCCTGTATTTTACCCCAGCCACCTTTAGAATCTGAAAGAGAGTATTCCAGTCAAGATTGTCAAAAGCTTTCTCTAAGTCTACAAATGCTAGAAACGTAGGTTTGCCTTTCCTTAATCTAGCTTCTAAGATAAGTCGTAAGATCAGTATTGCCTCACGTGTTCCAGTATTTCTACGGAATCCAAACTGATCTTCCCCCGAAGTCGGCTTCTACTAGTTTTTCCATTCATCTGTAAAGAATTCGTGTTAGCATTTTGCAGCTGTGGCTTATTAAACTGATTGTTCGGTAATTTTCACATCTGTCAACACCTGTTTTCTTTGGGATTGGGAATTATTATATTCTTCTTGAAGTCTGAGGGTATTTCACCTGTCTCACACATCTTGCTCACCAAATGGTAGAGTTTTGTCAGGACTGGCTCTCCCAAGGCCATCAGTAGTTCCAATGGAATGTTGTCTACTCTGGGGGCCTTGTTTCGACTCAGGTCTTTCAGTGCTCTGTCAAACTCTTCACACAGTATCGTATCTCCCATTTCCTCTTCATCTCCATCCTCTTCCATTTCCATAAATTTGTCCTCAAGTACATTGCCCTTGTATAGACCCTCTATATAGTAATTCCACCTTTCTGCTTTCCCTTCTTTGCTTAGAACTGGGCTTCCATCTGAGCTCTTGATGTTCATACAAGTGGTTCTCTTTTCTCCAAAGGTCTCTTTAATTTTCCTGTAGACAGTATCTATCTTACCCCTAGTGAGATAAGCCTCTACATCCTTACATTTGTCCTCTAGCCATCCCTGCTTAGCCATTTTGCACTGCCTGTCAATCTCATTTTTGAGACGTTGGTATTCCTTTTTGCCTGCTTCATTTACTGCAATTTTATATTTTCTCCTTTCATCAATTAAATTCAATATTTCTTCTGTTACCCAAGGATTTCTACTAGCCCTCGTCTTTTTACCTACTTGATCCTCTGCTTCCTTCGCTACTTCATCCCTCAAAGCTACCCATTCTTCTTCTACTGTATTTCTTTCCCCCAGTCCTGCCATTTGTTCCCTTATGCTTTCCCTGAAACTCTGTACAACCTCTGGTTCTCTCAGTTTATCCAGGTCCCATCTCCCTAAATTCCCACCCTTTTGCAGTTTTTTCAGTTTTAATCTACAGTTCATAAGCAATAGATTGTGGTCAGAGTCCACATCTGCCCCTGGAAATGTCTTACAATTTAAAACCTGGTTCCTAAATCTCTGTCTCACCATTATATAATCTATCTGATACCTTTTAGTATCTCCAGGGTTCTTCCATGTATACAACCTTCTTTCATGATTCTTAAACCAAGTGTTAGCTATTATTAAGTTGTGTTCTGTGCAAAATTCTACCAGGCGACATCCTCTTTCATTTCTTACCCCCAATCCATATTCACCTACTACGTTTCCTTCTCTACCTTTTCCTACTATCGAATTCCAGGCACCCATGACTATTAAATTTTCATCACCCTTCACTATCTGAATAATTTCTTTTATTTCATCATACATTTCTTCAATTTCTTCGTCATCTGCATAGCTAGTTGGCATATAAACTTGTACTACTGTAGTAGGTGTGGGCTTCGTATCTATCCTGTTAGTAGTAGCTTACCCGCATTCCTATTTTCCTGTTCATTATTAAACCTACTCCTGCATTACCCCTATTTGATTTTGTGTTTATAACCCTGTAGTCACCTGACCAGAATCTTGTTCCTCCTGCCACCGAACTTCACTAATTCCCACTATATCTAACTTTAACCTATCCATTTCCCTTTTTAACAGTGGTTAGCATACTGGACTCGCAAACGGGAGGACGACGGTTCAATCCCGCGTCCGGCCATCCTGATTTAGGTTTTCCGTGACTTCCCTAGATCACTTCAGGCAAATGTCGGGATGGTTCCTTCGAAAGGGCACAGCCGATTTCCTTCCCCATCCTTCCCTAATCCAAGCTTGTGCTCCATCTCTAATGACCTCGTTGTCGACGGGACGTTAAACACAAATCTCCTCCTCCTCTTCCCTTTTTAAATTTTCTGACCTACCTGCCCAATTAAGTGATCTGACATTCCACGCTCCGATCCGTAGAACGCCAGTTTTCTTTCTCCTGATAACGACATCCTCTTGAGTAGTCCCCGCCCGGAGATCCAAATGGGGGACCATTTTACCTATGGAATATTTTACCCAAGAAAACACCATCATCATTTAATCATACAGTAAAGCTGCATGCCCTCGGGAAAAATTACGGCCATAGTTTCCCCTTGCTTTCAGCCGTTCGCAGTACCAGCACAGCAAGGCCGTTTTGGTTATTGTTACAAGGCCAGGTCAGTCAATCATCCAGACTGTTGCCCTTGCAACTACTGAAAAGGCTGCTGCTTCTCTTCAGGAACCACACATTTGTCTGGCCTCTCAACAGATACCCCTCCGTTGTGGTTGCACCTATGGTACAGCTATCTGTATCGCTGAGGCACGCAAGCCTCCCCACCAAAGGCAAGGTCCATGGTTCATAGGGGGAGGCAGAACTTCTTAACCCACCCCCAAACCACAACCTCCCCCCCCCCCCCCCCCCTTCCTCTAAGATCCACAAATACAATCACCCTCGTTTCCCATAGTTGCTAGATTCAAAGCACCCACCAAACATATACATGCCTTAGTTGTTCAACACCTCCAACCTACAGTATAATGACTTCCCTGCTATATTAAAGACACCAACCATTTTCTAGATCATCTGAAATCTGTGCCTGTCCCCTTCCTACTACACACCTTCCTTGTCACAACTTCTGGCTCCCTCTACACCAACAACCTCTGTGTACACGGTCTGTCTAGCGCTGAACATTTGCTCAAGCAGCTCCCACCTGACTCCAGACTTATTACACCTCGTCCTTCCTGTTCTTCTTAATTACTTTTTTCCTTGTTAACAACAACTAATTTACCTTTGAGGGGCAGACATACAAACAGTTCAGAGACAGTGCCATACAAACCAGGATGACTCCTCCCAAAGCCAAACTTTTCATGGCTTCCTTGAAGGGTGCTTTCTTGGGATCCATGAGGCTTCAACCCCTCCTTTGGGTTAAGTACATGGTGACATCTTTGCCATATGGACTCATGGCGAGGCTGACCAGTTAAATTCTTAGAATCTCTAAATACATTCTGCCAGTTAAATTTCACATGGTCCTATTACAAACCTCTGCTACTTTTCTTGATTTTGACCTCATCTTCACCGAGTGTCAGCTACACACTTCTGTTCACTTTAAACTTACTAACAAACAACAGTAGTTACATTCTGTCAGTTACCATCCTTTCCATGTCTAAGTTCCCTCGCATATATGACTCAGTAGAGGTAGCATTTTGTATTGGAAAAGTTAGAGTAACCTTGATTTTCAGGTATGTTCTATGTATTATCCCTCTTGTGAAAAATGTAACTTTTAGACCTTCTCCCCACTCTGTGTTATCTGCCATTTTCAAAAAATCACCATGCAGTGACTCTTCTTACAGATTCTCCTCAATAAATCGCTTCCACTGTATTCTATGATAAAATGTGCCATTATCAATTTAAAAAGGCATTAAATTTACTCCAAGTTTCATACATGATAGGTTGGAAAATTTGGAAGAGCTACCGAGATATGAGCCAGTGAAAACCTGCAAAAATCTCAAGCAATCGTGAAAAGTCAGATATGTCAGTGGTTTCACCTTAATAACTTTCATTCAGTGCAATTTTTTGCACAATGCATAATAACCAGTGTCATACAGAATTTATTTTCCCTGAAGATTCATAGAAAATATCTGTAACTGCTTCATACAAATGTCGAGAAATATTGCGTTAACAATTTTAGTGAAAGTGGACTCGAAACTGAAAATACCATCCTCAGTCAAAATAGTATTCCTGACTGTAATATCTTTATGCCATCACATATGCAAGACATACATATAGTTCAGGAGAGTCACGTAATTTCAGGAGAATAAGTATTTTTGAGAAAGAAAAACACAAGTTTTCTACACTTTCACATGTACTTATATTTCAACAAAATTTAGTTTGAAAATAGATCTTAAATTTTATTTTAGTAATATATACAAAATTTTATGTTAAAAATTCATCAATTTCAGTTGAGTTGGCTCAGATGTGGTTCTTGTGTACAATTCCTCAGTTAGACCAATAGGCTTCACTATCTAACTTGTCTTCTACAATGTCGAATTCCACCTCTGGTGCATTATTGCATGGTTCGAATCCAAGACAAACACGTAAAATGTAGCATTGAGGCCTCAAATCATTTGCTGCAGTGCCTGTGAAGCTAGTACACTATGTGATCAAAAGTATCGGGACACCTGGCTGAAAATGATTTACAAGTTGGTGACGCCCTCCATCGGTAATGTTGGAATTCAATATGGTCTTGGCCCACCCTTAAGCCTTGATGACAGCTTCCACTCTCACAGCCATATGTTCAATCAGTAGCTGCTAGGTTTCTTGGTGAATGGCAACCCATTCCTCACAGAGTGCTGCACTGAGGGGAGGTATTGATGTCAGTTGGTGAGGCCTGGCACGAAGTCGACATTCCAAAACATCCCAAAGGTGTTCTACGGGATTCAGGTCAGGACTCTGTACAGGCCAGTTCATTACAGGGATGTTATTGTAGTGTAACCACTCTGCCACAGGTTGTGAATTATGAATAGGTGCTCAATCGAGTTGAAAGATTCAATCACCATCCCCAAATTGCTCCTCAACAGTGGGAAGCAAGAAGGTGCTTAAAACATCAATTTAGGCCTGTGTTGTGATAGTGCCAAACAAAACAACAAGGGGTGCAAGCCTCCTCCATGAAAAACATGACCAAACCATAACACCACCGCCTCTGAACTTTACTGTTGGCACTACACACATTGGCAGATGACTTTCATCGGGCATTCGCCATACCCACACCCTGCCATTGGATCGCCACATTGTGCACCGTGATTAGTCACTCCACATAACATTTTTACACTGTTCAATCGTCCAATGTTTACCCTTCTTACACCAAGTGAGGCATTGTTTGGCATTTACTGGCATGATGTGTGGCTTATGAGCAGCCGCTCGACCAGGAAATCCAGGTTTTCTCACCTCCCGCCTTACTGTCATAATACTTGCAGTGGATCCTGATGCAGTTTGGAATTCCTGTGGGATGGTCTGGATAGATGTCTCCCTATAACACATTACGACCCTCTTCAACTGTCGGCTGTCTCTGTCAGTCAACAGACGAGGTCAGCCTGTACGGTTTTGTGCTGTACAAGTCCCTTCACGTTTCCACTTCAGTATCACATCGGAAACAGTGGACTTAGGGATGCTTAGGAGTGAGGGAATCTCACATACAGATGTATGTTTGAGTGACACCCTATCACCTGACCATGTTTGAAGTCCGTGAGTTCCGTGGAGTGCCCCATTCTGCTCTCTCATGACGTCTAATGACTACTGAGGTCGCTGATACGGAGTACCTGGCAGAAGATGGCAGCATAATGCGCTTAATATGAAAAACATATGTTTTTGGAGGTATCCGGATACTTTTGATCACATAGTGTAATTTATTCATTGTCACTGACAGCAGACCATGAATTTCCTTCTTCCCCACTTGAGGGCATGTCTTTTCATATCCCAGCCATGTTTGAACTTGTCAATAAGTCTTATATGCACGATACTGAACTGCACCCCAGCCAAATCTTCTATCTCCTGCTTGGTGACCATTTCTGATTGCTGAAATTTCTTCTGAAGCAATGAGATGAAGTGGGATTTTTTTCTCCCATTTGATAACAATTTATCATTTGGCATTTGAGGAAATATATCACCATTAAAGAGAGCTTCTGCACAAGATTGTAGCCTGAAACAATGAGCTCTTTTGGTGCTGTTATTAGTTTCCTCTGTTGGGTACCCATAGAAGACAACCACAGGATTTTGACCATAATGTCATCGTATTCAGATCAAAAATCTTTTAAAAATATCAGGAAAACATTAGCTCGGACTCCAGCCATCATCTGTCACATCACTTTTGCTCCTTCCCATTTCTGTGTCACTTGGTAAGGGCATGAAGGCAGAGTACAATGTGGACCTTGTCCCTTCCTCAGAAAAAAAGTGACAATGGAAAGTAAGGAAGTTTGATCAAAATATTTTTCTCAAGTCATCATCACACAGCTTAGAGGTATCATGTTGTAGAAAAGCATGAGAGGATCTGGAGCTACTTTTCATTTCTTTGTGTTTATACGACTGGCAGTGATCTTTGAAATTCAAATGGTCCATGTGTAGATTGGGGAGCCTTTTTGGAGGTAAGCTGCTGTCACCTTGTCATTATTATGCCTCATGTGACATGAAAACTGAACCTGGAATTCATTCATGCTATTTCGAAAATCAGAATGTGTTGAAAGTTAACACTTTGCACTCAACTCAGGTAGTCTACTTACACCTCTCCCTTTCATGAACAACATTTGACCTTCACTCAGACCCTCAGCACAGATAAAGCACACAGCCCAATGTGAATCTGACATTTTGAATGAATGAATGAACACATACTACAATACAGCACGAGCATACACTCTCAGCAGTCAAACAGTAGCTGACAGAAACTTTGCAGAACTCCAAGGGCTGTCCAGTGGAAGGGGCAATGCTGGAGAGAGGAAGGGTGAGGAAAGACAGGGAAGTCCACCACCATGGACTCTTGCTCCTTCCATCTGTGCCAATATAGAAAAGTTTCCTTATCCCTAGACAGAACCCAGTCCCATATACTGTTCCTGCATTATTTCTTGGCTCATGGAATCCCCCCAAATGGCCTTACCATCAAATTACCTGTCTCCGGCTGCCACCCTTTCTTCCACAATGATCTTCATCTGTTCAGATTCTGCCAATCCTTAGCCCTCACCAACATAGCCCTGCAAAACCATATTAATCAGGCCCAAACCTCTTTGCAATACCTTCTCTCCTGCTATGCAATCCCAAATTCCTGGATCCATAACACACATTGAAACTTTGGCTCTCCAGGAACTAGAGCAACACGTACAACACCACCTCAAAAAACACTCCAACCTGCTCACTTCCTACTCCCACATTGGAATACCGCTGTCCACCACCTCTACAACAATCTCCAAACCTCCCCCATGTACCCTCATAGCTGACAAACCCCATCTTGCAGATCTATTACGTTTACCCCAACCTCCATAACTCCCTCTCACCACTACACAGGAACCAGAACCTAAACAGGCCTGAAGTGCAATCATAAACCTTTCCTCCAAAAGCCTTAGCCCCACAGAAATATCAGTCCTTTCCAAAAGCCTCACCTTTTGCCCAACCCCTAAATTTAATCATGCTGTACTTGTTAAAGACCTTCCCTCCTTCTCCCAGTCCCTACTATGGAAACACTTTTTTGCCACCAATGCTACCGATCAGATCCAACCAAAGACTCATCCATCTAACTGTGGTCCACCACCACTGCCCCCAAATCATCCCCTGCTAACTTTTCAGAATTCCTTAACCTCGAGCCTTGCCTCACCACAATTCCCCAAATCCATTGACATGCAAACTAGCCTTACATGAACAGAAATATCCACAAGCCACCACCTAAAACCTGATCCTGACCATATAATCTTAGTTGCTGACAAAGACTCCACCACTGTTGTTTTAAACTGCAAGGGTTACCAGACAGAAGGACTCTTCCAGCTGTCAGATTCATCCATCTACAAACCCTGCCACAGTGACCCCATTCCAGAAATCCAGTAGGATCTCCAATCTCTCCGCAAATCCTTAGGCCCATACCAGAACCTATTCCCAGAGTCCAACTCTCTCATCACCCCTAACACTCCACACACTCCTATCCTCTCCATGCTTCCTACAGTCCATAAACCCAACCACCCAGGACGCCCCATTGTGGCTGGTTACCGTGTCCCCACTGAAAGAATTTTGCTCTCATAGCCCAGTACCTTAATCCTATTACTTGCGCCTATCCTCCTACAAAAAAGATACCAACCATTTTCTCCACCTACTCTCCACAGTTCCTGTTCCTTTACCACAGGGTACCCTGCCCGTCACTATTGATGCCACCTCCCTTTACACTAACATCCCTAATGTGCATGGCCTCACTCCTATTAAACACTAACTTTCCCAACAGCTGATGGATTCCAAACCAACCACCTCCTTCCTAGTTGCCACAATCAACTATATCCTCACCCACAATTACTTCTCCTTTGAAGCCATTACCTACAAAAAAATCTGGGGTACAGCTATGGACCCCCGCATGGCACCATCCTGTACCAACTTATTCATGGACCATCTAGAGGAACCCTTCCTAAACACCCAAAATCCCAAATCCCTCACCTGGTTCAGATTCACTGACGACATCTTAGTCATCTGGATGAAGGGTGAGGACACCCTATCCATTTTCCTCCAGAACTTCAACACCTTCTCCCCCATTTGCTTCACTGGCCCTACTCAACCCATCAAACCATCTTCCTCGATGTTGACCTCCACCTCAAAGTTGGCTACATCAGTACCTCTGTACATATCAAACCTACCAACCACCAGCAATACCTCCACTTTGCCAGCTGCCACCCACTCCTTACCAAGAAGTCCCTTCCATACAGCCTAGCCACCCATTGCCATCAATCTCTGTAGTGGCGAGCGGTCTGCCTCGAAATATACAGAGGGTCACACTGAGGCCTTTACAGATCATAATTACCCTCCTAACCTTGTACAAAACAGATTTACCCTGCCATAGCCTACCAGTCACCCAACACCTCTCAAAGTCCCATCATCCAGCGACAGAGGAGCATTCCCCTCGTGACTCAGTACCACCCAGGACTGGGACAACTGAATTATATTCTCTGCCAGTATTTCGACTACCTCTTGTCATGCCATGAAATGAGAAATGTTCAACCTACTATCATTCCCACCCCTCCCACAGTGGTGTTCCGCCACCCAATGAACCAGGTCTATATTCTTTAGTGATGAGACCCAAAATGCCTTTTGCAGAAAATTTCCTAGATTGGGTTTATGAAGATGTTCTACCATCAATTAGGAAACATTGTGAATATAAAAAGAAAGAGAGAATAACTCAGTTGGAAAATTTAAATAAAATCAAAGATGAAAGTATAGAAGGTTTCAGAGAAGTAATTTGTGATGCAGTTGGAATAATAAACGAAAGAAATGAAGAAATATCCTTGTCCATCACTACACAACTCCTCTCCTTGCCTCATGGCTCATAACCCTGTAATAGACCTAGATGCAACACCTGCCCCATGCATCCTCCCAGCACCACAGCTTTGTATGTCAGTAGCTGTTCTGAATTTTCCAACAAGTTACATATGAAATTTGTAGGAAATTTAACACTCTTTAAAACTGATAATGGTAGATTTTTGCCTAGAATGCACAGAAGGCGAGATAATGAGGAAAAATTGAAAAGTGTGCCATTTCTTGGTGTTTTTTTCATGATGGCGGGTAAAGCACAAGAGGGAGAAGGTCTCAAACTTGGACTTTTCATGAGAGGGGTAATACATACAGTGTACCGGAAAATCAAAATTATTCCACCTTTTGCAACACAACCCCTTTTCAGACCTACCTCTACTGGGCTAACAGCCTTGGCATTCAAGGCAAATGAACCAGTTCAGATGCAGAGTACTTACAGCAATTCTCACCTCAGCCTTCATTGGACATCATTATCCCACCAGCCTAATTCAAAGGCATATTTCCTGGACTATTACATCCAATCCTTTTACTGCTGACCCTTTTAAAAAAAAAACAACAACAACTCAGTTTTACACTTCTTGCCACCTAGTGTTATCCTGGTCTCGAATGTATTAATCAGCTACTTCAACAAGGCTATGACGTCCGAAAATCATGCCCTGAAATGAAGTCTATTCCGTCTAACATTTTGCCCACTACACCTAGAATAGCTTTTTGCTGCCCTGCCAATCTCCGCAATATCCATGTCAGACCTTGTGCTTCTTCTGCACCAATCTCCATGCCCCATGGCTCCTACCACTGTGACCATCCCCGCTGTAAGACTGGCCCTATGCACACTCCTACCACCACATGTACCTATATACTATCAAAGGGAGAGCCACCTGTGAAACGACATGTAATGTATCAGATGTTTTGTAAACACTATTCAGCCTTTTACAGTGGTATGACTAGTGCCAAGTAATCAATTTGGATAAATGGACATAGGCAGAAGGTGTGTAGCGGCAACACACAATATCCTGTTGCAGAACATGCTCTACAACATGACAGTCATGACCTTGGTGCTACATTTGGATTATTTTCCCTGGGCACCAGCTTCACCGAACTCTGCAAGTGGGAAGTGGTGTTACAACATATCCTTGGTTCTCACCACCCACCTGGCCTCAATTTACATTAATTTTTTCAGTTTCAGCATTTCTTCTCAGTAACTATTCCTCCTTTCATTTCCTTTTAGTTTTCTATATCTTTTATGTTCTGACCTGTCTATCTTTCCTGGCCACCCTCCACTATGACATACAAAGTACTTAGCTTTCCGTGCTTATTAACTCATGCATGACGTTTTGTCAGTAATCTCTGCCTTGCATATTACCCTATCTTCCACCCTTAAGCTCTCAAGGTCATTATTGGTTATAAATTGTATACTGAAGGTGAAAAAGCTGCAAACAGGTAGGAATTTAAGGAGATGGGAGCTGGATAAACTGAAAGAACCAAGAATTGTAGAGAGTTTCAGAGGGAGCATTTGGAAATAATTGACAAGAACAGGGGAAAGGAACACAGTAGAAGAAGAATGAGTAGCTTTGAGAGATGAAATAGCTAAGGTAGCAGAGGACAAGTACATAAAAAGGCGAGGGCTACTAGAGGTCTGTGGGTAACACAACAGATACTGAATTTAATTGATGAAAGGAGAAAATACAAAACTGCAGTAAAGGAAGCAGACAAAAGAGAATACAAATTTCTAAACAATGAGAGTGACAGGAAGTGCAAAATAGCTAGGCAGGAATGGTTAGAGAACAAATGTAAGGATTTAGAATCATATATCACTAGGTGAAGGATAGATACCACTTACAGGCAAATGAAAGAGTGCTTTGGAGAAAAGAGAACTTCATATATGAATATCAAGAGCTCAGATGGAAAACCAATCCTGAGCAAAGAAGCAAAAGCTGAAAGGCAGAAGGAGTACATAGAGGATCTTTTTAAGGAAGATACAATATTATAGAAATGGAAGAAGACATAGATGAAGATGAGATGGGGGATAAGATACTGCATGAAGAACTGGACAGTGCACCAAAATACTCAAGTCGAAACAAGATCCCAGGAGCAAACAACATTCTGTTAGAACTTGTAATAGGTTTGGGAGAGCCAGCCATGACAAAACTCTTTCATCTCATGAGCAAGATGTGTGAGACAGGTGAAATACCTTCAGACTTCAAGAAGAATTCCAATCTAAAGAAAGCAGGTGCTGACAGGTTTTGAGTATTACTACAGTATCAGTTTAACAAGTCATTGTTGCAAAATCCCAACACGAATTCTTTACAGAAAATGAAAAAAATGGTATAAGCCAACCTGAGGGAAGATCACTTTGGATTCCATAGAGGTGTAGGAACATGTGAGGCAATACTAACTCTATGACTTCTCATAAAGATAGGTTCATGAAAGGCAAAGCTATGTTTACAACATTTGTAGACTTACAGAAGGCTCTTGACAATGTTGGCTGGAAAACTCTCCCTCAAATTATAAAGGTGGCAAGTGTAAAATACATGGAACAAAAGTCAATTTACAATTTGTACAGAAATCAGATGGCAACTACAAGAGTTGAGAGGCATGAAAGGGAAGCAGTGGTTGAGAAGGGAGGGAGGCAGGGTTGTAGCCTATTCCTGATGTCATTCAATCTGTACACTGAACAGGCAGTAAAGGAAACAACAGACAAATTTGTAGTAGGAACTGAAGTCCAGGGAGAAGGAACAAAAACTTTGAGATTTGCCGATGACATTGTAATTCTGTCAGAGAAAACAAATGACTTAGAAGAACAGCTGAATGGAGTGGACAATGTCTTGAAAGAAGGATGTAACATGAAAATCAACAAAAGCAAAATGGAGATAATGAAATGTCACTGAATTAAATTGGATGATGCTGAGGGAATTAGATTAGGAAATGAGACAGTTAAAGTGGTAGATGAGTTTTGATATTTGGGCAGCAAAGTAACTGATGGCTGAAGTAGAGGTTGGAAATGGCAAGAAAAGTGTTTGTATGGAGTGTAACCATGAATGGAAGAGAAATATGGACACTGAACAGCTTAGACAAGGCAAGAACAGAACCTTTCAAAATGTAGTGCTACAGACAAAAGATGAAGATTAGATGGGTTGATCATGTAACTAATGAAGTGGTACTGAAAAGAACTGGGGAGAAAAAAAATTGTGGCACAACCTGACTAAAAGAAGGTATCGGTTGGTAGAACACATTGTGAGATATCGAGAGAATAAGAGATTAATAAATTAAGCAGATTCAGAAGGGTCAGTTCGCAGTAGTTACTCGTAGGTAAAAGGCTTGCACCTGGTGGAGTAGCATGGAGAACTGCATCAAACAAGTCTTCGGACTGAAGGCCACAACAAAAACACCAAGCAGTTGCCCCCCAGATAAACGGCCACAACCAAATTATGGCTGAGAGCAAAATAGACCGCCCTGTGGCACAACATGCAGCTGAAATTAACATGCTTGATTTCAATGGCTGCTTGAGCACCTGATCCGTCTGGATCCTCCTCTCCATCAAGAATTGTACTACATAGATGGGAGTTATCCTCACAACGCATTCTCCACTCATTACATTATCCTGGCCTCAACATACAATAACCAACTGATCCCATTCCACACTCCCAACTAATAGTTTCAATCTCCCCCTCCACAAATCCCATCACCTCCTCCCTATTCCTGTCTCCCATCCTCTTTGTGCGCTGTCCTCAGCCAATGCACCTGCACATCTGTTCCTTTCCCCACTCCTCTCGTGTTGGTTCCCCTTCTCCCCCCTCCCTTTCAATGTCCCACAGCCTCCCCATGCTGTGCCTATTGGCAGTCTAATCTTTGTGTGTTCCACCAACCAAAGCTCTTCTCTTTCCCCCACCCATATCCTATCATGAAGTGTACTTGCTTGTGTGAATGAAAGAAAGAAAGAAAGAAAGAAAGAGAGAGAGAGAGAGAGAGAGTGAGTGAGTGAGTGAGTGAGTGAGTGAGTGAGTGAGTGAGTGCGTGTGTGTGTGTGTGTGTGTGTGAGAGAGAGAGAGAGAGAGAGAGATATTCCTTTTCTGCAGAAGGGCTGTAGCCAAAAGCTAATGTGTAAGTGTCTTTTCGTTGTGCCAGTCTACAACTTAACGTGTCAACTTTATGGTAAGTAGCAATCTATCTTTCCCTCATGTTGCTGATCTCATTCAAACATTAGAATAAAGTGGGGTTTATATCCCTGACTCAAAGTATTCTGATACATTAGATAAATAGTTAATAGGATAGCATTTCACTTTGTTTTTGGGAATTTTACATAAATGCTTGATGTTTACCTGTTGCAGTCTTCTCGATCAGAGTATAAAAATCACTTCTGAGGTCTATATAGGAATGCATACTCTATATCAAAATTACTTTTACTTACAATATTGTGGCTGCATATTGCACAGTTCATTCTAAATTTACTTTTATCGTTTAACACACTTACCATCAGGCAGTAAGTAAAGATCCCAAGCTCACGGAAGAAGCTTTACCTTATTGGAAATTCAGGAAAACAATCTAATAGGTCAGAGAACCAAGTGATGTGAGAGAAATAATAATGAGCATAATAACAATGAAACACACTTTGTTGGAACATGAGGACGAGCAAATGGATGAGAATGTTCTTTCTTGGATTCCAAGAGATACGAAAAGACTTATATGATGACCTAGTGGAAGTGGTACAGATGATGGTAAAAAACAGGTAGGAGCAACATGGTCATGTGTTATGATGGGCCCTTATTATCCAAGTTTGATTCTTATTATCTTTCTTAATTTATGTTGTCCCCCTAGCTTGGTCCTTAGACTCAACATTTGAAAACAGTAATTGAGTAACCAGGAACTTTCAACTTACTTGTTAGGGGGGACAGCATAAACAAATAATAATAATAAAGGCGCATCAAAATACGCATTTATGTCGCTGTATTAACTTTAATAATATAATCTATAAGAGTACCGTATACAACATTTGTGATGCAAATAAGATCACAAAATGATATTATATCTAAAAAAAATCCTGTGCTAAAATATTTTTTCATTCCCTGGAAACTGCTGTGATTTTAAGTCACAACCTGAAGCACATACTGCTTCTGTTTCTCATTTTGGCAATTATTTATTGTTGTCCTTTGCAAACTTGATGCCTCTCTCACTAAGTTCATTTACAGCTTTCAGTTCATTAACTGGGTATAAAGTGTTAGTGAAATTTTCAATTTCATGGCACTGCAAAGCATCTGTCACAAAGAACCCTTCACTCAAGTCATATCTGATACAGGATAATTTTGTTTTGTTAGGAGCAAACTGGTTATTACCATTATTAATAATTCCTGGGACCTTTTCCTCCTCCAACTCCATCAGTGTTACTGACTGATAGTTATGTCCAATGATTCAATGCATTTACAATTTTCATTAGAATCAAAGAACAGCCAATAACAGATTTAGTAGGTAGGTACTGCTGATGATTATTCAGTTTTTGTAATCTCACATGAGAGATACCACAATTGACAACCTAATATTTAGGGGCACAAACCACACCCTGACATATACGATGACAAGGAAAACACATATGTTACAATAAACTCTGTTCTCATTTTGTGATGATAACTCAATGAATCGCAATAAATAGCTCTCATCATCAATCTTGCTTGATGAATGGACCCTGGAGCACAGAAAGCTGCTCCTCAAGGTGGTGAGCCACCAACAACAGCACAGTGAGAGTGGCACTTTGATAAACGGTTAACTTACAACCCCACACACCGTAAAAGAAAACCATTGTGTTTGCTTGACAAGTGTCAGCATTCTTTCCAAGAATAAAAAAGGAGCCAGCCATTCTGCAACATACTAAAATCTCCGGCCTAAAAGTTTAGGCCAGAGTCCAGACACATCACAAAACTTTCAAACCTTAGTCACACTCAGCTCATGATTAGCTAAAATACAGGGCAGATCCCCACCAATATCTGCTTCTGCCCTTCCATCACAGTATAAAATGCAGTCTGTTAAAATGTGGCTGATAGAGATGTGCACGACGTAAGCATTGCAAAACAGGGGATCCTCTCGTCATAGTAAAAAACTATGTTTGAGACAGCAATGCATAATTCTAAGACATGTGAGCGTCAATTCATCCTGCCTGAGCAACTAGTAGGAAGAGCACCAGGTTGTTAACTTCACCAACTGCAGCTTGTTGGCCATCGCCACCAGCCATTCCTCATCCCACAACTGCATGCACTTCCTGTGTAGTGCAGAAACGACAGACTGCAAGTGAGTAGGACACTGTGCCACACCAATTGGCCTGTTCATTTCCCCGTATCCCTACGTGATCAGGCCCCCAGCAGAATGACACCTGCTTCTTACCCCATCACTGGAGCAAGTATAGTTGGTCAGACATTAGCCAGACCAAACATTCAGCTGGGTACAGCTTCTGTAACAATTGTAAGACAAAAACGGAATCAGAGCAGATGAGAAACTGTTTGCCACAAATATGATGCATCTGCTCTAGGACCTTCAGGATTGTGTGTAGCTCCACTGAGAAAATGGTATATTTGTCAGGAAGGTGAATCCTGATGACATTGTCAGGGAACACTACAGAGCAGCCAAGGGAATTCCCTTGTTTGGCAACATCAGTGTAAACTACTGTGAAAGTGTGACGCACATCTAAAATATTAAAAAACAGAGACTGAAATTTAAAATCTGGCGTACTATCTTTCTTAAAATTAGTCTGGGCCTCTGGAGGAGCCAAGGTGGAAATCTGCTCCAACCTCATCGTAAAACATTAAGAATGGCCACACATATCTTGAAAAGGCAATCCTGTGCATGAATTCCATAGGGCTTCATTGCTCTTTGCCGGTTTTGAAAAAGCTGTGCCAATGGAAGCCGAGCAATGGTATGGTATGCAGGTGTGTACAGTGTTTTATATGCCAGGTGCACTGCAAGTAGCTGTTGCTTGATGTGAAGTAGTGGTTCACTAGCCTCTACAGAGAGGCTGGGTATGGTGCTTGTTCTGAATGTCCCTGTGGCCAACCGAATAATTTCATGGTGAACCATGTTGATCACCTTTAAATAAGAGTGTCTCGCAGACAAATAAATGTGCACCAATAAATAAAGCTGAGATTGCACAAATGCCCGGTAAAACCAGAGCAGACAAATCCTGTCTGCTCTCTATGTACTGTGGCTAAGATATTTTAAAATACTTAGAGGCTAAAGACGCCACTGTTTCAGGTCCTTAAGATGTGGTAACCATGTAAGCTTAGAGTCAAATATGAGGCCCAGAAGCATCACTGTGTCTTTAAAATTAAGAACAACGTTCCTCATCCTCAACTCAGGAAAGTTTAAAATGGAACAAGAATGGTTAAAATAACACACACAGACTTCTTGGTTGAAAACTTAAAACCACTCTTCTGTGACCACTCATCCAAATGTCGAAGGGTTAGTTGCAACTGACTTGGTGTTAGTGAGGCTTGAAGAAGAGCAAAACACAAGAAGTCATCCACAAACAAAGAACACTGGACAGGACTTTTCACTGTAGATGTAATGCTATTAACAGCTGTGGCAAAGATAGTCACACTTAAAAAACTACCTTGAGGGTCATCATTATATTGCTCAAAGCAATCACACAGGACGTCACAATCAAAAATATCGTGGCAAGATGGGGGACTGAATAAAAATTGGAAGACAACCACAAAAACCCCATTTGTGAAGCTGCTTGAGGATAACATGCCCTCAGGAAGTATCATAGGCCTTCTCAATGTCAAAAAAATATACCTAGAAGATGATGCCAGTGCAGGAAAGCCTGTTGTATAGACACCTCCAGTAGGGCGAGCTTATCAAAGGTGGAACGATACTTTCTGAACCCACACTGAAAGTGAGTAACAAGTTGGCTGGATTCTAAGATCTAGGCAAGGCAGTGGTTGACCAACTGCTCCAAGGCCTTTCCCACACATCTAGTGAGGGCAACAGTATGATAACTACTCGGACATGTACAGTCTTTCCCAGGCTTTAAAAGAAGAATTAACGTTGTTTCACACCAGGAAAGTGACTTGATGCCCAAACGGCATTAAAAAGTGCGAGGAGGATATCTTTGTTTCACCTTACGAGTTGCCACAGCACACTGTAATGGATTATGTCATGACCAGGGAACATGTCATGAGCCGCAGACAATGCAGAATCCAGCTCCCACATGGAAAATGAGCAGTTGTAATTTTAATCACTGGTGAACCAGAAGTCCAAACTGCTCCTCTCAGCAAGTGTTCTATGGTGCTGGAAACCTGGATTCTGACTGGTGGCTGCAGTCAATGTGGCAAAACAGGCCACTATAGTCTGAGCAATGTCTCGTGAACTGGTTTGAAGAGTACCGTTCCCCATTACTACAGCCATGGGGCACCTTCCTCCTCTCCCAGAAATTCTCCTGATAATCTCCCATACAACAGAACTCTTTGTGGAATGATTAATGGCGTTCAGGAACTGTTGCCACAACCTCTTATTGCTCTTTCTCGAATAATCAAGTGGCATTTTGCCCTCGTCACCCAAAAGGCTGTACGATTATCTATGATTGGCTGGCACTTGAACCAACACAGAGCTGCACGCCTAGTCCTGATTGCAGAGTAGCATTTGTCACTCCACCAAGGGACAGGTTGCCTCTTCAGTCGTCCAGTGGACTGTGGAATGGATGCTTCGGAGGCATGGTGGATCACTTTGGTAATATGATCCACCCATTCCTCAACATTGACACAATGGTCAAACTGGGCTAGCTGCCCGTAAAGTGTCCAGTCTGCTCAACTGAGCAACCAAAGCAGTGGCTTCTTTTGGGTTTCACTTTACCTGGCAGGTTAATCCACATCAGGAAGTGATCCCTTCCGTGCAAGTTGTCAGCCATTTCCCACTGACCAGTATGAGTAAGGGCTGAAGAGCAAAGTGGGAGGTTGACGGCATAGAACGACCCAGTTGAAGTGCAAAAGTGTCTGCTCTGTCCCGTATTCAGCAAATATGTGCATGATGACACGAGAAGCCTCTCAATTACCCGAATCCTGGGACAGATAGTCGCAGAGCCCCAAAGCATATTGTGTGCTCTAATATCACCACAGAGGGTGAAGGGGTGGGGGAGCTGTGTAAGAAGGCCGTTTAGAGCCTCTTCACCGAGTGCAACATGTGACGGCAGGCAAAGGGAGCATATCGTCAATGGCCCCTACGCATGTGCACTGACATGGCAACTGTTTGTAAATTCATTGAAGTGAGAGGGGCAGGGAGTTGTAGTCGGTACTGGCGGAAATACCTACTACCCCTTTCGCTCTCTGTCCACTCATGCCATCCTTTTTGTGGGGTACATAGCCTTGGAGCTCAGGGTGTACAAGTGATGGAAATAAGTTTCCTGGAGACAAAAACAGAATGGTCTACCCTGAGACAGTAGACAAAGTTCCTCCACATGTGTCCTGAACCACTGCAAGATCCACTGAAGTATGGGAGTCATCTACTACGGGGGTTACACCTTCACCCTGTATCTCCGCCAGGGTGGGTAGACTGTAGCAGGTGAAGGTGGTGGGTAACGAGATGAGTGCCCAACACGTACCTCATACATCATTGACACAAGGGAAGAGTCAGATGAAGCATCAGGTAGAATCACATTGACATGGTCAGACAGTTTACCACTTGATTTTACCTGTTGCTGCTGCTTTACAGTTGCTTTTTGCTATTTTGAATGCTTTACTGCAGCTGGAGTGGGAATGGTAATGGCTTTGCTGGGTGCCCATTCACACTGCAATTCCTGCTTAGCAGTGTCGACTAGATCCCCGCATGTCACAACACCTTTGCTACAATTCAAGGTGCTGTGCAGTTCAGAGGCTATCGCATACTCCACAAGGAATTATAAGTTTGTAGGTTAGTGGCTTGCTGGGAATTTGAAGTTTCCACTGGCAGGGTCCCAGCACATAAACCCTTTACTGATTTTAAGGAACCACAGATTCTCTCTAAAACCTTTTGTATACAGAAGGGCGAAACCTCAAAACTACCCTACTCCCATTTCACTACAAGAAACACACTCTGAGGACTAGCATGCATTCTATTAATGGAGACTGTACTCTTTGAATAAATTCTTGAGTCAGGAGGACTGATTACATGAGCCCTCGTGTTAAGACTAGATGTTAGTACCTACCAGTGGTCCATCTTTTCCACTGGGAAAAGGAGAAGAAAATCTTGGAAGATTGATTTCAGTCCTACAAGCAGCTAGACAGAGCCCCATGTGGGAGTAAGGTTTATACAACTGATATGGAGCTGCAGGTTCCCCAGAGGTTGCCCGCAAGTAACTGTTCCACCTCAACAGCCATGCGTTTCATCAGTGCGTGACGCATCTTCAGACTTATGTTTTTTTATAGAGGTTTTTATCATCCCCACGATCCGGGCAGTTGAGTCAAGATCCCCATTCCCTGTGACATACAATGTTTCATCGCCATGCCGCACAGTGGTCGCTAAGGCATGCCCAGAGCTTAAGGTGACAGAGGATTGATGGTGTTGATCACTCTCCAGCTCAAGAACCCTGGGGTTGCCAAGCCCGTACTCAGCAAATGAATGCTGAGCCCCTGACGGCAAAATGTTACCATCTGCTGAGCTATATAAAAATACTGTTTTCCAGCATACAGTACTAAAGCAATTAAGAGCATGTTTGGAAGCTTAGACTACAGAATCATGTACTGTGCCTATAATAAACATGTCATGGGCAGAGTATTTGAAAGTCATAAGCATATTTCAACTCTCATGCTAGTAGGCTGCTGTTACTGGTGATGCAAGAATGGAGGGAAGTCCATTTGCTGCCACCCTGCAAGCTCTAAAGACAGAGGATTGATGGTGTTGATCACTCTCCAGCTCAAGAACCCTGGGGTTGCCAAGCCCGTACTCAGCAAATGAATGCTGAGCCCCTGACGGCAAAATGTTACCATCTGCTGAGCTATATAAAAATACTGTTTTCCAGCATACAGTACTAAAGCAATTAAGAGCATGTTTGGAAGCTTAGACTACAGAATCATGTACTGTGCCTATAATAAACATGTCATGGGCAGAGTATTTGAAAGTCATAAGCATATTTCAACTCTCATGCTAGTAGGCTGCTGTTACTGGTGATGCAAGAATGGAGGGAAGTCCATTTGCTGCCACCCTGCAAGCTCTAAATAACTGGCCAGAATGAATACAAATTTTTGTCAAATAGAAAGAAGCACACACCAGTGGACGAGCACCAATCCTTTACGATAGCTCTTTTAACAAATCCCATGTTGTTTACAATATGTCCTGAGGCATTTAACAAATTAGTAGTATTGCTACAGACACCTAATGTGATGAGAAGAAAGATGTGGGCTAAAAAATAGTTCAGAGTTCTGTCACGAAGCAGTCACACATGTCCTGACATTGCATCTAATTCAAAATACAGCAAAGTCCCATTAATCCGAACTAATTGTGACTGGACCTTGTTTGGATTAGCGATTTGTTCAGATTAGCCAGAATTTCGGTGACGAGTTTCTAGAATGAAGTATACCAAGCAGATAAGCAAGTACACCATGGTAACAAATGGGAACAAGTGTGGGAACAATGGTTCACTCTCACTCCCTCCCCTTGTTGTTGTGCATTGTTGAGACTTTTGTAGTGCACGGTCAGTTGGCTCACAAAGCGCTTGGTTATGTTAGTTATCGATAGCCGGCACACATAACAGTTGTATTGTAGTCGTTCAGATGTAGTGGTGCACGTATTTTTGTCATGAGTAAACGGATACATACAATGTTAACTCTCAAAGAAAAACCTAATGCTTTGAAGTGGATGGACAACAATGAGAATGTATCTAAACTGGCAATGGAACTGGGTGTTGGTAAAGCAATCATTTGCTATTGCAAGAACAACCGAGTGAAGCTAGAACAGTACACTCGAAATTCGGCAGACTTTGAAACAGCCCCAGTATAACAAAGTGGATGAAGCTCTTTTCCTTTAGTTTACGCAGGAAAGACAAAGGGGAACTCCTTTGAGTCGAGCACTAGTTCAGGAGAAGGCTGTTTACTTGAACAAGTTAATGAATGGTGATGAGTCTTTTAGTGCAAGAACAGGTTGGTTGGACAGATTCAAAAAACATCATGGAATCCGACTGCCAACAATTAGTGGAGAGAAGCTTTCTTCTGACTGTGATGCAGCGAAGGAATACTTGGGTGAATTTGAAAGAAAATGGTAAGAGCCACATTCAGAAGCAAATAACCAGAGCCACTTCCTCATCCCCTCAAACCCAGAACCTCCCACAGCAGAACCCCAACAGTGCCCCACTTGTGACAGGATACTTTCTGGGACTGGACCAGACTCTGAATGTGGCTCTCCAGCAGGGATACGACTTTCTCAAATCCTGCCCTGAAATGAGATCCATCCTTCTTGAAATCCTCCCCACTCCACCAAGAGTGTCTTTCCGCTGTCCACCTAACCTTCGTAACCTCTTGGTTCATTCCTATGAAATCCTCAAACCACCTTCCCTACCCTCTGGCTCCTACCCTTGTAACGGCCCTCCGTGTAAAACCTGTCCCATGCACCCTCTCGCCACCACCTACTAAAGTCCTGTAACACGGAAAGTGTATACGATCAAAAGCTGAGCCACATGTGAAAGCACCCACGTGATTTACCAACTGACCTGCCTACACTGTGAAGCCTTCTATGTGGGAATGACAGGCAACAAACTGTCCATTTGCATGAGCAGACACAGGCAGACAGTGTTTGTTGGTAATGAGGATCACCCTGTGGCTTAACATGCCTTGGTGCACGGCCAGCACATCTTGGCACAGTATTACAACATCCGGGTTATCTGGATACTTCCCACTAACACCAACCTATCCGAACTCCGGAGACGGGAACTTGCCCTTCAGTATAGCCTCTCTTCTCGTTATCCGCCAGGCCTCGACCTCCGCTAATTTCAAGTTTCCGCCGCTCATACCTCACCTGTCTTTCAACAACATCTTTGCCTCTGTACTTCCGCCTTGACTGACAACTCTGCCCAAACTCTTTGCCTTTACAAATGTCTGCTTGTGTCTGTGTATGTGCGGATGGATGTGTGTGTATGTGCGAGTGTATACCTGCCCTTTTCTCCCCTTAAGGTAAGTCTTTCCACTCCCGGGATTGGAATGACTCCTTACCCTCTCCCTTAAAACCCACATCCTTTTGTCTTTCCCTCTCCTTCCCTCTTTCCTGATAAAGCAACCATAGGTTGCGAAAGCTTGAAATTTGTGTGTGTGTTTTTTATTGTGTCTATCTACCAGCACTTTCTCATTTGGTAAGTCACAGCATCTTTGTTTTTAATATATTTTTCCCATGTGGAATGTTTCTTTCTACTATATTCATAACAAGATATTTTGTTTTACTCTTAATTGTTGTGATCCCATCAGACATACTAATGGATGATACCATACTATTAAACTGCCACTCAACACCTACGCCTGACGGGTTCACTGTGAGTGGGGAACAGCAAAGTCTCTCTGGCTGGAAGATCACATGAGCTGACAAATCAGCCTTCTGTCAGACAACAAATGTATTCATATTCAAGGCTGACAGACATACTGATGACTCTGCAAGACACCAGTTACTGTAAGGACTACCCACACTATAACTGAGCATACTTGGAATCCACGACCACTACCACTATAGGAACTGCTATTACAGCCTGTCCACACCACGTTAAGAACTTGACAGAGTTTGTGAAAGCGATTCAAGAGACATCTGGACAAGGGTGATCACCCAGTCAGCTGCAATGTTACATTTTACTTCACACAGGTAATACTAGAGGTATTACTACAGAGTAACTTTGGGAACAACATGGTGAACCCGGTTTCAGATGTGCTCACCACACTTATGTGCAATAAGACAGAAAATTTTATGAACAGATAGATGGAATTAACACAGAATACTCTCTAATGCAAGGAACCACTAACTTATATATGGAACACTTTGAGGCAACAGCTCTCAAATCCGCATGCCTGAAATCAAAGAAGTTGTACAGATATGTGGGTGGTGCATTTTTATTTTGGCCGCATGGTGGAGAAAAAATACAAGAATTACTTTGCTACCTTAACAGCTTACACAATAATGTTAGGTCACCAGGGAGCTATCATTCCTAAACATTTTTGATAAAGAATCCTGATGGCATGCTGGGGCATTCTGTCTACGCCAATAGCTGTTACCATCCAGTGCAAAGCAAATCTGCGCTCACCATCAGTGCAGCACAGAGAGCAGGTGACATAAGTGACAAGGAAAGTCTGTCTACAGACTTGTAGCAAAAAATCTCAGAGACGCAAACAAGATTTGCTCTCCAGCTGAGCAAGAAGAAATGGCAAAACAATCTATATGAAGAACATGTGAGCAGTGTTTACCTCAACCAAACCAGCATGCCTGCAGTGGCAAAACACAACATCAACAAAGGACACATGTTTGTTTTTGAATAGAGAAAGGTCCTGTGTTACACTAGTGAGTTCAGGAATTTGTTCATCAAACAGGCTGTGCAAATAAAAGTGTTGTGACTCGCCGATTATTCAAAGTGTCGTCTGAGCAATTATGCACGTCCTCTACATGCGGCGCTGTCTGCCAGCCATGCAGCAGCCGCGCCACCTAAGTGGCCAGGCAGGCAGCGGCCACTAGACTTGGACTCAGTGTTCATTTGAATGTTACCTTGTTCACATATCTTGCTTTGTCAACTTGCCCAGTGACTTATATGTGTTGTGTCGTTCTGAAATATGTGTGTTCAACTTGACGTTATAACAAAAAGTACATGACAATCTTTTCAACTGGTATAGACGTTTCCAACTGAGCTCTGCATGGGATATGGGGTTAGCAAAAATGTGTCAGGATTGCTCTGACGTGGAAGCAGTAGATGCAGCAGGCAGAATAAACAGGTTGTAGCAGTTCTGACAACTGCGCCTTCCCCTTCCATCCAGTCGGGAGGCCTCCCGACCACCCCCTGTGTCAGCTCTTCTGAAACCATGCAATTGACCCACCTGCTGGATCCTTGGCAGGGGAGTCTGTAGTCCAATGGCTATAAAGGAATAAACTAGACAAGAACCTGACACTTTGCCTGAAGACAATGACTAGGAAACTCATCAAAATATTGTAACAACATGTCGCCACAACTTGGCTGATAAACGGAGAAGATTTCTGTCAAAAGTAAAGCAGTAATTTGAAACATAGCTTAAATTTTAATAACTAGAAACCAATGATGCTGAACTCTATCATATGACGGCACTTGCTAATCTATACAAATCTTCCCCATTCGGATCAGTTGAACAATCAGCCTACAACATAACTGCAAGTTTTCTTTTCTTTTTTTTCCCCCTTCAAGCACTGTACAGTGTTGCAGACCTAGCAAAAACTATTCACTGTGAGTAGTAAGCAAAACATCCATTAGTGAGTCAGCCTAAGGTCACATCAGGCAAGTTTGACATTCTCAGTCTGACATGTTAGCATGATGTAAGAAGCATGTCTACTTCTGGGGTGTCATTACGTCAATACTTGTTCCATAGATCATGAAGACAACATTTCATAGTGATGTGGAATGTGTCAGTTTAACATAAGGTTTCTTCATACAATATGATTTTTTTCTTTTCTATTTCAATTACTACATCATATCTAAAAATTCATCTGCTGAGTAGGAGCTGCCATTCAGAAATTCTTTTAATTTCTTTTTAAATGACAGTTGGCTATCTGTCAGACTTTTAATGCTATTTGGTAATGACCACAGACTTTTGTGTCACCATAATTCACCCCTTCCTGTGCCAAAGTCAGATTTAACCCAGAATAGTGAAGATCAGCCTTTCTTCTAGTTTTGTTGCTATTGTTTTTGAATTGGGATGGGTTATTAACAACAAATTTCATAACTGAATATATGTATTGTGAAGGTACTATGAATATCCCTAGTTCCTTAAATAAATGTCTGCAAGTTGAGCTTGGTTGGGCTCCAGCTATTATTCTGGCTACATGCTTTTGTGCAGTGAATACTTTTTCTGTTAACGGTGAATTATCCCATAATATGATCCCATATGACAGCAGTGAGTGAAAATAGATGTAGTGCAGCAATTTATTGATATGTTTATCACCAAAATTTGCAATAACCCTAGTAGCGTAAGTAAATGAACTCTCACATTTCAGTAGATCATCAATGTTTCTCTTCCAATTCAGTTTCTCATCAATGCACACGCCCATAAATCTTCAATATTCTGTCTCAGGAACAGACTTCTGTTCAAAGCTTGTATTTATCAATGGGGTTATGTCATTTACTATACAGAATTGTATATACTGTGTTTTCTCAAAATTCAGTGCGAGTCCATTTGCAGAGAACCACTTAATAATTATTTACAATTTCCTGAGCTAATTCTTCTTTTTGGGTGTAATTATTGTCAACTAAAAGAACTAGCTTTGCATTTTCGTGAATATAGAGTGACAAGTCATTAATACATATCAAGAACAATAAGGGACCCAAGACTGAACACTTTGGGACACCATTCTATGTCCCCAGTTAGACTTTGCTGAATTTTGCAGACTATCTGTACTGTTAATTTCAACCTTGTGTGTTCTTCCAGTTAAATATCAATTAAACTATTTGTGCACAATCTCGCTTATACCATAATACTTAAGTTTAGATGATGTCACACAGTCAAAAGTCTTTGAACATCACAAAATATCTCAATGGATGATGTTCAGTTATACGGTGTGTTTAATATATGACCAGTGAAAGCATACGTGGCAGTTTCTGTTGAAAAGCTTTTCTGAAAATTAAACTGGCATTTTGTTGGTCCTCATTTTTACAAACATGTGAAGCTATTCTCGAATACATTACTTTCACCAGAATTGGGGATAAAGCAGCCAGAAGTGAGACTGGGCAGCAGTTGTTAGCATCCGACCTACCTCCTTTTAAATGCAATGGTTTAACAAGAGCACATTTCAGTCTATCTGGAAAAATGCCTTGTTTCAGTGAACTACAACACATGTGGCTGAAATCCTACTTATGTGTTGAGAATAAGCTTTTAGTACTCTGTTGGAAATGCCGTCAATTTACTTTTGAGATAATTTATTATTTTCCTAATTTCAGTAGGAGAGGTGGGTTGAATTTCAATTTTATCAAACTGCATAGGTATTGCCACTCCCATATACAGCCTTGCATTTTCTAAAGAACAGCTTCCTATTTTCTCTACAGCACTTAAAAACTGATAATTAAAAATATTTTTTACTTCTGTCTTTTTGTTAACAAACTTTTCATCGAGTTTGATAGAAATGTGGTCTTCCTGTGCTCTCAACTGCCGTTTCCCTTATAACAATATTCCACATAGTTTTAATTTTATCATCAGACGTGCTAATCTCAGACATAATGCACATACTACTGGACTTTTTAAAAACCTTTCTTAACACAGTGCAGTAGCTTTTATAATGTTTGACTGTTTCTGGATTACTTTTTCTTCTAGCTATTAGACATATACTTGTGGGGTGAGTATTGAAATCTCTCATGCTTCTTATGACAAGCTCTTGCAGTCACTTCTCCACCTAAGGTGCAACAGCCTGCCAGCACCTGAAAAGCTTAACAAGACAAAACCAGTACTAACTCTTGGTAGAGCTATGCAAAATGCAGTCTCAGCCCAGTCCTGAGCATGTCTAAATTTCTGAGCCTAGGATCACCACCACCAATTGGACGCTGGGAAGGAACCACACTGTGATACATCTTAACTGATGTAGGGGAAGTATATAAATATATAAATCAAGACAGAAATGTTTAAACCTAATGTCTCTAAAATATAAGTCCACCAACTTAACCTTTGTGGTTACAGTCCTGTTTAGTGCTACCATAAGACAGACAGAAGTATGTACATTGGAATCTGTTGTATGAAGCACATAAAACCTAAAGCACATTATCAGCTATTATCATTCAGAAGGCTATAACAGACGATTTGCTGCCATTAAAAACCTTTCACAATCCATTAAACGCTTCATAATCAAAGGCAAGAAGAGTTGTCAGCTGTCTTTGGTAATATATGGAAAGAGACTACCTCTGAAGCTATGGTGATTAAAGGTATAAAGAACAAGTAGACATATACTCATTCACACACATTGGTTTGATAAGTTACCGCAGGATATGATACCATATGACATAACAGAATAAAAGTAAACAAGTAAGCAAGTAAGCAAGTTTATACATATAACAGGCTGACAGTGTAAATTTCTGGTATAGCGCTGGCAGGTCGATAGACACACAAACATACACACAAAATTCGAGCTTTCGCAACTAGCGGTTGCTTCGTCAGGAAAGAGGGAAGGAGAGGGAAAAATGAAAGGATGTGGGTTTTAAGAGAGAGGGTAAGGAGTCATTCCAATCCCGGGAGCGGAAAGACTTCCCTTAGGGGAAAAAAAAGGACAGGTGTACACTCGCACACACACACACACACACACACACACACACACACACACACACACACACATATCCATCCGCACATACACAGACACAAGTCTGCTTGTGTCTGTGTATGTGCGGATGGATATGTGTGTGTGTGTGTGTGTGTGTGTGTGTGTGTGTGTGTGTGTGTGTGTACACCTGTCCTTTTTTTTTCCCCTAAGGGAAGTCTTTCCGCTCCCGGGATTGGAATGACTCCTTACCCTCTCCCTTAAAACCCACATCCTTTCATTTTTCCCTCTCCTTCCCTCTTTCCTGACGAAGCAACTGCCAGTTGCGAAAGCTCGTAATTCTGTGTGTGTGTTTTGTTCATGTGGCTGTCTGCCGGCTCTTTCCCGCTTGGTAAGTCTTGGAATCTTTGTTTTTAATATATTTTTCCCATGTGGAAGTTTCTTTCTATTTTATATATATATATCTGCTTGTGTCTGTGTATGTGCGGATGGATATGTGTGTGTGTGTGTGTGTGTGTGTGCGAGTGTACACCTGTCCTTTTTTTCCCCTAAGGGAAGTCTTTCCGCTCCCGGGATTGGAATGACTCCTTACCCTCTCCCTTAAAACCCACATCCTTTCATTTTTCCCTCTCCCTCCCTCTTTCCTGATGAAGCAACTGCCAGTTGCGAAAGCTCGTAATTCTGTGTGTGTGTTTGTGTGTTTTGTTCATGTGCCTGTCTGCTGGCGCTTTCCCGCTTGGTAAGTCTTGGAATCTTTGTTTTTAAAGTTTAATGACAGTTAATTAACTTTAAACCAGTTATTAGCATCAGTGAAAATTTGTTCAGCAGCCGTTTAGAAGGCTCACAGAAAATGCCAGTGGGCTCTAATTTGTTATCTAATGAACCAAGCATATTCTCACTGTACGTGCAAATAGACTTCTATATATCGGAACGCTTAAGGAACCCAAACTGTGACTTGGACAACATATTATTTGTGGTCAGATGTTGAACAAAATGCTTAAACACAACCTTTACAGTTGTGTTTGAAGAAGCCAGTAAAAGTGAAATTAGTCAATAGTTTGACAGTACCTCTTTATCCCCCTTCTTGTAATGAGGCTTAACTTCAGTATATTTTAGTCAGTCTCGAAATGTTCTGCTGACACATAAGAGATTGATTACACAGAAAGAACTTAAGATAGAACTCAACTCACGTGAATACTCTTTGATTCACTTCATTGATATTTTATTATAATCACTAGAATACTTTGGTTTTAAGGATTTTATGATGGATGCCACTTCTTTGGGAGAAGCGAGTGTCATTTCCATTTCAATGAAGCTATTTGTTGACAATGGTCTCAGATATTCCATTGCACTCTTTAATGAACCTGATAAGCCCAAGCTGTCAGTAACAGAAATAAGGTATTTGTTTAAGAAGATTGTAATGCTACATGCACTTGTTACACATGTCTCATTTATTTTTAAGAGCTATCTGTTCCTCTTCTTTCTTGGCCTCTCCTGTCTCTGTCTTCACTGCACCCCATAGAGCTTTCATTTTGTTATAAACAATGACTATACAAAATAGCATAACCTTCAATGGATACAGATCAGAGGAGGTAAAAGGAGAAGTATTTACTGCCAGAGAACTGGAGAAAGTTCTGACTTATCAGTAAATGAAGAAAGCGCAAAAAATATATGGTTCATTTAGAAGCACAGCAGTGTTAGTAATGGTAGTAGCTGTATATAACCAATAAAAGTGTAGCCAAAAATTTCAAAAATATTGAAATGAATTTAAAGTTACATAAAGTCTATCAATTAATGAGACAAACAACCTCTGGTTTAATGGTTTTGCAAATACTCCAAAACTCACACAACTTTAAAACATATAGCCTAATCCTACCACAACTTCATCTATGGAGCCACAGTGAATGCTCTCAAGAAAGCTTAGGGGTTCCTCCTTGCCATCATACAAAATATATTTGCTTAGAATTGTTTCACCTCACTGGAACACAGAGCTCTGCACTACACAGCATTTCCCGTCCACCTAAAAAGCTTTAGGAAGGTTCCCCATTGAAATTACTTTCTTTAAAAAAATTATTATTTAAAATCTCCTACTCATTTTCCTGGTCATATGCGAGTTACTAAATCAACAGTAAAGCAGGTTACGGAGCACTACTGTATGGTGAGTTTTCCACATGGTGTCTTTGATGATATATCAGCTTGTTATTTCAATGGATATCCTGGCGCTTATCAAAATACGATTCTCTTCTCACGCACTTAAACAAATGTGTGTTTATGACAAAAGCTAATCTTTGAGACCTACAACCTAATAGGAATTACCACAGATATAGCACTCGCAACTGTGAGTCCCTCCAAGCAGAGTTAGTAAAAACAACTCACACTCAAAGATATGTGAGCCACTTCGATGTCATTCTTTATAGCACACTGCCAATATATATAAAGAGGTTGGAGAAGGGAGAATCTTCTAGAGTAGGCTACAGTTTAAGTCATTTCTTCTTGAGTAGTATTTCTACATCACAAAGGAGGATGTTAGGTTGCAGAAGTACTAGGCCCTCATTTATTGTTGAGCACTTTTTAATCTATTAACAGGTACACCATCTACACCGTGTTTGTCTTTGTAGAAGAATGTCTCTGCTGTTTGTTTCAGTTAGAATTTTGGATGCAGTGCAATACTACATGGATGAGTATGGATCAATTGCAAGATTAGTTTTGGTGGATATAGCACTGGTAGGTGTTTGCATCTTTATACTTCTCGGTAGCATTACTTTTTTAAAAAAAAGTGTAATACAGCAAGGTTCTTGATTCTCTTTGTAGACTAAATATGTGAGTTTTTGCTCCCAAATCAAGTACTGGGCAAGGTGGCTAAGTCAGTGTTATTGCACTGGAATACAATTCTGGAGGAGCGGGGTTTGTATCTCCTCCTGCCATCCTGATGTGTGTTTTTCCAAGTTGCTACAGTGAATGCTGGGATAAGTTCAATGATAAGGCGAAGGCAACTTCCCATCTTATCTTTGCCTAATCCTGCCCTACTTTGCATATGTTTTATGTAAGTGTATACAGGGTGTTTCAAAAATGACCAGTATATTTGAAACGGCAATACAAACTAAACGAGTAGCGATAGAAATACACCGTTTGTTGCAATATGCTGGGACAATAGTACATTTTCAGGCAGACAAACTTTCGAAATTACAGTAGTTACAATTGTCAACAACAGATGGCGCTGCGGTCTGGGAAACTCTATAGTACGATATTTTCCACATATCCACCATGCGTAGCAATACTATGGCATAGTCTCTGAATGAGATTACCCGAAACCTTTGACAACGTGTCTGGCGGAATGGCTTCACATGCAGATGAGATGTACTGCTTCAGCTGTTCAATTGTTTCTGGATTCTGGTGGTACACCTGGTCTTTCAAGAGTCCCCACAGAAAAAAGTCACAGGGGTTCATGTCTGGCGAATAGGGAGGCCAATCCACGCCGCCTCCTGTATGTTTCGGATAGCCCAAAGCAATCACACGATCATCGAAATATTCATTCAGGAAATTAAAGACGTCGGCTGTGCGATGTGGCCGGGCACCATCTTGCATAAACCACGAGGTGTTCGCAGTGTCGTCTAAGGCAGTTTGTACCGCCACAAATTCACGAAGAATGTCCAGATAGCGTGATGCAGTAATCGTTTCGGATCTGAAAAATGAGCCAATGACTACTTTGGAGGAAATGGCGGCCCAGACCAGTACTTTTTGAGGATGCAGGGACGATGGGACTGCAACATGGGGCTTTTCGGTTCCCCATATGCGCCAGTTCTGTTTATTGACGAAGCCATCCAGGTAAAAACAAGCTTCATCAGTAAACCAAATGCTGCCCGCATGCATATCGCCGTCATCAATACTGTGCACTATATCGTTAGCGAATGTCTCTCATGCAGCAATGGTAGCGGCGCTGAGGGGTTGCCGCGTTTGAATTTTGTATGGATAGAGGTGTAAACTCTAGTGCATGAGATGATACGTGGACGTTGGCGTCATTTGGACCGCAGCTGCAACACGGCGAACGGAAACCTGAGGCCGCTGTTGGATCACCTGCTGCACTAGCTGCGCGTTGCCCTCTGTGGTTGCCGTACGCGGTCGCCCTACCTTTCCAGCATGTTCATCCGTCACGTTCCCAGTCCGTTGAAATTTTTCAAGCAGATCCTTTATTGTATCGCTTTTCGGTCCTTTGGTTACATTAAACCTCTGCTGAAAACTTCGTCTCGTTGCAACAACACTGTGTTCTAGGCGGTGGAATTCCAACACCAGAAAACTCCTCTGTTCTAAGGAATAAACCAGGTTGTCCACAGCACACTTGCACGTTGTGAACAGCACACGCTTACAGCAGAAAGACGACGTACAGAATGGCGCACCCACAGACAGCGTTGTCTTCTATGTCTTTCACATCACTTGCAGCGCCATCTGTTGTTGAAAATTGTAACTACTGTAATTTCGAAAGTTTGTCCGCCTGAAAATGTACTGTTGTCCCAAGCATATTGCAACAAACGGTGTATTTCTATCACTGCTCGTTTAGTTTTTATTGCCGTTTCAAATATACCGGTCATTTTTGAAACACCCTGTATTATTGCTGTAAGTTTGACATGTCCAATACTGTTGAGCTGAATGTTCCAAGGACAATTAAATAAACAGATAAAATAGAAATGGAGAACATTCCCAATGTTTTGAATAATTTCATCTACCTACAAAATTCTCTGATTAGCCTTGAGACTACTTACAGCTAGGGATGTAGTACAAAGATGTTGCTATTTAGTACAATAAATCTCCTTCGACTTAAGGGAAAAAAGGTCTGTGGGGTGTTTTCTATGCAGAGAACAGTGTAGTATAGCTGTCAGCAACAGAACAGAGAGAGATAAACAGTGTAAATAATGACCTCTTAACCTGTAGTGACAGCAGTGGATTCAAGTATCCAGCAGGGGTGGCAGCAGACCCTCCACTCAAAAGTCTTCCCTACATTGCCAATGAAATCACCATCTGTGTTAACGCTATGGTACATTATTAAATCCTTCCATTCTCTGCAGATGAACAACCAGACAATTGTGGTTTATAAGATCATTTGATGAGAGTGTATGTGTCGCTATATTGGATAGACTGGCAGGTCAATTTGTACAAGGCTCGGAGAATGCCACAGAAGCTGAACCTTCGCCGAACATTGCATTAATGAAAACCACAAATACATAACAGATATAACTAAAAGTCCTAGACAGACAAGGAAAGGATGCAGAGCTTACTCTCCATATTTATTACAGAGTGAACAAATTCTGTTCAGTTATTCGCACCTTTCAGAAAATATTGGAACCCCTAAATAGAGGGAAAAAGACTTGGGGCCTTCTTCACATTATAAAAAAAATTCCATTCCTGTGTGCTACTCTACTCCAATGTATGTCTGGTCACAGCTATCGCAAATGAATTTTGTAAATGCAGTTCTAAGGGATTTTGTAAATCCATATTTAATTTGGCAACAGAAATAACGTTTACTATTTAGTCAAGAATCGATAGATTTAGGAAGTTGACATGTTTATCTTCAATTGGATCTCGTCTTTGGGATCAGTTATGTACTAAAAACTGGACTTGTCTAGGTTAGGCAGCATGAATAAATTTTGTGAAACAGGGCTAAAAATGTATTTCGTTTATTTCAGTCTGCTAACTAGGAGTGTAGATAAAATTCTGATTTTCTAAAAAAAAAAAAAAAAAAAAAAAAAAAAAAAAAAAAAAAAAAAAAAAAGTAAAATTTCAAACTATTCCTTGTCTCCAAATTTCTCCTTTCCTAACCAAATCAAATATTTGTACCCCAACTTCACAATCATGTTTTGAGATGTGAATCCTGTGCCATCCACCCTTCAGACCCTTCAGCAGTCTGGATACCACAAAAAACAGTGAAAAGCAATCCACACTGAATACGGCAAAGGGAGTGAAAAGGTCAGTGTGCCACAAGCATGTGAAACAGCAGAAGAAAATGAATATTGCCTAAGCTGAATGATTATGTGATTCAAAATGTTTAAATAAAATATATTTTGCCATTCCTGACATGAAAAAAGTGTAGGAATGTGTTTCAGAATCACATAAGAGATTACAAATTCTTTAGTTGTCATGGATTGTGTTATCTTGACACTTCCATGCAAAACTGATCCATTGCGTTCTGCACATAAGTTTGTTGCAGTGTTGCAAAAAACATTCTTTAGAATAGCAGTATGGTGTAAATACATGAATAAAATTGTAGTATCATTACAAATATGCCTGTTCCTCTTGAAACATATGATAGACAAGAAATGATTAAAAAATGAAAATGTGAAATGCGTTATCAAAGCAGCGTATTACTTTTTTAGTATTTCTAAAAGTCCTACACGTCAAAACGAGACTCTTCAAATAATGACTGCAAAGAAACTATAGCAAATGAAACTTATTGTTCTTTTTTAAATAGCCTAATTTTGATTAGTGATGTGTTAAGAACACCTGTTGCTCATTACATCATTAGTAAAGCAAAACACGCCCTGTTGATGCTACCCTTTTATGATTTAAACTTATGTCATCAGTATTTCGTAGTTTATAGGTATGTAAACTTAAAACCGAGAAATGCAAATGAGAATACGGGCAATACAAGCAAGCACAGATGTTGCTCTGCCACATCTCGGGTGCACGCAAATACCTTGATTTCAAATTGTTCAACTTAGTAGTATGAAAGTAGCTGCCTTTTTAAAATTGAAAGAGAAAAAAAGTGTACATATGAAGAATGTAATTAACTGTATACTGTGATACGTTTTCTGTGTACATTTTGTTGTTGCTTTCCTCCTTTCTCTTCCTCCACAGCGCGACGCTGTTGTGTGCTGCATACTGCCGAATTCTTGTAGAGCTCAAGATCTTCGTCTTCGCTGCTGTCACTGAGATCAAGTGTAATGGGCGATAGCATGGTACCAGAATTTCAGATTACCACCGAAGTCACTACAGGACGAAGTAATACACAACACTTTCGTCAACAACAACGCGTAATTTACGTAGCATATGAATCACTTATCGTCACAGTTCCCGCCATCATCCGCTTATCGCTCGTAAGACAATTCCCGTATTTGAACGATGTCAGTCTCTGCCTGTTATTTATATTTGTCAGGAATTTATGTTTATCCTTTTACAAATTTAATACTGGAGCAAGCATTTATTCATTTGTTGGCCAATTATTCATGTTTCAGATCTCGACCTGTCTGGATCTGCACATAGTTCTGGGGGTGTCGATAATATTGGGGTTGTCGATATTATTAAGTAGTGATAGACTGTAGGTGGTTGTCATATCTTTGCAACGTGTTCTCTTTGTGTTTGTAAGCACCTCACGAAGGCACATGTGTTGTCGTGTGATGAAAACATGAGGCATTTATCGGAAAGTGATTTTACTTCCAAAAAACAAAAAGTGTTTTCCAAAAAAGCCAAGCGATTTGATCGTAATGCGGTTCGTCGTAGCATATCTAACGGAAGTTGCAGTTTAGATGACGATGACAGTGATGTGAAAAGTGTTTCTAGGAAAAATGTGCTTTCATTGAGTGGTAATGACGAAATAACTTTAATGAAGTCGAGAGAGAAAAAACTCGCAAACAGGAGGAGTAGCATTGCCAAGTGGGATGTTACAGAATTATCTCCTTCCTCGCAATATGTCAAAGAAAAATCAGCAGATGATACAGAAAAGATTAGAAGTATCAGGGTGGAGAGAAAAAGGAAGGTGCCGCCGGCAGTAACACACACTGTCGAGAATGAAAGTATTGGAACAGGGAAGATAGAAAAATTAAGTCCGAGGGAACAGAACAGACTTACGAAAGCAGCGAGCACGAATAGGAAAGAAGTTGAAAGCGATTTGGAAGATGTTGAAGGTAAGTTATTATGGACGACTTTAAGAAGCTGTATTCGATAAGTAAGTGTTTTGCAACGCCGGCCGCTGTGGCCGTTCGGTTCTAGGCGTTTCAGTCCGGAACCGCGCTGCGTCTACGGTCGCAGGTTCGAATCCTGCCTCGGGGATGGATGTGTGTGTTGTACTTAGGTTTAAGTAGTTCTAAGTCTCTGGGACTGATGACCTCAGATGTTAAGTGCCGTAGAGCTTACAGCCATTTTGAACTACAACGTTTCATCTGCGTTTGCTGCCAAATATAAAAGTACTTGTTAATAGCTTAGTGCCCGTGCAACAATTTTTTCACTTATTGAAAAATTTTAGTTATAACACAAAGCATCCTTTAAATACAGTTGAACTACATCAATATTTTTTGCAATATAATGCCCCCCCCCCCCCCCCCCCCGGTACTCCCAATTCCTGTGATCTTGGTTGTGGTGACAGATTGGCCTGTAGTGTAGCCCAAGGTAAAAGTAGTGTGAGAAGGTGACAATTCACTCATGAGTTGGTGAAACCAACAAATGTAGACATAGAATAAAAGTGTATACAGGTGGTGTTCTGAACTGTACCTTAATTCTTTGTCTACAGTCACACCATATTTAACTCATTTTTCATCACAACAGTTGCAACTTCAATGTAAATTGAAAAAGGCATTACTAGGTTACAGGCAAATTTCCAACATATTTTGTTGCACATTAGTACATATATTGTAGTCCTACATATAACAAATAGAATTCATGTGTGGCCAGTATGTGAGTTACTCTAATTTCCCTACCTGTCAGTATGCTTGTGATCTAGTACTCAGTCTATAATGATATTACTGTTGTCAGGGCATTATAAGCCTTATGTTGCTTCTTAATT
Source organism: Schistocerca gregaria (assembly GCF_023897955.1). NCBI lineage: Eukaryota > Metazoa > Arthropoda > Insecta > Orthoptera > Acrididae > Schistocerca > Schistocerca gregaria. The sequence continues at coordinate 280,236,177 of NC_064924.1, read as the reverse complement.
GCATGATGGAAAAATAAATCATACTAGCTGCAATGTGTTTGCATAATCTGAGTCAGAATGGGAATGACACGACACTCAATTCACATCCCCTTCGCTTTCCATCTATGTTTATGTCTGTACTATACAAGCCGCCTTATGTAAAGTGGCAGAGGGCACTCTTGTACTTTTATCCCACATTTGTGCTTTTGTCCCACTTTCTGATTCATCCACAAATCTTCCTGGGTGAATCAGTTGTTGGTAAGACCCAGGTGAGTGCAAACCTCTCTAATTTCAACTCCATGCTTTTTGTGAGATATACATAGGAGGAAGTAATATATTGTTTTTGATGTCCCTAGGAATGTACACACTCAGAATTTTAGCATTAGGGTTGAGCTGCAATGTGATGCCTAGGTTCCTTTGACATCCGCCATTTGGGTTGGGTGACCATCTTTGTGACACATGCCAAGTAGATGAACCAGTGATGACACACACTGCTCTTCTTTGAATCTTTCCTATTACCCTGTTAACCTTTTCTTATATGAAGCCCAGGCTGATTAGAAATATTTAGATATTGCTTGAACCAAGTTTGGACTGTACTTCCTGGGGATTCTTCTAATGAATCAAAGTTGTCATTCACCGTGTCTGTGATTGGTATTATGTTATAGTTTCACTATACATTGCTCTGCGCATATACTCAAATATGTTAAAAGAGTGTGGCTACTTCGAGTAATTATTCAACAATTGAGTAATCATACAGTAATGAGTCCTTATTGCATCTTTTGGAAAAAAGGAATTTCAGCCTTCTGTCTTTCATCTCCTTTTTTATGTCTTTTTTGTCATAGTTTGTCTAAATACATCCATTTACTGATTTAATGTAGGACCAGAAGTTTGTAGGATTTTCTGTCACATCAGTAGACAGAATTGTGCTTTCGAATTTGTGTAATGCGCCACATATACATTCCCTTGGGCTAATTTTGCCTTCTTTCATTTTTGTGTGTCTGGTTTAAGTTGCACATGACAAGCAAGATGGAAAGTATTAGTTTTGGAAGTAAAAGTGCATGACAAATAGTACAGCATTGTTCAAGTACCAAAGACCTAGGGTTGGCTGAATTCTTCTAAGGTTATACTGATCATTTACCAAAATTTGATAAATATGAAGAATCTAAGTATCGAAAGTAGGGGCAAAAAAGCAGTATTTCCCGATTCCCGAAAAGCATTTGACAAAATACCTCATCTATGCTTTTTATGGAAAGTACTGTTGTATGGGATATCAAACTGTGTATGGTGGGACTGAGGATTCTTCTGGTAGGTAGCATGCATCAGTTACCATAGCTTGGATGCAGAGTAATTGACATATGTAGACGTAATATTGAGTGTGCTGCATATGTTGGGAACATTGCTGTACATAATATTAATGAAAATATGTGTACAATATTTATAATAACATCAGACTTCATATGGCTCCCAGGCCGACCCAAACTTCCACATGCCACTCTGTCTACATCCCTATACCATAGTCTCTTACTTTTATCACTGAATGAGGACAGCTTAATTCTGTTGTCGGTCTGGAAGGTGTGCACGGATAGCCTAGTAGTAAGGTAACTGCTCATGTAGAGTGGGAAATCTGGGTTTGGATCCTGGCCTGTGACAAATTTTCGTATGTTACCAACAGGTAGAATGACTATACTGAATGCAGTTAATTCCAAGTTATCCTGAGAAAGCATATTTAAAATTTTCAAGAACCAGCTTTAAATGATTATCAGATGTCCATACGAACAGCCCCTACTGGACTATCCATGTCAGTATTTCAGGTCACAGTTCAGTGTAAACTGAAATACTGACATGCATAGTCTATTAGGGACTGTTCGTATAGACACCTGATCCGACTTGCATCTTACTGCACTCATAATAGCCACACATTGGCTGAAATCTAGATCTGCAATAGACAGATTATTAATGACTGACTGCTGCACATTTTCTCAACTGTGAATAAACACAGTTGCTGAGCACACATTCCACATGGTAAGAGCTATTTTGCTACTGGCAGTTATGGGCAGTAGGTTCGTTTTCTGATTTGGATGTGGTGTGTTGCTTATAGTTGAAGATTTGATTTTAAGTTTTATTTTGTGTTAATTATGGATGTGACAAGGAAGTTCATGAGTAGCTCTCTGCATGTCTCAGATTGGGAACGAAATGATGAGAATGATTAAATACCCACAGTTATTCGGTTTACTTGCTAAGTATGTTAAATGTTACATTTGTGTATAAGGTATGCGATTGACCAAAATTGCTGAATCTCAGACCAGCGACCAACATATACGGTGTTTTGTGCGGGACAGGGTATGGCATTCTGTCCTGAGTGGTTCCTGGTTTGAGAAGTGCTGACATATTGTTTTTGCTATTGACAGATTTATGTGTTGACAAGTGTGTTTTTATGGTTTTATTTTTCTATTGCAATAGGCCTATGTTTGTTATGTGTGTTTATGCACATGTTGTGTGTTCCTTGTTTAATGAAGTTGATGTTTGTGCAACATTTTTATGAATTTTTTGATTGTGTTGTTAGTTGTTGTTAATTACCTTGGATTGTGTGTGGTATTTATTTTTTTTCACCTAGCCTACTTCATGATGATGATAGGTTTCCAAAGTTAGTTATATGGGCGTTTTTTTGGTTTTGCTACACCGTAGACAGGTCAACTGATGTAAATTTTTGTTTTGTTAGTTTTCTCAATTTTTCACTCTGTGAATGGGTATTGCTTTTTGAATTTGTGTAGTATGATCTGTTTTAGTATTTTGATCTTGTTATCAGTTGTTGTAGTTGAACTATGTAGCTCAGCTGATGTTTTAAGTACCAGTTATCATTTACCTATGTTACTGCTGGTTTTTTGCTTTTTTGGAGCTATTGTTTAGTCTTGCTTATGTGATTGTTCCATTTTGTATACATAACTAAATTCATATTACCTTAAAGTTTAGTTCTCGCCCACCCAAACCCCAACTTTCCTTGGGTGGTCCTGTTAGCATTAGTATTTATGATTAAGACATTGTAAGACTCTGTACTTGATGTTTGTAGTTTTGCGCTGGCCGGTGTGGCTGAGCGGTTCTAGGTGCTTCAATCTGGAACCGTGCGATTGCTACGGTCGCAGGTTCGAATCCTGCCTCGGGCGTGGATGTATGTGATGTCCTTAAGTTAGTTAGGTTTAAGTAGTTCTAAGTTCAAGGGGGCTGATGACCTCAGATGTTAAGTCCCATAGTGCTCAGAGCCCCTCTTCCCCCCCCCCCCCCCCTCCCCTCCGCCATGGAAATGTTGAAGGTTATTGGTCACCAACTTGAAATCATGTTCATGTTGCATCTTGGGGCTTGGTGTTACTGATCAAAGCTGACTGGTGGTATCAAGTGCCCTGGTTTGTCCAGTGTACTTCCTCAGATGCTGGTTACCCATAGTCGGCAGCTGATAGTGTATGCGGGCAGTAAAGTAGCTGCTGTGACTGTTTACATTGTATGATTATGTTTTCTGTGCAGTATTTTTATTTTATGCATCAGTGTGTCTGAAGCTAGCAGCAAAAGTATGTAGAAAAATCAGACAGTTACTACAGTGATCCTGCAATTTGACCCCAATACTGTATGTTGATGGGGAACACATGGTTGCTACTGCAACCTTACTCTGTACACCAATATCGGTGGACTGACATCACGGACTCTTTGCTTTCAGACCCTTATGCTTATTTGAGGTGTCCCAGGAGGAGTATGTCATCATTCAGGGTATGACAGGAACAATCATTTCAAGCAAAAAACTAGGTATGGACATATGTCCAATTCCAAATGGTTTCTGAGATAGAACACATTTAATGCTTATTGGTATGTATTTTCTTTATTATTCAATACTCTGTCCGGTTTACACATGTACAACAGTTTAAACATTGTGGAATGCATTTTACAAAGTGGAAATTGAAACACATGTGTTTTTAATGCATTCACTTCCAAGCAGTATCATACTTGTCATATTACAGCTGTCGTACAGTTCACAATAAATGGTCCAGCATCTCACCATCAACTTCAGTGCATTGGCGTACTCTGGGGTGAACATGTTGTGTTGCTTGTTTCAGTGCCTGTGCATATTCCCTGACAAGGGCTGCAGTGTCTGTGATGCACCCATGCAGTTCATTTCGTATATCCATCATTTGTACCTATCAGAGTTCGTTCCAACTCCATCAATCATGTAGCACCAAATGGTGATTCAAATATGAATTTGGAAACTGGTTTCCATTGTGGCATGTGGATTTTTCTGCACTGATCGATAATTATTACATCCCTTGTTTATTTTATTCCGTGTAAATGTGACTTCATCAGTGAACAGTATGAATGGAAGCAAATGACAATTGTCATTTAACCAGTGACCAAATTCATGTCATTTGGTATTGTTGCCAGTGTGAAGATTTTGGACACACTGTATGTGAAATGGGTACAAGTATTTCGCATGTAATGATCACCATGCAGATCTTTGTGGGACACTGATACATGCAGAAAGTTGTTGTATGCTGGTAGTAGGACTATGTTGTATGATTTCAACAATGTATTGCTGTTCTTGCTCAGTTTGATGAACTACACAGGCTGAAGAAAAATCAGAACTTGGAGGTGTATACCTGTTTCACGCAATGTGCTGAAACACTGGTAGATGCTCTACAATCAGGATTCAGTATGTCTGAAAGTGCCAACATTATTCTTCAACAGCAGGAAGAGCACTACCATTCCAGAAGTCATAGACATACGCCATGCCTGCATATTCTTCAAATGTAGACTTGTATGATTTTAGCCAGTGCATGTACAAACACAGCTCTCTGTTACACTCTTAATCCCTCACACTACTTCACTCAAAACTCACCAAGTACAACTGCATGTTCAGTGAGCAAATTTAATCATAGAAAGACAGCCCAAGCAAAGCAGTCGAAAGCAACAATGTGGGTTGAGCTACATTAATATGTCAAAGAGATTGACTGGATAAGAGACACCAGTGCACACCAATAACTCAAAACAAATATACACATTAACTGTATTCTGTCTTGGAAACTATTTGGAATAGGGTATATGTCCATATGAATTTTTTTGGTTCAAATGATTGTTTTTGTCATATCCCTAAATACTGACCTTTCCGCCTGAGACACCCTGTATACATGAGAATTGTACACTATGCATAAGTTCTTGAAACATAGAATTATTGTAGCTTTTTTTTATAAAAAAAACCTTCTTTATTGACATTTGTTACTTTAAGGGTCTAATGTTGCTGCTTAGTATGCAGCTTGCCAGATACTCATGCTGTGAATAGTACAAATACTCCATGTCTATGATATAAACACTCCATGTCTGGCTGTCCATGCTCCAACCTGTGTGATCTCCCTTACCTGACAACAGTGCGTTTACCTACAAGATAGACAGCACAAGACTCGCTGAAATGTCAATCACGAAGTTACTTTAATTGAAATATAATATATATACACGATCAAAGGAAGAGCCACGTGTGGAAGCACCCACGTGATTTACCAACTGACCTGCCTACACTGTGACACTTTCTATGTGGGAATGACCAGCAACAAACTGTCCATTCGCATGAATGGACACAGGCAGACAGTGTTTGTTGGTAATGAGGATCACCCTGTGGCTAAACATGCCTTGGTACACAGCCAGCACCTCTTGGCACAGTGTTACACCGTCCGGGTTATCTGGATACTTCCCACCAACACCAACCTATCCGAACTCCGGAGATGGGAACTCGCCCTTCAGTATATCCTCTCTTCTCGATATCCGCCAGACCTCAACCTCCGCTAATTTCAAGTTGCCGCCGCTCGTACCTCACCTGTCTTTCAACAACATCTTTGCCTCTGTACTTCCGCCTCGACTGACATCTCTGCCCAAACTCTTTCCCTTTACAAATGTCTGCTTGTGTCTGTGTATGTGTGTCCTCTTTTCCCCCTAAGGGAAGTCTTTCCGCTCCCGGGATTGGAATGACTCCTTACCCTCTCCCTTAAAACCCACATTCTTTCGTCTTTCCCTCTCCTTCCCTCTTTCATGAAGAAGCAACCGTCGGTTGCGAAAGCCAGAAATTCTGTGTGTGTGTGTTTGTGTGTTTTATTTATGCCTATCTACCGGCGCTTTCCCGCTTGGTAAGTCTTGGAATCTTTGTATATAATCAATTTTCATTATATTTTGTTGTTATATTCAGTTGTAGTGTAATGTATCATTGTGAAAGAACCTGTTAATGAGTGAGCAGATCAGTAACAAATTAATTGTTAATGTGATTTTCTCTAGGTGACACTACCATTGGTTCTGATGTGCAGCAGTCCGCTTTTGAGGGACCAATCGTCACAACAGAAGAAGTAAGTTCAGAACCTTGAGTAACATATTGGCATGTTAAATATCTTTGTAAAGGTGCAATGGTGCTGTTCTTGTGAGTGAAAAGTTATCAGTTGCGAAATACAAAATTTAATTGCTTCTTGAATCCATTGTGTGGTAGTTTAATCCTCTTAATAACTGAAGATTGTAATACCACCCATCGGCTCCTGTCCTTGGTGTCATCAAGATGCTTGACACACCTATTTCAAACTTGTATAATCTGACAAATGAGATGTCATCTATGCGAACAGTCGCAGATAATATGAGAAATGCTTCAGTGGTTCATGGGCGCCACATCAGATAAAGTTGTGAATGCTGCGTAATATTTCAGTGCGATAACTGTGTGTTGTCTTCAGGTGTTCACTGATATGTTGCTGCAGTGGCTTGCCAATGTAAGCACTGGCTTGCTAGAAAAGTGCAGGTGTCAAGTGTTGGGTCTATAATGTCATCATAGATGAATCATAGAGGATGATGTTACCCAGTTGTCCCCTGTCAGAGAAAGAGGCCGTGATCTTTGTATGCTTGTGACATGGGAAAAGGGAGACGACAAATCAAGGGCCAGTATGCACACAGGCAGGTGTTGGTGCCCAGGTTAAATGTCCAGACTCCGATTCCCCACCTGATTTGACTTATTCATTCATCTGCAGCTGACAATGCCATAGTATTGCCAAGCTGGTTGCTATGCCTTGCTAAGTTGAAATCCTGTGTCTGTTAATCAGATCGATACTTATACATATTTTGACTGCTACTTTAATGATGGAGGTGGACAAAAGGGTCTTTGTCTCTCTGTTGTTCATGCTCTGTCCGAAGTCAATACAGTGTCCAGCAACATCATATAGTCTTCACGGGTTTGCTTCCGGATCACGTTGTGCAAATTCCACAACTGTCCGACATCTTCAGGTGGTTCAACCTTGCTCATGGCTAGGTACGACTGATGGTATCCATACACCGACACCCTGTTTTTAGAACATGTGTACGGAGAACACACAGTCGTGGAAATCGCTCATGCGTAGTGATTTGCCATATTCAAACTCCAGCTGCCGAAAATCGCAGAGTGGCTCTCCCAGCGTGTGTGCTGTACGCTGCGTTTGCCAAGTGGGGCCAGACATTACTTACCAATGGCCGTACTAGGTCACTGTTATGACGGGCCTGTTAGCGAAGAATCTTGATTTTCACGTCGTGATTTAATAGGAGCCAATGCAGGGTTCCAAGCTGCGCTTAGTTGAAATCCCGTTTCCTTGTTGATGAGATTATTGGCTGTACGGATATGTATTGCTTCCTTAATGATGCAGTTCCAGAAAGATGATGCCAGGGATAAATCTTCCGTCTTTTCATGAATCGTACGATGTCCTGTATTCAGCCAGTGTTTCGCAATTGGTGACTTTTCCGGTTGACGAAGTCGTGTATGATGCTGATGTTCATTGCAGCGTTCTTGTACTGTGCAGCATGTATGGCCTATATACGCTGCCCCACACTGACAAGGAATCTTGTACACCCCACATTTCCCCAGTCCAAGGTCATTCTTAACCCAACCTAACAGGTTTCTCAGTTTTGCAGATGGTTGAAAAACACACTTAATTCCTTATCTCCCAAGGACTCTTTTGATTCTTGATGACATGGCACCAAAATACGGCAAAAAGGCCAAAGTGGTGGATGTCTTTGTATCTTCATTCTGCTCCATAGATTGAACTCCCCTGGGCGTGAATGCATTACTTATCTGTCTCTCAGAATACCAGTTTTGTCCGAACACTATCTCCAAATGTTGTAATTCACTCAACAGGCTCTCAGGATCAGATACCACATGTGCTCTATGAACTAACGTACATAATGCACCACCGCATTGTACAGGAGGATGGCAGCTTGTGGCCTGCAGATATAGATCTGTATGTGTTGGCTTGCAGTAGACGCTGTGTCACAATGTTCCACCTGCTTTCCTTGGTATGAAGGACAATTGGGACACAGCGTCTACCACAAGCCAACCCATACAGATCTATATCTGCAGGCCACAATCTGCCATAATATCTAAAATAAAATGTCCAATCATAAATAACACACTACAAAAATTCGAAACCCGAAAATGCATCTATTGCCCATAACTGCCAATGTCAAAAAACTCTCAAACTACCACTAACTTTTCCAGCATTATTCACAAACAGCACTCAGAAGTATAGTAATTTGCTATAAGCACTTATAAACATCAGCAGCTTCCCACAGTAGAAAATGCCAGCACATATTCCAAGACGCCTTCTGTAAACACAATCCATTTTAAATTACCTGTGCCACCATGACATCACATAACACAACACAGTGATGTCATGAGTCAGGGTAGATGCGTGCTATCACACATTTTGGTTGTTCCCTTTTTTCCATATATGAATGACAGACAGTCAAAACATATTGCCACTCTGTGTTATTGCAAAATTATTTTCTGTTATCTTTCTACCAGATGAGTGTAGGCTATCATGTTGTAATAGGAATGCCATGAGGAAATAATTATGTTTGATGCTGTTATGCAAATGAATCATTAGCAGAGACTAAAGCATTACCCACTTGTATACAACTTTCACAACCTTCATAGATTATGTGCACCTTATTTATTACAGAGTTTGAAACTATTAGTTTTTCTGAACACTCCCAGATCTTACATTGTCATATGCTTTTTCCAAATCCAGGAACACAATACAAGATCTGTACTACACTTTTCCCAATACTTTTCCATCAGCTGTATTAGTGGAAGAGTGTCAATTGTCTCGGTGGACAAGTACTGGGGGAGAGGTAAAGGTCTCATAATCATGTTCCTTGATTTGGGAAAAGCATATGATGGTGTGCCAAGGGGTAAGATATGGGAGTGTGTAGAAAGATCAATGGTTCCAAACTCCCTAATCAGAAAGGCGCAGACACCTTATAAAGACTGCAAAAGTTGTGTACAAGAGGGGAATAGCAGTTTGGACTGGTTCAAGGCGGAGAGAGGAATGCAACAGGATAGTCTACTTTCCCTAGTATTTTTTATTGCACTTTTGGATGTGATTATAAAGATGTATCTCCTGGTGATTATGACATAACAGCTAGGAGTGCTGTGTAATTAACAAGGAAAATTTAAGCAAGTTATAACAGTGTGAAATAAAGTTTGTGCGATCAGCCTTGCAGAAGCCTAAAAGAGAAAAAAATTAGGAATGAAGACATCAGAGGATAAATTCAGGTGGATTTGTCAAGTACTACACAGCTCAAGTGGATGGATGTGCAATGAGGATGGTGGATAAGCACCTGCAACAATACATGGATAGAAATGTGCAGGGGAATAGACCAATAGGACAACCCAGAAAAAATGGTTGGCTCAGGTTAAGAAAGATCTTAAGACTAGAAGAGAAAACTGTGGAACAATATGAAGACTAGAAGTCTATCAAGATAGAGCAAAATGGAAGTAAATTGAAACTTTCTGGCAGATTAAAACTGTGTGCCAGACCGAGACGTAGAACTCGGAGCCTTTGCCTTTTGTGGGCAAGTGCTCCAACATCTGAGCTACCCAATCACGACTCACACCCTGTCTTCACAGAAGCTCTTCTGGAAGTAAATTGTTCATAAACATCATACCCGGCTTGATGGATTGATATGAAGATGGGGTAATGCAAATGAAGACAGTTGACCATTGTAACTGCCTGAGTATATTAAATCAAACAATCTCCTCTATTAAGCCCTGTTGTCAACACAGAACACTGATTGTTTTTGTAGCTAAATGAAAGTGAAATATTTGTCTTCATAATATGGCATGTATTTGCCAGGATATCTTGCTGCTATTTTTGTTTGTTGGCAGTGCATAGAAAGTTACGTTTATATAACCAATGAGAGATGAGAACAGGTTAGATTAGATTAGATGTACTTTTTGTTCCTCCACCATAGTGAAGTGGTCATTGGGAATGTAGAAATGTAATGAAAAAAGAATATGTTTAAAAAAAGTGTATGTTAATGTCTCTTCTACTTATCCGAAGTAAAATTGCCTTGTGTGTGTGTGTGTAGAAAAAAAAACCCTTAAACACACTTTTAATTCAGAAATTGTAATCATTCTACCTTGTTTGGCTTTTTGTTTGCTATTTTTGTGCATTGTTTGCTTTGATATGAAGGTTGTAATCAATTCCTTGATGCTTCAGGATGTGCCACATCAACCTTTCCTTGTTTTAGATATTTAGTGTCATATAGTTCTCTCTCCATTTTGATTCAGCACTTCTATTACCTAACTGAACATGTTTAATTCTCAGCACTTGTCTGTTGTACAACATTTAAAAAGCTGTTCTCATGTGTACTATTTATTGTTCATGGTACACTTCAATATAGTGCTACCTCCAGACACATAGTTTTAAAAAATACCTCCTAACATTTAATTTTACATGACATGTTAACTAACTTCTCTGTTCCAGGAAAACTTTTCTTACTGTTGCCAGTCTATATTTTATATTCTCCTTACTTCAGCCATTGTCAGTTACTTTGCTTCCCTTTTGGCAAAACTCCTCTATTGGTTTGTGGCTCATTTCATTATCTCAGTAATATTGGATATAATTTGACTAGATTCTGTTATCCTTATTTTACCTGTGTTTACTTTGTTTCCCCCTTATTTACAACAACCTTAAAACTGCTTTTCAACCCAATGTCCATTCTGTTCAACTTTTCTTTCAACTCATTAGCCTATTTTAAGAGAATTGCAGTATTATTGGCCATACTTAAAAGTTTCTTCTCACCGAACTGATGTTCCTTCACTGAATTTCTCCTTGGTTTATCCTGCATGATTGTAATAAATTTGTGTTTGTTAACTTTAATTCAGGCTGTGATGTGACAGCCAAAGAAGTGTAATTGAAAATCTTAATGCTGCAGCTAGATTGTTGGTTGTGTGGAAGACTGAAGTATGTATTTTTAGTTGTATTAAATGTGTGGACCCTTTAAACTGCTTTTATTTTGCAGGTAGAGAAGGCTGTTAGGGCATTGTTGAAACTTATTAAGGTGACAGCTGTGAAAAGAGGTCGAAATCTGTTTGAAAGCGAGGCTGAATCTGTGCATATGCAGATCAACTCTATTCGCATTCCGAGAACACCCACTAGAAGAATCAGATTGTGAGTTCTTGATTACTTTGTAGTTGTATGTACATTTACTTACCAGAAACTATAATGTTCTTGGTATTGATGAAGCAATTGATAATAATGTAATGTTGATAATAATGTACAACTTCTTCTTCTTATCATCTCTCTCTCTCTCTCTCTCTCTCTCTCTCTCTCTCTCTCTCTCTCTCTCTCTGTGTAGACTGTTTGTCACTGTCGCAACATAACTAAAATAGGTGGTGCAGTGGTTCCAACACTTGACTCCAATTTATGAGGATATAGGTTCAAATTCCTACCTGGATTTCCCAAAATGGTGAATGCAATTGTTGTATTCCTTTTGATAAAAAGCTCGTGCTTTGTATGCAGTGGTCTTGTCAGCATGTGATTCACTCAGCCATTTACAGACCTCTTATTAGCCTTGGGTACCTGTAAGTCTGATGTGTGACTGAAAAGCTGGAAGAGATGCCTTGTAATCTCTATCATGTGTCAGAGCTACTTGTAGCTAACTTTCCTAGACTTACCAAGCAGTAGCAGAGATGATAACAATGGTTGTATCTCCTCATACATATTGCTAGCCAAAGAAGTTAGAGGCAATTTACAGGAGATAGTATTCCACTTAAACTCTCCATTATTTGACATAAATATTCTTTTCTAAAAGTAAAACTACTACAAACTCCAATGTGACCTTTTGAGGATGGTACTGTATCAGAGACTATCACAGTGGGCTGTGGCCTATCAATTACTGGCACAAAAATTATTAAAAAGAGTGCTCATGCCACTTTGACCATGAAACTTAGAGTCCTTATGTTTTAATCAATGCATTCTCACATTCAGTCGCCGCCACGTGTATTTAATATAATTTTTCTACGGGAAAGCTTCTGAGAAGCATCAGCCTTGGCCAGAGTGCACCCATTTATGTAAGTAGCTCTGGGCAAATTTTCCTAGTGACTCGGCTATCAAGCTCTGTAAGGAACTCAAACTCAATAGCAATGTCTCATGTATGTGTAGTCAAGTGAGCTACTGTGACAGACTCCAGCTGTGTTCAGCTGGTGACAATGAGTTGGATGTCACGATATGTGCTACATTCTGTACTTCTGATATGTGGATGAGGGCTTATGCATCCACCTTGGACCTTTGTTGATTTACATTCCTTTATACATCATATTTTGGTGCATTTAGTAACATGTCTAAGATCTGCTCCTTTCGTAGGCAAAACAGTGTTTTCCAAGATAATCATGTAACAAGTACATGTAAGTTTATATCACTTTCCTTCACATATGTTCAAAATTTTCCCATTTGAGATTACATGTTTTTAAGGGTGCTCTAATCTGGTGCTTTGTATCATCTGGCAAGTCACTTTGTGTATGTAAACATGATTTAACTTTTCCCTCATAAAAATGTAGTTATACCATGCCAGGTGAATGGCTTGTCTGTGTACATATCTCCTTTTCTTTGGTCTATGTATTGGTTTCTCAGAGGCAGTAAAATCTATCAATTTCAAAGGCTGTAGAAGGCACTAGGTTCTCATCAGGTCTCAGTTCACCAGTGATCTCATCTTGCACCAGACCCGAGGTCCTCTTTAAAACTTTCTGCTCTAAAGTTAGAAGATTATTTAAGTCTTTTTTTTTTTCTGGGCGATCCAAGTTTTGCAACCAAACAAGCCCTACTGATTAGATTAGTGTTTTGTACAGCTGGCTTTTGAAATTCCTTGAGCGACTACACAATTTAAAGCAAACTGAGACAAAAAGTATTGTCGTTATGCATCTTGGATCCTTACTTTGATCTTGGGTGCATACAATGGTTGCTCTGTAAAGATCACCTAAAGATATTTAAAATTATGAAATCTTTGTAGGACATAGTTCTGACTATTAATGACTAAGGTGAGTCTCTTGAATAGGCAATAGTGCTGTTCATCACGTGATTCTTGGTTTTTGATCTTTACCCAAGGAGATCAGTCTCACATGCTCTTCCACCACAATGTTGTTCATGTGCTTCAGTTCTTCCTTAGATCTGGAAAACAGGATGGCATTGTCAATAAATGTAAGGTATATGATTTTCTATCTTTGGTCTTGTTCCTGTTGTGGAAAGCTTCGCTCAATTATCTTTCAGAGAGCCAGGTTGCACAATATCAATGACTTACCACCTCCTCGTCTCACTGCTGTGATTATATATATGATCTCCATGACCTCGCTCCCGAACCTCACTTTGCCTTTTGAATCAATGAGACACACTCTAATTATGCCTGTGAGTTTCTTGGTTCTTTCAGACTTGGTCAGGCAAGTCATCACAGTGAATACACTCATATGCCTTCTTAAAATGTATGAAGAACATGTGAGGGTGTTTGTCATATTCCCACATTTCTCAGCGCCTTTCGTGTTACATAGGTGGTTAACAATTATCCCCCATGAGTAGATGTTGTCCACACGGTAACAACCCTTTATGAGACTAATCTGATTTTCACCAGTCAATTGTTGATACAGTCCATTTTGTCGCCTGTCTGGTACGTAGGGCAGATAACTGTCGTCTTCCAATCTTCTGACATTTGTTTGACAATCCAGATCACCTTGATTACCGTATTTACTAGAATCTAAGCCACACTCGAATCTAAGCCCCACCTGAAAAATGAGACTTGAAATTAAGGGAAAGAAAATTCCCGAATCTAAGCCGCACCTGAAATTTGAGACTTGAAATTCAAGGGGAGAGTAAAGTTTTAGTTCAACCTGGAACTCTTAAATTCAGAGACGTGCATAATATTAACATGCCTATATTCACGTATATGTATTTACTTTAAATAGCACAGTATTTTCATCAAAAATAACATAGTAAACTTTTAATGACTAACTGGTAAACATTGAAGGCACTGTGATGATAAAATATTCATTGTTAATGTTATAAAAATATGTCCGTCTAGATATGAAAAGGTTTACATCACTTAGCTACATGTAATCAGAAATTATGCAATGGACCTCAATTACTACCTATACCTGACTTTAATTAACATAAGCTCATATTTCATCACACATAATTGGTTTCAACTTGCAAAGTACACAAGCCACCACATTTTTTCAACTAAAAGAAGCAGAAGTTTCACTTTGCCTTGTGATGTCTTCTTCTCAACAGTAACAGCGACACACAGCATCCATTACAAAATTTGGCTGGTTCATAATTTATATATGAAATCTCAGTGTAAGTCAGTGAATGATTTTGTATTCAAACAAATACCAGCTTTTATCACTGTAAACATATTTGGTTTAAAACATTGAAACTATAAGAATGTTGATTTTTAAATACGTAAATAAACATACGAGGTAAGCTTTTGCTTTATAAAGAAAAAGTATATTAATCGACTTGCAGTTTGTCATGCCATGGCTTTTACATGTTTCACTAATATGGCTCCCCAACTCGAAGTCCACTTTACATTGTAGCACAGACCAAATAAAATTGTTGCATTTCACGTGATGACGGGCTATGTCCAAGCCTTTTCAACAAATGCTACTGAAATGTAAAGTGGCAGCTTACTATTTGTGGCTGTGAATGCTACAGGATCTTCAGTTGTACTTATAGCCAGCAATATATCTCTTGCAGATTGCAGAGCTTCGTGATCCACAATGCAGCTGGCTTTTTACTCCACAATATATTAAGTTAGAGCAAACCTCTTCTTCCATAACACACAGTTTACCTGCACTTTTTAAAAAGTTCAGTAGTCATCCGAGGCTGATTTTACAAATGCTCAATTTTCACCATGCAAACACCATGCGCGTGCACCATGTTCAAACTAGCACTGACTACTCTGTCAATCTTTGTTCGAGAACTGTCTCTTCTCAAAAAGGGTAGATACCACTACTCACAAGGGGACCCTCCATACTTTATATCACGGATTTTGATGTGCTTCAAATATGTTGTAGAGGCACTTACCCTGATTACCTGGCTATCTAGTTTTTAGCAATGGGCCTTGGTTTTTGAGAAAATTGATTTTGAAGTTCATTGTGCACTTGTATACCCATAACAAA
This sequence comes from Schistocerca gregaria, assembly GCF_023897955.1. Taxonomy (NCBI): domain Eukaryota; kingdom Metazoa; phylum Arthropoda; class Insecta; order Orthoptera; family Acrididae; genus Schistocerca; species Schistocerca gregaria. Next base: position 280,220,723 of record NC_064924.1, on the reverse strand, counting down.
CGTAATTGTTGGGTTCAAATTAATGATGATGTAAATAAAATAGAAAGAAACTTCCACATGGAAAAAATATATTAAAAACAAAGATTCCAAGACTTACCAAGCGGGAAAGCGCCGGCAGACAGGCAAATGAACAACATGTTCATGTGCCTGTCTGCCGGCGCTTTCCCGCTTGGTAAGTCTTGGAATCTTTGTTTTTAATGTATACCCATAATGTTACATATATTTCGAGCAAGTCAGCGTAGCACAGCAGTAAAGGTTCACGGCTACCGCACTGGAGGTACCGTTTTCGAATCCTGCTCTTATATTTTTTTTATGTATGCAAGAACCGTCCGGAAAATTTGCTCCTAGTGTTCAAAAATGAGTAGACGAATTAACTGGGAAATACAGAAATGTAGTCATGTCATGCACGAAACCCAGGAAGTTCACAAAACTGGGGTACGAAGAATTTTTGCGTTCTGTAATTCTTCCATACGTGGGACAGAAAAAAACTTTTGTACATTGTCGATTTGTGGGGAGGGAAAACCAATTCAAATTTATACTATATTCACTAATGAAAGGAAAGCTAGCACCGGCACCCTAAAAGTGGTCCCACTGAAGTGCACTCCTTGTTGCCAGCCTTGCGATGTTTGTTTTTACCGACACGTGAAAATCTTCACGAAAATTATTCAGAATGCTCCTGACTTGATGAAAGACCATAGAGAGATCGCTTCTAGGGAAGATTCGATAAAATTTCATTTGCTAATCCTACATCAGTGCACCTAATTTTGAGAGCATGATTAGATACGCAGCGGATAAAAGAGAATTATTTTTGAATGCGAAATAATTGTGTTTCACGGTGTCGCTCACAAAGAAACCGTGCACCTGCAAGATGGTTGCTTTCATAAAGTGCATGTGGTGCTGTGAAAATTTGTGCTTCGGTTGTCTCTTTGATAAGAAACACCCACAATATTGTTCTGGCACATCAAGCAATGTGGACGATGAAAAATGATTTTGTAATAGTGTATGACTGAAAAAATTAATAACTTATATATCTTTATAATTTCGCGCACCTTACGTTGTATGGTGATATTCTCTGAAATAAAATTGAAAAATTTTGTAGATTTTGAAAAAAAATAAAGAAGCAGGATTCAAACACTGTACCTCCAGTGCGGTAATCGTGAACTTCTATCGCTGCGCTACGCTTACGTGCTTGAACTATATGTAATGTTACAGGTATACAAATCCCGCAATGAACTTCAAAATCGATTTTCTCGAAAACCAATGTCCGTCACTAAAAAACCGGACACCCAGGTACTCAGGGTAAGTGCCTCTACAACATATTTGAAGTGCGTCAAAATCTGTGCTTTACAGTATGGAGAGTCCCCTTGTCAGATTAATATGCGGGAATTTTCTGAACTATTATTTCTTACTTCTAAAAGCGTGACTGTTTATAATACACAATACGTACTTTTATAATTGTTTTAACACTAAGCTTTTTAACAAAAATGCAGAACACAATATATTTAATTGTTTGTAATGTAGTTTAGTAAACTTAGGTACTTTGCCATTTCCGCCATGAGGTGGTAGCATGTTACGGTGATTTGTAGCCCACAATGTGATGACACTCGCCTGCTTTGTTTCTTCGTTGATCTTTTGTTGTCCTTGGTGTCGATGTAATGGCTGAAAAACTAGGAGGTGTCTACTGTAAATGATGTTGCCGACAGACGCACAGTTGCGTTTCACAGTCTTTTATTTTCACTTTTCACAACCCCTGATAATACACAGTTATTTGGCCAGTGCACTATTGTTCTAACTTCCCATAAGCCTCATTAATAGTTAGCAGGCGAACTTCCACATACTGCTACAATAGTTTCCTGTTGAACATCAACAAGCAGTAAAAACATAACCACATAATTCACAGTTCTTTTGGAATAATCAGGTATATATGCAACAGACACTGTCATTGGTTTAACACATGGCCTATTGGTGTAACACATCTTTCTCTGTTGAATTGATGCATTGTTGTTCTAACCAACACAAGTTTCTCATCTGAAACTTGGTCGTGGTCTGACTGTCTCGTGACCAAAAATTGGTCCCTTGCGTATCCTCGCAATAATAGGTACTGAAACTTCATATTGTTCGAAGTTAAATTTACAGAAATTACAATTAAAACTTTAAATTAACTGAATACATCAAAAAATTCTGTCTTTTTAACACTTTCTTCTACTACAAGGGTTAAGCCGAATTATTTGTTTAAATGATGAAGTTAACATACGTAGTTATGCAAACAATACTTTTGACAGAAGTGAAAATTACTTTGGAATTAATTAAGGGCTGGCTTTGCTAACATGTTTTCGAATAGAGCCAAATAGATCCTTCAAGAAAACTATTAGTTGTTCCCCCATAATACAGAATTTATATTTGTTTGTATGTCAACAATAGAATTTAAGTTACAAAACAATTACTCATTTCACCCTTAATAAAAGATACTAAGAATAGTCTAAATAAATTAGAAAATCAATTACATACATAAAACTAGGCACAAAATGGGATCTGGTGTTATATTCTTTAAAACTGAGTGCCACCTTTTTCTTATGAAAATGCAGATTATATTCACATATGTTAATGGTAATTAGTCTAAATTAAAAAAAAAATGTAAGTGAGCAGATGGCAAAACAAGAGGGGAAGTAAAAATATCTTAGCTTGCTTCGTCACAACCCGGTTTTACAACCAGATTGCATCATTGCAACCGATAGATAGCAAGAGCATCTACATTAGAAGTGTCCCATATAGCGCCTCTTTCAATGCCAGCAGGCTACTGCTTCAGCGGTGCCAACTGTTGCTTTTCGAAGTTATGATGTGTAAAGGCGAACATTTTACCTGATCGGAATTTAGTAATTCTATTGATAAAGATATTGTTTAATGTTGTAATGATACCTGTATCATTAAAAGTTACATTTTGTGTATACTGACACTCCACTGCACGAAGATGGTGCAGATTATTTACCAATATATAAGACCTTTGCTGTAGTCAGCCTGGCCATCCGTAAAGAAGTTGCAAAAGAACTATTGTCTCTGTACAATTGATAAATATTGAAATGGATATTTACAATTCTTTTTTTTCCCCTCTCTATTTTGCAAGACATGATACGTATGGAATCTGTTATGTTGCAGAAACATAGTGCTCTTTCCAGTATTAGTTGCTTACACTTGCAATAATCTGGGAACAAATGTGCAGGTTGACAGCTACTAGAATGTTAATTTCATTGTTTCTTGCAGATGATAGTTTATTTCTGATAGATATACAGACTGTTAAACATTCAGTACTATCCAAGTGTTTGAAGAGCCTGGTAAACAGATGTTGATAGTTTTTTTCCATCTGGAGATATTACAGTGAATGTGTTATACACAGCCACGGTGTTCCTTTTGTATTCATTATGCATTAGAATCAGGCTTTTTCGCCCACATTGTAAATTTTATAGTCGTGTGCTTGTCCTGCACACGACTTCAGTAACATAATAACACAAACTAATGAGTAGAAGTTTCACTACAAACTGTTCATTAGATAGTAACTGTTTTATAAAGTAGGAGCATAAATTTTGATAATGGTGGTTTTAATGATATGGACTATGTATATAAAGCATAATGATCACATTTCAAGAACTATTTCAATTGATCCGGAGACTTACAACAAATTTCTGTTTGTTTCAAATTGTGTCTTATCTGTTTCACAGTCACAGTAACGAGTGTTCGATTTAATAAATGTTTCCATAGTGCCACAAACATATGTTGTTGTTGTTGTTGTCTTCTGTCCTGAGACTGGTTTGATGCAGGTCTCCATGCTACTCTGTCCTGTGCTAGCTTCTTCATCTCCCAGTACCTACTGCAACCTACATCCTTCTGAATCTGCTTAGTGTATTCATTTCTTGGTCTCCCTCTACAATTTTTACCTTCCACACTGCCCTACAATGCTAAATTTGTGATCCCTTGATGCCTCAGGACATGTCCTACCAACCGATCCCTTCTTCTAGTCAAGTTATGCCACAAACTTCTCTCCTTCCCAATCCTATTCAATACCTCCTCATTAGTTACGTGATCTATCCACCTGATTTTCAGCATTCTTCTGTAGCACCACATTTCAAAAGCTTCTATTCTCTTCTTGTCCAAACTAGTTTTTAGTCCATGTTTCACTTCCATACATGGCTACACTCCATACAAATACTTTCAGAAACGAGTTCCTGATACATAAATCTATATTCGATGTTAACAAATTTCTCTTCTTCAGAAACACTTTCCTTGCCATTGCCAGTCTACATTTTACATCCTCTTTACTTCGACCATCATCAGTTATTTTGCTCCCCAAATAGCAATACTCCTTTACTACTTTGTCTCATTTCCTAATCTAATTCCCTCAGCATCACCCGATTTAATTTGACTACATTCCATTATCCTCATTTTGCTTTTGTTGATGTTCATCTTATATCCTCCTTTCAAGACACTGTCCATTCCGTTCAACTGCTCTTCCAGGTCCTTTGCTGTCTCTGACAGAATTACAATGTCATCGGCGAACCTCAAAGTTTTTACTTCTTCTCCATGAATTTTAATACCTACTCCGAATTTTTCTTTTGTTTCCTTTACTGCTTGCTCAATATACAGATTGAATAACATCGGTGAGAGGCTACAACCCTGTCTCACTCCTTTCCCAACCACTGCTTCCCTTTCATGCCCCTCGACTCTTATGACTGCCATCTGGTTTCTGTACAAATTGTAAATAGCCTTTTGCTCCCTGTATTTTACACCTGCCACCTTCAGAATTAGAAAGAGAGTATTCCAGTGAACATTGTCAAAAGATTTTTCCAAGTCTACAAATGCTAGAAACATAGGTTTGCCTTTTCTTAATCTTTCTTCTAAGATAAGTCGTAAGGTCAGTATTGCCTCAAAGGTCCTACATTTCTACGGAATCCAAACTGATCCTCCCCGAGGTCCGCATCTACCAGTTTTTCCATTCGTCTGTAAAGAATTCGCGTTAGTATTTTGCAGCTGTGACTTATTAAACTGATAGTTCGGTAATTTCCACATCTGTCAGCACCTGCTTTCTTTGGGATTGGAATTATTATATTCTTCTTGAAATCTGAGGGTATTTCACCTGTCTCATACATCTTGCTCACCATATGGTAGAGTTTTGTCAGGACTGGCTCTCCCAAGGCCATCAGTAGTTCCAATGGAATGTTGTCTACTCTGGGGGCCTTGTTTCGACTCGGGTCTTTCAGTGCTCTGTCAAACTCTTCTCGCAGTATCTTATCTCCCATTTCGTCTTCATCTACATCCTCTTCCATTTCCATAATATTGTCTTCAAGTACATCGCCCTTGTATAAACCCTCTATATACTCCTTCCACCTTTCTGCCTTCCCTTCTTTGCTTAGAACTGGGTTCCATCATAATTGGAGTAAATTTCTATGTTAATTTAGTGAATGAAGTAAAACTGATCCTACGGTTGCCACAAACACTTTATAAAGTAATGAGGACTATTTCATACAAATTTACCTCATTTGCAGTGAGAACAGCTTATTTGGCATTTAGTATAATTATAAGGCTGGTGGAACTTTTCACAGGGTTTACTAGCAGATGGTTTTCATTTTGTATATTGTAAAGATGTGTGATTTTACGTCCTGTTTAATCGGAACAGCATACCTATATGTTTATCAGCATTTCATTGTGACAGTGTCAGTGCATCTGAAAATAAGAGGTCTGTAGAGGACAATTGTTGGCATGGCAAGTGCTGTCATCTGAAATGACATGTAAGTGTGTGTGTTGGGAGGGGGGGGGGTGTTATTCCTTTTGGTTGTGTATATTTGAAGGATTAGTGGGATTCATAGTGGAGTATAATGTAAACAGGAGTAACACTTGATTATTAAAAGAGGGGGGAAGAGGATTTGGTGGGGGGTGGGAGGTAAATTAAGGTTTAACGTCATGTTTGAAATATGTTACCAAAGGTAGAGATCATGTGTGGGTAGGACAGGCATGGGAAAGGAATGTGGCTATGTCCCTTTCATTCACCTTAACCAATTCCTGGAACCCAGAGACAACTTAGCTTTTTTGTGGCAGGCTAGGGATGTGAACACCACTGCTCCTAAATATTGCAACCTCACTTGATCAAAACTTACTTTTATTACCCCAAGTCCAGAACCCCTTTACACATGGTGGGTAAGATACCTGGGGCTAAAAGGAAGAAGAGAACTTTTATTCTTGAACCAAAATACAGTAGAGATTCTTTTGAATGAAGCACAGCATTTTTTTAAAAATCAGAACTCATATTAGCATATACTGACTGGGGGGGGAGGGGGGGGGGGCGCAATCAAGGAAGAGGTGTGCAACATAAACAAAAGTTGATAGGCTTGTTTCTACATCTAAAGGATGACATCAATTCAGATTCTGCATGAATTACATAAGAGTGACGGTAGTGGGTTTGCTTGAAATACAAGGAGTAACAGTCATGACCGTTGATTACCTTTGAGATTGGACATGGTGAGTTGATGTTAGTCAAGAATGCCTTGAAGGTGACAAAGACACCATTATCTGCAACCCACTCAGTTTGAATGAGATCATATAATTGGACTGTGAGAAGTTGGATGTTCCTTCTACGACATTGCAGAAAGACTTGGCAGGAATTTAGCCACTGTACACGAATGCTGGCAGCAGTGCTCATACGAATGTGTGGTTGCAAGTGCTGGTACTAATGGGAGGGAAGACCATCGTGTTCGGCATATGGATCGGGTGCATCGTACTGCATCTGCAGCAGTAATTTGACCAACAGTTAGCACCACAGTGACACAACAAACTGCTACAAATCATTTATTTCGAGGACAGCTCTGAGTCAGATGCCCTGTAATGTGCATTCCACTGACCCCAAACCGCCACCATTTGCGGCTTCAGTGGCATCAAGTGAGAGTTCATTGAAGGATAAGGCGGAGGTTTGTTGTGTTTTCTGGTGAAAGCTGGTTCTGCATCGATGTCAGTGATGACTGTTTGTTGGTTAGGAGGAGGCCAGTTGGGGGCTGCAACCGATCTGTCGGCACACTAGACACACCGGAGCTACACCTGAAATTATGGTCCAGGGTGCGATTACATATGACAGCAGGAGCACTCTCGTGGTTATCTCACGTACCTTTACTACAAATTTGTATGTCAATCTGGTGATTCAATCTGTTGTGAGTACCATTCATGAACAGCATTCCTTGAAGTGTTTTCCATCAGGATAACACTCACCCATATACCACTGTTTTAACCCAAAATACTCTTAAAGTGTGTCGACCTGTTGCATTGACCTGCTTGACCACCAGATCTGTCTCCAATTGAGCACATATGGGACATCGTTAAACAACTACCCCAGCGTAATTCACAAACAGTAACAATCTCTGTATTGACTGACCAATAATTACAACAGGGGTGGATCTCCATCCCACAAACTGACATGCGGCACCTGTACAACACAATGCGTGCACGTTTGCATGCTTGCATTCAACATTGTGGTGGTTTCATGGGTTATTAATGTACCAGCATTTCACATTTGCAATGGCTTATCTTGAATTTGTATTAACCTGTGATCTTGCAATGCTAATCTCTTTAATATGTCACCTAGACAAATGTGTGCCTGAAATTTCATTACTCCATGTTAATTATCTTTTGGTGTTATAATTTTTTCTTTCAGTGTATAAAGTTTCATAAAAAAACTTTAAACAGCAGAAAGAGGAGAAATTATTCTTCAGTACGTTACATAGGAAAAGCTGATGGTGTTATGGTTAGAAGAGGGGAACTGGAAGCCTGTGATGCTTTCGTATTTGACTTGAAGATTCAGTGGAAGCAAGGAACTTCTGAGACAGAAAGGACCCCCCCTTCCCCAGTGGGTTTGGGGGTTAGAATAGGCTTGAGGTATTTCTGCTTGTCATAAGAGATGACTAAAGGAGTCTCCCATTCTTTGGCCTTATAAATTATGGTCCCATTTAAGGTTTTGACTGCACACTTTTAAAATTCTGCAGAAGTGTTGGCAATTTGGGGGAGGATGCGTTATGTGGTGACTCACATATCCATCATGCCATTAGATCTTCTGCACCTCATATTGCCAAGGCTCTGTGACTCTACTCGCAGTTCAGCTATTTGGGCGAGGACAGCTTCTGGGTTACGCCACTTTCTTCTATTCTGTGCTGGCCTCTTGGCCCCATGACAATATTGGCTTTCTCTACACCTAATATCCAGCACGGTAGCCACTCCGTTGTGGTGGGGTCATCATGTAGCCATTTGGTGGTAGCCACCTGACAACACAGAGGTTGCACTGCTGATGCCTGAGCTACAAACTCCCCATGTATGCCAAGGATTAAATGCCCATCTTCTTGAGACATCAGGACTCCCGGGAATGGCCATAATGCCAGGTAGCCCTTGCTGTGACTGGGTGGCACCTATGGTGAGAGTCCATGATTGCAGTCGGTGGCATCAGGGTGAATGACCCGCAATGTAGTGGACCAAGTCATCTCTTGCTGGTGACTGAATAGCGCCAGCAGTCCCTAAGAAGAAAAAAGTAGAATACAATGCTGATAAATATGACCTTAAATCATTCCCCTCCCTCACTACGCCATGAGAGAAAAGAGACATATTTGCCTCAGTATTTAGTCTGCAACAGAACAGATAGGGACTCATTTCTAGTTACAAATCCTTTATTTTTGATGAACATCTGGAGAATAAGTTTGGGGGAAGTGACAGCACTGCCCAACTGAGAAATGGTTCAGTCTTCATTCAGGCAGCATCCCCAGCCCAGTCCTGGGCATTGCTCGCCTGTGACTAGCTGGGTGATATTCTTGTTTCCATCACTCCCCATAAAAGCCTCAACATGGTCGAGGGGATTATTTTCCACTTCAACCTTCTCTTGTAGTTTCACGATGAGCTCCATGCAAATTTAGGATGGTGGGCTGTTCACTTCATCCTGCAAGTCTATAGGAGACTCAAAGACAATAGTGTTGCTACTGGTGCCTTCATCGTGGCCTTCAAGGGTGCTTCAGTGCCTGAAAAGGTCAAGTTGATGGTTTACCGATGTGACATACCATACGTCCCTTCCTCTATGTGGTGCTTTAAGTGCTGGAAATTCGAGCACTTGTCTTCCCGCTTCAATTCCAGCACCACATGTCAAGACTGTGGACGTCCACTGGCATCCAAATACTCCACGTGCGCCTCCTCCCACTTGTGTGAACTGTGGGGAGCACCACTCACCCCGCTCTCCAAACTGCACAGTACTCCAAAAGGAGTGGAAAATTAAGGAGTACAAGGCTCTGGACCATCTAATATACCAAAAGGCTAAATGTAAATTTGAACACTTGCACCACTTTCACTTGACATTTACATATGCTGCAGCTACGCCGACATTACCCTCACTTATGACGGTGGTTCTGCAGTTGCTCCCAAAGCACCTACTTAGGGAGCAATCCCCTCCCCCAAAAAAACCCTCCGTGGTCTTTGGTCCCCTCCCCGGAGCTGGAGAGGCCACAGCTTAAGGACAAGTGCTGGCAGTATCTTAATATTATTTGATGCCTGAGCCACACCGACTGAAGTGTTGATTGTCCTACACTGCTGCAGCTGTACAAAGCCCTCGTACAGCCCCATATTGATTATGGGAGCATGGTGTATGGTTTGTGCTGCATCTGCTGGATCCTATCCACCACTGTGGAGTTTGGCTCATGACGGGAGCTTTCCGAACGAGCACAGTGAACCGCCTCCTCATGGAATTTGGTGTTCCTCCATCGTGGCTCCAGTGGCAACTATTGTTTGCAAATTATACTGCCCACATTCTTGGATCACCACACCATCCAAACTACCATCTCCCTTTCCCTAATACGGCGATCCATCTCCCGCAACAGCAACCCTGAACTGGGAAACCCCTGGTCATTTCTTACTGAACTCATTGCTTTCCCTCTACTAACTTTCCTGCAGGTCCATTTACGTACACCTCCTTGCTTCGTGCCTCAGACTCAGCTTCGTCTGAACCTATTGCAGAGCCCAAAAGGCTCAGTTCCACCTGAGACCCTCTCCCGGAAATTATTATTTCTTGGTGAGTTCCACGGCTCCAAAATAGTTTACATCAATGGTCAATGATCTTGTTGGCTTTGCTTACTCTCACATTGGACATAAACTGAACAGCGCTCCTTGCCGGATAGCTGCAGTATCTTCAGTGCAGAGTTAGTAGTCATCTACTGCACTCTTGAGCATACTTGCTCCTGTGCCAGTGAGTCCTTCGTCATCTGTAGTGGTTCCTTAAGCAGCCTACAAGCCTTTGACCAGTGCTTCCCACATCATAATTTGGTATGTAGGAGTCAGTTTATGCCTTTGATAACAGTGGATTTTCAGTGACCTTCATTTGGATCCCAGGACACGTCAGTATACCGGGCAATGAACTTGCTGTCTGCTTGGCCAAACATACTACTGGTAAACCAACTCTGGAGATTGGCTTGCCAGAGACTGATCTCCAATGGGTCTCCTGCTGTAAAGTTTTCATGATCTGGGATTCTGAATGGCGCATCCTCAGTACACCAAATAAACTCCGTAATATCAATGAGTCAATGTATGTGTGGCAGTCATCCTTGCGAATTGCTCTCAGGGACTCTGTTGCTCTTTACCGGTTCCGCATCGGCCGTCCTTGGCTAACACGTGGTCACCTCCTTTGTTGCGAGGACCCCTCTCAGTGTTGCTGTGGCTCCCATAGGACTGTCGTCCACATCTTGTTGCAATGCCCCATTTTTAGATGCTCTGCAGCGGACTTTTAATCTTCGTAGCAACCTGCTTACAGTGTTGGGTAACAGTGCCTCAATGGCTGATTTAGTTTTGCCTATGATTCGTGAAGGGGCTTCTCTCATACAATCTAAGGGTAGGCATCTGGCCTTCTCTCCCAGGCCTCTACCCTCCCTCCATTTTACCTGTTTGTCACTCTTTCTTCGCGTTTTGTTTGCCTTGGTGTGGTCTTTTCTCTATATGTGTTCGGGTCACCTTGTCTTTTAGGCTGGAGATTTTAGTGTGTTGCAGAGTGGCTGGCTGGCTCATCCTTTTTTATTCTTGTGATCAGCCAGCCCAGTCCACCTGCTATATGATTTTAATACCTTCCTCTACTTTTCCTTTTAGTGTACCTTTTCCCCTTTTGGTTTGCTTCTTTCATTTTCTCTTTCGGTGTGGTTCCCTGTTAGTCTTATGCCCTTTTACATTTCCCAACTCCTTTTGAGAATAGTTTAACCTTGAGATTTGTTTGCATGAGAAAGAAGGGACTGACAAGCCTTTGGTTTGCTCCCTTTATACCCCACAATAACCAACCAATCAACAGAAAGGAATAAATGTTGGAAGCAAGTTGGAGGATCCACAGCATATGTGTCACATAGAGAGATTGACACAGGCAGCGTGGAGATGTTTGTTGGATCAGGTGAAACGTTTTTCATAATGACATGATTATGTGTTCAAAAGGATCTCCAGGACTGGCCATTTCTTGCTAGCATTTCATTGTAGATTTCCTTTACACATTCTTTTCTCTTGCCTTTGATCCATGATCTTGCTGAACCTATCCCTGACTGAGTCCATTTCAGTCAAACCTTTACCCTTTTCTACAAATGAAGGAAGAATAAACATTTCTTGACTTGTAATTTAATAGCTCATGTATGTAAACAGGCAGTTACTCAGCCATGACCCTTTGTTAAAATTTATAAATGGGCTTTAGAGAGACTGCTGCCTGTCATAGTTGTGACTTACTCATGTTAAGGTTACTTACCGTACAGTGTGGGAGGGAAAGTGGAGCATTGATATTGGATGAGATTTTGAAAGCATTATAATGTAAAAGTTATCATTTGTTCAAATCTCATCCACTGTAGTATGCCCTCTCACACTATCCAGTGTGTCTTCTTTGACATGGGATACTTTCTTTCTATCTTTTCCTCTGTTCTGCCAGGAGGAGAAACCCCATACTCTGAAAATTAATGCAGCTATGTCTTTTCTTTCTTCACATTTCCTGCCAATTATTTGATATATATTTCTGTATGCGTATTATAGGTGTAATAACAGTTGATATTATATTATAAGCTGGTTTTTGGGAGATTTATGCCTGTCACAATTGTGACTGACTTATGTTAAGGGGACTTACCAGACACTGTAGTAGGAAAACTGGATTGTTCATATTGAATGTGATTTAAAAAAACATTATTCTTTTAGTTCATTATAAGGAAATATTAATAACTGTGTGGATGTGAAATTATCCAGTGCTCTACTTTTGTTGCAGCTCGCTGCCACACCCATTAGTGACGGAGACATCGGATATTTGTCTTTTTGTGCCAGACTTGAAAAAAGGTCCGAGAATTGATCATGAACCTACAGTAGCACATTACCGTGAACTTCTTGACCAGCATGGAGTGAAACAAATTACTCAGGTAACAAGTTAGGTTATTGAATAGTAGTATTAGCTTAAATACTGAAGTAATATCTTCAGTAGCATTATAGATCTTACTTTTCCAGCATAAATGCTGAATTCTCGATTGCAGCAGCATGACATGAGTATAAATTTGTATCTTCTCCAAATGTAAATGCATAATGTAGCAGGCGGTAATTACGCTGTTGTTCTGCTATAGGAAGGATAGTACGTGAATTTGTGCACTTTCTGTTTTTTGTGAACACACAAATTGTTGTATCCAGTGACAGCAAGGCGATTCTTCTGGAAAACTTGAAACTCTCAGGGAATTACATTTCACCTGGAGAAACATGGTAATCTCAAAGAATTTAACAAATTTATAAAATCTCAGGGAATTCTGTGTTTTTAACCCAGTATTGAAATTTTGTGTTAATTATATGAATACTATTTTGTATAAATTATTGATGTTTAAAAACTGTGGTTAAATTACTGCTTATGGCTAATACATCTCAGCTGAGATATAGCCTCCCCTACTCCCTGCACAACATTAATTTATCATTTGCTTCTAATGGCACCATCTTCCTCCTCATACCTGGAATTCTTGGGGTGTCAGGCAGAAGGTGGAAAAAATAAGCCTGTTTCATCTGCATTAAAAACATCGTTGGGACTGTACTTTTCTATCATTGATGGAAGATTTTTTCACAACTGCACAGTGTCAATGCTCATGCTTCCAGGCTCACTCCGAAACATTTATGCACTAAATTATGTCTGTTCTTGAACCTTTTAATCCAATCATTGCATGCCATGAGATCTGTGTGTCACAACTTTTGTGCCAAGTCTATTGCTCTAGCATGAACCATTGTACCACCAGTTGGCATGTCTGTTTCATGAGCTTGCTTTTTCCAATTTTGTAGCACACGTTTCATTTCTCGAAACTGTTGCACAGTTGTTGTTAATTGCCATTTCCTCCATACAAAAATGCTACTTTAACTATTTTTCATTTGCTCGCTGTGGTATTTAATGTTGATAGAGGAATGTTCAGTTTTTGTGCAATATCGGCCACACACCGTCAGGTGACTTGCGGAGTATGGATGTGGATGTAGATGTAGATCAGCACGCTTCGTGTGTGAATTTTTGTCGACTTCCAGAATAATGTTCCATTTTCCTTCATTTGTAAACTGTCTCATTGTCTTTTTTTCTATTACAAGCTAGTACACTATTCAACACAAAAAGTCATGGAGTAAAAAATAAATCAATCAATCAAATGCTAAACACGTTTAAAAGACACTATCGACTGAATTACGTGCTATTGCCTTTGTTTAGCTGCTCTAGAAGACGGAAGTCATTGGAAGTGCTGCCAGTCTATACAAGTTACTTCCAGGCGTAATTTCTACCACAGCAAATGATCTGCATGACTTGCAAAGTTGCTGGCACTGAATAGTAATGTCTCCCTGCACATTTCCGCCCCACAAAGCCGCAAACGTCCTATTCAATTCACTCTCTTAACTCTCAAGGGCAAAAGTTGTAGCAGCCAAACAGTACAGATACCACCAAATTTTAAGGTACTAAGTGGGGACGGAGAATGCACAAATGTGTTGGTTTAATATGTGTTTAATGTAATTGCGACTGAGACGTCCAAATATGGATGTTATGTTTGGGAAAATGTGGTAATGAGGTATGTAATAACAAGATTCCACTATATAACATAAAGTGAAATTTACCAAGATTATTTTCCATGTCACTTTCATATTCTCTCACACTAGCACTCAGTTCGTATTTTGCATGTAACATTATTCAGCTGATATTTACTTTTGAAATAGGCAGTGGTCAATACATAGATTGAGAGCATGAAGTTCCAGTTGTTCCATTTAAATTTAGGGTAATAGTCATTTTTGCAATACTAATGGCTGGAGTATGCAGGATGTTTCAGATTTCGTATTACAGGCTTCTAAGGTTTGTAGAGGGGACTTAGCTGATAAGGTTTTGATAAGGAGCCCATGTCCGGAAATGTACCATTTGGATGTAAGCAGCTTAGAATTTCAGATCACATTCAAATGTCGTGCTTCACAGTACACACACAAAGTGAAGAGAGGGCACTGTGGTGAGTCACTGTTATAATTACAACTTCATGTATCATTTTTGTTCGACTACAGTAACAGCTGTTACAAATGGTATTTTTGCAATTAGGAGGGCTGGACTCTCAGTTTTAAAGTTCCATTTAGTAGAACAGAAATCGACAGCAAGTACTTGAAAACTGCCCCATGTCTTGGCTTTTGTCAAGTAGTCAGGTCAGAAATTATTCTCTCCACTGCGTGCAAATTGTGAAGTGGTAGAGTTGAAAGTTATCTGATCTTCAAACGTATTTTAAATAGGCACAGGCTCTCAGCATCACCCCTGTGTGGCGAATGGTATTCTATCTATTGCAGTGTAAATAATTGAGGAGTAAAGAAGACCACTTGCTGAATAATAGAAATGTTAAGTTGTCGACAGATGCACAAAAAAGAATGAAAATTTTGATAGCTTTTGGAAAAATCCTTTAACATGTATACTCCAGCTCATTAAAAGAGTCATCTGAAAACTAGCAAAGTTTTCATTCTCTCTCTCTCTCTCTCTCTCTCTCTCTCTCTCTCTCTCTCTCTCTTCTTCCTTACAATGATTCAATACTTCTACTATTTACTGAATGGTCTCCTTTAATCATAAATTATTTGCGTTCTGCCAGAATTTCCCTTATCATATACATAGGGTGTTTGTTTTACCTTGAGACAGCTAAATATCTGAAAAATGACACATCATGAAAAAAAAAGTTTACTAATAAAGGGAACCTCTGTTTGTGCTAGAACTGACCACCTCCTAACAACGCATCCTGTTTGGATGGAATCAGCTTTGTATTTTCAAATGGGAAACCCCATTTTTATTGCATATTTGGATTCTACGCCAAAAAATACCTCGGGTTTATTTGAAACAATTTTTTTCCGTTCGTGGTAGATGGTGCTGTAACTGGTGCGAGAGTTGCAGGGCTTGTACAGAAGGACACATCAAAATCAGTCATCCTGATGGTGACATTTGAGGGGACTCTCCAAATCAAGCTCCCCCATGATGACAGGCAAGGGGGCCTCGCCAAAGTGAAGTGCTCCAATGGCGAGAGCCAAGAGGATTCTCTGAAATAAAGCAGCCCAATAGTGAGAGGCAAGGGGAATCATGACATCAAGCATCCTGCTGGTAACAGAAAACTATTACTGTATTTACTCGAATCTAAGCCTCACTTTTTTCTGATTTTTGTAATCCAAAAAACCGACTGCGGCTTAGAATCGAGTGCAAAGTAAGCGGAAGTTCTGAAAAATGTTGGTAGGTGCCGCCACAGCTAACTTCTGCAGTCGAATATATGTAGCGCTACACAGGCATGCTTTGCAGGCACAAAGATAAATACTGGCACAAAAACCTCTGCGTCAGTAAATAAATTTAAAAAAAAAGATGGAAGACGAGCTTTTTCCTCCGCCCCGTGTTTCGGCCACTGCATTTTCATACATTATCCAATGAAGTAAATACAAATTCCGTATTGTTCATCTTCGAATGTAGCAGCATTTCAATGTACTATGAAAATCCGACTGGCAAGACTGTTTGGGATGTTTGTCAATATGGCCAACTCTACGTTCTGAATTTTTTCGTATCGGTGAGAAGAGATGGTTGCTAATAGGAACTTTTATGAATTGTGAATCACATGCAGTATTCTCTTCAAGATAAGAATAATACGAATATAAACATTTTGCCATGTATTCTTTCATGTTTGCTGCTATCTCATTTAAATCCTGTCTGCCTAATAAACTACGAAACTAGAGTGAGACAACAGCAAACACGGAAGAATATGCGTATCATGTCATGTTTATATTTGTATTATTCTTATGCCTAATAGTGATACAGTCAGAAACGAAGCACGGCAGTTGACTAGATTTTTAAACTTTAAGATGACTCTAATTTCTGTGTCAAATGTAATGTACTAAATAGGCGCCTGCAAAGATTTTCAGACGGAGAAAATTCTTTTGTTAAACTCTCGTTCAGAACATCTTCTATCATACGCAGTCTATTATTTGGTTCTTGTTTTAATTGTAAGCGGCGTTAGCAAGCACAAAAGCAAGCCATGCCACGAGCGGCGACATGTCGTTAACACTCATTATCAGAATGCGACAAAGAGTGCATGACACAGTACAGTAATGCATTTTCAGCTTAGAATCGCGTAAACACCTATAACAAAGAGAACGACACTTATCAGATCAAAGAAAAATAAGCAATCAATTCAAACTAGACGAAGCACGTGAAAAAGGAAGGCTACCCGTATAAATACGGATGGAGCCCCTGACGCATAGCAATTGCTACCTGGCAAAGCTTAACTGCTAAGCTTACGACTCGAACCAACCTACTGTAGCTGCATCGTCATTCATTCGACCTAAATTGTGTCTCATCTTACAATGGACCAACTTTGTTTCGATTTGGAGGTGGTGCCTAAAACTTTTCTCACCCCTTGAAATTTGAGTCTCAAATTTCAGGAGCGGCTTAGATTTGGGAAAATTTTGTTTCCTTGATTCCGAGCTCATTTTTCAGGTGTGGCTTAGGTTCGAGTAAGTACGGTACATTCACATTGTTGTTTCTGGATCATATTACATGTAGTTTCTAACCAGATACTGAAATGGCTAACCACATTGTACTGTACAATCAAATTTTCAACTTTAAATGCATTGGTTCTTAATTGCAAAAGAGGCGCACATGATATTTGTTGATCAAACTGCCATCTTCTATGAATGGAAAACTGGTTCCTGTAAACCATACATATATTTTGGTGTGGTTCCAAATATGCAAAAAAAATGGGGCGGTTCCCATTTGAAACTATAAATTTGACTCTGTCCAAGCAGGAGAAATGGTTAGGACGTGCCCAGTTGTTGCACAGACAGATACCCTCTTTGATAACATTAATTTTTCACCTAGAACTTTTTTTCATGTGGTGTGCCGTTTTTGAGATATGTAGCTGCCTGTAGTTAAAACAAACACTGTGTATGCACAAACTTTTGTAAGTCTCTCCATCTCTTCCTTACCCCCCTCCCAACCTCCACCCACACAATTTCATAGTCATACTCTCCCTGCCTTAATTTAGTATAGCAACAGTAGTTCAGTTATTGCTTCAGCTGTGAATTTGCATTGGGGAATACTGTTATCTTCTTCCATGTAGTAATTTCTGTATTCTCCACATGTATTTCACAAAACTTTTATTTGCCATTTAACTCCTTTAGAAGAGGAACTTCATGGATTAATAGATACAGTTCTCCACTGGTATTCCAGTGCAGTAGCTAACATAAATTGTTTTGTTCAGTCTTCTTTATGAATGTTCGTAAAAGTTTTGAGCAGTTCCTAAACATGGTATTAACTACAATTCCTTTCTTGTTAAGCCTACCAAATCTGTACAAGTAGTAGGACCAGTACAGGTAATGACTCACCATATAGTTGCAGCATTGATCAGTCAACAAGCATGTTAACAAAATCACTCTGTCTGCTACCTGCACACTCAACTCCTACATACTGCTTAAAATTCTCAAACCTAACCACCCTGGTCATACCATTGCAGCTAGTTATTGGGCTTTCAAAGAAAGAATCTTAGCTCTAGTTGATCAACGCGTTCGGCCCATTACCCACAGCCCAGTTTCTGATATAAGTGACACAAATCAGTCCCCCATCATCTCTGTAACCCCACCCCATTCCCACAGTGATCCCTGTATGTCACTGGCTATGCCACATCCATATACACTATCATCTACATCTGCAAGTAGATATAGATGTAGATGTTACTGTAGGCTCATGACCTTACTGCTACCAAACTCCACATCAACAACATCCTACTGCCTCAATACCCAACATTTCTTTCTTATATATACTTTTCCGAAGTCACAATAAAATTTATTGATGGGCTGAATGTGATATACAAATGCTATTGCAATACAAGTCCAGAATGGAGCATATCACTTGTATCCATGTGAACCATATTCCAAAAGAAGACATCAATACACAGATTGCATAATATGTAGAAAAGTTGCAGAATCCAAGTCCAATCTATACAGTGTAATGATCTGAGCAAGGTGATAAATTGTAGCTAGTGCAGTTGAAAAGATACTAATCAAGACTGGACTTATGTTGCCTAATGGCTCATGTGATGAGATAGTGTTTTTGCTGTTGATAGCCAGAACTATAGGCATGTATATATTCAGTAGCTGGAAGGTGCCCTTGTTGCTGTCAAATCTTTCCATAATTAGTGATATGTTAACGTTTTCCACCACTTATACCGACAGTGTCCTTGTTGCTCCAGCTGCGCACAGAAACCACTCTTGGATCAATTGTGTACCATGATTTAAGGTATACGACTCGATACATGATTATACATACATCTCCTCCTTCAAGAGAAAGTTGTACAAACAGTCAGTTGAATGACCATGAGTACCAAAACCTTCATGGCTATCCAAGATATTTTGTCTGGTCCAAGTTCATTGGTGACGACGTCTTTATGATGTGGACTCACAGCCAAGGCCATATATTCTTCCTTTCGCGGCTTTAACAACTTCTCTCAATTCACTTCACCTGCTCC
Source organism: Schistocerca gregaria (assembly GCF_023897955.1). Taxonomy (NCBI): domain Eukaryota; kingdom Metazoa; phylum Arthropoda; class Insecta; order Orthoptera; family Acrididae; genus Schistocerca; species Schistocerca gregaria. The sequence continues at coordinate 280,201,701 of NC_064924.1, read as the reverse complement.
ACTTCAGGCCATTGTGACAGCTTTCTGGACCCTGACCAACATGTCTCCAAACAGATGGTCCTGTAAAAACCTCTGTCCATATGAACCCACCATCTGTCAACAGCACCTGTACTTTCATAGCTGCTATCACTTCCCCACTAAAAAGTCTCTTTCATACATTTTAGCCACCTGCAGATGACACATGCAGCAAGAAGCAGTCCTTTGCCCAGTAAGCATATCTTACTAAGGCTTTAACAGAGAGACATTAGCCTCTGAACCTAGTTCACAAACAGATTTCATTCACCATATCCATGTATACCGCTCATTCTTCAACTAACAACCCCACACAAAAAGAGTACCCTGCAGCCTTCTCATTAATCAGTCTCAACCTGGACCGAAACAACTTAACTGTATTGTATACCAAGGATATGGCAACCTTTCATCATGTCATGAAATGAAGAACATCCTTCTGACCTCCCCCCAAAATGGTATTCCACCAAATCTGTGAAATATTCTGGATAATCCGTATGCCATATCTACCCTCATTACATTGCCACATGATTTATCTCCCTGTAGAAGAATCAAGTGTAGGACATTCTGTCCGTGCATCAGGCCATCCAGGCATATCCTAACCTATCTATGAAAGCAGTAATGTCTTATAATAACTCTGCTGTAACTGTTACATATGGAAACTCTAGATTGGAATATCAAGATTGTTAGGGGAAGATAGATTGCTGCTTACCATAAAGATGACATGTTAAGTTGCAGACATGCACGCTTAAAAGACACTAACACATTAGCTTTTGGCCACAGCCTTTGTCTCTTTTCTGATGAAGGCAGTGGCAGAAAGCTAATGTGTAAGTATCTTTTAGTTGTGCATGTGTGCAACTTAACGTATCATCTTTAAGGTTAGTAACAATCTATCTTTTCCTTACATTGTTAACTTCTACATAGCATTTTATGTGAGTATGACCATTCTTATGATTTGATTATCTATTTATTTTATCTTTGGGAAAAATATGGCTCAGTTAAAGTTCTTAAACTATAGTCTGATTATTATTATTAGTAGCAATAGCATTTTGTTGTTAAAAATAACTACCAAATGAGGTAGTTCTGTAGTTAATTTATTAGTGGATTACTTGTTCCATATATTATACACTCCTGGAAATTGAAATAAGAACACCGTAAATTCATTGTCCCAGGAAGGGGAAACTTTATTGACACATTCCTGGGGTCAGATACATCACATGATCACACTGACAGAACCACAGGCACATAGACACAGGCAACAGAGCATGCACAATGTCGGCACTAGTACAGTGTTTATCCACCTTTCGCAGCAATGCAGGCTGCTATTCTCCCATGGAGACGATCATAGAGATCCTGGATGTAGTCCTGTGGAACGGCTTGCCATGCCATTTCCACCTGGCGCCTCAGTTGGACCAGCGTTCGTGCTGGACGTGCAGACCGCGTGAGACGACGCTTCATCCAGTCCCAAACATGCTCAATGGGGGACAGATCCGGAGATCTTGCTGGCCCGGGTAGTTTACTTACACATTCTAGAGCACGTTGGGTGGCACGGGATACATGCGGACGTGCATTGTCCTGTTGGAACAGCAAGTTCCCTTGCCGGTCTAGGAATGGTAGAACGATGGGTTCGATGACAGTTTGGATGTATCGTGCACTATTCAGTGTCCCCTCGACGATCACCAGAGGTGTACGGCCAGTGTAGGAGATCGCTCCCCACACCATGATGCCGGGTGTTAGCCCTGTGTGCCTCGGTCGTATGCAGTCCTGATTGTGGCGCTCACCTGCACGGCCCCAAACACGCATACGACCATCATTGGCACCAAGGCAGAAGCGACTCTCATCGCTGAAGATGACACGTCTCCATTCGTCCCTCCATTCACGCCTGTCGCGACACCACTGGAGGCGGGCTGCACGATGTTGGGGCGTGAGCGGAAGACGGCCTAACGGTGTGCGGGACCGTAGCCCAGTTTCTTGGAGACGGTTGCGAATGGTTCTCGCCGATACCCCAAGAGCAACAGTGTCCCTAATTTGCTGGGAAGTGGCGGTACGGTCCCCTACGGCACTGCGTAGGATCCTACAGTCTTGGCGTGCATTCGTGCGTCGCTGCGGTCCGGTCCCAGGTCAACGGGTACGTGCACCTTCCGCCGACCACTGGCGACAACATCGATGTACTGTGGAGACCTCACGCCCCACGTGTTGAGCAATTCGGCGGTACGTCCACCCGGCCTCCCGCATGCCCACTATACGCCCTTGCTCAAAGTCCGTCAACTGCACATACGGTTCACGTCCACGCTGTCGCAGCATGCTACCAGTGTTAAAGACTGCGATGGAGCTCGGTATGCCATGGCAAACTGGCTGACACTGACGGCGGCGGTGCACAAATGCTGCGCAGCTAGCGCCATTCGACGGCCAACACCGCGGTTCCTGGTGTGTCCGCTGTGCCGTGCGTGTGATCATTGCTTGTACAGCCCTCTCGCAGTGTCCGGAGCAAGTATGGTGGGTCTGATACACCGATGTCAATGTGTTCTTTTTTCCATTTCCAGGAGTGTATATAGATTTTATATCAAAATTATTTGGCAAATTCCAGTAAGGTTATGTATACATTATTTGTGTGTGTGTGTGTGTGTGTGTGTGTGTGTGTGTGTGTGTTTGTGGCTGCATGATAGCCCTTTGTAGATTACTGAATAACACAGCAGGTTAAATTTAATAAAAGTGAACATGAACATGCCAGTCTCAGCCACTACTAATAACAAGAGTGCAACACACAATGACAAAGTAAACATCTGTGTCTAGTGCACTGCTTATGGCACCAAGGTGAAGTTAAATAAACAGAAAGATTTATCAAGAACAAATGTTAACAGACTAGATGCAAAATTTCTATTGCAGCCTTTCAGCCATGTTACATGAACCATTGAAAAACACGAAGGTGAATTAAAAATGTTTGGAGATGGCACCAAGTACTATTGTCTTCACTTTCCATGCATCTATCACTAAACCACATTGAAAGCATGTTACGTGTGTTTAATTCTGGTATCTAATGACATCCTAAAGGTTTTAATAGTCAATCTCATTAACTGACATTTAATTAAATGAACCATTTAATTAATTGTACCAAGAATGATACATTATTTAATAAATCTTCAATGTGCTACTATCTTGAAACGGTATGGTTTCATAATACGTAAGTTATAATTGGGGAGGAGGGGGGGGACTGACTTGTTTCATTCAGATCTTCACACTTAATGATATGGATTGTGGAATTCCACATTATGACATCAAGCAACTCAATCAGCTTCACATCCGCAAATGCTTTCATGTCCTGTATGGGGAGGGAGTAAGTTCATACTTTCGTGTGCCTAAATTGTGTTGAGAAGAAATGTTTAATTTACGGTGGACGATGTTAAATAAAATGTTGACCAAACAGTTCTTTCTTGGTATAAGTATATATTCAGTCACAGTTTTTTTTCCAGGTTGAGGCAGATGAGAACAGTGTAAATTTCTTTTCCCATTGTTGTTGTAGTTGTAGTTGTAGTTGTAGTTGTAGTCTCCAGTCCTGAGACTGGTTTGATGCAGCTCTCCATGCTACCCTATCCTGTGCAAGCTTCTTCATCTCCCAGTACCTACTGCAGCCTACATCCTTCTGAATCTGCTTAGTGTATTCATATCTTCGTCTCCCTCTACGATTTTTACCCTCCACGCTGTCCTCCAATGCCTCAGAACATGTCCTACCAACTGGTCCCTTCTTCTTGTCAAGTTGTGCCACAAACTCCTCTTCTCCCCAATTCTATTCAGTACCTCCACATTAGTTATGTGATCTACCCATCGATTTTTCAGCATTCTTCTGTAGCACCACATTTCGAAAGCTTATATTCTTTTCTTGTCCAAACTATTTATCGTCCATGTTTCACTTCCATACATGGCTACACTCCATACAAATACTTTCAGAAACGACTTCCTGACACTTAACTCTATACTCAATGTTCACAAATTTTTCTTCTTGAGAAACGCATTTCTTGCCATTGCCAGTTTACATTTTATATCCTCTCTACTTTGATGATCATCAGTTATTTTGCTCCCCAAATAGAAAATTTCCTTTGCTACTTTAAGTGTCTCATTTCCTAATCTAATTCCCTCAGCATCATTTGACTTAATTCAACTACATTCCTTAATCCTTGTTTTGCTTTTGTTGATGTTCATCTTGTATCCTCCTTTCAAGACACTGTCCATTCCGTTCAACTGCTCTTCCAAGTCCTTTGCTGTCTCTGACAGAATTACAATGTCATCAGCGAACCTCAACGTTTTTATTTCTTCTCCATGAATTTTAATACCTACTCCGAATTTTTCTTTTGTTTCCTTTACTGCTTGCTCACTATACAGATTGAATCACATCAGGGAGAGGCTACAACCCTGTCTCACTCCCTTCCCAACCACTGCTTCCCTTTCATGTCCCTCGACCCTTATAATTGCCATTTCTGTACAAATTTTAAATAGCCTTTCGCTCCCTGTATTTTACATCTGCCACTTTTAGAATTTGAAAGAGAGTATTCCAGTCAACATTGTCAAAGGCTTTCTCTTAGTCTACAAGTGCTAGAAATGTAGGTTTGCCTTTCCTTAATCTATTTTCTAAGATAAGTTGTAGGGTCAGTATTGCCTCACATGTTCCAACATTTCTACGGAATCCAAACTGATCTTCCCTGAGATCAGCTTCTACCAGTTTTTCCATTAGTCTGTAAAGTATTCCCATTAGTATTTTGCCGCTGTGACTTATTAAACGGATAGTTCGGTAATTTTCACCTCTGTCAACACTTGCTTTCTTTGGGATTGGAATTACTACATTTTTCTTGAAGTCTGAGGTTATTTGACCTGTCTCATACATCTTGCTCACCATATGGTAGAGTTTAGTCATGACTGGCTCTCCCAAAGCCGTCAGTAGTTCTAATGGAATGTTGTCTACTCCTGGGGCCTTGTTTCGACTCAGGTCTTTCAATGCTCTGTCAAACTCTTCACGCAGTTTCGTATCTCCCATTTCATCTTCATCCACATCCTCTTCCATTTCCATAAATTTGTCCTCAAGTACATTGCACTTGTATAGACCCTCTATATACTCCTTCCACCTTTCTGCTTTCCCTTCTTTGCTTAGAACTGGGTTTCCATCTGAGCTCTTGATATTCATGCAAATGGTTCTCTTATCTCCAAAGGTCTCTTTAATTTTCCTGTAGGCAGTATCTATCTTACCCCTAGTGAGATAAGACTCTACATCCTTACATCTGTCCTCTAGCCATACCTGCTTACCCATTTTGCACTTCCTGTCGATCTCATTTTTGAGACGTTTGTATTCCTTTTTGCCTGCTTCATTTACTGCATTTTTATATTTTCTCCTTTCATTAAATTAAATTCAATATTTCTTCTGTCACCCAAGGGTTTCTACTAGCCGTCGTCTTTTTACCTACTTGATCCTCTGCTGCCTTCACTACTTTATCCCCCCGAGCTACCCATTCTTTTTCTATTGTATTTCTCTCCCTCATTCCTGTCAATTGTTCCCTTATGCTCTCCCTGAAACTCTGTACAACCTCTGGTTCTTTCAGTTTATCCAGGTCCCATCCCCTTAAATTCCCAATTTTTTGCAGTGTCTTCAGTTTTAATCTACAGTTAATAACCAATAGATTGTGGTCAGAGTTCACATCAGCTCGTGGAAATGTCTTACAATTTAAAACCTGGTTCCTAAATCTCTGTCTTACCATTATATAATCTATCCGATACCTTTTAGTATCTCCAGGATTCTTCTTTTATGATTCTTGAACCAAGTGTTAGCTATGATTAAGTAATGCTCTGTGCAAAATTCTACCAGACGGCTTCCTCTTTCATTTATTACACCAATCCATATTCACCTAATACGTTTCCTTCTCTCCCTTTTCATACACTCTAATTCCAGTCACCCATGACTATTAAATTTTCATCTTCCTTGGCTACCTGAATAATTTCTTTTATCTCATCATACATTTCTTCAATTTCTTCATCATCTGCAGAGCTATTTGGCATATAAACTTGTACTGCTGTAGTTGGCGTAGGCTTCGTGTTTATCTTGGCCACAATAATGCGTTCACTATGCTGTTTGTAGTAGCTTACCCGCACTCTTATTTTCCTATTCATTATTAAAGCTACTCCTGCATTACCCCTATTTGATTTTGTATTTATGATCCTGTATTTGCCTGACCAAAAGTCTTGTTCCTCCTGCCACCGAACTTCACTAATTCCCACTATATCTAACTTTAACCTATCCATTTCCCTTTTTAAATTTTCTAACCTACCTGCCCGATTAAGGGATCTGACATTCCACGCTCCGATCCATAGAACGCCAATTTTCTTTCTGTTGATAATGACGTCCTCTTGAGTAGTCCCCACCCAGAGATCCGAATGGGGGACTATTTTACCTCTGGAATATTTTACCCAAGAGGACGCCATCATCATTTAACCATACAGTAAAGCTGCATGCCCTAGGGAAAAATTATGGCCATAGTTTCCCCTTGCTTTCAGCCGTTCGCAGTACCAGCACAGCAAGGCCATTTTGGTTAGTGTTACAAGGCCAGATCAGTCAATCATCCAGACTTTTGCCCCTGCAACTACTGAAAAGGCTACTGCCCCTCTTCAGGAACCACACGTTTGTCTGGCGTCTTAACAGATACCCCTCCATTGTGGTTGCACCTACGGTACGACCATCTGTATCGCTGAGGCATGCAAGCCTCCTTACCAACAACAAGGTCCATGGTTCATGGGGGGGGGGGGGGGTTTCCCATTGTAGGTTGTTGGATTTATCGCTCCATTATCACTGATGAATTTTTTTGACAGTTCAACATTATACTTAACCTCAGCAGAAAACAATACTATATAAAGTATTGATTTATAGTGAACTGCCTCATTGAAGAGTAAACACTGCCCCTTAAAAATGTTAAGAACAAGTAAGAAATTGAATATTAAATGTCACTGCGGATGAAACAAAATCGTAGCACAAAACACAATAAAATCTGTCCTCCTCTAAAAATCCACTGATGTCCTGGCAATCATGGAAACCAGTAACATACTTTGTTTTATTTGCAGGTTATGCCAGTACGCCAACTGAAAGATGAATATTCCCAGTTTGAAATGAGGAGACGCTTATGTGGCACCTACGATTTTTTCCTAGCAGATGGCCGAATATGTGGACCCATAAACCCTCTTCTGGGAAAAGAGTTTCATGTGAAACGCAAGTATGTATGGCAACATCTATAGGCTATTATATTTTAGCTATTATATTTACAAATACAGAAGATTTAATAAGTGCTGTTCCATTCAAATTTCATTATTGTTCATGTTTTGTATATTGCTCCCAATCCTTCTCTTGTCAGTTAACACACTTGTCAAAGATTTAACACACAATTTTTTGTTTTGTGGCACACATGCAATGTCGTTGTATCAAGAGTTTAGGGGTGGATAAAAGCTAGATAATCAATTATTTGCTGTGTCCTACATTTTTATGACAGTCAATTAACTTGTAAAAATGTTTGACTTTTAATCATACATTATTTGTTGTATTTCTCTCTGTTGAGGACATTTTCCTTGCATATGTCGCAGTGCTCCAGTATTTTGTTATTGTGGCGTTTCCAAGAATGTCATGGTCTGCCAGTAGATTCCCATTAAAATGTGTTATTCAGTCAGTAATGACCTGGAATTCTCAACAAATGTCCATACGAAATAAATGTAGAAATCAAATCTCATTGACATGTGGCAGCAGATGCAGCAAGAACACAAATCCAGAATTCATATTTCATTGTGCTGCAGTGTGTGCATGGTTTTAAAACTACTTGTCAAATTAAAATACTGCTCAATGTCTGAATTTGTGATTGAGCAATATCCTTTCATGCTTATATCAGCGTAAGTGTACGTGGGGGATCTTGTGCTGTGCTCTGAGCTGAGAAAGGCAGGAGGTGTACAGGCAGGCTATTAATTATTCTATGATAGAAGAAAAGTGTCTCGTTTTGTCTCTAACTGCAGATGTGCTCATTTCCCATTATTTTGCATGTTAGGAAAGATATTCCCAGAATTCAGACCAAGAAAAGGAGTGCTAATTCATATACACATACATTTACAGACTTCTAGTTAGAGACAATCATTAGATTTACTCACGGTATACAATACTTCTTTGACAAATAATTTATTAAATAATGTAATGCCACACTGTTTACTAGTATCTTACTATCATTCACTGCACACACACACACACACACACACACACACACACACACTAGTGATCTCTGGGCCATTTTCTGTACTGCAACTTCCCATTTCCTGTCTTGAAAAACTGAGTCAGCATCCCTCCTTAATGAGTAAGATGTTTAGCTCAGGAAGAGGAAGAGATGTTAGTATTGTGCTCTGCATAGCTTGGGGGGGGGGGGGGGTAAGTTTATCTAGAAAACGAAAAAAACATAGTGTGAAGGTGTTATGAGGAATGTTGGATGTTTTATAATCATTGTTATTATTTATTTGTACAACATTTTTTTTTTTTTACCAAACCTCTCCTCTGTTTTATCTAAGTAATCCTTCAGTGTATAAAATGTACTGCATAACGGGCACTTTTTAGCTGTCTTTTTAAATGAGAGTATTTTTGGAATTTCTTTAATCTCTTTTGGTAATTTATTGTACAGTTTTATTCCTTGGTAGCAAATGCTGCTTTGAGTTTTATTTTTACTTTTTATTGACAAATGTAAGTTGAGTCTAGCTCTTGTTCCATGTTCATGGACAGAGTCGTTTGTGCAATAATTACCAATGTTATTTTTTATGTGTGCAACTGACTGGTAAATGTATTCATACAGAGCAGTTAAAATCCCCAGTGTTTTCAACAGGTCTTTATATTGAGCTTGACTACTATTTTTTGTTGTTATTTTTATGGCTCTTTTCTGGAGTTTGAAAATTGTGTTAATGTTTTGAGCATTTGTTCCCCAAAACAGAATGCCACAGCTAAGAACTGAGTGCACATATGAATAGTATGTAATTAAAGACATTACATGTTACACACTGATGATGGAATTCTAAGGCATAACATGCTGATGACATTACGTTTTCAAGTACCTTTGTGTGTTCACACCACTTCAACTGAGGATCAATATTAATTCCTAGAAATTTTGCATTTGTTACACAGTCTATAGAGGTGCCATGTACATTTAATTTAACATTTTCATTTTCCCTCTTTGAGCTGAAATTCAGGGTATTAGTTTTCTTTATGTTCATTGTCACTTTATTGCTTATTGACCTATCGTAAACTTCCTTGAGAGTGTCATTTGCTTTCTCTTGTTTTCTCAGTGACTGTAATATTGGTGTCATCAACGAAGATAATTCTTTCACCATGAGTAGCACTACTGGGAAAGTCATTGATGTATATCAGGAATGGCATTGGTCCTAATATGCTACCTTGCGAAACCCCTATATTGATGTATTTTGGTTCTGAGAAGTGTTTTACTAAATGTTTAGACCTATTTGTAATATGTGTTATCTCAACTCTTTGTACCCTACCTTCTAGGTATGATCGAAACCATTCATTAGCTGCCCCTCTTATTCCTAATGCTTCTAATTTTGTAACAGAAGTTTGTGATTGATTGTATCAGATGTCTTAGAAAGATCCAAAAATATGCCTGTGACACACTCATCTTTGTCAAGAGCATCAAGTACAACTTTTGTGAATTCTACTATGGCTGACTTTGTATTTTTCCCATTTCGGAAACTAAACTGTGATTAGCTTAAAAGATTGTATTTATTCAGTTAATTCATGAATCTGCCTTTCATAATTGCTTCTATTATATTTGAGAATGGTGACAGCAGGGAAATGGGCCAGTAATTTTCTGCGTTTTCAGCATTACCTTTCTTAAGCAAAGGGACAACTCTTGCCTGTTTTAACTACTCTGGAAATGTCCCTGATTTGAAGGATTCATTTATTGTATTTGTAAAGGGGTCTTGTATAATCTCTGTGCATTGGTACTTCATCTAAGCCTACTGATATTAATTGCTTATAAAGCCCATTACATTGCTCTACCTCCTTGCTCTCCAGGCTTAATGCATTATGCTTTAGTATGAGATATATCCCTCCTGCATGAAATTGATGTGGAGGATTTGTAAACACAGATTTACAATTATGTGCACAGATTTTATTGGGGGGGGGAGGGCTGACATTTAAATCTGTATAAATGGATTTGGATTGACATTTAGTGTTGTTTATAATTATCAGTCTCCACCAATAATCAAAAGCATTATTTATTCAGCATGGAAATTTTTGTAAATGTAAGTACAGTGTATTGTGACATAATTTTTCTTACCTATTGAAGCCTAGTGAAGTTTGTTTACTAGAAAAACCAAAAGTTGTTTTATTCTGAAATACTAGGCAGATGACAGTTCTGTTTCATTTATACATCAGGTTAAAGGAACTCGGAAGACCCTGCAGTGTATGTGAGAAACAAATTGCTTGTCACACTGGACTCACTCTTCCAAAAGCAGTATCTGTTATAATTTTGGATAAACGTTATAGATATTTGTTTAAATCTTTCCTTGCCAGGAGCATAACTGCTAATGTTGTGTGTTTTTTTCTTTTTGTTGTTTATACATTATTACTGATCTCGGTGGAAAATTGATGTGCAACTTTAATGCTCTCTGTGTGTTGCAACCATACACCATATACTGTATTTACAATTTTCGTGATTTGATCTTACAGGTTACCCACACCAGTTAACCTACAGTCAAAAAACTTGAAGAAAGCTATTGAAAAAGCATTGTCCAAAACAGCACTAACAGTTACTCCTCATGGGGATTCAACTTTAGTCAAGGTATGCTGTAAAGGTTTTGCAAATATTCCCAATTTCCATTTTATTAAAAAATTCTTAACAAAAATGTGATACAGGCTTTCTAAATAAAATGTATTCATAATAATTATAGAAAAAAACTTGATGATATACAAAATACACTGTGTTCTATTTCATTATATTCCTTCACATTAAAATGTAATAACAGTTCTCCAGAAAAATGGGTTGTATTCTGCAAAAATGTACACGGTAATATAGCCACCATGCCAGGTAAGTGTTTTGTGGAAGTATGATGAAAGCGTTTTGTTGACCTTTTAATTAGCATCTTGAATTTCAGCATTAAGAGTTGTACAACAATCTCTTATTCTTCTCCCAAGGTACATAACCTCTCTTGTTACTCAAAGTGTCTCATATCAGATCATTTCCTGGTGTGAAAAAGTTATGCAGATGAGCAGTATTAGCTCACAAAGCTCATCCTGGGATGACTAAAGGAAATACTTTCTCACTTTTCACCGTGTTTTCCATTACACACTGTAAAAGCACCAGCGAGAATTACATTTGGGGGAAGGGATCGTCGTCACTTCAAAACTTCTTGCCACCTAGAGCTTCCTTGATGGCCCGAAATACAGGGTACCTTCATTCTGCTACAACAGGCAAATATGCAGGATGTGTTAGACATCTAAAACAAAAGATTTCTCATTTTTTTGTTTTGTTAATAGGACAATCTATGGCCTCACATTAGCATGCTGCAATAGTACACCGGTACTGAACAAGTGGTGATATTGCTATGTAACTGTAGGCTTCAAGTTGTTGTACAGAAATTCACTATGTGACTTGCTGTTTACTGCGAATCAACTGTTGTGTATAATGTTGCAGGATTACACCTATTCTGCCTCGAAAGAAGGAATCCCATTACTTTTGCAGTGCAGAGAATTGTGCAGAATTGTCTGTTTTTTAGTGGTGATTAGTATTACCACTCCTTGTATCTTCTTTGGGTCTCAGTCCAGAAATAATGTACCCATGCATGCAATGCGTATAGGGGAAAAAGCCCCTAAGTATAGACCATGTGGTGATGGGGATGAAATTTCAAAATGTTTGCCCTTTGAATGGTGAACATTGGAGGGTAAAAGACATACAATATTCTGGTTATTAATCCCTGAAAAAATAGTCTCTAATAAAGATCTAGAATGACAGTGGGAGAAACCAGTAGGATCACTTGTTTTGTCTCCCTGTGTACAATCAATTAATGTATGTACCCCTCATCCCTGATAACGTATCAAAGATAACATCATTGTTTATGCAATCGTTCCCTTCAGTATTATAAAGATGTCATAGGGTGTCATAGACATTCAAAGAAAGTTGTCTCAATTGGGAAATATTTTACATTGACATAAACGTTGTGGTACTGAAACATGTTGTAGATGATATGGTGGGTGGAGTTATACCTAATATTCAGTTCTGCAGCAATGTTATGTTTTAGGCCTCTGATATTGCTCTGTCTGTTGAATCACCATCATATGTTGGCAAAGTGAGAGAGAGAGGAATCCTAATAATTTGCCGTCTCTTACATATGTCTACTGATTTCTCATCCTTATAACTCAACAATATTGTGATAAATATTGTCCTTCCATCAGACAATTCTCCAAGAAAGTAGTCGTTATTTTTACAGTTAACAATATCAGACCTTGTATAATACCACACTTCTTAGGCATTGCAGCTCTGATGTGTCTTGGCCTCCTCAGTCATCTGGCTCCATACATCTCTGGTCTCTTTTTCTCTTCCATCTTCTGACCACCATCTTGTTAAAGTCAGCAAACATGTTATCCAGCCATCTAGCTCTTGGTTGGCCCTATCTTCTTTTGAACTAAAATCTGCCTTTTATTACTTGTTTGGGTTTCCTGTCACTTGCTGTTTTCTCCACAAGACATAAGCAGCATATTCTTTGAGGTGTAACAATTTGTTCTGTATTTTCCTCTTATATAAACTGTTGTGTTTATTGATTGTTTCTTACTCTTGAACCCTCTGGTTCTCATACAGGACCATAAAATTTTCAGATAATGTTTCCTTCAAGTGCCCTTAGGCTGTTTTTATCTTCTTCTGTCATTGTCCACATTTTAAACCCTATATGTAACAACTGGCTTTACTAGGGAATAGTGTAATCTGAACTTTCTTGTTCTTGTACCTAAAATATTCTTAAATACCTGTAAGTTCACACGGTAGGTGCTGTTTTGTGCTTGTATCCTTTCCCACTCATGCTGTGGTTTAAAATCAGAGATCACCCATACCTTTTCCTTATTCATGCATTTCAGCTTTGTATTTCAAAATACTATTTTTTATGCCAAAGTTAAGGTGATTTTCTTTTCTCTGCCTCAAATGAAAGATTATTGTTTTTTTTTCTCTTCGTGTATTTTCATGTTTTCTATATTTTACTAGTCTGTTAAGCTATGATTCCAGAAGACATGTGACTGAACCTGTGAATAGCAGTTTTGAGAAGTGTGTTGCCCTTCCCAGGTGTCTACATGATGTGATAGGTTGATGACTGGGATCTATCACTCATGCAGAATTGTCATCTGTCATTTCATCTCTTTTAAAAACTTCTGCCAGGTGTGTTTTAGCATTTAGGAAATATTGAAAAAGTTCTCGAGTGGATTTCTCGTTGGAAATTGTCATAAGAAAAGATTTTAATGAGTGGTCATTGGAAGTATGTAAAAGTATATTGCTGATAAATGAACAAAAAATTCTTTTAGTAAAATAATTTACTACTGCAGCCATGTGTGTTAAGATTTCCTCCCATGAACACTTGGTCGACATTGGATCTAACTTAATATGTCATTATCATGACCATCTTTTCACATAATTTTAGCAAGTGTAAATTTTTAGCCATGAATAGTTATTTTAATGAACATTTATGAGATCTCATGTTGCTCTTTCCTATTAGTGTTTGACATTTTTTGTATTAATTATCACTGTAACTGAATCAAAGGGTTAATTTTGATTGTGTTTTACCACAATAAACTGGTACAAATACCAGTCGTAGTTGTTGAAGAATGTAAATACATGTGTAAGTGACTGTATGAACAACCAATTTTTCATGTTATAGATTGGTCACAGCCATCACTCACCAGAGCAGCTTACAGAAAATATTATGTCTGTCGTAGAAGAACTGAAGACAAGATTTCCTGGTGGTTGGCACAATATCAGGCATCTGAGCCTCAAAACTAGTAAATCCTTGAGGGTTCCATTTTATGTCACAATGAGTAAGTAACAAATGTTATACACAAAAGCTTTGAAACAAGATGTATGCTAGTGAAGGATATTATATTTGGTAAAAGCTCAGATTGATTTCTCACTGACAGTAGCATGTGTAGTATAATTTTAATATCAGTGTCTTAAAATTGAATCCTGACCTCTGAGGTAATGGTGTTTTCACAGATAATGTCAGGCAAGTCCAAATTATGAGAAAAATTTGCTGCGATAAGCATAAAGTAGACCTTTCACCTGCAAGAAATGTTAATTTTGATGTGACAAGGAAATTATTCAAACAAACACAGTTTGCAAATGCCCTGCTTGTGTATGGTACCGAAAATCAGTTGAGTGACATGTTCAAGAAAATACAGTGGTCACTAGCCTGTTTGAAAATGGGACTACAGTACTTTTGGCAACAGCTTAGCAGATCAGTGTGAAAAAAATTCAGTGATCTACCTTTTTTGTACATCTGACATGAAATTCTAGGTTGAAAATACATTGAGTAGGGTGGTTTTTGTGCTGCTGTTGCAGCCTTATGATTGAGATGTCACCTGGAAGTTGACACCACTCTCCATCAAGAAAGGGGGAAGTATCATGTATCGCTGCCAAGGCAACATTGCTTTCCATTAACCAACATGGCTTGCTATGTTGGCACTGTGGACAGCTAAAGCAAGGAGTTGGCTTCATGCCGATAGCGTTCTCTTGAGTAAAATTTTCCAGAGGTAAGATTGTCCTGTCCCTCCTTCTCTAGGTGGCAACTACTTCAGAGCCTGTTGCCATTGGAAGGAAAAAAAAATCTTGAATTTTAGGTACCTTAATCAGATAGGAAAGTTATAGATTTTAAAAAGAGAAATGGAAAGTTTGAAGTTAGATGTAGTGAGAATCATTGAACTGAGGTGGCAGGAAGAACCACGATTTCTGCTCAGCGGCAGTACAGGAGTATGTCTTATAATTAATATGAAAATAAGAATGTGAGTGAGCATGAACGCCATAGTGAATGCGTTATCATAGGAAAGGTAGACAGAAAACCAATACCCAGTGCAAGATTTCAAGTTTGTATGCCTACTAAGTCCACAAGTGATGATGAGCTTGCAGAATATATGATGAGATACAATAAATAATTCAGATTTTTAAGGGAAATGAAAATTTAATGGTGATGAGGGACTGGAGTTGGATGACGGAAGAGAGGTAAAAGTGGTAGGAGAACATGGACTGATGAAAAGGAATGAAAGGGGAAAGGCAAAAGATGAGGCCCGGTAAAAAAATCTTGAATAACGCACAAGATATTGAATTTAAGTGCCAAAGAACAAAGTATAAAAATGCAGAAAATTGTGCAGGCCAAATGGAAAAGAGAAGTCTGAATAATGAAACTGATAGGAAAGGCAAAATGGCAAAGCAGGAATGGCTAGAGAAGAAAAATAATGCAATGTTGAAGAAGCATGGATGACTGGAGGAAAATTAGAGAAACCTGTGGAGGACATAGAAGCTGCTATACAAATTTCAATAGCTCAGATCACAAGACACTATTAACTGAAGAAGGTAAGGCTGAAAGTTGAAAGTATTATATAAAAGGACTACAAAATGAACAGACATGAAGTCAGTGTTACGGAAATAGATGAGAAAGTAGACAAAAATGAGTTGATAGTTATGATACTGTGACGGAGCACTGAAAGACCCAAGTCAAGGCTGGGGCATTTAGTAGACGACATTCCCTCTGAGTTACTGAAGTTGTTGGAAAAGCCACTTGTGAGAAAATTATTCCACCTGTTATGCAATCATATTACACTGTCTTCCATGTTTAAGCTGTCAGATTTCAGATCTCGTCTGGTGCAGTCCCCAATAAATCAGTCATTCTTTTTCATCCTGTCCGGTAAGTCTTCTGTGAGCAAGGGTTCTGGGAGACATTTCTGAACATAGACCAAACAGGAGAAATACGCTCGGACTGCACGAAGAATGTAATAATTCCAATTTCAAAGAAGGCAGGACAGTCATAACTATTACACATCCACTGACAGGTGTAACTGTTGTATTTACTCAATTGCAAGATGAGGTTTTCTAACAAAATTTGCCATTTGAAAACTATAGGGTCATCTTTAATTTACATATTAAACTATTGCTGCTGAGGTCAACCTTTTTACATTGTGTAGTAGATTGGTATAGGTGTCTAACAATTTAGAGATTTCCTGATATGCCAAAGTGCTCGATACAGTATCGATCTTGCTCGAACAGTCACTTGACATTTGACTCGCACAGCATTAGTTCAAGGGATACATGAGAAACTGTGATCAAGCCATCACAGCAATATATTTTCTTGCTAAAATTTGAGAATTCTGTAAAACACAGGACGACATAAAATTTATTGCAATTATCTTACACCGTGCGAGGTGGCGCAGTTGTTAGACACTGGACTCGTATTTGGGAGGACGACAGTTCAATCCCGCGTGCAGCCATCCTGATTTAGGTTTTCCGTGATTTCCCTAAATCACTCCAGGCAAATGCCGGGATGGTTCCTCTGAAAGGGCACAGCCAACTTCCTTCCCCATCCTACCGTAATCCGATGAGACCGATGGCCTCACTGTCTGGTCTCGCCCCCTCCTCCCCACCCAAAAAAACCCACAAAAAACAAACCTACAAAATTTTGTCGTATTTGAATAGATTTGCAATGAAAGTTCTCACACATATGTAGATATATACAAATAATACAAATATTTTTGGTGCTTGTTAAGTAAAGTTAGCACTGAAAGGTGAAAATGTTGCCCTTCCAAAAACATTACTTAGTCCTGAATCCGATTCAGTATTGCAAATGAAAAATTTGATTGCTGTTCACATATTAGAGTACCACCTAAAATCCTTACCACTTTTCACTCAGCTTTAGAACAAGATGACGACATTCAGATGAAACAAGAAAGAAAATTAATCCAGACTTAAATGTCTAAAAAACAAAATAAAACATATTAAACTAACTTATTAACTCATATATGATGTTTTAGCAGTAACCTCTGTCTTGCATATTACACTGTCTTCCATGTTTAAGCTGTCAGATTTCAGATCTCGTCTGGTGCAGCCCACAATAAATCAGTCTTTCGTTTTCATCCTGTTCGGTAAGTCTGCTCTGAGCAGGGGTTCTGGGAGACATTTCTGAACTTTTACTTCTTTTCCTAAACCTCTCCAGTCCTTTTCCTTCACCCCTTTCCCTTCAACCCTTCTGCCAGAAGAAGAAGTCACTGGCTCGAAACCTCGCATATGTAAAAACTTTTTTTATGTGTGTTCTCGTGCTGTTGGTTGGTGAGTAAATGTTTTGTCTATCCAGTTTCATTATATTGTTAAAACATATTATTCTTGTGACTATGATAATTGTTATCATACGAATAAATTGCAGTGGGAAGACCCTTTGTGAAGACAGTACCAACAGACGTCAGTAGACCATTGGATCAGCAAAAGTCTGAGAATTTTATATTGTGATTATATATTTGTTGGTGTTGTTACATGTGACCTAGAAGATATTGCAATCTGTGTTTCACAGTTGCTCAGCACAGCATTACTTAAGGGGTGGAGGGAGGGTTTGGAAGGGGGAGCAGCGGTACCAGGTTGGCTGAGAACTAGGATAAGTGGGGGGAGGGGAGTAGTGAATGGGCAGCAAATTACCTCTTGCTTCCAGCTGAGGAACATGTACTGCTGCGATTTGCCCAAGTCCATTTGAATTGACTTCAAAATTTGACAAATACTCAGCAATGGTATACATTTCTGCAGCAGAGAGCGAAAGTCTAGAGGTGAGTGAGTGGCGTACTGACATGTTTCCTGCAACAATGTTGTCGATGCTCACAATGAGGTAGAATGAGAATACAAGAGGGTGTGTCAACTGCTGGTTCTGCACAGCCAGTGGGAGAGTAGCCGACAGATGATATGTTTGAAAGCATAAACATTGTACCATTCTCACATCAGTACAGAAACGAAATCTGATATGTATTCAGCAAAAAACAGCTGCGTTCTCTGATTAAAATGTAACCACAACCTCAGCTATAGCAACATATTCAGAAGAAACAGTGAAATATTTGTAAAAACGAAGTTATAGATTTCACAACTGTGTTATTAGGGTGATGGTGGTGATTAAAAAGAGTGATACCACAGATGTCAGGCATAGCAAAAAAAGAAGGAAAAAAAAGAAAGAAAAAAGAAAAAGAAATTTAATTCGAACCACTTCTTTTTATTTTGTTTCTTCTTATATTGTCAGAATGTAAGTTTAAAATAGTACATGGTAATGCAGATACGTAATGGCAGTAAACAGTTTGTAATTTTGATTAGTCAGAATGTTAAATTAAAATTTTCTCAAGGAGACCTCTTCTCCATTTTTTAAGAAAAAGGAAGGATGTCTTATATTCAGGGTTATCTTGTACATTATTTACACAGGCAGGCAACATCAGGAAATATCAGAGAAACATGTGAGGCAATACTGATCCTATGACTTCCTTAAAAGATAGGTTGAAGAAAGTCACACTCATGATTGTGGCATTTGTAGATTTCAGAGAAAGTTGGGAGTAAGAGGAGATTGCAATATATCGGCCATGTAATTCAGTAATCCGGTTTGCTGCGAGTTCTGGAAATCAGGGTAATGAAAAAAAAAAAGTCATGCATTGTCGCTGGCTGGGTGCCGCTTCCCTACTGCCTCATTCCTACTGCTTCTCCCCTTCCTACCACTCCCCTCAGCTTGTGTGTCTGTGACATGTGAATAACTGGCAAAACGGGTGGACTTCCACGACGGGGCTATAACCACAGGCCATATCTGCGGGTATCTCTAACGGATCAGGCATGCCAGTCTGAAGCCCATTGTATCCCACTAATGTGCAAGCATTGCCTATTGGATCTAGTCTCACCGAACTACCTGCAGTCTGGGTCTGTTTGTGTGGGGTATAATGCATCGGATTTTCGTGGTTTATCTGTGGACCTAGGACTGCAGTGCTCCTCGGGAGGCCAAAGGCCGCGGGTGACTGATTTCAGCATTGTGACTGTCTCACTACAAGCACATTGTACAGTTTGGCATTTTATAGACATTTTGTTTATTCTAGTACATTTTGGCATATTGAAAGTAGTTTATATATTGGAATGTATGGTCGATAAGGAGAAGAAAATTGTGGGAGTTGCTGGTGGTTTCTACGCTTTGTACTCATATATATCTCGAAAGAAAAATTACAAAATAGCTGTAGAATAGTATAAATAACGCAGTGGGTAATCACAGACAATAACGAACATAGTAGAACTAACATTTTATTGGTGGTCACCTTTAGTGTTTGTTGGTTTACACAACTGTCCCCACCTCATATAGTTCTTTCAAGAGTTCTACATTTTTCTGAGGTTATTTGTGAAATCAGTGAAGGTATTTTAAATTTGTCTTGCAACTCCAAAGAACTGTATATTTTTGTCACCAAATGTGTTTTGTTGTATTGAAATAAAATAACATCAGTGGTCTTAATGAAACATGTATACCATTTGGCCTGCTTTTCCCATCTTACAAAACAGTTCATTACAAAAGATGTTGATGTTACTACTTCAGATTTTTGCTCACACGGGAGAGAAATACAGAAGTCCTTACATTTCTTTGTCAACTTAAGTCTTTACTTACCCTTAAGAGCTCAAAATTTGTCAGGTAAAAATGCTAAAACTTGCATGGAAATGGGGGGGGGGGGGGGGGGGAATCAGGAAATTTCACTTGGGAAAACTTGTTGCAACCCTGGTAATAATTTGCTTAACAAACACTCACTGTATTCATTGCTGGACACTGATGCAATGCATTGATAGCCTCCAGACATCAAAATATTCAATCTGGTATCTCATAGCATTACAGAGAAATTCTGCATTAGCACTTGGTCTAGCTAATCAAGAGTAGTTGACAGCCTACCACTAACAAACCAACAGTTTGAAGCAGAGGGTAAGGTCATGGACTTACATTCAGGAGGAGCAGGATTCAGACCCATAATGGCAATCTAGATTTATGTTTTCTGTACATCAGAATACTGCTGATTACATTTCACATTCTAGACCAGTCTGAACTTGGGCTCTGTCTCCAGTAATGTTCTAGTGATGGCATGTTTAACTCAAATCTTCCTTCCATCATATTTTCCACGAATCATTACTGGTAATAAATGGGAGTATTTCTCAAGAAACTGAATCATAGTCCCCATTATTGTGGAAACCACAGTAAAAATAAATGTTCAAATAAGTTAACACTAAAATTTTTTACGTAAGTAAAAGTAATTTTACCATAAATTTTTAAGTCACATATCACTCTTTATCTAAATACAAATGTTGTAAGAACTGTGAATACAATAATCATTTAAGCTTAACATTGATGACTCACACGAGAAAACTGAAATATGTGACAGTGTTACAGGCAAATGTTCTTCCACCTTTGTTGTGTTTTGCAACCAGTTGCAGTTCCAAAGAAACTTGAAAGAGGGTGTATTGTTAATTGTGTTTGTGCTTTTATCATTCTTCCCTGTACCAAAACACTATGTTTATGAACACTGTTTCCTCTTTGTGTTATTGTAATTGTGACACATTATATTTCTTGCGGTGCAGAATCTGCCAATAGCGTGAAGGTTCCGGTGGAGAAGCCACGTAGGCCAAAGGCTGCAGTGGCTGTGGAGGATGAACTGAGCACAATCCCAGGAGCAAGAGTGGTTGTACTACCTAGTGGAGAAGTCATTGTGAAGAAAGAAGCCAACTCTGAGGACTCTGCCAGCGAGGTTGAATCTGAGGTACACCTTCACTGTCTATGTTCTCAATATCTGTCATTAACAGATCTGAACTGCAATTTTCAGTGTTGTTGATTTTAGTGGACCTTATTCAGTCAACAAAAAAAATAGTATGTAATATCTTATTTCTACCATAAACTCAGGCTTATGCAAATCATAATTTACTTTGTCTGCTAAATGATATGATTTTGAGTCTTTATACACTCATCTTCAGCTGAGATACGCAGAAATTTATGTACACATACACTGAATAGCCAAAGAAAGTGGTACACCTGCCTAATGATGTGTAGGGCCCCTGCAAGCACGCAGAAGTGCCGCTACATGACACTGCATGGACTCAACTAATGTTTGAAGTAGTGCTGGAGGGAATTGGCACCATTAATCCTGGAGGGCTGTCCATAACTCCCTATGAGGGGGTGGAGATCTCTTCTGAACAGCACATAGCAAGGCATACAAGATATGCTTAATAATGTCCATGTCTCAGGAGTCTGGTGGCCAGCGGAAGTATTTAAACTCAGAAGTGTGTTCCTGGGCCAATCTGTAGCAATTCTGGACGTGTTGGGTGTTGCATTGTCCTGCTGGAATTGCCCAGGTCCGTCAGAATGCACAGTGGACATGAATGGATGCAGGTGATCAGACAGAATGTTTATGTACATATCACTTGTCACAGTCATATCTAAACGTATCAGGGGTCCCATATCACTCCATGTGCTCCACATTATTACAGAGTCTCTGCCAACTTGAACAATTTTCTGCTGACACCCAGGGTCCATGGATTCCTGAGGTTTCTCCATACCCGTACACATCCACCTGCTTGATACAATTTGAAATGGAGTTGTCCGACCAAGCAACATGTTTCCAGTCATCGACAGTCCAATGTCGGTATTGATGGGCCCATGTGAGATGTAAAGCTTTGTGTCGTGCAGTCATGAAGGGTACATGATTGGGCCCTTGGCTCTTGAATGATTTGCATGCTGACACTTGTTGATTTCGAGCATTAAAATATGCAGCAATATGTGGAAGGATTGCACTTCTGTCATATTGAACATTTCTCTTCAGTCATCATTGGTCCTGTTCTTGCAGGATCTTTTACTGGCCACAGCGATGTCAGAGATTTGGTGTTTTACCGTATTCCTGATGTTCACAGTACACTTGTGAAATGGTCATATGAGAAAATCCCCACCTCATTGCTACCTTGGAGATGCTATATCCCATTGCTCGTGCGCCAACTATAATACCACCTTCAGACTCACTCACTTAAATCTTGATAACATGCCATTGTAGCAGCAGTAACCAATCTAACAACTGCTTGTTGTCTTATGTAGGCGTTGCCAACCACAGCACCTTTCAGCCTGTTTACATATGTCTGTATTTGAACCAGTTTCTTTGGCGCTTCGTGGTACTTGAAGTATGCTACTAACAGTAATAATTCCTGCTTGTCTCGTCTGAAGCATGATACTACAAGTATGAATAATATGTAAATTTCTGCATTCCTCGTATGAAAATGAGCCTGAAAAGTATAATAAACTAGTTCGTGAAAAAAATATTTTTTGAGTGTTCTTAGCTATATTTCAATTAATATACAGCTACAAAGTTATTCAGTAACCATAATAGGTAAACTTATTGAGTAAGTTCCCCATCTCAATTTTTAAGAAAATTTTTGCGGTTGTATTGTTCCTTGTGTTAGAACAATCATAGCTAACTTATCTTTAATTGTGATGCAGGGAGAACTGGATGATGATGATGATGATGAAGAAGAAGAAGAAGATGAAGATGCAGATTCAGAGACAGAGAAGGTTGATACAAAGGAGGTGTCCAAAGGTGCAATTAAGCCTAAAGCAAAGGTTACTTCAGATGATGAAAATGGAGACAGTGACAGTGATGTGGAAGCAGCAGAAGATGAATATTTGTCTGGATGGATGCAAGAATTGGGGGAATCAGAAAAGCATAATGTAAGCTATAAATATTTTTTATTTAAATTTGACTATAGGGACTGCTTTGCAGGTATTTTGTTATTAAAATTTTACACTAATAGAGACAGATGTTTCCTATACAATATTTGTTTAACATTAAAAATCTCTATAAATTCATAGTGCAGTTACCGTAAACAGGTGCAGTGCTGAGAGTGTATGTCATTTTTAGAAACAGGACAGTGACACAAATGTAACACGGAGATGCTGATTTCAGTAGCAGGCCAACAACTACACATCAGCATTCTGGGATCTACAGCTCTGATTTTCACTTCATTCCTCATCTTTACACATTTTTTTCCTCAGTATTTTGTTTTCTGTTTTTGTATTGTTCCTTATTAATTTTATAACTGCACCTATTTTCCATAATTTCCCTTCTTTACTAGTCCGGTAATGACTTTCTGTTGTTGTTCACTTTGTGAAACTTAGTCCTCAGATTTTCTTCCTTTCCCATGTGATGCGTGTTCTGTTAGCTGATCTTCTGTATGTTCTAGTTGTCAGTTTACATAAACTGCTAATGTTTGACATTATTCTTTTATTGTAGAATTAAGCTTCGCAATGGATTTCATGTGGAAGTTTATTTAAGTTTTAACTTAATTGATGAAAGAAATGAAATGTGATTGGTCATGGCATTCTGAGCTAGAAGACCAAAACTAGGTTACAGAGCATGATAGTTTCAGTACTCTCATTTTCATATTCCAGCAGCTCAAATTCTAAAATAAAAAATGGAATTTAGGTTGTCAGTTTTTCTGTCTTTGCAATTAACTCCTGATTATCATCTCTGTAAAATTGCAATGATCATATTTTAGTGATGTCTAGTGACCACAGTGCCTAAGTAAGAAATATCGTCATCTGCATGAACTGTTGACAGTATCAAATAGAAAAAAATATATATAGAGAGATATATTAAAAATAAAGATTCCAAGACTTACCAAGCGGGAAAGCGCCGGCAGACAGGCACATGAACAAAACACACAAACACACACACAGAATTACAAGCTTTCGCAACTGGCAGTTGCTTCGTCAGGAAGGAAGGAAGGAGAGGGAAAAATGAAAGGGTGTGGGTTTTAAGGGAGAGGGTAAGGAGTCATTCCAATCCCGGGAGCGGAAAGACTTCCCTTAGGGGAAAAAAAGGACAGGTGTACACTCGCACACACACACACACACACATATCCATCCGTCTTTCCGCTCCCGGGATTGGAATGACTCCTTACCCTCTCCCTTAAAACCCACACCCTTTCATTTTTCCCTCTCCTTCCTTCCTTCCTGACGAAGCAACTGCCAGTTGCGAAAGCTTGTAATTCTGTGTGTGTGTTTGTGTGTTTTGTTCATGTGCCTGTCTGCCGGCGCTTTCCCGCTTGGTAAGTCTTGGAATCTTTATTTTTAATATATTTTTCCCATGTGGAAGTTTCTTTCTGTTTTATATATAGAGAGAGATAGAGAGCACCTGGTCACCAAAAACATTCACATTGATAGTGATGCTACTATGAAACTGGGTGTTTGAGCCAGTCAGTACCACACCAGAGTTAGCTTCACCAGTTTGTGGGTATTGAGTATAACTCCCCTCCAGTATGCACCTGTGTGAATATACAATTACAGTCCTCTCATGGCATCCCGTATTTCATTCCTTGCAGCTTTTGTCAGTGTCAGGCGAAATTTAACCACAAAGAAACTCTTTGTGCCCCTATACACCGGTTATAGGCACCATTTGTTTGAGTGTCAGTTAATAGCCTCATTTGAAACAGCATGAGTTGACACATGATTACTAATGGAAATTGATGTTTTTGCTACTAGACTATGGACTGTTAACATTCTGCCACAGCAATATCACCGTCTCAGATCATCTAATTTCAGATATGAGAGTGGATCCACTTTAAGCTATTCTTATCTTTAATATTTTTATTGCAGAAGTTACTTCAATGCGAGATGCTTTTAATAATTTTCATAACGAAACTCTGTCTTGGAATCTGGCAGAAAACCTAAAGAGATTTTGGTTATACATAAGCACACCAGTGTTAAGATGCAGTCAGTACCTTCACTGTGCAACAATGTTGAAGTCACTGATGACATTTGATTAGGCTGTTTTCTTTTAATCCCTTGCCTGTTAATGTGCCTTTTATAGTGTTGTCCTTTTTAGTTGCTGTTTTAACCTTGTGCCTCACAGTGCATTCATAACTTAGTCTGGGCACTAATTACCACTGTAGTTGTGCGCCTAAAACCACAAAAATAAAATTTAAAAAAATTGCCACTAAAACCGAGTTATTAAACACAGTTTTCCGAAACTCCTTCACCAAAGAAGATGAAGTAAATAGTCCTGAATTTCAATCAAGAACAACTGCCAAGATGAGATACATAGAAATAGATATCCTCGGTGTAGCAAAGCAGCTTAAATCACTTAATAAAGGCAAGGCCTCTGCTCCAGATTGTATACCAGTCTGGTTCCTTTCAGAGTATGCTGATATAATAGCTCCATATTTAGCAATTATATGAAAGTGCTTGCTAACTGAAAGTTCCATACCTCAAGCCTGGAAAATTGCTCAAGTCACACCAATACCCAAAAAGGGAAATAGGAGTAATCCGCTGAATTACAGGCCCATATCACTAATGTTGATTTGCAGTAGAGTTTTGGAAAACATACTGTGTTCGAACATTATGAATTACCTTGAAGAAAATGATTTATTGACACATAGCATGGATTCAGAAAGAAATCGTTCTTGTGAAACACAGCTAGCTCTTTACACTTTAAGTAATGAGTGCTATCGACAGGGAATGTCAAATTGATTCCAATTTTTTAGATTTCCAGAAGGCTTTCGACACCGTTCCTCACAACGTCTTCTTAACCAAACTGCGTGCCTATGGAATATTGCTTCAGTTGTGCGACTGGATTTGTGATATCCTGTCAAAGGCCACAATTCGTAATAATAAACAGAAAGTCATAGAGTAAAACAAGTAATATCCGGATTCCCCAAGGAAGTGTTATAGACCTTCTGTTGTTCCTGATCTATATTAACGACATGGGAGACAATCTCGGTAGCCGTCTTAGATTGTTTGCAGATGATGCTGTCATTTACCATGTTGTAAAGTCATCAGATGACCAAAACAAATTGCATAATGATTTAGATAAGGTATCTGTATGGTGCAAAAAGTGGCAGTTGAAGTTATTCACATGAGTACTAAAAGAAATCCGCTAAATTTCGATTATGTGATAAGTCACACAAATCTTGAAGGCTGTAAATTCAACTAAATACTTAGAGATTACAATTACCAATAACCTAAATTGGAACAATCACATAGATAATGTTATGGGTAGAGCAAACCAAAGAATGTGATTCATTATCAGAACACTTAGAAGGTGCAACAGGTCTACTAAAGAGACTGCTTACACATGCTTGTCCCCCCTATTCTGGAGTATCGTTGTGCGATGTGGGATCTGCATCAGGTGAGACTGATGGATGACATTGAAAAAGTTCAAAGAAGGGGGGCTCACTTTGTTCTGTCGCGAATTGGGGATCTTCTCATGAAATTTCAATTACCAGTTTTCTCCTCTGATTGCGAAAACATTCTTTTGGCACTCACCTACAGAGGGAGAAATGATCATCACGATAAAATAAGGGAAATCAGGGCACGCACAGAAAAATTTAAGTGCTTGTTTCTTCCATGTGCCTCTCAGAGTGGAAAGGTAGAGAAACAGCTTGAAGACGATTCATTGAACCCTCTACCAGGCACTTTATTGTGAGTAGCAAAGTAATCACATAGCTGTAGATGTGTCCCAAATTGCTATACAGTGTTTCTTGCTCTTAAAACAAGATATTGATAGCACAGTACTTGCAGACTGTGATAGTTATTTTAGGAAACATGATAATCAAAACTTCCTCTGAATTGAATTATTGAGGCAGGGGTCAGTGAACTGCACCTACCACTACGCAAAAAGCAGCTGTTTCGATGTCCTCATCATATTGTCATAATAGGGAATACAAGTTTAAAGAGAGCAGTAATTTAATTTCTGGTTAAGTGTTCGTGAAACTGTGAAGGCACACAGTGCAGATATCTTAAAGTACATTGACTGGATCTTCGATAATCCATAAAAATACAGGCAGTATAAGATGTGAAGTTAGCAGTGGAGGTTCAGAGATTTATTGCAGATGTCCTACACAATTTCTTTTATTTTATAATTGTATTCTGCAATACCTGCTTGCCTCCTTGTTTTCAAAATAAAACAATAATAGTATTTTAGGTTCTTCTGCCTTTCACATGTGAAATTACTTGTAAAGATGTGACCTAACTTTCTCTGCCACTGTTAATGATTCTATTCCATGTCACCTTCCATTGCATACATTCTTAAACAGATGTGCCTGTTTTTCTTTTTGGCGCTGGTTCACTTCTGTACATTTAGCCAGTCACTGTGGACCTCATGTTGTCACGATAATGTCAAACCTTAGGTATGTCTATAAAAGATTTTATGTTTCCCTTTATTCAGTCCTTTTATTTAGATGACAGTCTGTTTTGTAAGCAACATTTGATCTAAACCTGAGTTATCGTAAATTCATACAAGATATGCTTTAAGATTTATTTTACCTTGCCAGTGTGAATGTAACTTTCATCACCTAGATATATCATTTGTTTTATCTTTGACATACCTTTGGTTTACCACTTATTCATTATTTTAGGTTTTGTGTATCAAATGATGTTCCTGAATTCTGCTTTATTTAAATTGGACTACCTATCTCCTGACAGTTAAACAGCTTTATCTTAATGGGACGAAAGGATGTTGGGTTATCCACTGCTTATTGATTAGAATAAATTATTAATATGAGTCCATAATTTTTGCTACACAGTTCCATGTATGTGGAACAGCATATTTTCTTATTTTTACTCTTGTTTACATACTGCTATATCCCTAAAGATGTGGCTCTAGTGTGGTGAAACTATTTGTATCATACAGCTGAAGCAGTCTGATTTGTCATGGTTCAATTCTACAGCTATGTATTGTTGCAATACAAAATTTGCTACAAGTAAGACATATAAAGGAGGGTACATGATAAATGGGAATTCTTCCTTCATTTGAGTTACTATCTTCCCTTTATAATCATGTTTTTATTTGGTTGCTTTGTTGTTTGTTTGTCTGTTGAGTACAAGTTTTGAATTGTTTTCAAACTAACTCCTGATGAGCTACACTTTCATATAGTCTGTCAGTAAACTGAAGAGTGAGCGAGCGAGTCCCCACTCTGCCTACCCGTCTACGTCACGAGGCACTTCTACCTGCTGTTTCACAACGCAGTGCCCGCGCCCTGCTGCGGCGCGCGCTTTAAAGCTGTGGCGATGCCGTGTACAGATACGTCTCAGCTGCGTTTATTTTTAGACAAATGCATTAAGACCATAAGGAATACAAAAAATGATAGTTTCTTCCGAAACACAACATTATAGAGTAAACAATATTAACATAAGACTGGAAGTCAAGATTCTACTATAAACATAAAACTGAATGCCTGTTCAGAATGTATGTTGCTGTATTGCTAATCGTAAAACGAACCCCATATAATGCAATCAATCTGTAGAATTTAAGGCTTGTGTTTTTACTGAAAGGTATAAGTTTTCTTTGAAGGATTATATTGAAGCTAAACAATTCTTGCAAAACGAAGAGTGTTTAAAAACTAAGCAGAAATTTTGTTTGTTTTTGTCACTGTCTTCTTGAACATGTCTGAAAAGTATGTGTACAAGTGTACAATGTTATGCATACGCCGGCCGCGGTGGCAGAGCAGTTCTAGGCACTTCAGTCCAGAACCGCGCGGCTGCTACGGTCGCAGGTTCGAATCCTGCCTCAGGCATGGATGTGTGTGATGTCCTTAGGTTAGTTAGGTTTAAGTAGTTCTAAGTTCTAGGGGACTGATGACCTCAGATGTTAAGTCCCATAGTGCTCAGAGCCATTTTTTGTTATGCATATTGTATATTTACTCTGTTGTCAGCTGTCAAAAAGGTTACACGTGTTTTGGTAGCATCAACGATTATTTGTTTTGTATAAAAATTGATTAGAGAATCCGTATTAAATGTTGTGTTAAGAATGGAATAATGTGTATCAAATTTTTAGAAATGTTAAATATGACTTTTGGTGAGCCTTTTACGAGTAAACCAAGGACATACAAGTGGTATGAACATTTCAAAGCACGTTTTAAAGAGCAGCTGTTTTACAAGTATGGATGAGATTAAAAATGCACAGTTAAAAGTTTTATAAACTGTCCCGAAGAAACAGTACCCAAGGGTTTTTCGGGAATCGGAAAAGCAGTGGCATAAGCGTATAGTATGTAATGGGGGATATTTTGTAGAGTATAACATTGCTGTAGACTAACAAATAAGGTTCTTACCAAAAAATAAAAGTTAGTATGTAAACGCACTTTGTATGTCAAGCTTTCTGCTTAGAGGTTCAGAATCGGGGTACGTGTTTCGAAGGAAATTTCAGCAGTGTTTATAATACCTATTGTGCACATGATTTAAGCAATATGTCTTAGAATCAGGTGAATAGTGACCGAGATAGAGATTTAGTGTTTCATCAGCATAAAAGGTTTTACAAGATTTTGAAACTGTCTATAACAATGGGTTTCCTCCCAAACTTATTAGTTTTCCTTCGTGGCGATTCCAGTAAACCATGTGGTTTATTTTCGCGTTCCTTCCTTATGCGTGCTATTGGGCGAGGCTGACGTTTGCATAAATTGCAACTGTTTGGTTGGGAGTGGTAATATTAGCCAACAGTTCTTTTTGGGTCGCCTCTTTAATACACGCTGTAATAACATTAGAGACAACCGAACGCTCCTTACTCCGCAAATACCTCATCTTTTTCGTATTCTGCTCATTTTATTGCAGTGCTAGACGATTATCTATCACTTCCGGTTATCTAAGTATATCAGTAAGTATACAAACTGACATTGGCAACTATGATTCCATGGACAGAAATGACGTGTATCACTGCACGCCGATCTACACCGCTAGACAGGTAACGGGCAACAGATTTTGGGTGCCCCTGTAGGCCGGTGCCATGGTTCTTCCGGGAAAGGCCACTTCCCCCACCAAAAGCACTGCTCGCTCTTCAGTTTACAGACAGACTATATCTGCTGTGTGGCGGAGAGTACTTTGTTTTTCTGTCTGCCTGTTT
Organism: Schistocerca gregaria; assembly: GCF_023897955.1. Classification (NCBI taxonomy): domain Eukaryota; kingdom Metazoa; phylum Arthropoda; class Insecta; order Orthoptera; family Acrididae; genus Schistocerca; species Schistocerca gregaria. Next base: position 280,171,763 of record NC_064924.1, on the reverse strand, counting down.
GTCTAGTCAGTAGTAATTTTGCAATTATTTTAAACTAATTTCATGATGAGCTATAGATTTCAAACTGTGAACGTAACTCAGAACTGGATAAAAATGCAATATTAACTTGCATTATTGCCTGGAGTGTGACAGAGGGTATTCTTATGGACCACTGCTATTTCCTCATACTCCTGTTCCAGTCATGAGTGTTTTATGTTAAGAATGATTGTTGGTAAGCCTCCACATGTGCCTGACTCTCCCTAATGTTTACCTTCATTATCTTTTCGAGAGGTATACATAGAAAGAAGCAATACACTGTTTGACTTAACTGAAGAGAAACTGAAATAAATGTGGAATTTACGATGTGTCTGTTATAATCTCATCAAAATGTTTGAAATTGATTGAAAAATTCCAAACGCAAGACTAAAAAGCAGAAAACAATTATTAAGTTAAAAAACTTCTTAATATAACCCATTTTTAATACCTGTGACAATAGTTACAAAATTTAAAACAAAAATGTGGGGCGCTTGCAGTAGCTAATAGCAAGTAGCAGAGAGGTTAGCTTCTTTGAGAAAATCATGCAATATTTAATAACATTTGCAGTACAATAAAATTGTTAGTGACTTGAGTGAGCTAGTAAGTGTTGTCATGGCTCTTATAAACTCATAAGCACAAATTTTCTGGACTATCTGTATAGGTTTAGAAATCTGTATGGGCCAAGGAAATTTTAGTTCATTTAGTCCATTTAAAAAAAATATTTTGAATAATTATTTTTTAGTTGTAATTATTCAATTTAAATTTGTTAATCTCCATTAAGATAAGAATCCACAAAATGGTAGGATGTTTTCCATAACATGTAATTCGAATAAGACTACCTGTATTTCTTTCAGGATGAGGAAGACGAACCAGCAAAAAAGAAGTCAAGACATCAGGATGATTCAACAAAGCATAAGAAGAAAACAAAAGTAGGAAAATCATTAAACACTACAAAGTCTATGAAGAAGACTAAGAAAACTCAAGATACAAAAGAAAGTGAAAAAAAGAAAAAGACAAAAAAATAAACGAAGTATTCAACTAGGAAACTGTTGTTGTTATTTCCAACAGATAACTTCAATATGATGTTGCAAAATATTGTAATAATAAACTACAGTAATTTTTGTAGTGTGCTGTGTGTTACTTTTATTTTTTTTTCTCATCTTAAATATAATTCAGGCACAGTAAATTTACATGCTTTTGCTGCTAATGTATTCAAGTCATTTAACTTCACCAGCATGTGGAGTATTAACACAAGTTTACTTGTACACCGGATACACCTTTTCATGCTTCCACTACAGCAATTCAGGTGAATGCCAAAATCATTCCTTAACAGATCATGGCTGTTTTATCTCCCAACCCTCCTCCAGCTGCGTTAGTTCTCCACTTTCAGAGAAGTTTAACATTTATTAAATGATATCATCACGTACATATATCGCATCTCTCCTAGTGTAGACCACAACTACTGAGCGATAATGTGACGTGTTCTCAATGCTGGTGAGGTATGTCACTTTGAACGCTGTGCCATTGTATATTTCTGAAACCACTACACAACAGATTAGTGCAAGTCCTTTGTCTGTTTTATTATAACTTACAGATACCTTGATGAGGATTGTGACTGCAAGTATACAATATTTCTAGTAATGCAGTCTTTCCTTGCGGCTAAATCGAAAAAGCAATACAGTATTTGACTGTGCTGTTTACAGTAAGAAGTTGATCACTGCTATGGCACACTCGAGGACGGCATTCTGATTAGTCCACTGTGACTAAAGCATTGCAGATACGATTCCGTGGTGTGACTGCCCCTGCAGCCCTCCATCATGGGTTATAATACCCTGCATATGACTCAGTGGAGTCATGTGATTGGCTGCTGCTATTAGAGATAGTGACTCATTGTTGGTTCTTTTTCCTGCATGAAAGATGTCGTAGTCTTAGACTGGTGCTTACAGGAAGAGGTCAGAAAAGTAGCTCTTCCACCGAAGATAACGTATTGAGCAGCTGTCGGACCGGCACTGCTCTCTACATTGCTGGCAACCCAGAACACAGAAATGTAGGAAGGCAGGTATCTGGCAGCTGTAGCCAGAGCACCTGACAACCCTCTGCCCCTACTGGAGGGAGAGACAAAGCCTCTTCTTTATCAGCCACTACCTGGAGTCTTGACATCCATCTTCATCTCGGCCTCTGTGTTGGTATCATATGGTTCAGTATCCATTGGCTTGGGCACTGGCAGAGCATCAGCATTGGTGGACTGCTGAGGAAGGTACACTGCCGCACTCTGCATCTGGAACAGTCCACCACCAGGACTTGCAATTGAGAAGACATTATAACTCTGGAAAGGCATGGGGTCCTCAGTGCATGGCTGGAGTTGGTTTATGTGATTCCACAAGGGAAAAACAACACACATGGCAATGCCCACTTGACAGGCACTCATTCCAGGAAACTATTCTTGTTTCCTCTAAATGCATTTCCGAGATGCTGTCAGCACTGAAATGATGTCTCCTGGAACTGGTCGCAGCAGAAGCCAAGTTGTCCTGGTGCCAGGGTGTCGTGTGATAGGGGGGGTCTGCATCAGTCGACCATGTGGCAGCTCTACCAGCAGTGCTTCCTTGTGGAAGGTGCTCCTGTATAAGGCTAGAAACTAGTAATGCATCTCTGAGTGTGAGGTCGGTCACGAGTTCCACATTTCGCTCTTGGATGTTTGCACATACCGTTCAGTGACCCTTTTGGATGTCAGGTGGAAGGGTGTGTTGCAGGGGTGTCAAATGTCATGGTAGGTGCAAAAAGACTGGAACTTCCGGTATGTAAACTGTGTGGGATTATCTGTCACTATGGTGAAGGGAACGCCTTCCACAGTGAAGATCTGCCTCGAGGCTCCGACTTATTCTGTGAAGTAGCCATACTGGAATCGAACAAAGTAAAGCCTATTTTACTCAAACGACTTTCTGGTCAAAATCGACTGTCAGAAGTGCGTGCACCTTTCTTGCCTGTGTGTAAATGATCAGCCAACCACTTTTTGAGTGTGTCTAAGATCTCGGTAATCAGTTGTTAGTGCAAGGTGTGGAATGTAAATTTCAGAGTTAGGCTGCATTCAGTGCATACGTAGAAATGGGACTGTTCTATCCTGGACAAGCTCACTCGTGTTTTAGAAATGGATTTAGTGCTTTCTTGTCTTCTTAATCTCTATTCTTTTGTTTGATTTGTTTTTGTGATACACTGAAAATGGTGCACAAGGTCGTCTTATATATTCTACTAGTCTTCTCCTACAAGAGAGACAAAATATCCTAAAGGAAATGATATTCTTGTTTTACAGAGAAAAAACGTACCCTATGCATACATAAGAACATAAATAGATAAATGTGTTTTGCTGAAAATTATTTCAACTATAAAAAAGTCAGAATTATTTGATGAGAAAAAAATTCCTGTTATGTGGCAATTTGCAAAGAAAACAAGATACAAAGGATAAATAAAGTAAAAAGGTGCTGTTTACAGCATTCTAGATATTGTTTGACGTGTTTACATGAATGTATTTTCTCAAACAAATAAATTTGGATGACACTTTCAGTGTTCTTTCAGTTCTCAGGTGTTTGAATATCCAGTGACAGGCGGAATACCTTACCCAACACTTGCCTTTCCGCAGTAATTTGTGAAGGGCTTCCGTAATTGGTGCCACCTTCAGAATAAACTTCCAGTAGTACTATATCTATCTGCACCCAGAGTGGAGCTGTTTCACAGTAGAGGGAGTCAGTGAACTGGAAATTCTCAATAGTGGAGCAGATTACAGAGCAGACGTGACCCAGGGTTTGAAAAAAGTAGTAGTTACCTAAATTAACCGCGCCCAGGCCAATGTAAGGTATGCAACACTTGACCGAAGTTTCACAGGTGTCTATCAACTTTGGTGCCAGTGATGATGATATTGTCAAGGTAGTTAGACTTAAGACTTGTTTGGAACATCTGTTTGAGGTACTGCCAAAACGGAACCGGGGCTGAATTTAATTTCAAACGGAAGGCATTTATAATAAGTCCAAAAAGTGTGTTGATAACCACCACTTGTTGGCTCTGCATGTTGAGAGGCAACTGAAGATAGGCATCAGTTAAATCAACATGAGAGAAGAATTGTAATGTCTCAACTTAGCTATAAGACCAGCTGCTCACAGGATAGGTTATGTGTCCATGTGACCTGGGCATTTACAGTTGGCATGAAGTCCCCGCACTTGTGAAGGCTTCCTGTCAGCTTTTCAGTGAAGCCTTGCAGGAGGGGGGGGGGGGGGGGTAATTGTCCTGCAAGGCAAAGGGGACACGACATGCATTACAGAATTTAGGTACTATGTCTGCGTGCAAGCTAACATACACCTCATAGTCGTAAGGTAATGTGTGTCTCAGTCCCTGATTGCACCCTCAGAGCCGCAAAATTCAGCCATATTTGGAACAGAGTTGTTTGCAGGTTGGTCTCCCATTTGTGACCTGGATGTTGTTTGCTGAATCTCCGGCCGTAAAACTCAAAAGGTGAAAGGGGTCGAGACCCAGATATTGGCTGCTGGCCATAATTGTGTTACCAAAGGTAATACACAAGGGTGTTCTTATACTAGACCTGCATCTGACGACGACCTTTGACAAAAATGATTTGGTCTCTGTAACATGCCAGTGTTCTGTGAAACTTGAATAACTGTGGTTACCCAATTAAAGTGTATGTATCACTAATGATGAGGGACTCTGATGAGCCAGTGTCCAACTGTAACTGAATAGTTTATTTATTTATTTATTGTCCTCTGAAGCAATACTGTACATGATATGCACATGGTGATGCACAGACATATATTAGATGTTGGACATTATGATAATTTGCTGCCATGAAGTAATATGCCGAAAGTTTACACAAACATGAGTTTACATACATTTTTTTCTGAGAAGATATGAACACACACATTTATGAGTTTATGTACATATTTTCTGAGAAGTTAGGAACACACAAATTACATACTCAGTTACACATTTGCCTTTTAGTGCTGTATTCCTGTCACACTTATATACAACAGTACTTGGTTGGATATTCTTTCTGCACTTAATTTGCTTAGTAGCAGATGAAGTAGACGCAAGATTTTTGCAAATACTTGCATTAATGTTTTACTCATTACAAAATTCTTTGCTGCAATTTGTTTCATGTTTCTTTCCACCCACGTGGAGCAGAATTTCACTTGCACTGTAGAAACAATGATAAAGTAGGAATGATCTTAATTTTTTATTAAATACAGCCAGGGACTTTTTTATTTCTGGTTGCAGGCTATTGTATATTTTAATGTCTTTGTTGAAGGGAGAGTTTTTAAAGGCAGAGGTGCACATTTCTTTAACATGGTGTTTCATTTTCTGCCTAGGACCAAGTCATGGGCATTTACATTTTTATTAAATTTTGTAATACTAGTTTTTACAAATTTGCAAAGTTGTAGTATACACAGGCTGCCAAGGGGTAGGATGAGCAACTTTTGACAGAGAGGTCTGCAGCTATCAGTTGGCCTTGCCTTATTCATTATTCTTATAGCTCTCTTTCAGGTGAGGAGAATGTTTATGCTATGTGTAGAGTCTCCCCAGAATATAGTACCATACTGCATTACACACTGGAATTGTGCATAGTAGGCTGTGTGAACAGTTTCTGGGCTTGTGCAGTATGCGAGGATTCGTAGGGCATAACACACTTTGTTTAGTTTTATTAATGTGTGTTTGCCATTTTAGATTATCCTGAATCCATAGGCCTAGAAATCTTGTTTCAGTATTTGGGGACATTTGGGAACTGTGTAATTTCATATCAGAAATATTTTCATTTGTACTTAGGTGAAAGTTTAGGTAAGTGGTTTTCTTTGTTAATGATGAGCTTGGTTTTTTTCAAACCAATCACCAAGTTCGCTTATATTTTCATTTATGACCCCTTTGGAGTTCATGTTCATTTTTGCTTGTTATGAGGATACTGTTATCTGCGAAGAGTGTAATGGTGCTGGCAGTGATGTTTGATGGTAGGTTGTTTATCCACACAAGGAAGAGCACTTGTCCAAGTACTGAGCCTTGGGGCACATCTTGTGTAATATTGCAATAGTAAGAGTAGTATGTTTCGATATGCCCTTGATTGTTATGTTTTATGACACTTTTTGTTTCCTATTTGTCAAGTATGAGCTGAACCAGTTTAGTGGGGTGCCTCTGATGCCATATGACTCCAGTTTGTTGAGAAGAACCCTGTGGTCTATGATATCAAATGCCATGGACAAATCTAAGAAGGTCCCAACTGCTTTATGTTTTTTGTCTAAAGCATCTAGGGTGGAGTGTAAATACTCATATGGCGGTTGCCATAGATTTGTTTTTTTCTGAAACCTTGGTGGGCATCAGATAATATCTGGTTCTTATCAAGAAAATTTTCTTTGGTGAATTACTCTCTCCAAAAGTTTACCAAACACAGGTAACAGTGATAAGGGTGTGTAATTTTCTGTGTTGAGTTTTTCACCCTTCTTAAAGATTGGGATGACTTTAGCCACTTTCATGCATTTTGGAGATGTACCTGCCATCAACGATGAGTTGTACACATGTGAGAGTGGGAGAGTCATTTTGTTTATGCAGTTTTTTATGATAAAATCTTGGATGTCATCGATTCCAGATTTGAATTTATTCTTTAAGTACTTTGCACTTAGTACAATTTCTTCAGCAGTAGATTCCCAGAAGAATATAGATTCTACAGGAGTCGTTATTTTGTTTTGGCTGTTGGGTGTGGGTTTGTTGATGCTTTGTAACAGATTTTTAACAATATTTTCATGGTAATTGTTGAAAATATTTGCAGTTTCTTGTGGATTAGTAACTCTGGTGTTGTTGTGGATCAAAATAGTGTTTTCATGTTTACCTGGCTGTTGATTTGTTTAGTTGCTTATGATGTTCCACACTGCCTTGGTTTTGTTTGAGGATGTTGCCACATAGTTGTAATTTGCTGTTCACTTTGCTAGTGCTATGACTTTTTTTAAGGGTTTTGACACATTGCTTGATATATCTTTCTTGAGATGGGGTGGGGATGGGGTTGTTATTTTTTAGATACTTCAACAGATCTCTCTTCCTTCTGCAGGAAATCTTTATACATGTTGTTGTCCATGGCTTCTTATTGGTTTTTTTTGATGTGATTTGTTTGAGTTTAAGAGGAAAGGGCAATATTGAAGTGATATAGAAATGTGTTTAGGAATGATTCCATTTTGTTGTCTGTATTGTCTGCTTCATATACTTCGTTTCATGTTTCTGCTGCTAAGGAATCATTGAAGATTTTCATGTTTTCATTGCTGTAGTTTCTTACTTTAGTTGTGTTTTTGTTGTTACAGTCTAAGGGGAGAACATTTGTAATGTATAGTACTTAGCCACAGTGATCACTATAGCCTGTGTCCAGAGGTTTGACTCTGTGGTGGGGACAGGTTACAAATATCTGGTCAAATGTGGTTTTGCTATTGTTTTTGCACCTTGTGGGGAATGTTACTGTCGGATTCAGACTGAATGAGTTACTGAGATTCAGTAGAGATCCTTTCACACTCCCTGTAGACTGGAAATCAACATTGAAATCACCACATAAAATTAGTACCTCTTTGTTTTGGTTAAGTTTGTTTAGGAGCATTTCCAGGTGTTTTAAGAAGACATATACATTGCCTGTTGGAGAATGATAGATACATGTTATGATTATATTTGCTTCTAGAATTTCAATTACAGCTGCCTCAAAATTGTTTTCTTTGTTTAAATGGTCAAACTGGTCAAAACTTATACGGTTTACAGAATTTTTTATAAATATGGCAGCACCTCCACCTTTCTGGCATTTCGTGCAGTAGTGGGAAGTTAATTTGTAACCAGGTATGCTAGCTGAAGATTGCGATATGTGATTTGCAATTCCTCTTCTGCTAAGGCTGTTCAAGGGGAACCCATGTCGTGTGTAGTGTTCTCTGCGAAATTTGCTAGCTTCAATTATGGTGACATTTGCAAATTTTGAACAGAGTTTATAGATATCTATTGATGGTAACATTCTCGAACACGGTCGTCTTATCATGTGGGAACACACTGTATGCTCTGCTATCATGGTGTTCCAACACAACAGGAGAAAGCTCATGGGAAGCAACTCTCTATACTGTATTTTAAAAATCTTCTGCAGAGACATCAACCAAATCCGTTGACTCGTCAGTATGACCAGTATAAGTGGAGTATCTGACTGTGCAACATAATTTCTTCAGTCTTACATACCAACTTCTGATTCATTTCAAATAGCAGGGCTACCTGTCATGGGTCACAAAACACTGGCAATGGGACTTGGGTTGGGACGAAGCATTCATGAAAAAAGAAGTGTTTGTCTCCTCACACCCAACCAGACACGTAGGTGCCTGTCAACATTTACCATTCTGTTTTCCCCTCGTGCACCGTAGGATGTCAACTGTCTGTCCAAAAGACTGTGGACTCGAACAACCAAGTATTTGTTCGGCATTCTTGGCCAGTCTGAACCTTTGGATAATGTGCTGGGTCATGAGTGTGAACATTTTTTACATGGTTCGCAGGCTTCTTAGACATATGATAAAAGTCTGCTGCAACCAGAGGCACACTTTGAAAATAGTTACCCAACATGTACTTAATGCCGGAGTAACTAAATTCAGAAGGGTCTGTATAAGGAAAACATTGTCGGACTAAGTGATATGTGTAAGTGTCTGCCTTAGCTATGATAAAGGCACATTTTGTTTCACCACCTAAAGTCCCATGGGCAGTGAATTTTTGTTCGTGATTATCAATGTAATTGCTGCACTGTTCCCACATTGGATTGAAATTGTGAAAAGCCAGTAGTGTGTGCCAACTGTCGACATAATGCTGCTCCCGACCCTCAAACTGATACAGCTTCTCTCGAATAGCACTCAATTTGTCCAAAGATGCACTGAACGTCAGCAGAATGCTTGACAGATCAAGTGGTTGTGCTGTCAGGAACGATATGTGTGCAGTGAGAATTGCAAGGTACAAAAAACCTACAATGTGTACAACTGCAATCCAAAATCACCAATGAGGCAGAATCCAAGGAAACACTCCAGAAGAGCTCCAGGTGCAGAGAAAACATTGGTCACTCTGCCCACAAAACACTGAAGATTCCAAGAACAGCAATAGAAGACAAAGAAACCATAGAAAATACCTGCAGCTCAACCAGTGTTCATGAACCAGAGCCACTGTAATTGTAGTCCATAGTACTGCCAAATACCTGAAGAAATGTGAAGGAAACGAACAGCAATACAAACTCTGCCATTGTTGTGATGAGCTCTCAGTGCTGGTGGGGTACATTATTCTGAATGACTGTGCCAATGTAGTGTTTTCAAACTTCTGCACAATAAATTAGTCCAAGGTAAGAAATTCTATTTTATTATAACTGACAAATACCTTGATGAGAACTCTGAACATAAGTACAATTAGCAGTGCAGAATTCAACAGTTCTGGTTACAATAACAAGTTCGTCTCTGCCACAGCATGTTCCAAGATGGTATCCAAATAAAAACACAATGACAAAACAGCTGCCGGTCATGAATCTGGGATACAACTACATGATGCAGCTTTCAATTGCAGGTTATAGTATTACGTGGATGACTACAATAGAGTCATATGACAGGTTGCCACTATTTGGCATAACAATCTCATCACTGGATGGTTTTCGTGACCACATGATGTCATCCCCCCCTCCCCCCACCCATGAACCATGGACCTTGCCGTTGGAGGGGAGGCTTGCGTGCCTCAACGATGCAGATAGCCGTACCGTAGGTGCAACCACAACGGAGGGGTATCTGTTGAGAGGCCAGACAAATGTGTGGTTCCTGAAGAGAGGCAGCAGCCTTTTCAGTAGCTGCAGGGGCAACAGTCTGGATGATTGACTGATCTGGCCCTGTAACACTAACCAAAACGGCCTTGCTGTTTTGGTACTGCGAACGGCTGAAAGCAAGGAGAAACTACAGCCGTAATTTTTCCCAAGGGTATGCAGCTTTACTGTATGATTAAATGTTGATGGCGTCCTCTTGGGTAAACTATTCCGGAGCTAAAATAGTTCCCCATTCAGATCTCCGGGCGGGGACTACTCAAGAGGACGTCATTATCAACAGAAAGAAAATTGGCGTTCTACGGATCAGAGCGTGGAATGTCAGATCCCTTAATCGGACAGGTAGGTTAGAAAATTTAAAAAGGGAAATGGATAGGTTAAAGTTAGATATAGTGGGAATTAGTGAAGTTCGGTGGCAGGGGGAACAAGACTTTTGGTCAGGCAAATACAGGATCATAAATACAAAATCAAATAGGGGTAATGCAGGAGTAGCTTTAATAATGAATAGGAAAATAAGAGTGCGGGTAAGCTACTACAAACAGCGTAGTGAACGCATTATTGTGGCGAAGATAGACACAAAGCCAACACCTACTACAGTAGTACAAGTTTATATGCCAACTAGCTCTGCAGATGATGAAGAAATTGAGGAAATGTATGATGAGATAAAAGAAATTATTCAGGTAGTGAAGGGAGACAAACATTTAATAGTCGGGATGACTGGAATTCGACAGTAGGAAAAGTAAGAGAAGGAAACGTAGTAGGTGAATATGGGTTAGGGTTAAGAAATGAAAGAGGAAGCCGCCTGGTAGAATTTTGCTCAGAGCATCACTTAATCATAGCTAACACTTGGTTCAAGAATCATAAAAGAAGGTTGTATGCATGAAAGAATCCTGGAGATTCTTAAAGGTTCCAGATAGATTATATAATGGTAAGAGATTTAGGAACCAGGTTTTAAATTGTAAGACATTTCCAGGGGCAGATGTAGACTCTGACCACAATCTATTGGTTATGAACTATAGATTAAAACTGAAGAAACTGCAAAAAGGTGGGAATTTAAGAAGATGGGACCTGGATAAACTGAAAGAACCAGAGGTTGTACAGAGTTTCAGAGAGAGCATAAGGGAACAATTGACAGGAATGGGGGAAAGAAATACAGTAGAAGAAGAATGGGTAGCTTTGAGGAATGAAATAGTGAAGGCAGCAGAGGATCAAGTAGGTAAAAAGATGAGGGCTAGTAGAAATCCTTGGGTAACAGAAGAGATACTGAATTTAATTGACGAAAGGAGAAAATACAAAAATGCAGTAAGTGAAGTAGGCAAAAAGGAATACAAGCGTCTCAAAAATGAGATTGACAGGAAGTGCAAAATGGCTAAGCAGGGATGGCTAGAGGACAAATGTAAGGATGTAGAGGCATATCTCAAGAGGGGTAAGATAGATACTGTCTACAGGAAAATTAAAGAGACCTTTGGAGAAAAGAGAACCACTTGCATGAATATCAAGAGCTCAGATGGAAACCCAGTTCTAAGCAAAGAAGGGAAAGCAGAAAGGTGGAAGGAGTATACAGAGGGTCTATACAGGGGCGATGTTCTTGAAGACAATATTATGGAAATGGAAGAGGAGGTAGATGAAGATGAAATGGGAGATATGATACTGTGTGAAGAGTTTGACAGAGCACTAAAAGACCTGAGTCGAAACAAGGCCTCGGGAGTAGAAAACATTCCATTAGAACTACCGACAACCTTGGGGGAGCCAGTCATGACAAAACTCTACCATATGGTGAGCAAGATGTATGAGACAGGCGAAATTCCTCATACTTCAAGAAGCATGTAGTAATTCCAATCCCAAAGAAAGCAGGTGTTGACAGATGTGAAAATTACCGAACTATCAGTTTCATAAGTCACAGCTGCAAAATACTAATCTAATTCTTTACAGTCAAATGGAAAAACTGGTAGAAGCTGGCCTCGGGGTGGATCAGTTTGGGTTCCGTAGAAATGTTGGAACACATGAAGCAGTACTGACCCTATGACTTATCTTAGAAGCTAGATTAAGGAAAGGCAAACCTACGTTCCTATCATTTGTAGACTTAGAGAAAGCGTTTGATAATGTTGACTGGAATACTCTCTTTCAAATTCTGAAGGTGGCAGTGGTAAAATACAGGGAGCGGAAGGCTATTTACAATTTGTACAGAAACCAGATGGCAGTTATAAGACTTGAGAGGCGTGAAAGGGATGCAGTGGTTGGGAAAGGAGTGAGACAGGGTTGTAGCCTCTCCCCGATGCTATTCAATCTGTATGTTGAGCAAGCAGTAAAGGAAACAAAAGAAAAGTTTGGAGTAGGTATTAAAATCCATGGAGAAGAAATAAAAACTTTGAGGTTTGCCAATGACATGGTAATTCTATCAGAGACAGCAAAAGACTTGGAAGAACAGTTGAACGGAATGGACAGTGTCTTGAGAGGAGGATATAAGATGAACATCAACAAAAGCAAAACGAGGATAATGGAATGTAGTCGAATTAAGTCTGGTGATGCTGAGGGAATTAGATTAGGAAATGAGACACTTAATGTAGTAAAGGAGTTTTGCTATTTGGGGAGCAAAATAACTGATGATGGTCGAAGTAGAGAGGATATAAAATGTAGACTAGCAATGACAAGGAAAGTTTTTCTGAAGAAGAGAAATTTGTTAATATCGAGTATAGATTTACGTGTCAGGAAGTCGTTTCTGAAAGTTGGTAGGACATGTTCTGAGGCATCAAGAGATCACAAATTTAGCATTGGAGGGCAGCATGGGGGTAAAAATTGTAGAGGGGGACCAAGAGATGAATACACTAAGCAGATTCAGAAGGATGTAGGCTGCAGTAGGTACTGGGAGATGAAGAAACTTGCACAGGATAGAGTAGCATGGAGAGCTGCATCAAACCAGTCTCAGGACTAAAGACCACAACAATAACAACAACAACATGATGTCATTACAATCTCAGAATAGCACCCTTGGGAAATAGGGGAAATTTGTTCCTCTGCCAAACCTCTGTTGAGCAGCTGTCGGACTGCTGCTGCTATCTGCACTGCCTGCATGGCTGGTAGCCTGGAACATAGTGCTTCAGGAAAGGACGTATCAGTCTGTGATAGCCAGAGAATACAACAGATAATGTGAATGTTTCCATACTGGTTACTGTTTCAGTTGTGTGCTTTCACCCAAGTTTTGTTGAAGAGTGGGTCTATATTATTGTCCTCGACAGCCTGCAGAGAGGTTACTGGTGGTGTGTTTGCAGTAGCTCAGGATTTGCAAAATGCACCTGAATTTCTTTATTTCCTTTTACAATTAAGCTGTAGGACGACCTCTCAATGGATATCATTGAGTTTTGGAGTAACTAAAATATATTTAAATTATAACAACACTCATCAAATAGAAGAGACAATGAGCAATAGACAGATACGTAGAAAGGACGAAAACATACGTGATTTGATGAGAGAGAGGTCCACAGCCTTCATGTAACTGTTAAATGCTCTAAAGAGCCAAAGAAACTGGTACACTTGCCTAATATCATGTGGGTCCCCTGCAAACATGCAGAAGTGCTGCAGTATGACTTGGCGTGACTCGACTAACATCTGAAGTAGCGTTGGAGGGAATTAACACCATGGAGCCTGCAGTCCTGTCCATAAATCTGTAACAGTACGAGCAGTGGAGATTTCTTCTGAACAGCACATTGCAAGGCTTCCCAGATATACTCAGTAATATTCATGTCTGGAAAGTTTGATTGCCAGTGGAAGTGTTTAAACTCAGAAGAGTATTTCTGGAACCACTCTAGCAATTCTGGACATGTGGGGCATCACATTGTCCTGCTGGAATTGCCCAAGTCTGTCGGAATGTACAATTGAGATGAATGGTGGTGGTTGTGATTAGTGTTTAACTTCCCGTCGACAATGAGGTCATTAGAGACGGAGCGAAAGCTCGGGTTAGGAAAGGATTGGGAAAGAAATCGGCCGTGCCCTTTCAAAGGAACCATCCCAGTATTTGCCTGAAATGATTTAGGGAAATCATGGAAAATCTAAATCAGTATGGTTGGAGACGGGATTGAACCGTGGTCCTCCCGAATGCGAGTCCAGTGTGCTAACCACTGCACCACCTTGCTCGGTAATGGAGATGAATGGATGCAGGTAATCAGACAGGATGCTTATGTACTTGTCACCTGTCATACTCTTATATAGACGTATCAGGGGTCCCATATCATTCCAACCGTGCATACCCCACAGCCTTACAGAGCCTCCCCCAGTGTGCTGACACGCAGGGTCCATGGATTCATGGGGTGGTTTCCATAGACAGATACGTAGAAAGGACGAAAACATATCTGATTTGAAGAGAGAGAGAGGTCCACAGCCTTCATGTAACTGTTAAATGCTCTGAAGAGCCAAAGAAACTGGTACACCTGCACACATCCATCTGCTCAATACGATTTGAAATGAGGCTCGTCCGGACAGGCAACATGTTACCAGTCACCAACAGTCCAATGTCATTATTGATGGGCCCAGGCGAGGCGTAAAGCTTTTTGTTGTGTAGTCATTAAGGGTACATGATTGGCCTTCAGCTATGAAAGCCTGTATCGATGATGTTTCGCTGAATGGTTCACACACTCACACTTGTTGATGGCCCAGCACTGAAATCTGCAGTAATTTGTGGAAGGGTTGCACTTCTGTCAGTTTCAATAATTCTCCTCAGTTGTCGCTGGTCCCATTCTTGCAGGATCTTTCTCCGGCTGCAGTGGTGTTGGAGATTTGATGTGTTATGGAATTCCTGGTATTCATGATACACTTGTGAAATGGTCATATGGGGAAATCCCCACTTCATTGCTATGTTGGAGATGATGTGTCCTGTCACTTGTGCACCGACTATAGCACCACATTCAAACACACTTAAAATCTTGATAAGCTGCCACTGATCTAACAACTGCACTAGACACTTGTTGTCTTATATAGGCATTGCCAACCAGAGCACCATATTCTGCATGTTTACTTATCTCTGTATTTGAATACGCATGCCTATACCAGTTTCTTTGCCACTTCAATGTATATTATTTACTGATTGTAGATGTCAAAATTTTTATTTGTTGTAATTGCTGTTTCAATCATTTGTCATTTTCAAACTACTGAAAGCATGCCATAAATCAGTTATAAATAAAGGTTCAGAAAAGGAAACTTGCTCAATACAAAAAAGCTTTTGACTGCAGCTAAGTAGTACTTACATATTATAAACAAAAATATTTATGCAGACATAAACACAACCACCATTCTGAATTATAAACCTTGTCCAAACCAGACAATATGACAAATATACACCATCCACTGGTGGGCACTCCGTTGACTAGTATGCTTAAGGTTTTACTAAAGCCTTTACAGACAGACACTGTGATCATTGTCAGAGCCCACCACGGGGCCCAGTCTTTTTAAGGCTAGCTGAGCTACACTCGACCTCAGTTCTCTATGTGTATTGCTACAGCTCTCTGTGTATGTAATTGGTTCCTGGTGAATGTTACTTAAACACTGTGCTTAAGTTGTTATTGCTTCTGTGGAATGAATTACGTTCAGTCTACTTGTCGTGCTGTACTTGTACATAATTACAAAATGATTGGCGACAAGTGTGGTCCAATTCTCCATGAAAATTTCTATTGATTGGTCCTCCATTTATTCTCAAGATGACTGATAGTGTTACAGAGCACATTTTACATTAGTTGGGCAGTTGGTCAAACAGCAAGAATCTTTTGTCAAGGAGTTGCACCACCATCCACAGGCAGTGGACATTCAAACTTAGGCACTTCCACCATTGGCTTCTGTTGTGCCTAGTCAACATGCTCTTCAATCTGTATGGCCTGCTGTTTTGCTCTCTGCAGTCCCCATGGTTTATCCGCCTCCCTTTTCTAAATACAATGAGTCTGTCGAGGAATGGGATGCGTACAAGAAAAGTCTACAACAACACTTACAAGTTTTTGGGATTATGGACACTATTTTGTGTCATGTCTTGTTCCTTTGATGGTTATCACAAGAATGTATCAATTCCTATGTCAGCTCACCCCTTTGCAGGAGCTGTCTTCTTTAATAGTTGACCAAATGAGTGAACTTCTTTCAAAATTGTAAGCACATCCATGTTATTGCATTCTGGGTTGAGTTTTACTGCTGTAGGAAGCAACTACATCAATCTTATCAATCATGGGCAGCTGAACTTCATGGGTTAAGTCATCATCATCATTTTGTGTCCGATGTGCATAAGGAACTGTATGCTGATCAGATGGTGAGAGGTGCTATCATTCATTTAGCTCCAGATCGGGAGGTGCAAAAGTGTACCCTCCAGTGTGAAAACCCATCCCTCTCTGAGGTTTTAGCTGTTGCACAGTCAATCGAGGTATCATGGGCTGTGAGTAACAAAATTGAGTCATGGTGTGAGCTATCAGCAATCTGACCCTTCCCTCCACACCAAGCTTCAGATAGTTCACAGGTTGCAATTCTCTGCACCAGATCACACCATCAAGGTGGCTGGCCTCACTCCCAGCAGCATCCACACCAGCAAAGTATGGATTCATGGGGTTGTCTCCATACCCACACATGTCCATCCACTCGATACTATTTGAAATGAGACTCGTCCAAACAGGCAACATGTTTCCAGTCGTCAACAGTGATGGGCCCAGGTGAACTCCATCCTGCCCATTGTTTCATTAACCATGAGCACCCAAACAGCCCAAAACACTGGGCTACCTGCCATAATTGCAACAAAAAAGGTCACATTGCTTCTGTTTGTAATGCAAAAATTCAGCACAACAATCCTGATGCAGATATGGACGTAAACACTGTATCATGTATTTCTGTTGCGTCAAACGAGTTTTTCATTGATGTTATGGTTTTTCAAAAGTTCTGCACTTGCAAGTGGATACAGGAGCAGCAATAACCTTGTTAACCTTACAAACTGAACAGTAAATGGACTTGGGCTCACCTCCACTTCTCCCTGTGTAATGAAAGTTAGTAAATTACAATAAACATAGTATTCCTATTCTTGGTAAGGTTCACTGCCCCAGTGGCCTACAAGTCAGTAGTCCAGTAACTTAAAATTTCTGGTTGTAGATAATGCATGTACAGAGTCTCTTTTTGGATTAGATGCTTTTAAGATGTTTGGTTTTACGATTTTTTATGAAGTGAATTTAGTGTCTGCACAAGTGCCATATACACAGTCAGATGCATCATGTTCTGAGCTTTCCTCTTTTTTTCTCTCCTGGATTGGGCTGTGCCAACAATTTTCAAGTACACATTACCATGAAACCACCTGCTCCGCCTTGTTTTTTCTGGGCCTGTCCAGTTCCAGTGGCACTCAGGGAACAAGTCAAGCAGGAATTAGATTGTCTCATGGAATCCAGCATTGTCTGGTCTATTGCATCAAGTGAATGGGCTATCTGCTTAATTATAGTAAAGAAACTGTTGGGCTGCTTACACCTCTACAGAGATTTTAAAGTTTCTTTGAATGCATAATATATAGTGGATACATACATGATATTGCACCAGCAGAAACTCTTTGAAGAGTTATCAGATGGTCAATATTTCTCAAAAACTGAGTTGTCGGATGCCTATTTACAACTCCCTTCATAAACAGAGTCACAGCTTATGTTAGTTTGGATTGTACCAATACTTGCCTTTTAGTGTCGCCAGTGCTCCCACTATTTTTCAATGTTTTTGGAATAACTTAACAGCTTCTGTGTCAGGTTGTGCAAACTATTTGGATGACATTGTCGTTTCCAGACCTCCATTGAGGAACATTTACAAAATCTCAGTACTCTTTCTTTCTGTCCTCTAAGCGGCCAGGTTGAAGTGTACTTCAGAAAAATGTCAACTTTTTTCAATCTTCTATTGTTTATCTTCCCCCCATGAACCATGGACCTTGCCGTTGGTGGGGAGGCTTGCGTGCCTCAGCGATACAGATGGCCGTACCGTAGGTGCAACCACAACGGAGGGGTATCTGTTGAGAGGCCAGACAAACGTGTGGTTCCTGAAGAGGGGCAGCAGCCTTTTCAGTAGTTGCAGGGGCAACAGTCTGGATGATTGACTGATCTGGCCTTGCAACATTAACCAAAACGGCCTTGCTGTGCTGGTACTGCGAACGGCTGAAAGCAAGGGGAAACTACAGCCGTAATTTTTCCCGAGGACATGCAGCTTTACTGTATGATTAAATGATGATGGCATCCTCTTGGGTAAAATATTCCGGAGGTAAAATAGTCCCCCATTCGGATCTCCGGGCGGGGACTACTCAGGAGGATGTCGTTATCAGGAGAAAGAAAACTGGCATTCTACGGATCGGAGCGTGGAATGTCAGATCCCTTAATCGGGCAGGTAGGTCAGAAAATTTAAAAAGAGAAATGGATAGGTTAAAGTTAGATATAGTGGGAATTAGTGAGGTTCGGTGGCAGGAGGAACAAGACTTCTGGTCAGGTGACTACAGGGTTATAAACACAAAATCAAATAGGGGTAATGCAGGAGTAGGTTTAATAATGAATAGGAAAATAGGAATGCGGGTAAGCTACTACAAACAGCATAGTGAACGCATTATTGTGGCCAAGATAGATACGAAGCCCACACCTACTACAGTAGTACAAGTTTATATGCCAACTAGCTCTGCAGATGATGAAGAAATTGAAGAAATGTACGATGAAATAAAAGAAATTATTCAGATAGTGAAGGGAGACGAAAATTTAATAGTAATGGGTGACTGGAATTCGAGTGTAGGAAAAGGGAGAGAAGGAAACATAGTAGGTGAATATGGATTGGGGCTAAGAAATGAAAGAGGAAGCCGCCTAGTAGAATTTTGCACAGAGCACAACTTAATCATAGCTAACACTTGGTTTAAGAATCATGAAAGAAGGTTGTATACGTGGAAGAACCCTGGAGATACTAAAAGGTATCAGATAGATTATATAATGGTAAGACAGAGATTTAGGAACCAGGTTTTAAGTTGTAAGACATTTCCAGGGGCAGATGTGGACTCTGACCACAATCTATTGGTTATGACCTGTAGATTAAAACTGAAGAAACTGCAAAAATGTGAGAAATTAAGGAGATGGGACCTGGATAAACTGAAAGAACCAGAGGTTGTACAGAGTTTCAGAGAGAGCATAAGGGAACAATTGACAGGAATAGGGGAAAGAAATACAGTAGAAGAAGAATGGGTAGCTCTGAGGGATGTAGTAGTGAAGGCAGCAGAGGATAAAGTAGGTACAAAGACGAGGGCTGCTAGAAATCCTTGGGTAACAGAAGAAATATTGAATTTAATTGATGAAAGGAGAAAATATAAAAATGCAGTAAATGAAGCAGGCAAAAAGGAATACAAACGTCTCAAAAATGAGATCGACAGGAAGTGCAAAATGGCTAAACAAGGATGGCTAGAGGACAAATGTAAGGATGTAGAAGCTTATCTCACTAGGGGTAAGATAGATACTGCCTACAGGAAAATTAAAGAGACCTTTGGAGAGAAGAGAACCACGTGTATGAATATCAAGAGCTCAGATGGCAGCCCAGTTCTAAGCAAAGAAGGGAAGGCAGAAAGGTGGAAGGAGTATATAGAAGGCTTATACAAGGGCGATGTACTTGAGGACAATATTATGGAAATAGAAGAGGATGTAGATGAAGACGAAATGGGAGATACGATACTGCGTGAAGAGTTTGACAGAGCACTGAAAGACCTGAGTCGAAACAAGGCCCCCGGAGTAGACCACATTCCATTAGAACTACTGACGGCCTTGGGAGAGCCAGTCATGACAAAACTCTACCAGCTGGTGAGCAAGATGTATGAGACAGGCGAAATACCCTCAGACTTCAAGAAGAATATAATAATTCCAATCCCAAAGAAAGCAGGTGCTGACAGATGTGAAAATTACCGAACTATCAGTTTAATAAGCCACGGCTGCAAAATACTTACGCGAATTCTTTACAGACGAATGGAAAAACTGGTAGATGCAGACCTCGGGGAGGATCAGTTTGGATTCCGTCGAAATGTTGGAACACGTGAGGCAATACTGACCTTACGACTTATCTTAGAAGAAAGATTAAGAAAAGGCAAACCTACGTTTCTAGCATTTGTAGACTTAGAGAAAGCTTTTGACAATGTTGACTGGAATACTCTTTTTCAAATTCTAAAGGTGGCAGGGGTAAAATACAGGGAGCGAAAGGCTATTTATAATTTGTACAGAAACCAGATGGCAGTAATAAGAGTCGAGGGGCATGAAAGGGAAGCAGTGGTTGGGAAAGGAGTGAGACAGGGTTGTAGCCTCTCCCCGATGTTATTCAATCTGTATATTGAGCAAGCAGTAAAGGAAACAAAAGAAAAATTTGGAGTAGGTATTAAAATTCATGGAGACGAAGTAAAAACTTTGAGGTTCGCCGATGACATTGTAATTCTGTCAGAGACGGCAAAGGGCTTGGAAGAGCAGTTGAACGGAATGGACAGTGTCTTGAAAGGAGGATATAAGATGAACATTAACAAAAGCAAAACGAGGATTATGGAATGTAGTCAAATTAAATCGGGTGATGCTGAGGGAATTAGATTAGGAAATGAGACACTTAAAGTAGTAAAGGAGTTTTGCTATTTAGGAAGTAAAATAACTGATGATGGTCGAAGTAGAGAGGATATAAAATGTAGACTGGCAATGGCAAGGAAAGCGTTTCTGAAGAAGAGAAATTTGTTAACATCGAATATAGATTTATGTATCAGGAAGTCGTTTCTGAAAGTATTTGTTTGGAGTGTAGCCATGTATGGAAGTGAAACATGGACGATAACTAGTTTGGACAAGAAGAGAATAGAAGCTTTCGAAATGTGGTGCTACAGAAGAATACTGAAGATAAGGTGGATAGATCACGTAACTAATGAGGAGGTATTGAATAGGATTGGGGAGAAGAGAAGTTTGTGGCACAACTTGACTAGAAGAAGGGATCGGTTGGTAGGACATGTTTTGAGGCATCAAGGGATCACAAATTTAGCATTGGAGGGCAGCGTGGAGGGTAAAAATCGTAGAGGGAGACCGAGAGATGAGTACACTAAGCAGATTCAGAAGGATGTAGGTTGCAGTAGGTACTGGGAGATGAAGCAGCTTGCACAGGATAGAGTAGCATGGAGAGCTGCATCAAACCAGTCTCAGGACTGAAGACAACAACAACAACAACATTGTTTATCTTGGGTTTGAAGTTTCTCTTGAGGGTCTCTGGCACCTGCATCAATATGTTTGTGTTATTGTGTTGCTTCCATGCCCTATGTCAGTCAAAGAACTTTAGGTTTTTCTAGGCAAAGTCGCCTACTACCATAAATTTTTGTCTGAGGTAACAACAAGCATGCAGTCATTACTGCACAAAAGACTCAGTTTCACTGGTCGCTGGCTTGTGAAATGGTATTTCCCACCCTTAAGGCCATGTTGCAGTCTTCGCCCTGCTTAGTGATGTACCAGCCAGGCCTCCACTTGGTCCTTGCAACAGATGCTTCACAGCATGGGTTGGAGGCAGTACTGGTTCATAGACACCTCGATGGCTCTTGAGTGACCTCAGACTAGGCACTTTCAGATAGAAAAGGAAGCTTTGACCATAATGTATGCTGTGACAAAATTCTCTTGTGGCCAGATTCCGCCTGATCATCGATCACAAACCATTTACCAGATAGAGTGGCACACCATGCTCAATATTCGGCTCTTTCACTTTCATGTTACAACTATGAGATTCATTTCTGCTGTATGAATCAACACACAAATGCCAATGCTTTTTCCTGCCTACTGGCCAGTCCAGATCCAGGATTTGATCAGGATGAATTGCTTTCTTTCCACATTGATGTCATCACACAATGGATGTTTGGTGGTTTGCTGGTTTGCCTGTAACTAGCACATGGATCACAAAGGCTATAGTTTCAGATTCCATTTCGCAGAAAGTCTTAACATTTGTACTACATGATTGGCCAGATTGACCATCTTCTCATGTGTCCGGCCTCCTCCATAGTTATTTTATCTTTCAACATTAACTTTCTGTT
Source organism: Schistocerca gregaria (assembly GCF_023897955.1). Taxonomy (NCBI): domain Eukaryota; kingdom Metazoa; phylum Arthropoda; class Insecta; order Orthoptera; family Acrididae; genus Schistocerca; species Schistocerca gregaria. The sequence continues at coordinate 280,149,888 of NC_064924.1, read as the reverse complement.
GTGGATGGTGTTCTGGTTTTAGAGACGGATCGTGCAGCCTCTTGGGAAGTGATCCCATGAGTGCTTCATTCAGAGGTTCTCCATTTATTACATACAGATTATTGGGGTGTATCACACATTAAAGTGTTGGCCCATCGACACTTGTTTTAGCCCAACTGGGACAATGACGTTCCTCCTGTTCACAGCGTGCAATGCACTAAGCAGGCCCCGGGCATCATCATTTCCTTGTCCTGACCATCGCATGTGTGGGACTGTATACATGTGTATTTTGCTGGCCCCTTTCTCAATGCTTATTGACTGTTGGTCATTGATGCCTGTTCTTGTTCTCTGTACATCATCATTGTGTTTACACTTCCACAGCTGCCACCATCACAGCCTTGTCCAAAATTTTTTCACTTTAAAGCTTGCCCACGACATTAGTGACCAATAACGGTCCACAATTTTCATCACAAGAACTTGCAGCATTTTGCAATTCTTGTGGTGTCAGTCACATCCTTGCCCCGCCATTCCATCCACAATCTAACAGTGAGGTGGAACACCTAGTGCAAATGTTCAAAACTCAGATGAAAAAGTATGTTGCCAAGTCTTCGTCCAATGTTGCCTTAGTTCAGTTTCTTTCCTCATACCTTTTCACACTATTTGACAAGAAGGGCTCGGCAGAGCTACTCCACAGGTGCCAGCCAAGGACACTGCTACATCTCCTGCATCCTCCATCTGGACTTCAAACCATGCAGCTGCCATGCCTCCTCCGGCCAGGTGTGGCTGTCTGGGCATGTGGTTTCAGACGTGTCCCTAAATGGACTCCAGCTGTCATCATGAGCATATCTGTGACATCCACACAGAGTACGGCCTCTGCTCGAGGCACCATGCTCAGCTTCACCTTTGCATGGACAGTCAAGTGCCCCCTGATGTCACACAATTGCCACATTGGGTGTCACGTCACATGCTGCTGTCAGATCTCCTCTCCCACAAGGGTGAAGGCATCCATCCATGGCAGCCGAACCAGAAGATCCTCTATTGCTTCTGGCACCATGTCAGGGATTCCATCATCTATTCCTGAGCAACCACTAATACCAGTATCAACAGCACTGTCACCAGAACCATTGCCCAAGGTCAACATGGAAACAGCCCCAGCGCTGCCATTGTAGCCGTATAGTTTGTCATGGGAAGATTGGCGCAGAATGCGTCTGCACCAAAAGCACTTCATATGCACCAAAAGCACTTCAGATGTATGCTCCCAAAGCAGTACACCTCCATAGCCAGAACCAAGCGGATGAGGAGGATAGCATGGACATCTCAAGAATCCATGATCTCCCTAAGAGAGTAGGAATGCAGTGACACATGCATGTACTTTCAAAGGTCCGCACATACGGCAGTGCTATGCCATCCACACAGGACTCCTCAGACTTTTGTGTGTGTGTGTGTGTGTGTGTGAGAAAGAGAGAGAGAGAGAGAGATAGAATCACCATCCAAGCTCGCCACGGGCCCCAGTCTATTGGAGGCTAGGCCAACTCGATTTGGCCTTAGTTCTGTACATGTATCACTACAGCTCTTTGTGTATGTAACTGATTCCTATTTAATGTTACTTGAGTACTGTGTGCAAGTTGTTAATGCTTCCGTGGAATAAAGTTGTGTTCAGTCTACTTGTCATGTTGTACTTATACCAGATTACAAAATCGACTAATCACTGTGGCCATAAATTTGGAACATCCTTCCCAGAGTCCCTCTCACTCCTCCCAAACAGGTATTCCATTACCCATCACATTTATGAAATGTCTTTGTTCATCTTTATGCCACATCTGCTTCCAACCCTTGTTACAAGAGTCATTCCCTTGTGAAATATCCAGGTACAAGGCCTTTGCCTTGCACCCATGTATCAAATCCTATGCAGTCCTGCCACAGGAATATCATATTCTGTCAGAAACACGACCACCTGTGAAAATACGGCTAGTGTATGCCAGGTCCGCTGTAACTTTTACACAGTCTTTTATGTAGTCTTGACCTCCAACCAGCTGTTAACCTAAATGAATAGCCACTGACAAACTAAGGCCAACAGCAAAGTTGACAATCCAGTGATGGATATGCTGCTGAGCAGAATACACTGAACTTCAGTGTCTGCTTCAAAACCCATGCTATGTGGCACCTCCCCAATACCAGCTTCTTTGAACTATTGGTGTGTAGATTGGAAGTGTCCTTAAAATACATCCTTCAGGCGTGCCGTTCTCCTGGCCTCAATCTCCTTTAACCCATCTTCCATATCCGCCTCAAACTGTCCCCGTGCCCCTACCTTCACTCTTTTTACACTTACATCCTCTCTGCAATCTCCCTCATTCTCCTTTTTATCTTGCCCTACCTGTGCATTGTCATTTTGAGCCACCCAAAACTCCTTCTTATTGCGATGTATTCTTCTTCTGCTGAATTACCTGCACTTTTTGTCAGCGTAAGACCGCCTGTGAAAGTCCTTTGTAAAATATACTTAAAATTTTATGTAAGAAAATTACATAGTAAAATTTTGTTCTTGACATAACAGACACTTTTGGTTCAACATAAGAATACGTGAATTCTACACCTCTATTCACCTTAGTAATTTTATTTGTATTTACAATATCAGTTCTTATTGTGTAATTCAAATTTTCACATTTGGTTTCGTATTTTAAAAATTATTCATGGTTCTACTAATATTTATTGGAAGTTAGAACCATTTATTATTGACAGTGAAATAATAGATTTTGTAGGAGATAGCTCCCATCTATTAACCCACTAAACCTGATATGAGATAATACTAATCTTAATTTTGACACTTTTTAGAAAAGACATTTGAAGCAGCTGAGCTATTTCAATCAAAGAATAAGGTAAATATGTATGCTCTGACTCTCATAACTACTTTTCCATAAAAGATGTTTTAATTACTATTAATTAATTAAAACATAATTGAATGGACATTGATAATCGTCATAATACTTTGCCTAGAGAAAATCTAATTTTAATTTTGTAATTCTCTGATCAAATGGAATCATTTTGTATTCATCACAGTAACATTCTGTTTGATTTTTTTTTTTTTAGTGTGGCACTTTTATAGGGATTTTTGTTTTGATTTAATCCTTCATAACCCACCCTCCATTTTGCTACATCCAATCAATACTTTTTGTGATGGACTTAAAATATCATTTGGGACTTAAAATATCATTTGGATGAACTGAATTATACATATAATTGACCATCAGCTTGGAAATCCCCACTTGTGTAAGACTGTGAAATATAACTGAATCTGAAATTAACCAAGAATCAGGCACACCATTGAGCTCCATTGCTGAATTTAGTGTACACAACAGAATTACTGCTAATTTATTGGCCCTAGCAGTGAATGTGAAGATGGGGATGTGACCTAAGTGTTATCTTTTAAAAGAAATGGTTGTAATAATAAATTCAAGTTTTATGTTACACTATGGATTATTATAAAAGACACACGAATAATAATGCAACAAAATGCAATTATGTGGATGAGAACTTTACAAAGATGTACATTACTATGAAAACTGCAAACTAAAGATATGAGTCATCAAAGTTACTGTAACAGGTAGAGTTACATAAAGTCTCAGACCTAGTTCTGTGAACTAGGTACAATAACCTGATTATGGCATTCACAGTGACTTTGTCAAGAAAGCTAGAAGATCTGAGGAAGCACTGATGAATATGAGCCAGTGATAGCTATCTTGCAATTGAACTACAGTTGTATTGATTGTGCTAATATGCCAGAGGTGTAAGCAGTGCTTATCATAATCTTCAATGTACTGTGAGTAGAGTGGAGACACAGTGATTTGAGAGTGCAGCTGCAATTTAGTCTCTGTCTCCTATACATGACTTCTGCCCCCAAACTCAAACTTCCACAAACCCAATCATCCTGGCCATCCTATAGTCGCTGGCTTCAAAGCACGTAATGAACGTGTATCTGCCTTAGTTGATTGACACCTGCAACTCAGTACAAAGACTTTCCTCCTGTATTAAAGACACCAACCATTTCCTAAATCATCTGAAATCCCTGCCCATCCCACTCCCACCACACACCTTGCTTGTCACTGTTTGCTACCTCCATTTACACCAACATTCACCATATAAATGATGTGTCTGCTGCTGAACATTTCCTCAGCCAGTACTTAACTGATTCCAGACCTGTGAAATCCTTCCTACTCACCTTAATCAACTTCATACAAACATTTAAAAAAAGTTTTGCATCACCTCAGTTCTGAGAATTCTGGAAACTGTACAGAAAATTGGAATAGAGATCAACATAAAGATCATTTCTGCCCTTTCTATTGCTCATGAATTCCACACATTCCATGTTGTACCACCATACAGTGAGACCTTTAGAGGTGGTGGTCCAGATTGCTGTACACATCGGTACTTCTAATACCCAGTAGCACATCTTCTTGCATTGATGCACGCCTGTATTCATCATAGCATACTATCCACAAGTTCATCATGGCGCTGTTTGTCCAGATTGTCCTACTTCTCAACAGAAATTCAGTGTAGATCCCTCAGAGTGGTCATTGGGTCATGTCGTCCATAAACTGCCCTTTTCAATATATCCCAGGCTTGTTTGATAGCGTTCATGTCTGGAGACCATGCTGACCACTCTTGTTGAGCGATGTAGTTATCCTCAAGGAAGTCATTCACAAGATGTGCATGATGGGTGCACGAATTGTCGTCCATGAAGATGAATTCCTTGCCAATATGCTGCCGATATGGTTACACTATCTGTCGGAGGATGGCATTCACTTTCGTACAGCCATTACGGCACCTTCCATAACCACCAGTGACGTAAGTTGGCCCCACATAATGCCACCCCGAAACAGCAGGGAACCTCCATCTTGCTGCACTTGCTGGACAGTAAGGCATTCAGCCTGACTGAGTTGCCTACAGACAAGTCTCCAATGGTTGAAGGCATATGTGACACTCATCGGTGAAGAGAACGTAATGCCAATCCAGAGCGGTCCATTCAGCATGTTATTGGACCTATTTTTACTGCACTGCATGGTGCCATGGTTGCAAAGGTGGACCTTGCCATGGACATTGAGAGTAAAGTTGCACATCATGCAGCCTATTGTGCACACTTTGAATCAAAACACAACGTCCTGTGGCTGTAAAAAAAAAAGTATTATTCAACATGGTAGCATTGCTGTCAGGGTTCCTCTGAGCCATAATCTGTAGGTAGTGGCCATCCACTGCAGTAGTAGCCCTTGGGCAGCCTAAGCAAGGCATGTTATCGACAGTTCCTCCTGTATTAAAGACACCAATATCGCTTTGGTTCACTCAGAGATGCCTGGACCCTTCCCATGTTAAGAGCTCTTCCTGCCACAAAGTAACAATGTGGATGCGATCGAACTGTGGTATTGACCGTCTAGGCATGGTTGAACTGCAGACAACATGAACTGTGTACCTCCTTGCTGGTGGAATGACTGGAACTGATCAACTGTCGGACCGTCTAATAGGCGCTGCTCATGCATGGTAGTTTACATCTTGGGGGGGTTTAATGATTTCTCTTAACAGTAAAAGGGACTATGTCTGTGGTGAGATAATATCCACAGTCAAAGTCTGTCTTTAGGAGTTCTGAGAACTGGGCTGTTGCAAAACTTTTTTTGATGTGTGTACTTACCACCAACTACTTCACCTTTGAGGGGCAGACAAAGAAACAGATTAGGGATATGACCATGGGAACCATAATGGCTCCTTCATATGCCAACATTTTCAAGGAACACTTGGATGGCACTTCCTGGGGTCTATAAGCCATCAGCCTCCAGTTTGGTTTAGATAGATTGATGATATCTTTGCCATATGGATTCATGGCGAGGCTGACCTGTTAAAATTCCTGAAATCTCTAAATACATTATCCCAATTAAATTTCATGTGATCCTGTTCCATATTCGATGACACTTTCCTCGACATTGACCTCATCCTTGACAAAGATCATGTACACACTTCTGTTCACATTAAACCTATTAACAAACAACAGTATTTACATTTTGATAGTTATCATCCTGTGCATGTCAAATGTTCCCTCCCATACAATCTTGGCTTTCAAGTCAAATGCATTTGTTTGGATGCAGACACTTACAGCAATACACCTCCATTCACACCTCAGCTTTCATTGGATGCAATTATGCCACCAGCCTAGTTCAAAAGCAGATTTCATGGGCCTTCACATCCTGTCCTGGTATTACTGATCACTCCAAAAAACAGCTTCGGAGTACACACGTTATCACTGAGTATTATCCTGGTCTTCAATGTGTTGATCTACTACTCCGACAAGGCCATGACTTCCTAAAATCATGCCCTGAAATGAGGTCCATTCTGTCTGATATTTTGTCCGCCATACCTAGAATAGCTTTTCGTTGTCCTCCCAATCTCTGCAATATCCTCGTCAGACCCTATGCTCCTTCTGCACCCATCGCCCTCCCCTATGGCTCATACCCCTGTGACCATTCCCACTGCAAGACTTGCCCTATGCACCATCCTACCACAACTTATTCCAGCCCTGTAACTGGGAGAGCCACCTGTGAAGCGACATGTCTCATAGCAGCTGTTATGTAAATACTGTTCGGCCTGTGCAACAGTATAACTACCACCAAGTAATCAGTTAGGATGAATGGCCATAGTGAGAGTGTGTATACTGACAGCAAATGATATCCTGTTGCAGAGCATGGTCTACAACATGACAGTTGTAACTTCAGTGCCTGTTTCACTGCATGCGCCATCTGGGTTATTCCCACAGACACCAGTTTCTCAGATCTCAGCAGGTGGGAACTAGTGCTTCGACGTGTGCTTCATTCTTGCCAGCCACCTGGTCTTAATTTACACTAATTTCTTCCATCTCAGCATTTCATCACAGTTTATATCTAAATTAAAATTAAGTCTACAACTGCAGAAAACAGACGGGCCATCCAGCAGGGCTTGAGCAGTGACCGACTTGACTGGAATACGATTCTTCTTGTCTCCAGCTGTTGTATCAAATTCGATGTTCTCCATGGTCTTGTAGACTGTTTGTTTAGAATGGCTCCATTTTAGTTTTCTTCATCTTTCATTTGCTGACCTGTCTATTTTTTGCTGTCCTCCTCCCACCTCTATTACATACAACACAGTTAGTTTTTCATTCATATTAACTCATGCACAATGTTTCAGCAATAATATTTGTCTTGAATCTTATCCAGCCTTCCACCTTTAAGCTCTCAGGTTTTGAAATTTCATCCGGTACAGTCACCAGTCTTTCCTTCTCATCCCATTTGGTAAGTCTTCCATGACCCATGGGTTTTGGGTGACTTTGCTAAACTCTATCCCTTTTCCTAAAGCTCTCCAGCCCTTTTCCTTCATCCCTCTTTCTTCCCCTTCAACCTTCTCCCAGAATCTTGCATACATAAAACCTTCTGTTATATGAGTGTTCTCCCTTTGTGAAAAGGTTATCTAATTATATTATATTGCCAAAAATTGATAATTTTCACTGAAATTTAATTTGAAACAGAAGATACTAAAATTCTAACGTAACATCATAATGATGACATCAAAAGTCACCATTTTTAAAGTTCAGCTGCGTGTGAAAATCTTGGCACAATATTGATGAGTGTAGTGAGTAGACAGTTTAATAGCTACAAGTTTACAAGACTGTGTTGTATTGTTTCTTCCTAGGGTGAATGTCACAACACTGATGCAGCAGTGTATTTCAGTGCATCTCTCTTTATGCTTGGATGCCAAATAATTAAACATTCCACAAAGTTTGCTACTTACCATAATTATTACACATTAAGTTACAGACAGGCACAATTAAAACACATTTATACATAAGCTTTCAGCCACCTCCTACATCAAAAAAAAAAAAGAGAAACACACATCATTCATTCACAAAAGCAAGCACACCTCGTGCACAAGTGACCACCAACTCTGGCAGCTCAGGCAAGAAGTTCTGGTCCATGTAGCCTGACTTGATGATAATGTATGCATGAAGTGTACCATCTTGTGTGACTGAATGGTGTGTTCATCTTTTTTCTCTGATGAAGGCTGCAGCCAAAGGCGTATGTGTAAATATCTTTTTTAGTTGTACCTGTTTGCAAGTTAACGTGTCATTATTATGGTTATGGAGCGATCTATCTTTTCCTATATTGCCGATATTCCAACCTGGGGTTTCCATTGTTTGATTACACAAAGTTGTTGTTTATGACATCCAACAGCAAACATTAAATGCAACCCTGGTGGAAAATACAGTCAGTGACGATAAGTTTATCAGCAGGAATTGTGACCTTTGGTTTCTACATTATTAGTTGGGATTTATATTCATAGAATTTCAAATAAATGTGGGAAGATCTTACTATGATAGAGTGAACACACCTGTGCTACATTCTTTTCACATGCAGTAGCTGCTTCTCACTACAAGCTGTCAGCCACCTTTTCCTCCAACACTCTCTCTCCTTCCTTGCCCACTTTCTCCCCTCCCTCATTCCAACCTATAAAATCTTCATCTCACTAGAATTGCTGTGCAGGTACTGTCAGTGCTGGTTTAAGGTCCAATGGACCACTTGGGGTGCCAAGATGAGACGGACACCAGAGGTGTCCCTTGTGCAGAATTTTTACACAGAGTGTACCACAATTAGTAGTGAAAACAACCAATTTCCACACTCATTGGATTTAGTTAATGTTGCTCATCCCATCACTGATAGTTCCTTGATCAGGAAGTGACCAATAATTAATTGAAAATTTCTGTCATATTGGAGCTTCATCATGAATTTCCTTCTTATCATTGGCAGGCTATTTGAGCTCACATCCAAAATAGACCCAAACTTTCATTGACACTCATGTTTCCAACCATGATTTTTGAACACTCTCACAAATATTTGATCCATTCATTTTATTTCAGGGCTTTAACTCACTTCATGTTTAACCGTTGCTGCAGAATAAGCAATTGTCCTCCATGAACTGTTTCCCCAGTGATGCTACTTCCATATAGCCCTTGGGAGAAAGGCTGGTAATAATGTTTGGAAGTTCTAGGTGGACATATTAGTGATAAATAAAGAGTTTGAGGCTGACCTGGATGCATGTTCAGATAGCCTATTAGTTAAGACAAATGCTCGTGTTAAGCACAAAATCTGGAACTGAGCCCCTATTTGGTATAAATTTTCAGTTGCCACAATACATTCATCACATTGGAGCTTCAGTATGCCTGAATGATTTGCAATAACACGATTTCATTTCATAGTATCTTCAGTGATTTCATCCTTATCTCTCCAGTGTTTCATTATGGTCCATGTAATTCATTCAGCCAATAATTTTTTTGGAAACCTCATCTATTGTGTCTTTTGTTGTTCCATATTTATTTGGTTTGATTAAATTGCTTCTGTAATCAGCAAATAACAGTATTTCTATTTTATAAGTATTGTATGGAAGGCCATTTGTACAGAGTAAGAATAAGAGCAGTCGTAATATTAAAACCTGTAGAACACCAATAATAATTTGTCCCCAATTTGAACATTTATCATGAAAATGACACAGAATGCTGATATGATTCTTTGCTTCCCAGCGGCTACGTATAATAATAGTCAACATTTAACATATTTATTCCTTTACTTACACTCCTGGAAATTGAAATAAGAACACCAGGAAGGGGAAACTTTATTGACACATTCCTGGGGTCAGATACATCACATGATCACACTGGCAGAACCACAGGCACATAGACACAGGCAACAGAGCATGCACAATGTTGGCACTAGTACAGTGTATATCCACCTTTCACAGCAATGCAGGCTGCTATTCTCCCATGGAGACGATCGTAGAGATGCTGGATGTAGTCCTGTGGAACGGCTTGCCATGCCATTTCCACCTGGCGCCTCAGTTGGACCAGCATTCGTGCTGGACGTGCAGACCTTGTGAGACGACGCTTCATCCATTCCCAAACATGCTCAATGGGGGACAGATCCGGAGATCTTGCTGGCCAAGGTAGTTGACTTACACCTTCTAGAGCACGTTGGGTGGCATGAGATACATGCGGACGTGCATTGTCCTGTTGGAACAGCAAGTTCCCTTGCCGGTCTAGTAATGGTAGAACGATGGGTTCTATGACGGTTTGGATGTACCGTGCACTATTCAGTGTCCCCTTGACGATCACCAGAGGTGTACGGCCAGTGTAGGAGATTGCTCCCCACACCATGATGCCGGGTGTTGGCCCTGTGTGCCTCGGTCGTATGCAGTCCTGATTGTGGAGCTCACCTGCATGGCACCAAACACGCATACGACCATCATTGGCACCAAGGCAGAAGCGACTCTCATCGCTGAAGACGACACGTCTCCATTCGCCCCCCATTCACGCCTGTCGCGACACCACTGGAGGCGGGGTTCACGATGTTGGAGCGTGAGCGGAAGACGGCCTAACAGTGTGCAGGACCGTAGCCCAGCTTCATGGAGACGGTTGCGAATGGTTCTCGCCGATACCCCAGGAGCAACAGTGTCCCTAATTTGCTGGGAAGTGGCGGTGCGGTCCCCTACGGCACTGCGTAGGATCCTACGGTCTTGGCGTGCATCCGTGCGTCGCTGCGGTCCGGTCCCAGGTCAACGGGTACGTGCACCTTCCGCCGACCACTGGCGACAACATCGATGTACTGTGGAGACCTCACGCCCCACGTGTTGAGCAATTCGGCGGTACGTCCACCCGGCCTCCCGCATGCCCACTATACGCCCTCGCTCAAAGTCCGTCAACTGCGCATACGGTTCACGTCCATGCTGTCGCAGCTTGCTACCAGTGTTAAAGACTGCAATGGAGCTCCATATGCCACGGCAAACTGGCTGACACTGATGGCGGCGGTGCACAAATGCTGCGCAGCTAGCGCCATTCGACGGCCAACACCGCGGTTCCTGGTGTGTCCGCTGTGCCGTGCGTGTGATCATTGCTTGTACAGCCCTCTCGCAGTGTCCGGAGCAAGTATGGTGGGTCTGACACACCGGTGTCAATGTGTTCTTTTTTCCATTTCCAGGAGTGTATATGGTGCATAGATAATCACAGTACATCAACTAGCTTCGCACTTCTTAATTCATTTAAGCCAACAATAAAATTATTAACTTTGGTTTACAAGCCTCTAATATTTTGGTACATGATACTAAATTTGCACTCTAATTAATCCTTTTGTAGTGTATTTGGAACTCTAGTTATTTTAATCTTTCAGTACAACCTGTTTCTTCACTCTACATTGCTAGAATATGGTTCATCTTTGAGACACAGCCTTCGTCCCATTGACTAAAGACGTCAGTATCTAACTGTCACCATGGACCAAGAAAAAAATACATGGTTCTGTTCTCAAGTCTTTTTTATATTTGTAGAAATTCATACATGCCAGAAGCTGCTTGTAAATAACTTACAGTGTTCAACTTCCATTATTCCCAGTAGAATGCACACACACTCCATATTTCAACACTCCTGTTGTGATATTTGTATGATGTAAGAAAAATGTTTGCTGTGAACTTTTGATAGATTTGCATAGATGAAATTTACAGATGGAGAAACTATAGCAGGGCCCAGTTCTTTTTACAGTGGGCTTCAGAGCTGCTGCTGCTCTGTTGGGTAATTCCACAACAGAGAGTTACATAGGTATTCCAAGGCTTACATGCTACCACCTTTAAAAACAGTCCAGGAATAAATACTGTGCATGTTAACAGAAAATGGTCAACCTGGACAAGGAAAGGAACTGATAATGCCTTTGTTAGAGAAGCTATCCTATTTTCCGGGAGGGACTTGAGAAACCATTGAAAACCTAAATAAGGATGGCAGCACAAAAAGTGAATCTACCTCTTGAGTTTCAGAAGTACTGCATCACCTAACATGAAAGTACACTTTATCATACATAAATGAAGAAAAAAGCTTGTAATTGACAAGCTTACTTGAAAACATAATATCCCTGTAAGCTATACTGAATATTTAGATACCATCTGGACTACACCAACAATGATATCAGTTCTATTCCCAGGTGCAGTTATCTCTGAAAAGTGGACTGCTGTTCCCCAGGAAATCATTTGTCATGTAATTAAAAGTGTGCCATGAGAGTTGTGGCTGTCAAAAATACCAACAATAGGTCAGACATTGTATTTGCCATCAGTGATACATAAGTGCAGGACAGGAAGACTCATGTTATCAGCTTATTGGTTCTTGTACAGTGTGTGGTTGTGAGACACATTCCATCACTGAGATTGTGTTGGCAATGGTAATTTGTTTGTCAAAATGTACTGTGATTTATCTTGATTTTGGAAAAAATGTTGCTGCCAGAATCAACTACTGTGAACAAAAATGCACCAATGTCTGATTGCCATAGATTATTACTGATTAACACAAGTTGTAAGTTTTTGACTCCCCTTTGTGACAGAGTAAGTTGAATATTTATGTTTTCATCCTATATGGTCAGTGTTGATCACAAAATCAGGACTAAATGCATCAATGAGTAATGCTACCTTTGTCTTGGGAGATCCTGCCCACTAATTGAATATAGTGTTTTCTAGGATAGCTAAACAACATACAAGCAGATCTTATCAATGGAGTTTATTACAGTAAATTCAATTGACAATACTTAACTTTGCCTTTTCACAAACAGGTGTCGCAAACACTTGGCGACATGCAGATAATCAATGTCCTTCGATATATACAATTCCCATGCAAACAATTAATATAGATCGCAAGTCATGGCTCGTCTTCTATCGTGGCTCTTCTAGTGTGGCCCAAGGCTACCTGGAGTTGTGCTTATATTCTCTTCATATAGGTGCCACTCCTGTTGTGGTGGTGTCCTAGTGAGTATTCTATTGTTTGACATCGTCTCACAGCCTTCTCTGCTGTTTCGTTCAAGCCAACATGCCAGTGCTTGATCTTACACCAGAACATTCCTCAAGCCCAAAGTGGCAGACCATCATCATGTAGGGAGCGCAACAGTGGCAGGAATGGCCAGAGGGTGGATGCTGTGCCAGACCAGATGCTGTGCTGCAGGGGACGCCAAGCTTCTGGTTGTACCCCGATATCTGGCCTTTGCTCTGGTGGAAACGTGCCCAGGAAAATGACCAGAAGGGTATGTGTCCACCTCCGGAGGCCAATAACTAGATGGGGTAGGTGTTGGCTGTTGCTGTACAGGTGGATCCAGCTCCATCGGTAGGGTGAGAGGAGGTGGGGGAGGCGAAGTGTCATGACAACACCCTGTGGTGTCTGCTGTGGCAACATTGTCACCTGGATCCGTGAATCTGTAGGAAGAGAGACAAAGGGACCAATGTGCATCTGGCAGTGGCAAAGTTGATTGTTATGTCAGCACTGCAAATCGTCCGGACCTGAAAGGAGGAGATAGATGCAAGCGCCAAGTCAATGGATGATGCCACCTTGCGCCCACCACCTGCTCCCACTAAAAACCCTGTAAAAGACAATATCATGTGGTGTGAAGCAATACTTGCGGCCTTCCTTCAGCACTAGATGCTGAGGAGGGTGGAACAGTGTCCGATGGCGGCAGCTGTGAAATAATTCCACTGGCGATGGTCCATCTTGTGGATGCAAATGATAGGAGGTGAGAAACGGTTGCAAAGCTTCATCCCTGGTGTGTGCAGAGCAAAGTCTGGCCATCTGCTGCTTGAAGGTTCTGACAAGAAGTTCTGCTTCAATGTTTGACTGTGGGCGGGACAGTGCACTAGTTAGATGCTGTATGCCGTTGCATTCATAGAATGTTTCAAATTCATTTGACGTGAACTGAGGGCTGTTGTCGGACACTATGACTTCAGGTAAACCTTTGAGGCAAAAGAATAGAGGACAACACCTGAATTGTGCTACTTGACATTGTCGAATTCATTGGCACAGCAAAAGGAAACTCATTATACGAGACAATCACAATCAACCAACGAGTGTTCCAAAAGAGTCCCACAAAGTCTATATGCACAGATTGCCATGGTGATTGAGACTTAGGACAAGCAGAGAATTTTTGTGGTGGAGCAGACTGATTTTCCACACATTCATGACACTGATGTCATCTGTTCTATTTAGATGTCCATACTCTGCCAAGTACATTATCAACGCGCTAATTGTTTCATATGAACAATTCCCCAGTGTCCTTGGTGAAGTAACTTCAACACTTCATTTTGCAAAGCTTTTGGGATCAACACACGTGACTGTCCACTGTCATTTTGAATGAGAATCACACTTTGCTGTATAGCAAGGCTATGGTGATATGGAAAGTATCGGTGCACTACAAAGTTCTTTATGCTATGCAAGTAGCGAGGCCAAGATGTGCAAATATATTTTAGCAAAATGTTCAAATCTGAATCAGTTTATGTGGCTTGTGCAATTTTCCGATAGTTCAGAGGAAAGAATCAAAGAAATTCAGAATCCTGATCATCAATGTGACAACAAGATGCAGCAGAAGCGTCAAAGTCTGTATCAGGACCAATCGGAAGATGTGAAAGTGCACCCGCTTTACCTTGTTGAGCTGTCGGACAGTACACAATATCAAACTGGTATTGAGATGACAACAACAAAGCCCACCTTTGCAAGTTTTTGGCAGTTCATACAGGAACCGGTTTCGTTGGATGAAACAAGGGCTGCAAAGGCTTGTGATCTGTTACTAAGTAGAATTTTTTACCATACAAATAGTGGTGGGCTTTGGTGACACCATACACAATAGCCAAAGCCTGTTTCTCAATTTGTGAATAGTTGCACTGAGTTTTGGACAACACTTTTGATGCAAAAGCTATAGGCCTGCCTTTATCACCAATTCTGTGTGAAGCACTGCACCAGTTTCATAAGAGGAAGCGTCAGGTTGCAATACAACTGGTTTGTCAGGATCAAAGTGAACTAAGCATCAATCACTGGCAATGCAGCTTTAAGTTTCTTAAAAGCTACTTGGCACTCATCTGTCCAAAGAAAGGGGACATTCTTGTGCTGCAAGCAATGCACTGCAGCTGCAATTTGTGCAGCAATTGGTATGAACCTTATGAACTGAATATAATAGTTCATTTTCCCTAAGAGTTACTGCAATTCTTTGACATTGCGAGGAACTGGCAAATCTCGTATGGCTAACAAATGTGACTGAAGAGGATGTACACCTTGACTGTTTATGATATGACCAAGATACAGCAACTCAGGTTTAAAAGAGTCACACTTATCCAGCCTACACTTTAGTCTTTCATCAGATAACACATGAAACAAAGTGAGAAAATGTGCAAGGTGTTCTTCAGGCTTATGACCTGCTACGACAATATCATCCAAATAGTTTGAACAGTTTGGTACTTGCACAGTCAGCTGTTCCAAATACCATTGGATAATGGTGGATGTGGAAACACTGCCAAAAGGCAAACACAAACATTTAAACAAGCCCAAATGAGTATTTACTACACACACATTTTCAAATTCTTCATTGAGTGGCATTTGAAAATACATGTTGCGCAAATCAGTTTTTGAAAAGTAGTGACCAATGCCTACTCTCTCCATGAGGTCCTTTGGGCATGGCAATGGATAAGTATCAATCACAGTTTGTGGGTCGACTGTAGACTTAAAGTCAACACAGAGGTGAATGTGGCCTGAAGGTAGCTTCCAATTCTTTAAGCTCAGCAGTGACTCTGTCCCGTAATGCAATGGAACAGTTCTGACTGAGCATTGTATTTCGGAATAATATGTGCAAAAAAATTGTTAGCCTTGCCTAAACCTTCAGAAAAGAGTTCTGGGAATTCTTTTAGCTAGCCAGCTGTCTTTTGCATGGTATGCAAAACTGACTACACATTGTCCTGAATGTTAAAGGCAAATAAATGAAGTGAATCAATACCAAATATGTTCTCACAATCCTGTGATTGTAGCACTGTAAAACTACATATTTGCATATGCGAGCGATACATGGCAGGCAAAGTACATTTTCTGAGAGCGGGAATGTTTTGTCCATTATAAGCCGTCAGCTGCATGTTTGTTTTAGACTGGTGTGAGGAGCCTAGCAATTCACACATGTGATGATTTAGCAATGTGACTGAGGCACCTATGTCAAACTGAAATTTCCCACAAAGAAGTAAATGAACATAAAGTTTGTTGGACTGGCATATCACTGAAGAATGCCAGTTGCAGACTTTGATTGCGCTGCATTAATTGCATGGGCCTTGTGACTAGATTTTTGTGAAGGGCCCAAATTCGTATGTTTGTTCAATTGCAAACATATGGATTTTACATGTCCTTTCCTCTCACAAGCATAACATTGAAGTTGTTGGAAGGGGCAGTCTTGGTGTTTGTGCTGTGAATAACATCAAGGGCAAGACTTAATTCTGTTTGCCTGTTGGCTTACACAGCATGGAGAGGTGCTTACATGGTGTGGCGAGTGCAAGCTGCTGCCACCATTGAGTGGGCTGATTGCAAACAAGGGGCTCGACCCGACAAATTGCTGGGTGCTCAAATTTTATCAGACAACAAGACACCTGAATTGTACTGATCCAGCATTAGCACTGCCTGCTGAAATGATGGAGTGGACTCTTTCAAAATCTGTTCTGAGTTTGACATAAGATACATTGTACATGACATATGCAACATAACATCTGAATATAAAACACCACAAGTACATTTGAATTTTCATTTCCTCATCATACCTTGCAAATCTGTTACCCACTTGTGATATGTTTGATCTGACCATTTGTTAAATAAAAGAATCGGTACCTAGCTGCTACCAGCTGCTAGCTGGTCATAATAGTTATCGAATCTACAACCTGTTCACACAAAAGTTCACTCGGAGTGGCTTTAGAGAACAGTTTCTGGGTTACTCGGAACACTGCACTTCCTATTATTGAGACAAAGTAATGGCTTTTCACAGTACCTGCTACATTGTGAAGTATTATGTTGGCTTCAAACTGTTGCAACCACTCGAGCCATTCCTCTTCTTGTTTATGAAACTGGCGAAAAGTCAGTGTAGTTGTAGGTGTTACTGTAGGTGGTGCTTGTTCCACCGGGCGTGCAGTGTTGGCCAGTAGCTGCTGCACTGTATTGAGCTGTATAGATATTTGCTATGTCTGGAACTGAAACATCTGCATTAGCTGTGTTGCATCTAACACTGGCGGCTGTGGTGCCTGAGCACGGGTTGGGATAGGCAGGGGTGGGCATTTTGAAGAAACAAATGGAAGAAACAGACAAGGCAAGCGAGAAAAATAAGTACAAAAGCAGAGAAAATTTCTGCAACACCCACCTGAAAACATGGTAAGAGATTGTTAAAGGAAGTAAGCACCCCTGCGAAGAAAAGACAAGAAAGAATCAAGGCACCAGCAAAACAGAGAAAAAAATTCTGTGGCTGACAGGCACTGGGCTCTTCTTATAACTCGTTGCCAATGTGGGATCCTGCCCACTTGTTTAATATAAGGTGCCTAGGAAGCTGTTTTCCCAAATAGCTAAACAACATACTAGGAGATCTTATTAATGGCATTTATTACAGTAAATTCAATTGACAATACTTAACTTTGCCTTTTCACAAACAGGTGTCACAAGCAGTTGGTGACATGAAAATAATCAGTGTCCTTTGATATATACAATTTCCAGGCAAGCAATTGATATAGATCATAACTCATATTTCACCATCTACTGTGGCTCTTTTATTGCGCCCGAGACTACCTGGAGCGGCACTTATATTCTCTTCATAAAGGTGCAACTCCTGTCGCGGTGTCATCCTAGTGAGCGTTCTATTAGCAGATGTCGTCTCACAGCCTTCTCTGCTGTTTTGTTCAGGCCGATGTGCCAGCACTTGATGTTATTCTAGAACATGTCTGGAGGGACTTTATTGGTGTCAGCACATTGACATGCATAATAGTATAGTTGAACAAGACATATTTTGTGATGAAAACTTAAATTCAGTATTGAGTGTATGCTGGAGTATTGAGTGTTGAATTTGCAGCCCACACTTGCAATAGTCTCTTTATGTAGTCTTGCTTCAAAAAATCATTTTCACTTTTCAGTGACCTTGTACTAATCCAAATCTGTACTTCCTCTGTCGATGCCTGTCTTCAACCCCTGTTTCTTGCTTCTCAAGAGAGGTATGACTCCTTTCTGCTGCAATGTGTGAAAAGTCCAATTTGGATGTTTCTCTAGTTGTTTGCCTCAAAATCACGTGATTTGTACAGTCTTGGAATTGAAAAGTTACCCCAGTATTGCCAGACTGTTGTAAATATTGAAGGAGAATACATTATTGATGACTAAATGCTCTGATTTGATTAGCAGTAATAGTAAATTTTATTGTGGTAGTAATGAGTGGTTATACCATGGGACTGTGTGTGCACTGCTTGGACAGCACTATCTAGTGGCTGGTTGTGAACCCCTAGAATCGCAGGAGGTAAACCTGCACAGAATAGGGCAGTGTGATGCCAACCTTTGTTAGTCGAGCAGCAGTCATGTACCAAATTGTTTTATCTTGTGACTTCGGTTTTTCCTATCTTATGGAAAAGAATGGCCATGGGAGCAGTTGTTTTTTATATTTTTTGTGACAATGATTTTATATCAGCTGGTCTGCCTCATGTACCGTTATATCAAAATGGTTTATAAATGTTAATCTACATTCAGGTATGTGGTACTGTACTAATAGTAAGAATATAATAGAGGGAAACATTCCACGGGCGAAAAATATATCTAAAAACAAAGACGATGTGACTTACCAAACAAAAGTGCTGGCAGGTCGATAGAAACACACACAAACACAAACATACACACATAATTCAAGCTTTCGCAACCAGAGGTTGCTTCTTCAGGAAAGAGGGAAGGAGAGGGAAAGACGTAAGAATGTGGGTTTTAAGGGAGAGGGTAAGGAGTCATTCCAATCCCGAGAGCGGAAAGACTTACCTTAGGGGGGAAAAAGGACAGGTATACACTCACACACTATGTGGGAGTGACCAGCAACAAACTGTCCATTCGCATGAACGGACACAGGCAGACAGTGTTTGTTGGTAATGAGGATCACCTTGTGGCTAAACATGCCCTGGTGCACGAACAGAACATCTTGGCACAGTGTTACACTGTCCGGGTTATCTGGATACTTCCCACTAACACCAACCTATCGGAACTCCGGAGATGGGAATTTGCCCTTCAATATACCCTCTCTTCCCGTTACCCATCAGGCCTCAACCTCCGTTAATTTCAAGTTGCCGCCGCTCATACCTCACCTGTCATTCAACAACGTCTTTGCCTCTGTACTTCCGCCTTGACTGACATCTCTGCCCAAACTCTTTGCCTTTACAAATGTCTGCTTGTGTCTGTGTATGTGCGGATGTGTGTGTGTTCGAGTGTGTACCTGTCCTTTTTTCCCCCTAAGGTAAGTCTTTCTGCTCCCGGGATTGGAATGACTCCTTACCCTCTCCCTTGAAACCCACAATCTTTCGTCTTTCCCTCTCCTTCTCTCTTTCCTGAAGAAGCAACCGCTGGTTGCGAAAGCTTGAATTCTGTGTGTATGTTTGTGTTTGTGTGTCTATCAACCTGCCAGCGCTTCCGAAGGTGTAGATTGGAAATTATTTCTCTACAAACTCGAAACTTTAGCGAGGTGGAGCATGCTGTAAACCACTGAGTAACTAGAAACTTATCTTGTCTAAGAAGACTTTTACGTGAAAACGCAAAAAAAAAAGTTTAAACTGATATTTCCTCTCACGAGTACCGATGTAAGTCATGTAGCAGATAATTTACAAAGACAATTTACAAAGTCAAATAAAGTCTTTCTCCTATCTAGAGAACCAGCAAATGTGTCTTTCACCTGCTAGATGCACACACCACAATCGACGTTCCCTCAAATAAATAATGGCGCGAAATGTGCAGAAGTAGTCAACTGGACAATTTACATGGGAGGGAATAATGGTTCAGTGCGAATACATGTCCATATTTAATCTTCTCAAATTTCCACGCTATCGTGAAAGCTATTCAACACATACTAAGTATTAGTTTGCTATTCGGCCGTCTAGAGGACAACATGGTTATGTCAACTACATTCCTACACTCCAACAGGTATCTGCATTTGGACAGCTCCTACAGTTAACGGCAGAAGTGAATCAATCCCACCACAGGTGACCGGCGTGCACACCATGCACTCATAGACAAAATGGTCCAAGGGAAAAGCCGGCATCATAAATATTATACCCCTGTACTTACAACTAAATGTTATGATTGCGGTCTCAGTTGAACGACATTCGGCAATGGGTGAAGTATCGTAAATACACCTTGCTGATGGCTGTGGCTCTGGAAGTAGAAGTATCGGTACCATTCATAGAACTTGACGTACTCCTCCCTTTGCTATCACAGTACTCCTCGTCAAATCCATACCTTCCTTATGTCTGGATATAGTCATTTCTTTTGCGCGTCTCAGAACACAAACACATACTTTATAAACCTGGTGCTCAAGGCGAACCTATCACGCACTACTAAGAATGATACTTCATCAATAACCGATTGCTGATGATGCGAAATTATTCTGACCTAAAATCAATGATGGGTGGACATGTCTCATAAGTGTTCTTATGAGTGCTACAACCGTGTCTTAGAGAGGTGTGAGGTGTAAACGTCTTTCAAACCACTATATATGTAAAAAAAAAAAAAAAAGACTTATTAGCATCACAAGAGGTCTTGGTTCTACAGGTGCACACAAGTATCCATGTCAGAAGCTATACCGGCTTTATAAATCCACGTATTGTATTACGAATGATGTGGTTTTTCCAGACAAATACCATGACACTGAATATAGAGAGTGATCGCCGGAGTGTATTTTATCACACCAGCAGTGCGGTTACATGTTGCCGACGGTGCACCCTCGTAAAAAAATTACCTAATTTTCAAAGTGATTCGGCTAAGGAGCGTGGTATAAAACCAGTATTTGCAACTCCCTCACGCCACAGCTACTAGATATTGTTCCATTATTTGTAAAGCATTCTGTCTCGATGCCATGTCAGAGGTTATAGGCGATGATTGATTGAGAAGAATCACCAACGGTAGTAGATGTGATGATCGAGGTCGTAAGAAAAGTACACTAGCTTTTCAGATCTCTGGTGCTATGTTTTCGGTAGAAATGATTTCTATGATTTTGAATCAAGTTTTTCCATTCAACCATATATCTGCATTGGATCCTATGGAGAAATCCTTTAATGATTACAGCCACTAGTGACTCATTTTTCTGGCACTGTCATATCTCGGAACGAGCCACCTTTCTCGAACTTATCTGCTACACTACAATTCCAACATGGTTTTAGGTAGCCCCTAGGCATTTTTTGCAATTACCCCTCAGACACTGCGCTACTGTCCCTGCAGCTTTACGCATGTGATTGTTCCAATGTAAGTCGGAACTGAGTAGAAGTCGCAAAAAGCTATATCTACCACCTTCTGCAACCCGTGTAGAAACAAGTGAAGCTGAGTTATTGCGACAGAACTGTGTTTTGACCAGGAAGGGAGTGACAGCAGTGGAAACAGCCAGAAACATTTGCGCCATGGAAGCGGGCAATGTCATTGGACAGTGCATGGCAAGAAAATGGTTTCCGTTTTCAGAAGGATCTTTTTGACACTAGCTCTCTCCACTTTTGGGAAGACCTACGAGGTTGGATGAAAATCGTTTAAACTTGTTAATTGACAATGATCCACAAAAGCGTACTCGAGAACTGGCAAATGTGGCGAACTGCGATCATTCCACCATCGTGCGATATTTGCATGCTGTGGGAAGGTTCAAAAATCGATTGTTTGGGTACTGCATGCTCTAAGCCAAAATCACAAAAATCAGCGGGTGGCGATATTTGCATCTCTGCTTGCTCGTCATCAATTGGTTCGTGAACAACAGCGACTATTCCTATTTTGCAACGTTACTAGCGACCATAAATGGTGTCTTTATGCTAACATAAGGAAAAGAAAGGAATGACTGAGCCCAAACAAAGCAGCAACTTCCTGTACAAAGGCCTGTGCGCATGTAAAAGAGATAATGTTGTACATCTGGTGGAACAGTGACGGTGTGGTGTACTACGAATTGCTTCCCCGAGGCGTGCCCATCATTGCTGACATCTGTTGTCAACAACTGAGATGTCTTACAGACGTAATCCAAGAACAACGATCAGGAAGAATGCGTGAAGTGATGCTACTCCAAAACAACAGTCGCCCGCATTCTGCTAGACTAACAAAAAGCACTATACAGGGGTTGGGTTAGGAAGTCATTCCGCACCCACATTATTCACCTAATCTTGCCCACCCCCCACCCCACCCCTTTACCAGACTTTCACTTTTGTACGCTCTCTATCAAACGACCTTCAAGGAACTTCCTTTCCGGATAGTAATGCGCTCCAAACATGGCTCAACGAGTGCTCGCCTCAAACTCACGTGATTTCTACAGTCGCGGAATTGAAAAGCTACCCCAGCTTTGGCAGAGGGTATATTACTGATGACTAAAGTCTCTCTTATGTGTATCTGTTGTGTTTATTAAACTTACAGAAAAAATTATGCAACCTTATGCATCAACCCAAAAGCAGCAAAGAACCAAACTCACAGCAGCACAGCTCTCGAAGAGGAGCCCGTTAATGGCCGCCTTCACGCGATCAACTGAATCTGTGTGAACTGTGCTCGACCCACGATTATTGGATTACTTCAGTCATGACATGACAGCAACTCATGAAACTTTCGTATGGAAACCTGGCTTGATAGTGAACACACGTTGCTGTCTTGGCCTCCAAATTCGCCTGCTCTGAACACAATGGAACACATCAGGAACCGTGACTTGTTGGTAGACATTTGGTGCCATATACTTCCAGAAACATGCCAAAGACTTGTTGAATCCATGCAGGCAGAACTCCTGCTCTACTGAGTTTCAAAAGTTGCTCAACACGCTGTTTGGCAGGTGGACATAACACTTTGCATCATCAGTGTGTAAGCAACGAATCGATGTCTTTAATTCGTCGATTTATCCAAAACTATTAAGTTTCAGGCCAAATTTATATAAATAAGATTCGCTTATATTCGATGGATCTAACAATTCTGACTAGTCCAAAATGACGATCTCTGATGCAGGTCTTAACTTCATGCTTGTCTTCCCCTACAGCCGCAGCATCTCCCAGCAGGATAACAGTGCGTGTCACAAGACCGGACCCCGCTGCAATGGTTTGATGATGATGTTTGGTTTGTGGGGCGCTCAGCAGCGCGGTCATCAGTGCCCATACAAAGTCCCAATTTTTACAGAGTCCAATCTAGCCATTGTCACGAATGATGATGATGAAATGAAGAGGACAACACAAACACCCAATCCCTAGGCAGAGAACAATGGTTTGAGGAGTATGATAGTGAACTCATGTTGATGTTCTAACCACTAAATTCGCCTGATGTGAACCCAGCTGAATACAACTGGAATCATATGTTTGCCAGCTTCTCGTCCACGAGCCACAGGTGTATAACGTGTGTGACGTTCCCCTTTTCACAAACATTGCTTTCGAAAACGGCCCCTGCCTAGTTTGCCGAAGTTTGTCAGAACATATGGGTCACAATGTCTGGGGACCCTACCCCCGTAAGTCACCTTCGCAGTAGAGCATCCGAAGAGGAGGGAATGGAGCAATTCCCAGCTCCTGGGATTTATGGGTGCAGAATTCACACAGATTTCTAGCAATGATGCTATGCGATTCCACTTAACTGTAGTCAGCAGGTTGTGGCCTTGTGGTTCGTGTTGCAGACTCTCGATCATGGAGACCTGAGTTCATTTCCTGGCCAGATCGGGATTTTCTCCACTTGGGACTGGGTGTGTGTGTGTTTCCTCAACATAATTTCATCATTATCGATACGAAAGTTGCCGAAGTAGTGTCAAATGAGAGACTGGCACCAAGTGGCCAAACTCTTCAGAGATGGATTCGTGGCCAACAATGCCACATGCACGTTTGATTCACCATAGTTTAATACTGCCGGGAACCACGGGAGGTAGTGTGGTTTTAGCAGTTAACTCTACACTGAGGTGAAGAAAGTCATGGGATTCCTCGAAATATCGTGTCGGACCTCCTTTTGCCTGGTGTAATGCACAAATTCGACTTGGCATGAACTCGACAAGTCGTTGGGAATCCCCTGAAAAAATATTTAGCACGCCGCCTTAATAAAGCAGTTCGTTTTCAGGCCACGAGTGGCCTACCGGGATCATCCGAACGCCGTGTCATCCTCAGTGGAGGATGCGGATAGGAGGGACTTGGGGTCAGCACACCGCTCTCCCGTCGTTATGATGGTATTCTTGACCGAAGCCGCTACTATTCGGTCGAGTAGCTCCTCAATTGGCATCACGAGACTGAGTGCACCCCGAAAAATGGCAACAGCACATGGCGGCCAGGATGGTCACCCATCCAAGTGCCGACCACGCCCGACAGCGCTTAACTTCGGTGATCTCACAGGAACCGGTGCACGCAGCCTTAATAGCCGTCCATAATTGCAAAACTGTTGCCGATGCAGGATTTTGTACACGAGCTCACCTCTCGATTATGTCCTGTAGCTGTTGGATATGATTCGTGTCGGGTGGTGTAGGTGGCCAAATTATTTTTTTTTCGCTTTCAGTGTGGTTCCCAGTTAGTTTCTCGCCTTTTTTACTGTCCTTGACTCGTTCTGGGAAGTATTTTAACCTGAGACCTGTTTGCATGAGGAAAAAGGGGCTGATGACCTTGCCATTTAGTCCCTTTAATCTTCAAACCAACCAGTCAAATTGTTGAGAATGTTCTTTAAACCTATCGTGAACAATTGCGACCCAGTGATATGTTTGTGAACACGAAGTCCATGAATGGTTGCAAATGGTCTCCAAGCAGCCAAACATAACATTTCATGTCAATGATTGGCTCAGGTGGACCAGAGGACTCAGTGCATTACACGTAAACACAAACCACACCATTATCGAGCCACCACCAAGCTGTTCAGTGTCTTCTTGACAGATTGCGTCCGTGGCTTCGTGACGGTCTGTGCCACAGTCTAACCGTACCATCAGTTCTTACGATATAAACTCGGTACTGATCTGACCGGGCCACCGTTTTCCACTGGTCTAGGATGCAACCGATAAGATCACGAGCTCAGGAGAGACGCTGCAGGCGATGTCGTGCTGTTAGCAAAGGCATTCGCGTCGGTCGTCTGCTGCCATAGCCCGTTAACGCCAAATTTCGCCGCACTCTCCTAGCAGATATGTCCGTCGTACTATTCACATTGATATCTGCGGCTATTTCATACAGTGTTGCTTGTCTGTCAGCACCGACAACTCTGCACAAATGCAGCTGTCCTCGGCCGGCCTTTGCGTCGTCCGTGGTGAGTGGTAACGCCTGAATTGTGCTATTCTCGGCACTCTCTTGATACTGTGGATCTCGGATTACTGAGTTGCCCGACGATTTCCGAAATGGAATGTCTCGTGCGTCTAGCTCCAACAGTAATTCCGCGTTTGAAGTACGTAAATTCCCGTCGCATGGCCTTAATCACGTCGGAAACGTTTCACATGAATGACTTGAGTCCAAATGACTGTTCCGCCAATGAACTGCCTCTTTATGCCTTGTGTACGCGATACTCCCGCTATCTATGTACACTATGTGATCAGAAGTGTCCGGTGACCCCCAAAGCATACGTTTTTCATATTACGTGCATTGTGCTGCCACCGACTGCCAGGTACTCTATAACAGCGACCTCAGTAGTCACTAGACATCGTGAGAGAGCAGAATGGGGATCTCTGCGGAACTCACGGATTTCGAATGCGGCCAGGAGATTGGGTGACACTCGTGTCATACGTCTGTACGCGATACTTTCACACTCCTAAACATCCCTAGGTCGACTTTTTCCGATGTGATAGTGAAGTGGAAACGTGAAGGGACGTGTACAGCACGAAAGCGTACAGATCGACCTCGTCTGTTGACTGACAGGGACCGCCGACAGTTGAAGAGGGTCGTAATGTGTAGTAGGCAGACAGCTATCCAGACCATCACACAGAAATTCCAAATTGCATCAGGATCCACTGCAAGTACTATACAGTTAGGTGGGAGGTGAGAAAACTTGGATTTCGTGTCCGAGCGGCTGCTCATAAGCCACACATCACGCCGGTAAATGCCAAACGACGCCTCGCTTGGTGTAAGAAGCGTAACCATTGGACGATTGAACAGTGGAGAAACGTTGTGTGGAATAAGTTTCCTTTAATTTACGTCTATGGTCACAATCTTTTTGTTTAACAGATTACCGGTTTCGGTCTTTAATGACCATCCTCAGATCTGTTTCATTAAAGACCGAAACCGGTACTCTGTTAAGCAACAAGATTGTGACAATAGACGTAAATTAAAAGAAACTTATTACATATACGGGTCACTGTGTTTTTCGCGACGATGTCGCAGCTTGTGGAACATTGTGTGGAGTGACGAATGGCGGTACACAATGTGGCGTTCCGATGGCAGGGTGTGGGTATGGCGAATGCCCGGTGAACGTGATCTGCCAGCGTGTGTACAGTAAAATTCGGAGGCGGTGTTGTTATGGTGTGGTCGTGCTTTTCACGGAGGGGGCTTGCACCCCTTGTTGTTTTGCGTGGCACTATCACAGCACAGGCCTACATTGATGTTTTAAGCACCTTCTTGCTTCCTACTGTTGAAGATCAATTCGGGGATGGCGACTGTATCTTTCAGTGCGATCGATCACCTGTTCATAATACACAGCTTGTGGCGGAGTGGTTCCACGACAATAACATCCCTGTAATGAATGATAATTAACTGAAACCCTCAGCTGCCGGCAGGTGTTGTTGATATACCTCGATGTGGGCAGCTGAAAATGTGAGCCCTGACTGGGATATCAACACCTGTCAGCAGGTGAGGGTTTCAGTTAATCGTCATTTATTCCAGGGAAAAGCTGCATGGTCATCAACAGTATCTGTTCTTTCGAGAACAGTTGCTGTCTTCGTATATATCCCTGTAATTGACTGACCTGCACAGAGTCCTGAACTGAATCCTATAGAACACCTTTGAGATGTTTTGGAACGCCGACTTCGTGGCAGGTCTCGCTGACCGACATCGAAACCTCTCCTCAGTGCAGTACTCCATCAAGAATGGGCTGCCATTCCCCAAGAAACCTTCCAGCACCTGACTGAACATATACCTGCAAGAGTGGAAGCTGTCATCAAGACTAAAGGTGGGCCAACACCGTATTGAATTCCAGCAT
The DNA here is from genome assembly GCF_023897955.1 of Schistocerca gregaria. Taxonomy (NCBI): domain Eukaryota; kingdom Metazoa; phylum Arthropoda; class Insecta; order Orthoptera; family Acrididae; genus Schistocerca; species Schistocerca gregaria. The sequence continues at coordinate 280,122,755 of NC_064924.1, read as the reverse complement.
TACCGATGGAGGGCACCACGAACTTGTAAGTCATTTGCAGCCAGGTGTCCGAATACTTTTGATCACATAGTGTATGTGGATACAGCTATCCAATGAAAATTGGTTCAAATGGCTCTGAGCGCTATGGGACTTAACTTCTGAGGTCATCTGTCCCCTAGAACTTAGAACTACTTAAACCTAACTAACGTAAGGACACCACACACACACCCATGCCCGAGGCAGGATTCGAACCTGCGACCATAGCGGAGCTATCCAATGACTTATGTTCAAATATGTGTGAAATCTTATGGGCCTTAGCTGCTAAGGTTATCAGTCCCTAATCTTACACTCTACGTAACCTAAATTATCCTAAGGACAAACACACACACCCGTGCCCGAGGGAAGACTCGAACCTCCGCCGGGACCAGCCGCACAGTCCATGACTGCAGCGCCTGAGACCGCTCGGCTAATCCCGCGCGGCTACCCTATGACTTATGACCTCAGTGAATAACTTTAGATTTGTTTGTCGCGTTGTTGGTGGAGTATTATGCAGATTCTCTAGCGCGGCGACGATTTCGGCTCAATCGTGCAGCCGAGATGGTGCGAACGGCACCGCGCCACTCGCCACGAACAGTGCTTGCGCTGCTCCGGGGTGCTGGGAGCAGCAGCGGCGGGTAACAAATGGCGGGCAGGCGAGTGTCGGGGCAGTGCGGCGCGCTGGGCTGCGGCCAGGCGCGTCTATAATTAGCGGCGTGTGCGCGGCTGTCCACTGGGGTCGCGAGGCCTCAGTCGACGCGATGGCGTCGCCGCTGCCGCTGCGGCTGCTGCTGGCTGCCGCTCTGCTCGCCTCCTGCGCCGCACAGCTCGACTACGCCGAACCGCCCAAGAAGCACTTGTGAGTACACCGCATACCAGTGAGTGCTCGAGAGAAACGATTACACATCCCAGAGCTCCCCATGGGTACCGCTTACCTGTTAGTGCCACCGTACGCTACATCCACACCTCCGAATGTACACGTATAGCTCTCGGATGTGTGTGTAGTGTCAGGCGCGAACCAGGATTCAGTTGTGTTAGGGTTCGGGGTGGTGTCAAAGTTTGATTCTCGTCGAATGTAACATTTAAAGTTCCAGAGATGAATGCGATTGTAGTAAGAACAGTAATTAAAATATAAAACGCTATAAACAAGCGTGCCTGTACGATAGTTTGCAGGTGCGAGAGGGGGCTAGACCTGTGTTTAAGGATTATTTACAATATTTTTGGAAGACGAATGGTGACTTGTAAATAGCCATAAAAAATTTCCAGTTCTGACCCACATTAAAAACCTGCGTGATTCCGACTTTTAAATCATATTCTTGAAAGAAACAAACGTTGCTACTGTACATCCCCCCCATCCCCCCACAGAGTGCTAGGAAGGGGATGGGGGGGGGGGGGGGGGCGCGCGCGCGCAACACCCCCCCCCCACCTTGTCCCTGAGTATCGCGTAAGGGCACCCTTGATTATTAACATTGTCATTTTAAATCCTATACTACTACTACTACTACTACTACTAATAATAATAATAATAATAATATAATAATAATACTTTAACATCAATGTTTAATACATCGTTTTAGCACAATTTCCAAGAAATTGCACACAGACGCGGATCTAAGGGGGGATAGTGTCACGGGATCATGAACCCGGACATTCCCTCCTCCCCCCCCCCCCCCCCCACCACCACCAAATAAAAGCAAAATCACTGTACTAACCACTCATGTAAACAAGTTAAGGTTATATTAAAACATTTTATATATTTGGTTGTCAGTAACATTAAAATCATTCGCAACTGCTGCTTGGTATATGTGGACAAAGGAAAAATTATATCTTTTCGCGGAGGGGGGGGGGGGGGGGGGTCGCGCGGAGGAAGTGTTGGGAGAAACTAAGACCCCTCCGTCAAAACCGAATCCTGCACCCGCGCTCGTGCGCTTTCTCCAATAAAAAATTGGCACGTACATGTGTCATGTAATTTACTTAAGAACTATAAAAGCAACAAATCTTTCCAACTTTGTCAACATAGTATTTTATAGGATATTAAATTACCAGTAAATCCCATCCCGATTCTTTAAAGAAAAGAACTGCCGCGTACAAAACATCATAGCTCCCAAGCTGTAAGTCGTCCAGTGACATAATTTTGCATATACATTAGCTGGTGTATGTGGGTATTGTCTGCAAAATCTGTTGCGAATAGTCAGTAGCAAAGCAAGTAACAAATAAAGAAGTCATGCCTGATGTTGCAGTTTAACTGCATGAACGGCGAGGTGTATGCGATAAACTTTCTCTTTTCGTTATTTTGGGGGGTGCGTCATCGAGAAAAAGTTTCGAAACGGTTTGAAATTCTGGGAAGTGTGTTTCAGGCCGCTTTGTACTCTCATTTTCAAGTAGTGGATGAATAAAGTCTGGCTAATTTGCGCGCCGTGAGTTACTCTGCCACTTGAGTCAGGGCCGCTTTCCGCTGCTTAGAGGGGCGCTATTCAATTAAAATTATAGCGGCAGCTGACGCGGGTGAATGTGTAATGTGTAAGATGTAAGATGTAAGGGGGTGGGGGCGCAAATGACATGTCGCTTTTGTGGAGAAATGTTCACAAAACGGCCTTGTGAAGGTATATGCGGTTTCTAACTAATACTTACTGTGTTAAACCTTTAACATAAAATAGTTCATGTGAAATAGTATGGTAGAGGTTATACCTGACAATCTGACTAAACTATTAATTGGATCGTTTTACCGATCCCCCGACTCAGAAGACATACTTGCTGAACAGTTGAAAGGAAACTTGAGTCTCATTTCAAATAAGTACCCCGCTCGTACGTAGATTACTGCTCCGTGAGTAGATTTAAATTAATATAATAATTATATGAAATACTGAATGTCAAATTGATGTTGCCCCTGGAAGTCATTAGATAGAAACCTGCCACTGAAATAATGCCCAAGATAAGCCGTTTACTGGAAGTGAGTACTCAACATTATCACTATTTTGCTTAGCACTATGACTGTAAACTCAAGTCTGCAGACCGTCGCTTTGCGTGTGTGTAAACTAGCGTTTTTTTTTTTTTTTTTTTTTTTTTTTTTGCAGTCGCGTCCGCCAACTTTCGAGAAGTCAGCATTTCCGTTATTTTTTCTTAGTGGACGATCTTTCTCTATCTGATTTGCCTTACTCAAGTTCCTGCGGTTTCCTGGATATACCTGTCGACTCAGGAATCGTATAGAGTTTGTTGTTGAAAGCAGGGGTGGTTCGACTGTGAATGGTCTGCCTTTTACTGGCTGGAATCTTCCCTTCAGTCAGTCAGGCCCACGCGTGCAAGCTCTCTCGCAAGTAAAGCGTATTAAACATAGCTCGTAATTTCTAAAATTCCATGCTGTTTTCGAGACTGTAGTTTTCAGGGTATTCATTTTACTTCATGCTATTCTCTGATAGTTACCTGACAAATTTAGAAAGTAGTGCACGTAAAAATATAAACGGTTTTACAATTTTTTTTTTTTTTATCGTAGAGGAGGGCAGTCAAGAGGCATGTTCGATACAACCCGTCATCTTTGGCCAGTGACGTGACGTTAATGGCTGCTGTGGTGTCACCTTTCGATGGATATATCCACAGTCTTGTTGTTAGTTGGCGAAGCCAACGATGGTGAAAAAAGAGCAGTTGGTTTCGAGTTGGCGAAAGCAATGAATGTGATACTATAAAAAAGACCTGGTTGTGGTGACAGACTGCTCTGCAGTTGCACCCCGTTTGAAAAACTCGCCACTAACATCACTTTGTAGTTGCCATATTGTTTACGGCTTTTGTCGAATTTTTCCAACGTTACTGGTCAAAGCCGACGACTCATATCGAATATTGCTGTATATCCGGGGTGAGGTCACGACCACCCTTGGACCTGCCCCTACCTAACCTGCCAGCTTCAATAGAGTGAGATATCGTGTCGGCTGTTGAGCCTCTGATCAACATAATTTTATGTATATGAATCTAAGTTATCTTTTTTCACTCTAGTTTTCGGATAACATTTTACTTTTAGCACAAAATAAAAAAAATCTTCTGGATTAGCGTGTTTCTTTTTTCTTTTTTTCCTACTTACAGTTGTCTGTGTTAACTTGGAAGCTAACATTTTGACGGAGACTTGGCGAAGGCAACGAAGTTGAACGCGGAAGAAAAAAAATCTGGTAACAGATTGATCGATAGCGTAGACCGATGTCTACATTCATCGTTAGCAACAATTTCTCCATATTTATTTTCAGTAAAGCTCGATTATTTACAGAATCGAACTCCATGTGTAAAGCAGCTTCAGACTTCGGAGTTCTTTAGAAATGAGTTAATGAGTTTCAAATTATGTGTAAAGTTTGTTGGCAGTCGCAAAGCGTTTTCATTCTCAGATACTGGATAACTGTAGTCCTGGTATTTGCGCGGCCTTAGTTACGCTTCCTTGAGAAAGATGCGCAGTTTCTAACTGTAGAGCTTATCTTCCAGTGTTAAACTTCTAACATAAGATTATACATCTTAATGAATCGATTATGAAAGCATTTTAAATTTTTTGTTTCTAGGTGTCGTTAGTTAGGCAACCTGCTTCTGCAAGTGAGGCTTGTTTACCGTTCGACGGGTTAATCGCCAAGTAATATTCATGTAGATACAGGTAACTCATTGCGACGCCGTGCAGATCCTGCTTTGATTGGTTCATCGAATTTTTTAGTTCGGTATGAATGCATCCCATGCGATGCTCTCTCCATAGTTGCATTTTTATATGTAAATGGCTAAAACTGCAAGGTGTATTCAGCAACGCTGCGTGGCATAACAGACCAAACTCTGACGAGTATTTGCGTGAGTGACTATTACGTACACTTGTAGTAAATTTGTGTGTGTGTGTGTGTGTGTGCGTGTGCGTGCGTGCGTGTGGAAAAAAAACGCCAGGATGGCCGGAATGACATCGCAAATCTTACATCTACGTCTACGTGATTACTCTGCTATTCACAATCAAGTGCCTGGCAGAGGGTCCAATGAACCACCTTCATGCTGTCTCTCTATCGTTCCACTCTCGAACGGCACGCTGAAAAAACGAGCACTTGAATATTTCTATGTCAGCCCTGATTTCTCTTATTTTATCGTGATGATCATTTCTCCGTATGTATGTGGGTGCCAACAAAATGTTTTCGCAATCGGAGAAGAAAACTGATGATTGAAATTTCATGAGAAGATCCCGTCGCAACGAAAAACGCTTTTGTTTTAATGATTGCCTCTCCAATTCACGTATCATGTCTGTGACACTATCTCCCCTATTTCGCGATATTACAAAACGAGCTGCCCTTTTTTGTACTTTATCGACGTCATCCGTCAGTCCCACGTGATGCAGATCCCACATCGCACAGCAATACTCCAGACTAGCGCGGACAAGCTTAGTGTAAGCAGTCAGTTTGGTAGACCTGTTGCACTTTCTAAGTGTTCTGCCAATGAATCGCAGTCTTTGGTTTGCTCTATCGACAATATTAATGTGATCGTTCCAATTTAGGTTATTTGTAATTGTAATCCCTATGTATTTAGTTGAATTTACAGCCCTCAGATTTGTGTGACTTATCGCGTAATCGAAATTTAGCTGATCTCTTTTAGTACTGATGTGAATAACTTCGCACTTTTCCTTACTCAGGGTCAATTTGCCACTTTTCGCACCATACAGATATCTTTATCTAAATCATTTTGCAAGTCGTTTTGATCATCTGATGACTTTACAAGAAGGTAAATGATGGCATCATCTGCAAACAATCTGAGACGGCTACCTAGATTGTGTCCTATGTCGCTAATACAGATCAGGAACAATAGAGGGCCTATAACACTTCCTGGGGGAACGCCGGATATTACTTCTGTTTTACTCGATGACTTTTCGTCTGTTACTACGAACTGTGACCTTTCTGACAGGAAATAACATGTCCAGTCGCACAACTGAGGCGATACTCCGTAGGCATGCAGTTTGATTAGAAGACGCTTGTGGGGAACGGTTTCGAAAGCCTTCTGGAAATCTAGAAATATGGAATCAATTTGACATACACTGTCGATAGCACTTATTACTTCATGAGTATAAAGAGCTAATTGTGCCTCAGAAGAATGACATTTTCTGAATCTGTGCTGACTATATGTCAATAAATCGTTTTCTTCGAGGTACTTCAGAATGTTCGGATACCAACCTTCCCTTAGGTTGTCTTTCTGTCTTCTTAAATCTTTGAGTCTAGCGAGGTCGCCTTTCGTACATTTGCCTCGGTGCATGTTCTGTTATCTCCATTTCATTCATGATTACGCCTTCCATTCCTGTCTATTTCTGGACCATTTCTGCCTCTCCCACTAATCCCCAATCTCTCGATAGGTCGCTGAGCAACCCTCAGTTTTCGCATTGACAATCCATGCCTTACATATCCATTAATTCAAAACTGCCAATACACAGATCGTAAACGATACATCTGACAGATTGGAAGCGTAATTATAGAAACGCTAATTAGTTTATCAAGAGCACTTCAGACCATGTGTACCCTTCTGTTTTCACACAAAAAATTGAAAACTAGTCAGCTCGTCCAATTATTTCATTATAAATTTGCACAATATTCAGTGAAATGTTTGAACGTTATTATAGTATTAATTAAACTGACTTTCAGGATTCTTGCAAGTTTAGTCTATTGAGTTCTTCCGTCTGCTACAGTTTACCAGCTGTTCATTAAGGTGAGGGTGCTGACTGGTTCATCTTTTTTCTTGTCTCGTGTCTCTCCATTTTTGGGAAGTAGAATGATTCCAACATTTTTAATTTTTGGGGGACACTCTTCCTCTGCAGAAATTCTGTGAACAGCCTTTCGTATTACTTTTCTTCCAGTTTTAACAACTTCTACAGAAACACCATGTATGGCCGACTTTCCTTTCTTCATACCACAAGTGAATTTATAAGTGCTGCATTGCGTTATTTCTGAAAATCACGAATTTCGTTTTTAACCATCTGTTTTTCTCATGTATAGTTGCACAAACATTTAAGCGATAATTACCTATTGCTGTTAGTAAAGGAAGGTTGCTCATTTTACTCTATCTGGTCAAAAGTATGCAGACACCTAGTGGTGGACATTAATACGGGATATGTTCACTCTTAGCCTTTATGATGGCGTGAACTCAAAGGGACACTTTCAGTGAGGTGTCTGATAGGCTGTAGACAAATGGCAGCCCAGTCTTCCTCAAGAGCCGAAACAATAAAAGGTAGTGATGTTTGACTCCAGGGTCTGGTGGAAAGTTGACGTAGCTAGTCCCAGAGGTGTTACATTACGTTCAGGTGGGGACTCTCGGCAGGCCAGTCCATTTTAGGTGTGTTATTGTCTACGAACCATTTGCCTCTTGAGTACTGCTTTATGATACAGTGCATTGTCTCGCCGATACAAATAATCGACGTCTCCGAACTGTTATACTGTACACAGTACATGGTGCTATAAAATTTGCCCATAATCTTCCACATTTAGCGTTTTCCTATACCCAATGAGACGACCTTACCTTAACCACGAAAACCAACCCCGCACCGTAACACCACATTCTCCTTTACTTCACTATTGTCAGCGATCCTGATGACATGTAACGTTCCCCAAGCATTCACCAAACCCAAACCCTACCACCATGTTACCACTGGGTATATCTTGATTCACCACACCAAATCTCTCGTTTCCAGTCATCCACTGTCTAGTGGCGTCGCTCTTTACACCATCTCAAGTGCCGTCCACAGCTCGTGGTCTAGTGGCTAGCGTTGCTGCCTCTGGATCACAGGGTCTCAGGTTCGATTCACAGCCAGGTCAGGGACTGTCTCTGCCCAGAGACTGGGTGTTGTTGACCTCGTCATTTCATCATCATTCTTGATGGTGGATAAATGGGACTGTGTGTAAAGAAAATTGGGACTTTGTACGGACACTGATGACCGCGTGATTGAGAGCCCCACAAACCAAAGATTATCATCATCTCAAATGTTGCATAGCACTGACTACAGAAATGTGTGGCTTCTGAGGATCTGCTCGACCATTGCAACCCAGTCTTTTACTCGCTAGACACAGTCATTATGCTTGCTGGATTGGTGGTAGCACTCTGGTTTCATACAATTTTTCATTACCACCTTCTGAAATGCTCGATGGTCAGTACATGAAATTTGGCTGGTCTTGGTTTAGCTGTGGCTTTTCTTTCGCGATTCAGCTTCATAATCACATCAGCAGCAGTTGACTTGGGCACCTTAAATTCGCTGTTCAGTTTATATCGAATGACTAGTCCGCGTTCGAGGTCACTGACCGACCCATTCTGCTGTTTCTGCTGATCACACAGTACTGCCCGCCTGCTTTTATACGAAGTAGTCCGCCTCTCATGACATCTAATGGTCAATTTGGCATTGCGCGGGGGTGTCCTCATCGTCCGATCTGATGATGTAGTTATTTCGACTACGGAAGACATGCTGCTACTGACTTTATTTTCGTGTCGGCCAGGGAGAGGCAGAGACAGACAGACACGGGGAGAGGGAGAGGGGGAGCAGGAGCGCGGAAGAGAGGGGGAAGGAGAGGGAGAAATCTAAATCGCCAGAAGTTGGAAGAGAGGCAGCTATTGTGTTTTGAGAATTCCGAGAATTTGCTCTCATTTGAATATAAAAAGTGTTTAGCAGGTACTCTAAGGAGCCTCTCTTAAAACGTTTGAAATATCGGGACTAAAGGAAACGTTCATCATCCATTTCTGTTAATAACACAGAACAGTTCTTGCACATTAACATACATACGCGCCTTTCAATTTTCTCTATCAGCGGTTTGCAACCCACAGGAAAAATTGTGATTATATTTGTCCCCGAGATTCTATGCAACTTTGGTTAGAGTTTTGGAGCGACAAATCACTCGGTATGTATGAAATAACGGAAATGTGTTGAAATTAAAAGGGTGGCTCTACGGCGATGCAACGATAATAAATATCGGTGCAGACCGTTGAGATTTCCTGAAACTGTAATGTAACGGATGTATAGTGACAACTAAACGTTTGTGCCAGACTTCCTGTTTATCGCAGATAGTCGCCTTAGCCATTAGGCTACGTTTAGCGACTTACTCCTGATTTGTTTCTGTAGTATGTTTTCACAACATTTTGTAAAAGAATGTATTTGTAACGAAAATGACAGTGTTGGGTAGGGTATTTGGGTGGGGGTGGGAGTGGGAAGGGGGGGGGGGGGGATCATCGTCAAGTGTACGAGGTTTTATCAAGGTACGAATAAATCTGTAGATTTATGTGAAAAACGTACATATACTGTTCTTTGCCATTCCTTCATTGTTAAGTTTGTCATCTGCATGGTTGTCGCCTGGTCCCTGGTCGGTCTCGTATTCGTACCGACTTCCCAAATATTATTGTTAGGTGCAGGCTAGGGAGGGCTGTCATTCTTTTTTTTCGTTTCGTAGAGCCGTTAACGTTTTTTACTGAGTTTCTTGAATGTTATCTACATCTACACGACTGCTCTGCAATTCACATTTGGATGCTTGGTAGAGGATTCATAGAACCACTTTCCGAGTATTTCTCGAGCATTCCACTCTCGAATAGCGTCCGGGAAAAATGGACACTTAAATATTTTCGTACGAACTCTGATTTCTCTTATTTTATCACGAAGATGATCATTCCCTCTGTAGCTGGGCGTCAACAAAATACTTTCGCATTCGGAAGAGAAAATTGGTGATTGGAATTTCGAATAAATATCTCACCGTAACGAAAAAAACCTGTGTTAGTAATTGTAATCTCAGTTCGCTTATCATATTCGTGACACACACACTCCTATTTCGCGATAACAGAAAACGAGCTGCCAGTCTTTGAAATATTTGAAAGCCCTCCGTTAATACCGTTTATCGGAAGTAAGGATTGCAGACTGCGGAGCAACACACCAGAAGAGGAATGAAAGCGGTCTCGTTAGATGTGTTGTACCATCTTGCAATGAAGAGAAGTGTAATTGTTCCAGTATAAGCTGTTCGTAATAGTAAACCCTAGGTATTTAGTTGGTTATACAACCTTTAAATTGGAGACATTTATGGGTAAAGGAAATTTAACTGAATTTCTTTCAGCGCTAATATCGAGAAGCTCACACTGTTTATTGTTCAGGATAAATTGCCAATTTTCGCACCATACAGACATCTTGTGTAAATAATTTTGAAATTCGTATTGGCATTCTGACGAGCTAGTAGACACTAAACGGTACCGTCATCCGCAAATAAGCTACTCACATTACATCCTAAATCGTTTATATAGTCTAGGAACTGTGTATGGCTTGTAAAACTCCTTGGGGAACCGTAAATGTCACTCTGGTTTCGTTGTGGCTACCCGGAAATTGCTGCGACCTAGGGCCTTTCTGATAGGAAATCAAGAGCTCAGTCGGACAGCTGCGACAACATTCCATAGGCAGGCAATTTCATTAGATGTCACTTGGGAACAACGGCGTGAAAAACCTTCTGAAAATCTAGAAATATGGATTCAACTTGAGATCCCCTGTCGATGGCACTCATCACCGCACTCATCGGAACCGAAACACTCGCCTTTATTGAATGACTTGAGTTGCTTCGCTACCCTGATGGTGTCTTCTAAACTACACATGTTGGCAGCTGTCTTGGTTTTGAATTCTGTGGTGAACGAATTTTGGAGAGCAATGTTCAGTAACTCGACTTCGTTGGCGCTGTCATTGTCATGAAAATACTCAAGCAATTTTGACGGAAATATTGAGTGATCTCCAAGCGACAACAGGTTTCTATGGAACACAGTTTAGGAAACACTGCGTAAGCTGTCCGAGGCGCCACCATTGATAGAGTTCGTGGGAAATGTGTCCACTGTCAAAATACATTCTTGTTCCTGGTGCCCTTAAGAGTATTCTCGTTATCTTTCTGCTACATAGCAGGGTACCACAGTCTTCGCGCGCCTTAGGTGCAGGGAAAGGTCTTCATAATCAGGCACGTGGGACTATATGTAGCTCCACTGTATTCGTGTCGGAAGGTGCAAACGGGGAAGCTGTGATCTCATTAACACGTACGCTTGATAGGGTTACATCATCCGCTAGCTACTGCATTCGACAGTAAAGGGAATAGAGGACGGGGGGGGGGGGCGTATGTATACAAGTACTTCCTGAGTCTTCAGTACTGCAGGAAAGGCAAAGAATATTTACGAAATATTGGGGAACAGGTTGTCGGAGGACTGACGCACAGTCTCTACGTGGGACATGTCCGTTTTACGAGGGGCGTTACGTAAGTAATGAACACAGTTCTTTTCTGAAGGCAAGTCGGTTTTATTCAGGATTCCAATACACCATAGTGTCCCCCATTCGTTTGGTTAAAAAACCCTATTTTTCAGCGTAAGCTCCATTGAATGTGATTGCATGACGGCACCTTACTGGAAGGGGCTGTACACCTGCATGGTAACAATCTTCTGGTCGACGTCGGAGCCAACATCTTACTGCACCAATAACTTTTCCAACATCCAGGTGCTGCTTCCCGGGGGACCGGGGGAGGCATCCTTCATCGGGCCAGACAAGTGGAGATCAGAAGATGCGGGATGCAGACTGTAGGGCGGGCGAGGATGAAAAGTCCAATGAAGTTTCGTGAGTTGCTCTCGGCTGCGCAGATTTTTGTGAGGTCTGTGTTGTCATGGAGAAGGAATTTGTTTGCATTTTTATGGCGTCGGGGTCACTGAGGTCGTTTTTACAATTTCCTGAAGGCAGCACAATACACTGATCGTTGATCGTTGTTCCATGAGGGAACACATCAAACGGAGTAACCCCTTCAGAGTACCAGAAGACCGTCGTCATACTTTAGTGGCTGAGGGTGCGGCTTTTAACTTTTTTTTGTGGGAGGAGAGGTGGTGTGGTACCACTCCATAGACAGCCGTTTTATTTTCGGTTCGAAGTGAGGAACCTATGTTTTATCGCCTGTGACGATGTTCGACAAACGATTGTCACAATCAGCCTCGTAATGCGCAAGGAATTCCATACAGATGGTCCTTCGTCGCTTTTTATAGCCTTCTGCTAGGCAGCGAGGAACCTGTGAGTATCCCAACAGGTACTACTGATACCATCAAAACATACGTCCAATTGAGCAGGTAGCTGATTGTGATGCATTGGTCACCTCGAATGAGAGTGTACAAACGTTCCAACATTGCAGGAGTCACAGCTGTGTGCGGCCGGCCGGCACAAGAGAGATCGGGCAGGTTTGCGCGATCTTACTGAGATGATGACACATGCCTCGCCCAACGACTCACAGTGCTTTTGTTAACTATCAGGTCTCCGCGGACATTCTCCAACTGTCTATGAATGTCTGTGATCCTTTGGTTTTCCGCCAAAAGAGACTCAATTACAGCTCTCTGCTTAGAACGCACTTCCGTTGCAGAAGTGATTTTGAAGCCTACGTATAGCGCGCCGCCACCAGTCGGAACTTCATGAAACCATAGGGGCTGGAGAGGGACTATTTCACGACGTCCCATAACAATTCAGTATTTTTCAACTGAAATTGGCCGAGAAAAAAATGTGTTTCATTGCTTATTGCACGCCCTTCGTATTTCGTCGGTATTGTAGTAAGCGACCTTGTCCGCAGCACTAAATTTTTACATCTTTTTTTGTTGTATTAGATTTTATGGTAGCGCGTAGGTGAACTCGTTTTGATTTGGTCGATCGTTTATGCGACTTGCTAGCTGTACCCTACAAGTTACTAGATTTGTGTTTAAGCATTAGCTGTTAAACTGCTCCTCCCATACCGTGTGATGGCCGTTCACAAGGGACCGAATCCCCTCTACTGCCTTTCTCCCCCCCCCCTCCCCCCCTCCCCCCCCGCTCCTACAGCGCGATTTGCGAGAAGAATTAAACGTACTAAAGTGAAACAAATGGGTCGATAGAGATAGAACGAGTTAAGATGCAGTGACATGACATCGTTTCGGTTAGGAATAGGTGGAAACATCGGTGACAGTTTGGTAGTAGCCCTGGAGGCATACTCAGATAGCCTGATGGTTAAGCTGACTATTCATGATAATCAGGGTTCGAGTCCCAGTCTGGTACAAATATTCAACTACGACTATATTTTCATCTCGGTATGCTTCCCCTGGCATTACAAAACCAAAATTTAGGTCTGAGAGATGTTCTAAATGACCATCTGTCAGAAGCGCATTTGTCAGAGAGACCTAGCGAACACTTACTGGAAATAGAAAGGGATGCTTGCGCAAATCTTTTTGGCGATGCAGTCAGTGTTTGCCACAATACGCAACTGTGGAGAACTCCAGTTACCACCAGTGGCGTATCTAACTCTTCAGTTAAAACTTCCGGGCTAAGAGGCCGTGGTCGAACAGTAGAAATCCTTCCTCCTGATCTTTCGTAGCCAGCTGTGGGCAACATCTTTCGAGGTGAGCCAACGACTGGCTGCTGGGCCACGGAGCTCCCGTTTATATAGACCGCATAGAGGGCGGCATCACCATGAAATAAAACTTAACGAAACGAGCTTGCTAACTAAGATTTCAGATTATTATGTACGTACGAGGTGCGACAATAAAGTAAGGAGACTGACGTGAAAAAAAGTGTTGCTTGCCGTTTTAGTCAAGTTTAGTGTTGTCTCCTTCAAAGTAGTTCCCTTCTGATTGCACACACGTTTTCCAGCGCTTCTGCCACTGATGGTAACATTTCTGGAGCTCATCTTCTGTAATATCCTCCAAGACAGTCGTCACAGCTTTTTGGACATCTTGTGTTGTTTGAAAATGGTGTCCCTTAACCCCGTTTTGACTCTTGGAAATAGAAAAAAGTCGCACGGAGCGATATCTGGTGAATAAGGTGGCTGTGATAGTAATGAAATTTGTTTTGAGGTTAAAAATTGCTGTACTGACAGAGCAGTATGGGATGGCGTATTATCGTGATGCAGAATCAAATTATCAGCAATGTTGGCACTGACATGAAGAACTCTTTTACGAAGTCTTTCTAAAATTTCTTTGTAGTGATATTGGTTAACTGTTTGTCCAGGGGGGTGCCCACTCTTTATGAACAATTCTCTTGGAATCAAAGAAGCACAAAAGCATGCATTTCACTTTTGACTTTGACATGCGAGCTTTTTTTGGTCTGGGTGATCTCATTGAGCACCATTGCGAACTTCGGCGTTTTCTGTCTCGGGATCGTACTGAAAAAGCCAGTGGTAACACGGCTCAGCAATTTTGGATTGATTTCCGGTTGCTCTAACAGATCGCCTGCCACATTTCTTCGTGTTTCTCGCTGTTATGGTATGAGATTTTTTGGGACCATTTTTGCGCAAATCTTTCTCATACCAAGATCTTCAGTTATTATTAGATGAACCGTTTCTCGATTGGTTTTCAGTTCTTCTGCAATCATTTTCACAGATAATCTTTGATCAGATCGTAAAAGTTCACGCACCGTGGCCAAGTTGACATCCGTCTGTGAGGTTGATGATCGTCTGCTGCGGTCTTCATCTTCAACTCGTTCTGCCTTCACTAAACATTTTATGCCAACAGACACTTGAGCTCTTGACATAACCTCCACTCCAAAAGCCTTCTGAAGCTTACTGTAAGTTACGCGCTTTCAGCCAATTTAACGCAAAAAGAAATATCATACTGTTGGGCAATATTATGCGGTTCCATTTTCGTGACGAGAGACACAAACACATGCTAACTTATTACAGCGCAACTCATGACTGAGCAGTTGCATCGATGTGCCGCTTGGATTAGAAGCAGCTTATAGACAAAGGTCAAATATACTCTGCCTACGCAAGCCTGAAGGGTTGCCACATCTTGCAAACAAAACCATTCTCATTACTTTATTGTCGCACCTCGTATGCACGAAGAAGTCAGAGATTTGTAAGCATCACAATAATTTTAACAGAAAAGAAGGCTTAAAGTTAAATAAGATATGGCTGTGGACTTTGTACTTACGGCGTGACAGCCGATTAACTTTGATCGAGAGTAATGATATTAGTCATAGATAGCTTCACTGTCGACGGCACATGACGAGTGGTGGCGCCCTCCATGCGCTCTATATAAACGGGACCTCCTCGGCCAAGCAACCAGTCGTTGGCTCACATCGGAAGATGTTGCTAGCAGTTGGCAGCGAAACGTCCAGAGGAAGAATTTCTTCTCTTCGACTACGGCCTCTTAGCCCGGAAGTTTTAATTAATGAAGACACCGGCCGTGAGAGCATACGCGTTATGAACACGAAGACATTCGTGACAGATTAAAACCGTATTGGACTGCTACTACCCAGTCACGGGTTACGACCCTCCCGCATAGCTTCAGTTCTCCTGATAACTCCCTTCCACTTCTCGAAGTTCACAGACGTTCCCGTAGATAACTCGCTGGACCACCACTTATGGATGAAAGAACAACGCACAGAAGAGGCTGGGCCACGGTGTAGAGGTTGTTTCTCGCTTTGGACGAAAACGTCTGTGGGGTTTGGTCAGTAGTAGATAGTTGCTGGCAGAACAGAAGCAGCGAGCAAAGATTGTGCATCGTACCTGGATGCTCAGTCTGTGTATAAGAGTACTGACTGCGAATGGCTCTGTTTCAGTACCGGACTCTGGTCACACACACAGTTGTAATCTGTCAGGAAATTTCAAAGCAGAGGACACTTCGATACAGAGTGAGATATTGTTTCTTCTATAAAGAACTATGCCTAAAAGTTCTCGGCAGTCAGTTATTCTCCCGATTCTCTAGCTTCTCTGTCGCCAGTGGCCCCATATAAGAACAAAATGTGCTTAGTTGTGACACATTACTATCGTTAACTGATGAAATTCCACTTCGATCTTCTCCTTGATATCTTTCCACATTGTTGCTAAATGAGACAGATTACTTACATTCTTTTATTGACAACACAAGATTAAGCTCACTGGACAAAAAATTTGTCATATCCGTGATACGACATGCTTATAAAATGCACCGCCGCCTGTAGCCCTGATAACGGTCTCAATTCCGCATTCCCACAGTCCCGGGCAGAAGGGTTTGTTTACCTCAATGATTCCGAAAGCTATGCCGGCGGTAGCGTAGCTGTTGCTAGGACCACCCAGGCTGCACAGCGGAGGGGCCAACGTAGTGTCCCGCGACTTCGGGAAGAGGGGGCTGTTTTTCCCGAGGTAGCCCCGCCAGCAGTGGTTAGGTGCGGACACATCGGCCCCAGGTTCCCGTCCTGGGAACTGACCAGCACCACCAGACGTCGTCTTCTGTAAACTCGGGGTGTACTTCAGGGACTACCGTAGGTGTGACAGAGGAATGTTGTTTCGGAGAACGGGACCTCGATTTCACCGCCTGACTGTGAGGAAGGTACACATCTTTACATAAAAAAGTCCTTAACCGAAAGGCGAGCTACTTGCTGAAGGGGTGAATGATTGTAAACTGAGCAACCTCGGGAGTACCTGCCACTCCTCCTCAGTTGTATAAAGCCCCCCAGCCCCACCCCCGCCCCATACACAGGTGGGCCAGTCCGCCCCACCCATTCACCTATGTTTGGGCGATGGGCTCAGTTAGGGCCATGGTACAGGTCTGTCAGTTTGACCTGTGGGCCTCTACCTTCTTGCACCGACTGCTACCTACAAGCCCACATTCCCTCAGTGGAGATAGGATGGGTCTACCAAGCATTCACCGATGTCCACACACATTCGGACGTGTCGTCAGACCGGTTGGGCTGTGAATGGGTGCCTTACGTTTTCTTCAGGCACGCTGTTCTCTACCTGCGTCGTCATTTGTTTCCCTAGTGGCTCGTTGGGCCCCTATGGAGCGACCTCAAGTCAAATCTACTCCGAACGCGACAGATGTATCTACACCTGCTCAATAAAGTGAGCTCGGATGGTCGGTTCATATGCGAAGTAGTCTTAAAATTGTAGTAAAAGGGCACTGGTCTGCCATAAATTTCATTGCAACCGAAAGAACAGAGGGAATCTTTGAAAATATGTGCCCTTTGCATATCACAAGGCGTTGAAAGGTATTTATGGGTCCTTAAAAAATGTTAAACGACCTCATAATGGTACACTTCTAGTTGAAACTGCCACACTGCCACTTTACACCATATAACTAACCTTCTAGAAGCCAGCGCCTTAGGTGACTGCTCTAGAGTCAATGCAACACTGGAAAAACTGCAATTTTATTCTAACCTTCAACACACTAGAATTACCTGAACATATTCTCGCAGTGTGCATCGGTCTTAAAGTTAAACAGTTTGTTCCCAACCCAATGCAATCCTATAAATGCTGAAAATTTGGTCATGCCACCACAGGATATAACGAGAGGGCTACGTGTGGAAATTGCGCAGGACCAGCTCACGAATCGGGCAGCTTTTGTATACTTGGTCTGAAATATATAAACTGCTCTGGAAATCACCCAATGTGGAGCAAGAAGTCCGGAATTTAGAACGAGAGAAGGAAAGTTTAGGATGCAGGTTACCAGCCTCTATCTTTTTTCTATCAGATATGTTTTGAGGGAATATATACCCCCCCCCCCCCCCCCACTTTCAAGTAGGCAATATTAATTCCCTTATGGAAATTAGGTAAGGATAGCAGCAACCCTAACAGTTGCCAGAGTGTTGCCAGCGTTACTGGGGTGCTCCAAAGCAGTGTACTCGTACTTACTGCCACACTATTTTCAGTCGCTGTGAATGGCACCTCCCCTGCTGCCAGAAGATCTGCTAAAACTTTTTTGTTTGTGGATGACTTCACGATCTTGTACTCTTCCTTAGTTCTTATAACGACATTCAGGCAAGTGCAGCTGACAGTTAGGAGGTTGGAAACTTGGACGAATAAACCTGTCTTCAGGTTCTCCTATGAGAAGACTACTTGTGCCAGTTTTGTACCGTGTATGTCCAGGTTTTAACCAACCAGAGCGCAAGATGAGAGACAGTATTTTTAATTTTAAGGACAATGTGTACTTTTGGGCTTACTATTTGACATGAAATTACCATGGCTCCCGCAACGGAAAGACCTGCGAACAAAGAGCACAAAATTATTGAGTTTTGAAATGCCTCAGCGGAAATGCTTGAGGAAAATACGTTTTCTCATATTTTAAGTACATACACGGTTTTATTGTCCACTGTGTTGACTCCCACCAAAGGAATGCACTCGGTAGTTCAGCTGGTTTTTCTGATATGATTTTCCTAGCATTCCTTCCGAAATAACTTACAAATTACGATGCTATGTTATACGGCATTGTGACGGTGTAGGAGTGGACTGACATGCATCACAGTGCAAAGGTTCTCGTCTGTTCCGACTCGCTCGGTGTGTTGCAAACGGTCCACCAAAGATATCCAGTAGATCCCCTGATACCCCATACGTTCATAACTGTTCCATCACCGAGGCAATGGAGCCATATTTTGCTGGACACCTAAACACATCAGGATACAAGGAAACAACTCAGCCGACAAAGCAGCCAAAATAGCATGTAGAAATAGTCATATACAATGGTTTACCATCCCCTGCGAGCCGTTGTGTCATTGTCTGACAGCAGAATCATATCAGTGGGAAATCGAATGGTTGACAGTGGCGAACAACAAACTGCGTTCACTCCAATCGACTACACCGGCACGGCGGACTTCATGCCACCCGCACCAGTGGAAAGAAATGCTGCTCACACGACTGTTCACAGGACATTACCTATTAACACACACGATCTGCTCCTCCTCTGGGAGTATCCACCACTCACTGCAGTTTCTGATGTGCCACTTTCGGTTCGTCATGTTTTTGCTATGTGTAGTTTACATACAGTGTGTCCAGGTTAAACTAATAATATTAATATAAGGCGTAATAGCTTGAAGTAATTGAGACATTTATTGGCGGTTTACATTATTTCTATGTATGATTACGGTAGTTGATGCCAAGTGCTCATACCCCTAATTACTTTGTTCACGTAAACGCCCGTTAGTAGCCATGTGGACTGCACAACAGGTGTTCTGCGTGTTCTCGCAGATCTGAAGTCCATATACTGGTACAACCTCGTTGTCCCTACTTCCGTAACAATCAAGAAATGGGGAAAAGGGGCTTCAGGAAACTGGGAGTTTGCTTTCGATGTCGGGCCACCACGGCAAAAACGCAGTTCCGGAAGCTACTGTTGAATTAACCCGTACGTCCTTTCATCGGAGCTCTCGAAAGCATCCAGGCAGTTGCAGTGACACCACGTTGTCCATAAAAGGTTGTTCCTATGAGCGTTCGGTCTGCAGCTTCGTCACAAAATCAACCTGTAGACGACTTGCGACGGAAGACTCTGAGCACTATGGGACTTAACATATGAGGTCACAAGTCCCCTAGAACTTAGTACTACTTAGTCCTAACTAACCTAAGGACATCACACACATCCATACCCGAGGCAGGATTCGAACCTGAGACCGTAGCAGTGCGCGGTTGCGGACTGAAGCGCCTAGAACCGCTCGGCCACCACGGCCGGCGACGGAAGGCACTCACGGAGACAATTGTGGCAAAAATGGATGAAATCGAGGCATGTCTAGGTTTCGTTTGTTTCTCGGGCGAGGCTACATTCCTCACTTCCGGCATGGTGAAATTTTTAATTTGGAAATTTGTGGTAAGGTCTTGTGGAACCAAACTGCTGAGGTCATCGGTCCCTAAGCCTACACACTAACTTAAACTTACGCTATGGACAACACACACACACACACACACACACACACACACACACACACACACACACACACACACACACACACACACCGAGAATGTACACTCCTGGAAATGGAAAAAAGAACACATTGACACCGGTGTGTCAGACCCACCATACTTGTTCCGGACACTGCGAGAGGGCTGTACAAGCAATGATCACACGCACGGCACAGCGGACACACCAGGAACCGCTGTGTTGGCCGTCGAATGGCGCTAGCTGTGCAGCATTTGTGCACCGCCGCCATCAGTGTCAGCCAGTTTGCCGTGGCATACGGAGCTCCATCACGTCCTTTAACACTGGTAGCATGCCGCGACAGCGTGGACGTGAACCGTATGTGCAGTTGACGGACTTTGAGCGAGGGCGTATAATGGGCATGAGGGAGGCCGGGTGGACGTACCGCCGAATTGCTCAACACGTGGGGCGTGAGGTCTCCACAGTACATCGATGTTGTCGCCAGTGGTCGGCGGAAGGTGCACGTGCCCGTCGACATGGGACCGGACCGCAGCGACGCACGGATGCACGCCAAGACCGTAGGATCCTACGCAGTGCCGTAGGGGACCGCACCGCCACTTCCCAGCAAATTAGGGACACTGTTGCTCCTGGGGTATCGGCGAGGACCATTCGCAACCGTCTCCATGAAGCTGGGCTACGGTCCCGCACACCGTTAGGCAGTCTTCCGCTCACGCCCCAACATCGTGCAGCCCGCCTCCAGTGGTGTCGCGAAAGGCGTGAATGGAGGGACGAATGGAGACGTGTCGTCTTCAGCGATGAGAATCGCTTCTGCCTTGGTGCCAATGATGGTCGTATGCGTGTTTGGCGCCGTGCAGGTGAGCGCCACAATCAGGACTGCATACGACCGAGGCACACAGGGCCAACACCCGGTATCATGGTGTGGGGAGCGATCTCCTTCACTGGCCGTACACCTCTGGTGATCGTCGAGGGGACACTGAATAGTGCACAGTACATCCAAACCGTCATCGAACCCATCGTTCTACCATTCCTAGACCGGCAAGGGAACTTGCTGTTCCAACAGGACAATGCACGTCCGCATGTATCCCGTGCCACCCAACGTGCCCTAGAAGGTGTAAGTCAACTACCCTGGCCAGCAAGATCTCCGGATCTGTCCCCCATTGAGCATGTTTGGGACTGGATGAAGCGTCGTCTCACGCGGTCTGCACGTTCAGCACGAACGCTGGTCCAACTGAGGCGCCAGGTGGAAATGGCATGGCAAGCCGTTCCACAGGACTACATCCAGCATCTCTACGATCGTCTCCATGGGAGAATAGCAGCCTGCATTGCTGCGAAAGGTGGATATACACTGTACTAGTGCTGACATTATGCATGCTCTGTTGCCTGTGTCTATGTGCCTGTGGTTCTGTCAGTGTGATAATGTGATGTATCTGACCCCAGGAATGTGTCAATAAAGTTTCCCCTTCCTGGGACAATGAATTCACGGTGTTCTTATTTCAAATTCCAGGAGTGTATATTGTGGATTGTTGAAGGATCAGGTTATAGGCCAATTCTTCTTCGCGAAGCCTACAGGTAATGCAACTATATACATAGACATGTTGCAGCTGTATGCTGTGCCACAATTTCCTCCTGACGTGAGCTTTCAACAAGACGGCCCATAATGCCATTTGCGACCATTGTAAAGGATTTTTGTCGCATGCGTTCCCAGGTCGCTTGTTGGGAGAGGTAGTCCATCGATTGCTTGGCCCCGCAGGAGTCCAAACATTATTCCACTCGATTTCCTCATGAGAACATATCAAGGTGTATTAGGTGTGTAAAACAAAACATTTTGAGTTACCACACTTGTAGAAACATACCGTCAATAAATATCTCCCTCCATTACTTCTCAGGTTATTACATTTTATATTATTTGTTTAACCTGGACATTCTGTTCTGACTTTAGTGGGCTGGAGATCTGCTCACAGTCATATACACAAGTGAAGGCAACGAAAGCCAAAAAACGCATACAGAAAGGCAGTAGTCGTAAGTATAACGGTAAAAAACGGCATGTACACACAGTTTTATATCTTGCAGTAGAAATTAGAGGTAAAGTAGTAAAAAGCGTTAAACTGCCTGGGTAGGGGTAGGCCCGATCAGAAATGTTTATTTAGATTCGCGGACTAGGTGTTGGGAAGACACGAGACATTCCGACAGGAATATTGTATGTGCATATTATTATACAACCGTAAAATGACACCAAACAATAATACATGTACACGGAAGTATCACAATGTACATTAAAATATAAACTTTCAGGTTCTTATCCATACCATTATACAGTTACAATTGTATGTACACCATAGCAGAAATGAAACATAAGAAATAAAGGGTACAGCTGATAGATATAACGTGAAATAAATTGTTGAAGTGGACTGTTGTTACGAGCCTTTTGCTGTAGTAATTACATAAAAAGTAGTATGCTACCTGAGGCCTTGCACTGTACGTGCTGGTTCTGAAATGCAGTTTGTAGCAATATTTATCTATCGTTCGTATTAAAATTTTTGTACGACTGAAAATGGCTCTAGACCAGCTAAAGTGAACACAGTATGTAGTATACTGTAAAAGGATAAATCAATGATTCAGGGTTGAACCCCTGTTCCTGTACACAAGTATAGAAATGATGATAAATTATGCCATAATAAACAGTGGCTGTGACCCATAAAGGTACATCAAGTGCCAAAGTATGAAACTAGCCTAACGTTTACATCAGAACAAAGCTGTAGTAATTATGAAAAATGTGAATTAATTTATCAGGGCTTCCAGCTCGTTGTTTACACAAAGCAATGTACAAATCGTACCCTTGCCCTCCTTGGATAGACTTGGTTATCCAGTCACGGGTTACGACCCTCCCGCACAGCTTCAGTTCTCCCGGTAACTCCGTTCCACTTCTCGAAGTTCATAGGCGGTCCCGTAGATAACTGGCTGTACCACCACTTATGGATGAAAGCGCAACGTGCAGAAGTGGCTGGGCCACGGTGTAGAGGTCGTTTCTCGCTTTGGACGAAAACGTCTGTGGGGTTTGGCCAGTAGTAGAGAGTTACTTGCAGAACTGAAGCAGCGAGCAAAGATTGTGCATCGTACCTGGATGCTCAGTCTGCGTATAAGAGTACTGACTGCGAATGGCTCTGTTTCAGTACCGGACTCCGGTCACACACACAGTTGTAATCTGTCAGGAAATTTCAAAACAGAGCACACTTCAATACAGAGTGAGATATTGTTTCTTCTATAAAGAACTATGCCTAAAAGCGCTAGGCAGTCAGTTATTCTCCCTATTCTCTAGCTTCTCTGTCGCCAGTGGCAGCATATAAGAACAAAATGTGCTTAGTTGTTACTCATTAATATCGTTAACTGATGAAGTCTTGCACCATAAGTGCTGGTTATGAAGTGCACTTTGTAGCAATGTCTATCAATCGTTCGTATTAACATTTGTACAATTGCAAAAGACACCACACCAACTAAAGTGAACACAGTATGTAGTAAAATATAAAAGGATAAATATGTTTCAGGGTTTAAACAGTTGTTCCTGAACGCAGCTATACAAATTATGATCGAACGTACCATAACAAAGAGTAGCTACGCCCAATAAAAGCACATCAAGTACCAAATTATAAAACTAGCCTAATGTTTACAGTCGAACGAAGCAATAAGGATTACGAAGAAACTGAAGTCATTTATCAGGGCTTTCAGCTCATTGCCTACGCAAAAATGGCGTGATTAGAGAGTATAGTGAGGTTACACTCAGTATGGTCTCAAACCCTTGCATATTTGATTAAAACGTACGAACAGCTTCTTTGTCTATTACGTAACAGCTGTTTTGTTTATTATACCATAAATGTGGAAATAATGGCTTACAATATGTGTAAACTATGCAAGTAGTCTACGACATGACCTGATAAGCCTTATTTACAATTCTGTTTTCACTCTAGTCAGATCTCAGTTGTGGGAAAACATTTTGATAATTACGTAAAAGGTAAAACCAGAGTTCCATCGTTAATAAACCATAACGTGAGCAGCATATCTGCCAGATCATACTACGGAGGTGTTGAGTTGTCGGGGACGACGTCTGACCATGCTGGGCTTGTTATTGCCACGGAAGGTGCGGAATCCAGTTGATTTTGGCTCGCTGCATGCAATTCTCTTCATCGCACACGAAAACGGTTGTGGATGGCAGGTTACTGTTGGAGCCTGAAGATGACACCATTTGGTGTTGAAACTGGTAGCATGTATTAAAAAGAATAAACGACGTTGGATTCAAAAACAGCAGCTGTTTTCGATGAACAGTTAAAGATTACCCGTAAAACTGAAGAACAGGTTTTGATACCAAACACTGGAAACTAAGGAAACGAAAAAGAAGAGGAGGAGAATAAGAAGACGACGCAGCAATAGAAGTGAATTAATACGTGAAATTAAATTCTCAGCATGTAATATACGCTCCTGCACGTCGCGAGAGAGGTTTTCTTTACACTTTTATTCCAACCTTGGAAATATTTTTAGGGCGCTACCCAAGGCACTCCGGCAATGTATGCGTCATCAGTGATCTTGTTCTCATATTGTCAGAAACTTGGAATCTTGTCAATGTGCGTTTTCCGAGATGTGCGCTAGACAGTTATTATTCTCGCTATTATGGCAGTTATCGTAATTTCGCACTTGCCGACAAGCCCGTTTGACCTTTGTACCACACATTAAAGGAATCAAAAATTGTCTGTATTTATCAAAAATGTTCAAATGTGTGTCAAATCTTATGGGACTTAACTGCTAAGGTCATCAGTCCCTAAGCTCACACACTACTTAACCTAAATTATCCTAAGGACAAACACACACACACACACACACACACACACCCATGCCCCAGGGAGGACTCGAACCTCCGCACAGTCCACGACTGCAGCGCCCTAGACCGCTCGACTAGTCCCGCGCGGCTGTATTATTTATCGAAATATATAAAGGTTCCTTGTGTAACATTACAAAGCACACGTGTTACTACTGCTGATTTATATGGGGCAATCAAAAACTTTACATTCGAAGGCCATACAGTCCAAAGTCGTAATGTCAGTCAGGCAAAATCTCTGAGCATTGAGGCAATCATCCCACTGATGCACTAGGTTGAAGATACGTTTTTGGTGAATCATCATGTCCTGCTTTGTGAAGAAATCTGCAATTGCTGTTGCACATCCTTGTCCGATAGGAATCGTGAATCCTTCCAGGCCTTTTTTAAGGGACCAGGGCAGGTGCACAAGTGTGTCCCACTGGAGTTGGCGTAACTTGTACGCTCCGACATCTGTGATACAGGAACGTGCGTTATCGTGAAGCAGCAGCGCCCTTTGGCGCACCGTTCCACAATTGTGGTTTTCGGCAGACTTGCAACCCCAGACGAATTCTTTATTCTCCGATGGATGTCTACCATTGTCCTTCGGGAGCCAAGAAAAGAATATCACCACTTTGGTCCTGTTGGGATGCATTTGGTAATAATATCGCCATAGTTCACATTTCCGTATTTATCGCACGCAAGTGGGAAAGACATGAATGCCATATTAATCCCTTGCGTACATGTCAGTGTTGATGTAACTGCATCGAAGCCTCGCTATATTGCATATACGATACAGCAACGTCCTCAAACGGAAACGTTTTGATCGCCACCTTATAACATACAGCTTAAAGTGTAACAAGACAAAGCGACTCGCAAAAGCGCGCGGCAGCAAACGTAGAACAGTGTGCTACTGCCTGCGGCTAATCTACAGCCTCATAGCTTCCCCAGGATGATGGGCAATGATTCACAAGCACTAGCTGTTCCTGCATGCTTGCAACATTGCGCATACACCAGGGTATGACGTTATAAATGATCAAATATAAACTAAATCCCAGCCTTAATGATGAACTGGAATACTGAATTTTTAGATGTGTCTTTTAGGCGAGAGAAATGTGGGTAATGATATTGAGGATCTTTGGGCCATGCAGGAGGTGCTTGTCATCCGGGACCTGGGATGGGGTGCGAGGTGGGATGGGGGTTACGACCTGTCATCAGTTGGTCCGATGACGGTGCGTCCCCCACACAGCAGATGTGTAGCAGCACTCGTAGCGACCGCAGCATGGTGGCGGAAGATAGGCCGGCGTTTGCAGTCAATGGTGGCTAGTGGCAGGCAGGATACAGCAGATGTCAATTAAAAACATTGTAATTGTTCCCTTCCTTCCTACAATACTGAGACGTACAGTGCAGTGCGAGAGCATTAAAGAAACACCTGGTGTAATTATAAAGTATGGATGCTACGGATGTCAGTGTAATTTGTTGAAAAAAAAAACTGCGTTTCCACAGCGTAACTGTTACATAGCAAGAGTGTAATGTTTTTTAAAAATGACCAAAGCGCCTTCACAGTGTAATTATGTAGCAAGGGTGTACTTTGTTTATAAAAGTCCCTTAGTCATACGGACTGACTAGACCCACCATCCTGTTTACCTTTGTCAAAAACATGATCGGTGGTGGTGAATGATCCTAGACACCCCACGTGTATGCTAAACACTCCTTCTCTAAATCCTGCTACACGTGTGGAGGGTTTCAGAAACATTCTGAAATTTTTAAATAAATGCAACTCTTTTAATTTGCCACCGTATTACAGTGATTGTGTCCGCTGTGACATCACAGAAGTGGGGGGTCAGGGGAAATTCTTTAGGACAGACTTACGACACATTGCATATCTGCCCTCTTGGACCACATTTTTGTTTGTGACATCATAGAGGCAGCTGTATTGGATCCATCACATTGCGGCATAAAGTGTCCTCATCAAGCCAATGATAAAAATAAGGCTAGCAGCAGGCTGATAAATTATCCTAATTAGGTGATAAATTATTATCTGTAATAAGGATAAAGGTTATGACAGCCATCTTAGATCTTTCATATTTGGTAATAAACTATCCTTATTGGCTAATAAATTATCTGTGATAAGGATAAGGGCCACTGGAAAACCTGCAGCCACGCAATCTGCGCAACCAACAGGAGAAAACCCCACGATTTTAAACATACGGCAGTTGGCTTGGGGGTGGGGAGGGGGGTGCAAGAGGGGTAGAGGGGAAGGGGAGGGGGGTCTTATATCAACTTGTTATCTAGTCAGGCAGACCTGGCAAAAATGCAGGCTGTGTTTGGAATCACATATCCCCCATATTACTGAATATTTTTCCTTTTACACCTGTGCTTCAAAAGCCACCTTATAGTGCATTTCGGAGGGTACTTTGTGCTCCTCCTCCCCTTTCCTGTTCCATTCGCGACTGGTTCACAGGAAGAATGATCGCAGGTAAACCAATGTGTGAGCTCGAAACTCTCTAATTTTATCTTCATGGTCTTTCTGTCAGATATATGTACGATGAAGCAATACATTGGTTGACTTTTGTAGAAATGTATGCCTTATGCCCTCTGAACTTAAACAACGAACCACAGCATGATGCAGAACACCTCTCTCGCAACTGCTTCCACTGGAGCTGGCTGAGCATCTCTGGCATTTTCGCACTTACTGAATAAACCAGTAAAGAAACGTGGGGCTTCTCTTCAAATGTTCAGCAGTTCCTCTACCGACCCTATGTTTTACGGATCCCAGACTGCCGAGATATATTCATGTATTGATCGAACAATAGTTTTGTGAGCTAACTCCTTTGTGGGTGGTCTACGCTTCCTGATGATTCTTCCAGTGATTCGGGTATCTGCCTGACTGGCGCTTACTTTTAGGTGGTGGTTCCACTTTAAATCGCCCCAGACGCATTCTTATAGATTACTTATGGATGTGATTCGTTCCACTGATTGTTCAGCAAACGTGTAATTTAACATTAACTGGTCTTTCCGCCTATGTAAGTTTAGTACATTACATTTGTTGATGTTAAGGGTGAATTGCCAATTGCTGTACTAACATTTGATCGTCTGTAGGTCTTCCAGCATTTTGGCACAATTTTCTAACGTAGAGATCTCTCGGTATACGACAGCGTCATCCGCAAACAGCCTGATGGAACTTCCAACGTTATCTACTAGATTTTGTATACATATTTTTAGCAGAAATGAGTCTATAACTCTCCGTTACGATACCACGAAGTTTTTTTTCCCTCTGAAGATATGTCTCCGTTAAAAATGACATGTATTCTGTAGGCTACATCTACATCTACATAATACTCCGCAAGCCACCTAATGTTGTGTGGCGGAGGGTACTTTCGGGAACACTATATGATCCCTCCAACCCTGTTCCACTCGCCAATAGTGCGTGGGAAGAACGATTGTCGGTAAGCCTCTGTATTGGCTCTAATTTCTCGAATTTTCTCCTCGTGGTCAATACGCGAGATGTATGTGAGGAAAGGGGGGGGGGGGGGGGGTAATATGTAATATGATATGTTGCCTGACTCCTCCTGGTCATGGACTGAGCGGCTGGTCCCGGCGGAAGTTAGAGTCCTCCCTCGGGCATGGATGTGTGTGTGTTTGTCCTTGGATAATTTAGGTTAAGTAGTGCGTAAGCTTAGGGCCTGATGACATTAGCAGTTAAGTCCCATAAGATTTCACACACTTTTTTTTTGACTCCTCCTGAAAAGCGCTGTCCCGAAATTTCAATAGTAGATCTCTCCGTGACGCACAACCTCACTCTTGTAATGTTTGCCAATGGAGTTTGTTTAGCATCTCTGTAACGCGCTCTCACCTGCTAAACGATCCCGTGACGAAACGTGCCGCTCTTCTTTGGGTCTTCTCTATCTCCTCTATCAACCCTACTTGATAGGGATCCCAGATAGATAAACAATAATCAAGAATAGGGCGAGCAAGCGACTTATAAGTCACTTTTTTCGTGGATGATTAGATTTCCTCAAGATTCTTCTGATGAATCTGAGTCTGGTGTCTGCTTTTCCCACTACCCGTTTTACGTGGTCATTCCACTTAAGGTCGCTCTGGATAGTTAGCCTAGATATTTTACGGCAGACACTGTCTCCTCCACATTTTGTCTTCAGTAGTATAGCTGTACAGTTGTGGATTTCTTTTCTTATGTATGCGTAATATGTTACATTTATTTATGTTCAGGGTCAACTGCCAGAGCCTGCACCATTCATCAATTCTCTGCAGGTCGTTGTGTAAATTCTTACTATCTTCTGGCGTTGCTACTTTGGTATAGACAATTGCATCATCTGCGATAGCGCATCCGACGCTTCCTACTAGATCATTTACATACCGGGTGATGAAAAAGTCAGTATAAATTTGAAAACTTAATAAACCAAGGAATAATGTAGATAGAGAGGTAAAAATTGTCACACATGGTTGGAATGACATGGGGTTTTGTTAGGACCACCCCATATTGCTAGACGCGTGAAAGATCTCTTGCGCGCGTCCTTTGATGATGATCGTGTGCTCAGCCGCCACTTTCGTCGTACTTGGCCTCCCAGGTCCCCAGACCTCAGTCCGTGCGATTATTGGCTTTGGGGTTACCTGAAGTCGCAAGTGCATCGTGATCGACCGAAATCTCTAGGGATGGTGAAAGACAACATCCGACGCCAATGCTCACCATAACTCCGGACATGCTTTACAGTGCTGTTCACAACATTATCCCTCGACTACAGCTATTGGGGGAGGCTTCAGGGATTTTCTGTGCCTCGTGATGACTGGGTGTTGTGTGATGTCCTTAGGTTAGTTAGGTTTAAGTAGTTCTAAGATGTAGGGGACTGATGACCATAGATGTCAAGTCCCTTAGTGCTCAGAGCCATGTGAACCATTTACAGCTATTGTTGAGGAATGATTGTGGATATATTGAGCATTTCCTGAAAAAAAAACATCACCTTTGCTTTGTGTTACTTTGTTATGCTAATTATTGCTATTCTGATCAGATAAAGCGCCATATGTGTTTTTGAACTTTTGTATTTTTTTGGTTCTAATAAAACCCCATGTCATTCCAAGCATGTGTGTCAACTTGTACCTTTCTATCTACATTATTCCGTGATTTAGTCAGTTTTCAAATTTATTCTGACATTTTTGATCACCCGGTATATTGTGAACAGCAACGGTCCTATCACACTTCCCTGTGGTACTCCGGATATTATCTTTACATCAGTTGATTTAGTTCCGTGTTGAGTTCTATCTGCAAGAAAGTCTTGAATCCTATGGCAGATCTGCTCCGATACTCTGTAAGTACTTATTTTTTCCATTAAATGGAAATGCGGGACGGTGTCAAAAGCCTTAATGAAATCAAGGAACACGACATCAGCCTGAGCGCCGTTGTCCACTGCACTGTGGATCTCATAGAGGAACAGAGAGATGAATTTCGCTGGATCTCTGTTTGCGAAATCCATGTTCATTTTTATAGAGAAGCTGTTTACTTTCCAAGAATGTCATAATTCTTGAGCATAAAACATGTTCCATAATTCTACAACAGATTGACGTCAACGACATAGGTCTATAATTGCTTGGATCTGTCCTACGGCCTTTCTTAAAAACGGGAGTGGCCTGCGCTTTTTTCCAGTCGTTAGGTACCTTTCGTTGCTCAAGCGATTTACGATAAATTACTGATAGAAGGGGAGCAAGTTCTTTCGCATAATATTTATAGAATGTTATAGGTATCTCATCTGGTCCTGAAGCCTTTCCACTACTAAGCGATTGTAGCTGCGTATCAGTTCCGCGATCGGTTATCTCAATATCTGCCATTTCGACGTTCGCACGACGATTGAAAGGAGGGTCAGTGTTACGGTCTTCCGCGGTGAAACAACATCGGAAGACCGAATTCAGTGTTTCGTTCTTCTCTGTTATCTTCCCTTTCGGTGCCGGTGTGGTCGCTGAGAGAATGAATAGATGATTTTGACCCACTTACTGATTTTACATATTACCAAAATCTCTTAGGGTTTTTACTCAGGCCGTTTGACAACGTCCTACTTTCAAAATCATTGAATGCTTCTCTCGTTGCTCTCCTTACACTCATTTTCCCTTCGTTCAACTTTTGTTTGTCAGCTAGGTTTTTACTTCTCTTGAGTCTGAAATGAAGTGCTCTATGTTTACGTAGCACTTTTCTAACATGGCTATTAAACCATGGTGGATCTTTCCCATCCATAAAAACCTTTCTCGGAACATACTTGTCTACGGCATATTGAACCATGCTTTTGAATTTTTTCTATTTGTTCTCCACATCTTCGACCTAATCACCGAATATTTGATGCTGACTGCTGAAGTATTCTGAAATTTATATCCTGTCACCCTTGCCAGACAAAAAAAAATATCTTCATACCTTTCTTAACATTCCTTGTAAGACCCGTCGTCATAGATGCTGTCACAGACTTATGATCACTGATACCTTCCTCTACGTTAAAAGTTTCGATAAGTTCATGTCTATTTGTTGCCAGGAGGCCTAAGACGTTACCATCACCAGTTGGTTCTCTAGCTGCTCAAGGTAATTTCAGAGCAAGACATCCAGAACAATGCCACACAATTCCCCGTCTCTGGCATCAGTTTTGATCGCATAACGCTTCCAATCTAGAGGGTGTTACAAAAAGGTAAGGCCAAACTTTCAGGAAACATTCCTCACACACAAAGAAAGAAAATATGTTATGTGGACACGTGTCCGGAAACGCTTACTTTCCATGTTAGAGCTCATTTTATTACTTCTCTTCAAGACCGAGCGAGGTGGCGCAGTGGTTAGCACAATGGACTCGCATTCGGGAGGACGACGATTCAATCCCGTCTCCAGCCATCCAGATTTAGGTTTTCCGTGATTTCCCTGAATCGTTTCAGGCAAATGCCGGGATGGTTCCTTTGAAAGGGCACGGCCGATTTCCTTCCCAATCCTTCCCTAACCCGAGCTTGCGCTCCGTCTCTAATGACCTCGTTGTCGATGGGACGTTAAACACTAACAACCACCACTACCACTTCTCTTCAAATCACATTAATCATGGAATGGAAACACACAGCAACAGAACGTACCAGTGTGACTTCAAACGCTTTGTTGCAAGAAATGTTCAAAATATGCTCCGCTAGCGAGGATACATGCATCCACCCTCTGTCGCATGGAATGCCTGATGCGCTGATGCAGCCCTGGAGAATGGCGTATTATATCTCAGCCGTCCACAATACGAGCACGAAGAGTCTCTACATTTGGTACCGGGGTTGCGTAGACAAGAGCTTTCAAATGCCCCCATAGATGAAAGTCAAGAGGGTTGAGGTCAGGAGAGCGTGGTGGCCATGGAATTGGTCCGCCTCGACCAATCCATCGGTCACCGAATCTGTTGTTGAGAAGCGCACGAACACTTCGACTGAAATGTGCAGGCTCCACAGTGCATGAAACACATGTTGTGTCGTACTTGTAAAGACACATGTTCTATCAGCACAGGTAGAGTATCCCGTATAAAATCATGATAACGTGCTCCATTGAGCGTAGGTGGAAGAACACGGGGCCCAATCAAGACATCACCAACAATGACTGCCCAAACGTTCACAGAAAATCTGTGTTGATGACGTGATTGCACAATTGCGTGCGGATTCTCGTCAGCCCCCAAATGTTGATTGTGAAAATTTACAATTTGATCACGTTGGAATGAAGCCTCATCCGTAAAGAGAACATTTGCACTGAAATGAGGATAGACACATTGTTGGATGAACCATTCGCAGAAGTGTACCCGTGGAGGCCAATCAGCTGCTGATAGTGCCTGCACACGCTGTACATGGTACGGAAACAACTGGTTCTCCCGTAGCACTCTTCATACAGTGACGTGGTCAACGTTACCTTGTACAGCAGCAACTTCTCTGGCGCTGACATTAGGGTTATCGTCAACTGCACGAAGAATTGCCTCGTTCATTGCAGGTGTCCTCGTCGTTCTAGGTCTTCCCCAGTCGCGAGTCATAGGCTGAAATGTTCCGTGCTCCCTAAGACGCCGATCAATTGCTTCGAACGTCTTCCTGTCGGGACACCTTCGTTCTGGAAATCTGTCTCGATACAAACGTACCACGCCACGGCTATTGCCCCGTGCTAATCCATACATGAAATGTAAACATTGCACTGACTGCAAAACCACGTTCGTGATGAACACTAACCTGTTGATGCTACGTACTGATGTGGTTGATGCTAGTACTGTAGAGCAATGAGTCGCATGTCAAAACAAGCACCGTAGTCAACATTACCTTCCTTCAATTGGGCCAACTGGCGATGAATCGAGGAAGTACAATATATACTGACGAAACTAAAATGAACTCTAACATGGAAATTAAGCGTTTCCGGACACATGCCCACATAACATCTTTTCTTTATTTGTGTGTAAGGAATGTTTCGTGAAACTTTGGCCGTACCTTTTTGTAACACCCTGTATACCTGGCAAGTTGAAGTCACGTCTATTACAACGGCATGATCTGGAAAATTACTAATGAAATTGTGCAGCTCTGTCTGATACGCTCTACAACTACAGATCCTGACCCAGGTCGTCTATAAAAGCATCCGATCACCATTTTCGACCGTTCTTTGATACTCCATTTCAGCCAGATTAATTCACATTCGGACTCCACCAGCAGTGGCGACTAACCTATCCTTATGATAAACATTCCAGCCTGAACTTAGGATTTCGTTGTCATTGGCGTCTGGCTGCAACCATATTTCTGTTCCCAATACTATCTGTGCATTATAACCTTCAATAAGCGATACTAATTCTGGGGCCTTTCCTTGGATGCTCCTGCAGTTTACTAAAATCATATTAATCTTTCCTGTCTCAGATCTGCGAGGAACAAAATTCTCTGAGGTCGCTGTGACTGATTGATTTAATAGGCAAATCGTGTCTCCTCCCAAGGCAAATAATAATTGATTTACAATTATATTTTATAGTGCTTTGTCAGCCTTTCCCAGCTACGACAATTTAGTTAAGATCACCAGATTTTTTTTTTTTAACATTAGCAGTATTTTAAATTTAGCTCCAGAAAGCACTGTTGTACCGTTCCTCAGTCCGAAAACTGTTCACGCTAGTCTTTGCTGAGCAAACCTCTTCATGAAGCAATAGCAATGAAATAATGTAACACAGTTACACTGCACTAAATTAATCGTATTGAATGCCGAACAAAATAGTACTACTGTTAATTGTAAAATAACCTAATCAAAATTTGAAAATTTCTGTGAGGCTCCTCTTGTGTAGAATAGAAATTGCTGAAAAGAAAATTCTTTTAATTAAACATTAAATTCTACCCCATTACCTACTTGACATGTAATACACTGGGGCAGCATGTTTAATGTTTGTGTACCCTTGTATCTGACATTTTAGTACTAACGTTAACTCTTAGAAGTCTTTGTGGAGATTGTTTCTTCGTCTTTAAAATCACGTGAGCAGTAATTATGCGTTGTGCAAATGCAGCTGAACTAAAGGAGCTGCATTAATGCTAAAGTATGCGTGTTACAGTTAAGATTCTAACATTTTAAATTTCTTAGTCGACAACCACCCGCAAGTGTGCGCTATAGTTGTAAAAGCGATATGTGATATCAAATATGTAAGTTCATACGAAGTTTTTCCAAGAAATACAGACCTATAGTATTGCGTTAAAACTCATCTTCTCGAGCAACGAAATTTTTCGCGTCGAAATTCTTTTTCCTCTTCTAAGGAATTTTACTAGATCACCATCAGTTTTTCTTAGTCAAATGCTATTTTTTTTTTAAAAAATTACTTTATAATTTCAGTGATAACAGGAACTTAACCTGGACATATATAGAGCTTTGAAGGACTTTGAAAAGGCAATTGATCGTGTTGAAAGAACGAAGTCAGGTGAAAAAAAGGCTACCGAAGGCGCTTTATCGCAGCGCGTCGTATGTTTTACACCAATACTAAAGTTATATTAGACAGTAGAAAACAGTTATCGTCGGCTGTAGACCTAAATCAGGAGTGAGGCAGTATGTTTCAGCCGCTATTTAACATCTACGTAGATGATTTGTTAAGAAGTAGGATAGAAGACAATGTTATTTTGCGAATAAAATTAGGAAACCAACAATAAACGGTTCAAATGGCTCTGAGCACTATTGGACTTAACATCTATGGTCATCAGTCCCCTAGAACTTAGAACTACTTAAACCTAACTAACCTAAGGACATCACACAACACCCAGCCATCACGAGGCAGAGAAAATCCCTGACCCCGCCGGGAATTGAACGCCAACAATATTTGAACACTTTATGCTATGCTGACTGTCAAGTAATTATCCAATAAAGTGAAGCCGAATTACATTATATAAACGATATCTCTTAATTAATTAATTAACTAATTAATTAGTAGTCAGTAATTCATACATGTTTCATTTGCCAAATCATATTATACATGTCGTCTTTTCTGAAAGAGAACTTTTTTAAAAAAATTAACTAATTGATACAGAAATATGTCTTTTACA
Source organism: Schistocerca gregaria (assembly GCF_023897955.1). NCBI lineage: Eukaryota > Metazoa > Arthropoda > Insecta > Orthoptera > Acrididae > Schistocerca > Schistocerca gregaria. The sequence goes on along the minus strand of NC_064924.1, from coordinate 280,087,786 downwards.
TTTTTCAATTGTACCACAGCATGGACCACTGCTCGCACTACACTCTACACGACGCCACATTACATTACACAAACACTCTGTTTCGACTGGGATCAGGACCTTGATGATACTTCGTTCGTTCTGTTAAATTCTTCATGTTTTCCTTATGGCCGATCTGAAAAAGCTGAGTTAGCATCTCACTACAGTGAATGGGGTTGAGCGTAAGAAAACGGGAAGGGGTTAAGAATTATGTATCGCATATACTGAACATAGCATTTTAAAGTAGTATTTATTAAACTGTTACAGTTTACTGTGTAATGACGGTTATTTATTACGAATGTTGATTTTTTTACAATTCCCTACTCAGTATTACCCGAATAATCCTTGGCATCATAGTATGAATTATTAAGAGGTATGCGTGATCTTTGAACTTTTGGGTTTTTGTTATCTCTTTAATCTTCTTCAGTTAGAATATTCCCTCGTAGAATACGCTGTTTTTTAATTTATTTACTCTTGGTAATGTTAGGTTTAGTGCGGGTTGTGTTCCGTGATCATGAACTGATGCAAATTGTTTAACGATGCCAGCAACTAATATTAAAGTAATGACTTTCCTATTAAAAGAACCAGTAAGATAACAAATCAGTGTCGGCGTTAAAATATTACAGCAAGTATCTCATTTCCAGACCTGTGCAACAACTTAACCCTTGAAGAAGACTAAGATATAAAAAGTAAATCGAACAGCTGTTGGGGACAGTTGAAAGAACCTTTGAAGAGCAAGTGAAGAAATAGAGATAAATGAAATTCTGTCAAGTAGTAGCAGAACCTTGCTGTACAGAACAGTGCGTTGCACTCCAAGAAATATCTTAGGCAACTGGAAACGTCAGAAACGAACTTCCTCATATCTGTAAAAACTGCAGCAGAGAAGATAAAATCAGGAGCAATCATGTAAAGGCAGAATTGGATGTGAAAATATAATTTCTTTACATTATGGCAATTTTCAAAATAGTTCTTGATAGTTTTGGTTGAGATTAGAGCTCAACCGTGTCAGTTTTTTTTGTTGAGTTTCCATTACATTTCTTTCCTACCAAAAGGTATGATCGCAAAGACAAGTAAGAATAATAAATGGTAGAGGAAGTTGGTTCATCGGAAAGGTTACTTATTGTAGAGCAAACCGCACACACTCAAGTTATTTGCTAGTTTAACTTCGTTCTAAGAAAAAAGATCAAACAGGATAATGGCGCTTGGTTCATTTGTTACCAACTGTTCAATGCGGCTGTTTATTTGGAAAAGGCGTTCTGTATGTTCCTTCAGTGAGGGATCTCGCCACTTTGATTATGTGTACAGTTTCAATTCTGTAAGCTCGATCTGTTTGTTTGTAACTCCCCCATTTCTAACACTGCCAACCCAGCGACGTTTCGTTACATTCTTTGGGGTTTTCCCCGGCTGAATGGCGACAAATACCCACATACACAGACGTCACTTTTGGATCTCAAACGTATGATTTCGAAGGTGCGAATATTTTAGAGTTTAAGTCTGCTCTCGCATTGACCACAACCAGCTTATATCACACATTCTTTTTATCTTTTCATTACAAGTTTTCCTTGTCCTAACGGACGAATGGGCTGTTAAAGATCCAGCCTATAACAGGATTGGAATAATTTTTTTTGCCACCCTCCCCCTCCCCCTTCCCTGAAGAGTAGTGCGGGCTATTTGAGATCCGATCCTTTGTAGAAGCCATTCCAGCAGGGTGGGAGTGGGGCAGAGGGGTTTCCAATTGGGAAATGTTGTTCTTTATTTTTACGCCCTTCATCTTCAGCTCAAGAGAGCTGGGGAGGCTGCTTCAGAGCTTTGTTCTTTTCAGCCCAGTAAATGTGCAGGCAGGGAACCGAATAAAAAGATTTTTAATATATCCATATATATTTCAAAAGTAGTTTTATCTATCCATGCTCCACATTTCCTCCTAACCCACTGGATCGATTTCAGGTAGACTTAGTACACATATTACTATCTGGAAAGAAATATGGTGGGGGTAAGAACCAGCAACATCCCATCGGCGTAGGAATGATAGCGTGGAGGGAGGAGGAGGAGATGGACAAGAAGGGGGGGCAAGTGAAATGGACAGAAAGGGAAGAAAAGGAAATGTACAAAGAGAGAGAGAGAGAGAGAGAGAGAGAGAGAGAGAGAGAGAGAGAGAGAGGGGGGGGGAGGAGGACGAAAGGACAGAGAGAGGGGAGATGGGGGGATGGCCAGAGAATGCAAAGAAGAAAAGATGGACAGAAGGGGGAGGAGGAGATCGATAGAGGCAGATGAGGAGACATAGCGAGAGTGGAGGGAGGAGGTGGACAAAGAGAGGGGAAAGAGGAGATGGACTTGTAAGGAGTGAGGGGAAGATAGAATGGGGTGGAACAAATGGGCTGAGTGTTGGGGGGAGGGGGTGGGGGAGCAGATGGGCAGAGTGTGGGGCAGGAGGGGATGAACATTATATATATGTATGTAGGTATGAACAGGGAGTCCATAGTTCCCATTTTAAAACGCTGTAGAAAGACTACCACTGCTCAGAATGACGTCAAATTTGAACAGCGTATTATTGAGGCAAGGGGGAACTTCATGAAACAAAAAAGTTGGACGAAATTTTGACCAATAGATGTCGCTGTAAGCATCAGAATAGGCACACCAGAAGACGCACGGCACGCGGCTGTTCCCAGGTGTGTGCCTGAGACGTCCAACAAGACTGCCTCCGCGAAGAATCACGCGTTGCTAGTAAGTCTTTTACAAGAACGAGGACAGTGCAACAGTAGCGCGTGGAGAAGTTCCGGAGACTTAAGGGTATGAAAACAGGCATTGTTGCGATGTCTGCTAAGCGTCTGGAGTAAATGATTACAAAATTCTAAAAGACAGGTTCTTTTGAAGTGCAATGTTGCAGAGGGAGAAAAGAAGTTGATTCTTTCTGTTGAAGATGTAAGGCTGGTATAATGTGTAACTCAAACCATAGCTGTGGTATTGCGATTTATCTGTCATACCGAGCGAGGTGGCGCAGTGGTTAGCACACTGGACTCGTATTCGGGAGGACGACGGTTCAATCCCGCGTCCGGCCATCCTGATTTAGGTTTTCCGTGATTTCCCTAAATCGCTCCAGGCAAATTCCGGGATGGTTTCTTTGAATGGGCACGGCCGACTTCCTTCCCGGTTCTTCCCTAATCCGGTGAGACCGATGACCTCGCTGTTTGGTCTTTTCCCCCAAACAATCCAATCCAATCATCTGTCATTTGTAGCAGACCCCGTTTTACGACAAAACGCTTACAGCGTCAGCTACTGGTAAAATTTTAATTTTTTTTTTTTGTTCCATGACGTTCCCTCCTGCGTTAATAACATGCTGTTCAAATTTTACGTCATTCTGAACAGCGTTTACAAACGAGAACTTTAATTATGGTCACCCTACATGCTGAACAATTCGTTTAGTCACAAATATTTGTACCGGCAGGGGGCATTGTGATGGAGAACTTAATAAAAATGCTGAGCGTAGGAGTGGGGGAGGGGGGCGTGCAGAGCACATTTTTTGGTTTTTCTTGAACATCTCGAAAACCGCTACTTCTGGTGAAAATGTTTTCCAGTACAGAACTAAACTACATTAAATTTCCTACAAAAAATATCCTTTTTCTTTTTTGTCTATGACTAATAGTTTCCGCATTGCAAGGAAAGCAAAGATCACAGGTTATCAAAATTACTGACTTAATCGTATAAAATGATTTTTATTGTGATGTTTAATTGTTAACTACAGTGCGTTCAATATAAATATTAAATGAGTGTGTCACATAAGTGCAGCAGAACCGTATTAAGGAACTGTGTTCTGGGGATTTAACAGGATAGAAAGGAGGGAGTAGAGATTTTAAGTGGGCGGCAAGGTAGGTCGTCGGATTCTGGTCGTGCTCTTCCATCTACATCTATTCTCCGTAAGCCAACTTAAGATGTGTGGTGGAGGGTATTTTGTATATTAGCGTTGGACCTTTATCAGTGGACCGCAACGTGATACAGAACGCCTCTCTTGCAGCGTCCGCCACTGGAGTAGGTTGAGTGTCTCCCTGCTTCACAGGTCTACTAAATGAAGAACAGAAACAAAATTCCCTATTCTCTTCACCGGACATCACGAAAAGCAACTACAGTGTGTTTCACGATGTTATACCGACCCTTCCACAGCTGTGCAGACACTCGAGGAAGGGGGAGCGGGGGAGTGGCACAGGAGGAAGGACTGTTTGTTTTCCCCAAAATGTGTCAACACTACATTGGACTCAGATGCGACTTGTTTATTGGCTACTAACACAAATGCACGAAACGCATATGGACAGATTCAACGTAAATTTTTGCTCACTATTCTACATTGCTACAGGGAAAATCACTCGTGCTCATAAATTAAGGATAATTGCAGAATGTGGTGCCGCACAAAATGGCACTACACACAACTGGTGCTAATAGCATAGGCACATAGGGAACACACACGACACAGATATGTAAGTCCACGGTATTGGTGATAAGTTGGGAAAACCGTCCCGAGACACATGTGCTACAAAACGCTACTGTTTTCTGCCCATGTACCCCGACATCAATATGGGATATGATCATCATGCACACGTACACAGGCCGCACAACGTGTTGGCATACTCTGGATCAGGTGGTCGAGCGGCTGCTGGGGTATAGCCTCCCATTCTTGCACCAGTGCCTGTCAGAGCTCCTGAAGTGTCCTAGAGGTTTGAAGTCGTGCAGTGATACGTCGACCGAGAGCATCCCAGACGTGCTCGATGGGGTTTAGGTCTGGAGAACAGACAGGCCACTTCATTCGCCTGATATCTTCTGTTTCAAGGTACTCCTCCACGATGGCAGCTCGGTGGGGCCGTGCCTTATCATACATCAGGAGGAAGGTGGGACCCATTGCGCCCCTGAAAAGGCGGACATAGTAGTGCAATTTTGCAAAAACAGACATAATGTCTTATGGGATAACAGCAATTAGTGATTTTATAATGTTACTTAAAAACCGTCTTGATTGCAAATTTTTTGTTCATATGACCGGTTTCAGTTCATTCAGAACCATCTTCAGATCTGTAAAAATAATGATACTAATTTACTATTTCACGGAAGCAAATCTTTTTCATCCTATCTAATCAACATCAAATGTACCAGAGCGTACCTGATATTTCAGTTACAGGAGTAACCCGTCCAAATCCAGCAATTTTCACATCTGAAATATCAAATCTGAAGATGGTTCTGAATGAACCGAAACCGGTCATATGAACAAAAAAAAATTTGCAATCAAGACGGTTTTTAAGTAACATTATAATCACTGCTCAGACTATACAAGGACTCGTCCGTGAACATAACCTGGGACCACTGTTTCAATGACCATGTACTGTGTTCTTGACACCAGGCTTTACGAGCTCTCCTGTGACCAGGGGTCAGTGGAATGCACTTTGCAGGTCTCCGGGCGAATAAACTATGTCCCGTACTGTAGCGCCTGGACACGTTTCCTGTCTGCTGGAATCGTTGCCATAATCGTGAGATCACACTTCGTGGCACACGGAGGGCTGGTACTACGACCTGCTGTGTTTCTCCAGCCTCCAGTCGCCCTAGTATTCTACCCCTCATAAAGGCATCAATATGTGTTCTTTGAGCCATTTTAAACACACAGCCACCATTAGAACATCTGCAAACGTCTGCACACTTACTCGCTGCACCGTACTCTGACATGCACCATCACACCTCAGCGTATGTGGACTGCAGCGTCACCGTGCGACGACCGCAGGTCAAATGCTGCGAAGGTATAGTCTGTATGTTAATCGAAGAGCGAGTAGCACTCTTGGTGGGGAACGTTGCCTTTCCCGGAAGAACACTACAGTCACTGTACAGAGTGAATAATAAAAGTTCGCTCTAGCATTTTGGAACACCATGCAGAGATTCACGTAGATTCTGTCGGTATGCGTTTCTTGCGTTAGCACCATTACTAATTTGTATCTTTATTCCATGTAACGTTGAAACAGTGTGCGGAAAATGAACACACCGGGCATGTCTGAGCAGTGATTCATAAGGGAGGGGCGGAAGAGTCGTTATAACTTCGTGAAACACCCTGTGGCTGCTTTTTGTGACGCAGGGCAGCAGAGAGAATGAATTGCCTGCTCGCTCTTCATTTGGATCTATGAAGCAGTTAAGTGCATGACCACAATCCGGTGAACTGCCTTCCTTCATGTTTCTAATCTCCACCCCACCTTTTCACCCTGTTACATCCCCAGAACACAATTTGTTCCTTCATGTAGTTGTATTGTACTTAGATATGGTACACACATTTAATACTGTTTCTCAACGTACACCACTTAAGAATAAACATCAATTTTATACCATTAAAACGTTTTTAATAATCTGGAGTCTTTCTATTCCCTGAAACGAATAAACTATTAGTCGTGGAGAAAAAATGAATAGGATCGCTTTTGTAGGAAATTTAATGTAGTTTAATCGTAGAAGTATACAACAGGGTCATTCTGACCCTGGAGGTTTGTATTTGTTACTTTGTATCCGTCATCAGGCATACACAGCCGACTGCCACCAATGTAAATTCAGCATTGAGTAAGATCTAGTAATGGACAGACGTTCGAAGTTGAGACACTGTTGTTCAATTAATGTGACAGAAATATTTTTGAAAGGTCGTTGTCACTCTGGACACTGTGTAACTGTTCTGTATCTGACAGGGAAGTACATTTATGTGAAAATGGCACTCAGGAATGACATTTTTCTAATGGAAGATGTTGTAAGTGATTTTTTAGAGGAAAGTGACTCTAAAGATGGTATCCCTACAGCAGTTACGGACAGTGGTGCACCTGATCAGTCTACCAAATCTTCGGACAGCGATGAAAAAAAAAAAAAAAAACCATCGTCCACGGCTGTTGGAAAACAGCTATCCCTAATGGTTCAGCCCTGCCTGCAGGCGTTTAACTTGTATCCTTATTCCTTGACTGTGCAAATAACGAATCGGTGGATTTATGACTGAGGATATCTCAAAATATTCGTGTAATATGTGCATTTCATTAAATGAATGGCATCTTTGACTAATGAAACTGCAAATATAGTCTTCATATCTGGACCACTTCAAAGTTTGTCCATTGAAAGTTTCCATGACAGTTTTTATGTATCTCGAGTTTTGGATTGAAAAAGCGTATGAGAAATGTAAAATGAATTTAGTACATGAAAGTTTGATCTCATTATAAAATATTCTATTTTCATACAACTTCTACGGCAACTATTTGAGGGTCGCTATGGCCCTGGTGACAATTTCACAGCTATACTCGACAACGGTAATTTTTTTACTAGGAAACATTTCACCAGAAGACACTGTTTTAACCTGAAGTGAGGTTTACAGGCTCCCTTACACCCACGCTCTTATTCCACCAGTCAGGATTTTTGGCAAGTTGTTGCTGACACTCCCTTCCTACCACTGTACAAAAATTTAGGTGCACGAATTTTTTCCCATAATTTTCCTTCGTTGACTCGACTAAGAGGTCTGCCACTTCGTTTTACGTTAGTTCTCTGCAATGGAACTCTGTTCTCCTCTCAGAAATATCAGACAGCACTCGCACCCCTTCCAAAAGAAACAAACACACGAACACACACACACACACACACACACACACACACACACACACACACACACACACACACACACACACACACACACGCACGAACGCGAGAACGCGCGAACGCGCGAGAACACACACACTCTGACAGATACACCCCACAAAGATTCAAGACTCCCACCCAGAAAACATTCATTTGTTCAGCTGTGCAGTAGTTTGTAACCAATGACACTAAAAGTTACTTACACTTGGTGCAGGCTTTCACACAGGTCCACATTAAGTTCTGTATGGTTGCAGATGACACTCTGAAATAGAACAACTGCGTTAAATAAAAGCCCAGAAAATCCAAACCATGTGGTAAAAAGGTATGTATACAAAATTTCTGTATCTACGTTATCGATGTAATTACTATGCTATTCACAATAAAGTACCTGGCAGTGGGTTCAATGAACTACCTTCATGCTGTCTCTCTACCGTTCCACTCTCGAACGGCACGCGAGAAAAACGAGCACTTAGATTTTTCCGTGCGAACCCTAATTTCTCTTATTTTTTCGTGATGATCATTTCCCCCTATGTAGGTGGGTGCCAACAGAATGTTTTTGCAATCGGAGGAGAAAACTAGTGATTGAAATTTCATGAGCAGATCCCATCGCAACGAGAAAACGCCTTTGCTTTAATGATTGCCACTCCAATTCACGTATCATGTCTGTGACACTGTTGTTGTGGTCTTCCGTCCTGAAACTGGTTTGATGCAGCTCTCCATGCTACTCTATCCTGTGCAAGCTGCTTCATCTCCCAGTACCTACTGCAACCTACATCCTTCTGAATCTGCTTAGTGTAGTCATCTCTTGGTTTCCCCTCTACGATTTTTACCCTCCACGCTGCCCTCCAATACTAAATTGGTGATCCCTTGATGCCTCAGAACATGTCCTACCAACCGATCCCTTCTTCTGGTCAAGTTGTGCCACAAACTTCTCTTCTCCCCAATCCGATTCAATACTTCCTCATTAGTTATGTGATCTACCCATCTAATCTTCAGCATTCTTCTGTAGCACCACATTTCGAAAGCTTCTATTCTCTTCTTGTCCAAACTATTTATCGTCCATGATTCACTTCCATACATGGCTACACTCCATACAAAAAGTTTCAGAAATGACTTCCTCACACTTAAATCTATACTCGATGTTAACAAATTTCTCTTCTTCAGAAACGCTTTCCTTAGCATTGCCAGTGTACATTTTATATCTTCTCTACTTCGACCATCATCAGTTATTTTGCTCCCCAAATAGCAAAACTCCTTTACTACTTTGTGTCTCACTTCCTAATCTAATTCCCTCAGCATCACCCGACTTAATTCGACTACATTCTATTATCCTCGTTTTGCTTTTGTTGATGGTCATCTTATATCCTCCTTTTAAGACACTATCCATTCCATTCAACTGCTCTTCCAAGTCCTTGGCTGTCTCTGACAGCCTTACGATGTCATCGGCGAACCTCAGAGTTTTTATTTCTTCTCCATGGGCTTTAATACCTACTCCGAATTTTTCTTTTGTTTCCTTCACTGCTTGCTCAATATACATATTGAATAACATCGGGGAGAGGCTACAACCCTGTCTCACTCCCTTCCCAACCACTGCTTCCCTTTCATGTCCCTCGACTCTTATAACTGCCATCTGGTTTCTGTACAAATTGTAAATAGCCTTTCGCTCCCTGTATTTTACCCCTGCCACCTTCAGAATTTGAAAGAGAGTATTCCAGTCAACATTGACAAAAGCTTTCTCTAAGTCTACAAATGCTAGAAACGTAGGTTTGCCCTTCCTTAATCTATTTTCTAAGATAAGTGGTAGGGTCAGTATTGCCTCACGTGTTCCAACATTTCTACGGAATCCAAACTGATCTTCCCCGAGGTCGGCTTCTACTAGTTTTTCCATTCGTCTGTAAAGAACTCGCGTTAGTATTTTGCAGCTGTGACTTATTAAACTGATAGTTCGGTAATTTTCACATCTGTCAACACCGGCTTTCTTTGGGATTGGAATTATTATATTCTTCTTGAAGTCTGAGGGTATTTCGCCTGTCTCATACATCTTGCTCAGCAGATGGTAGAGTTTTGTCAGGACTGGCTCTCCCAAGGCCGCCAGTAGTTCTAATGGAATGTTGTCTACTCCCGGGGCCTTATTTCGACTCAAGTCTTTCAGTGCTCTGTCAAACTCTTCACGCAGTTTCATACCTCCCATTTCATCTTCATCCTCTTCCATTTCCATAAATTTGTCCTCAAGTACATCGCCCTTGTATAGACCCTCAATATACTCCTTCCACCTTTCTGCTTTCCCTTCTTTGCTTAGAACTGGGTTTCCAACTGAGCTCTTGATATTCATACAAGTGGCTCTCTTTTCTCCAAAGATTCCTTTAATTTTCCTGTAGGCAGTATCTATCTTACTCCTAGTGAGATACGTCTCTACATCCTTACATGTGTCCTCTAGCCATCCCTGCTTAGCCATTTTACACTTCCTGTCGATCTCATTTTTGAGACGTCTGTATTCCTTTTTGCCTGCTTCATTTACTGCATTTTTATATTTTTTCCTTTCATCAATTAAATTCAATATTTCTTCTGTTACCCAAGGATTTCTAGTAGCCCTTGTCTTTTTACCTACTTTATCCTCTGCTGCCTTCACTACTTCATCCCTCAAAGCTACCCATTCTTCTTGTACTGTATTTCTTTCCCCCATTCCTGTCAATTGCTCCCTTATGCTCTCCTTGTAACTCCGTACAACCTCTGGTTCTTTTAGTGTATCCAGGTCCCATCTCCTTAAATTCCCACCTTTTTGCAGTTTCTTCAGTTTTAATCTACAGATCATAACCAACAGATTGTGGTCAGTCCACATCTGCCTCTGGAAATGTCTTACAATTTAAAACCTGGTTCCTAAGTCTCTGTCGTACCATTATATAATCTATCTGAAACGTGTCAGTATCTCCAGTGATACTATCTCCCCTATTTTGCGATAATACAAAACAAGCTGCACTTCTTAGTACTCTTTCGATGTCATCCGTCAGTCCCACCTGATGCGGATCCCACACCGCACAGCAGTACTCCAGAATAGGGCGGACAGCGTAGTGTAAGCAGTCTCTTTGGTAGACCTGTTGCACCTTCAAAATGTTCTGCCAATGAATCGCAGTGTTTGATTTGCTCTACCCACTATAATTATCTATGTGATCATTCCCATTTAGGTTATTTGTAATTGTAATCCCTATGTATTTAGTTGAATTTACAGCCCTCAGATTTGTGTGACTTATCGCGTAATCGAAATTTAGCGGATTTCTTTTAGTACTCATGTGAATAACTTCGCACTTTTCTTTATTCAGGGTCAATTGCAACTTTTCGCGCCATGCATATGTATGTAAATATTGTCTTAAGAAGTCAAATCGATATGTGTACAAGTAGGAAAAAGGGTTTCCCTGCTTTATATAAGATGATAAAAAATATCCACTGATGACGCTGAAACTCCAGCGATACATGTCTGTGGAATAAAAAGAAAAAAAATGTATTTTGTTCATGGCAGACCCTCTCGAAAAAACAAATCTGCATCAGTAACACTTGTTTGCCATCATTGGAAGTGTCTGCGTCACCTAATCAATGTAATATGATTGTGCATTCTTGCAGTACACTTAGAGCGACTGAGTGTGGATTGTTCCCATTCATACGCAGATGATGAATTGCCGGGCACTCCAATTAAACAATAGGCAGCGCCGTTCTGTTTTGTCGTCTGTAGGGGTGTACAACGATTTAATGGCTCGGGGATTTCATTGTGAACCAGGACTGCAGACAAGTGTGTGCAATCAAACAAACAAAAAATAAACTACGCAATTTTATTTTTTCGTGGTCATAATTAAAACCTCAAGACTGCTCTTCGGTAGGTGCAGATACAAATAACTTTGTATGCTACAGTACTCATATGGCACAGTGTGAGAAACCGGGCTGTTAGAAGTGGTGAGTATCGCCGGCATTGCGTGGGTCTCGCTGTGGCGATATTTGCGATGTGTGGGCAGGCATAGTTGCTGGTGAGTGAGTGTGTTTGTCAGTTAGGGCGGCGCACGCGTGCCGCTTGTCACAGGCCCGGCGGCCAAAAATACGCCGCCTATCTGCCCTGGCGCTGCACGCTGCCAAACGCAGCTTCCGACTGCGACTGCCCACAGCCGAGCAACACCTGCCAACTTCCTAGCTCCTCACTGTAAACGCCGGTTGCGTGGACCTCGGAAGCTACAGGTTTTCTTTCAACCTCATCCGTTAAGCGAATGTCCCTATATTTTACGTCTGTCACAACATGTCAAGACAGCGACTTTTCTCGGCTGACACAGATGTCCTTGACATGGTTAAATGTTAACTGTGAGTTGGCTGTTTGCTAGAAGTGGCTGCGGGGAATGGAGGAAACGCTCCCAACCCGGTGTGGATACGTGAGGGGAGGGGGGGGGGGGGGGGGGGGGGACGGACGGACGGACGGACGGACGGACGGACGGACGGACGGACGGACACAAGCCCCATCTTCCTCCCACAGTGTAGGGACCTTAACCTGTACTTTATTTACACTTCCTCGTAAGTGTAAGACAACCACGGAGTTTAAGTGCAGTTAAATGTTGTTCGTGATCAACCCCATGTTGGGCCAGTTACTGTCGCATTACTCATTTTGACGAAGTACTGTACAGTAAAATATTCTGAACAGTAGATAACAATGGCTACGTCACAGTAGTCAGTACTCTCACCCACGTAATGTTGGCTGCAGCTATAAACTAACGTTATACGTACACTGGAGAGGATCACTACTGTCACCTGCAGCGGGACATTACGCGGAATAAGCGGCGACGAGTGAAAATATGTACCGGTCCGGGATTAGATCCCGGGATCTCTTGCTTATTGTGCAGGTGTGTTAACCATTTCGCCATCTGGGATGCAGCAGTGCAAACTGTGTCAGCCGCCTCACGGCCGATTCACATCCCCACCGAGCGCCACCTATTTGCAGGACCCGCCCATTGTGCTCCCGTTCCCTAGTCTGAGATTCCCACACTAGGGCGGACGGATTTCTGCATGTGCACTGAAAAAGGTGGAGCTACTGACCAGCTGGCATATAAGTTGTATGATTGTGTCGTGTTCCTTCGGACATGTCCAAAAGAACGCACACTACGCATTCAAATAAAAACTGAAACTTCCTGGCAAATTAAAACTGTGTGCCGGACTCGAACTCGGGACCTTTGTCTTTCGCGGGCAAGTGAACTTCTAACTGAGCTACCCAAGCACGACTCACGCCCCGTCCTCACAGCTTTACTTCTGCCAGTACCTCGTCTCCTACCTTCCAAACTTTACAGAAGCTCTCCCGCGAAAGGCAAAAGTCCCGAGTTCGAGTCTCGATCCGGCACACAGTTTTAATCTGCCAGGAAGTTTCATATCAGTGTACACTCTGGTGCAGAGTGAAAATCTCATTCTGGAATCATATAAAAACTAATGGCGGCTACTGGCCTAAAACATTCGATCTTATCGACTTCCCTACCCCTGCACCTCTAGGGAGCCAATCGGTCAACTTTCACTAACACAGTGTATGTAAGCCGGATTGCATGCCCTGGGTTCCGTTTCTGTGGATGCGCAGTTTTTTGGTGTATGGAAAAAAGTAGAAGGGTTAAGAAGGTGGAGTAGTAGTAGTAGTAGTAGTAGTAGTAGTAGTTTCCTCGGCCACCAGTCACCCTAGTTAAGCTACTGGACACAGATTATGTGGTAATGTATGTCAAGAGGCCACTTGATCTGTGGAATAATTTCGCTTATAAAGCGTTTTAGACCAATCTCGTTGTTAACTTACATGTGTATGCATTTATGTCACTGATTATCATCTTTATCTTATAAAGAAACGACGCATACTGAATGAGTAAATTCAAAGATGAGTTCTCAGACAGGAAAAGAATATTCAGATTAATAACGGTATGTAATAATTTTCCCTTAAATAATCTGAAAATTTTAATATGGAGATTCTTGTCTCGAATACATGATATGAAGGATCTCTTTTAGGTTACTCTGAAGATTCTGGTATCGACATAGCCCACTCCCCTCCCCTCCCCTCCCCTCCCTTCCCTTCCCTTCCCTTCCCCTCCCCTCCCCTCCCCTCCCCTCCCCCCCCCCGTTTTTGCGCTGAAGTTAGTTTTACTCAGTCCTTTTTTCAGCATTTTATTTCACAAATGACACCTGTACAGACTCCTCCAGACGCTCTCTCGGGGCCAGTATGGTTCTACAAGAATGCACAGTAACTTCTAATAATTGGAAATGGTCATTGAGAATACTAATAAGTTATCCCCAGACAGGGCTGGTAAGAGAATATTTTTCCTCATAAGCAACACATTAGACAGACACACGCACTTTAGTGTAGCTTGTTCCGACCCTAGGAGCTTTTCCTCCTTGCCCCTCTCCTCCCCCTTTTCCTGTGGTTCCCACGCACTACCCTATGGGTGCCGCTACCCCTCCCCTATCGGAGAAGTGTCTCGCTTCTTCGGCGTCCACTGGCGATAGGGCTCCCTCCCGGGACCCCTCTCCCTAGTGTCTCCCTGGCTAGAGGCCTGCTACCACAACTTGGTCATAGGGCCGGCTGTCTGTGCGCCCCAAGGTGGCCTGCTCTCTATCAATTCTGGATCTTCAGAAGCCTTCACTCCCTCCGTGCCTTGCCCTCCTTGACCATGCCCCAAACATGCCAACTTCCCCCTTGCAACCTGAGTCTGCCCTTTTATTTATGGATGTTAGCCCATCCTCATTTCCCGCGTCCAGCCATCCTGATGTACGTTTTCCGTGATTTCCCTAAATCGCTCCAGGCAAATGCCGGGATGGTTCCTTTGAAAGGGCACGGCCGACTTCCTTCCCCATCCTTCCTTCATCCTATGAGACCGATAACCCCGCTGTTTGGTCTCTTCTCCCAAACAACCAACCAACCCATTGATGATGGATGGTGACCCAGTGGCATGATTGGCTCCAACCCATTCCCTCCCATTTGGATCCCCAGTTTGTGCTTATTTAATGGAACTGTAATAGATACAACCGTCTCCTCACAAATTTGCAATCCCTTATTTCCTTTTACTCAGCAGCTTGAGTTGTTCTCCAGGAATCTCATTTTACTGATTTTCACTACTGACCCTTTGTGGCTTCCTGTGGCGTTTGCATGTTGGTCCGAAGGGAAATTGTTAGTACCTTGATCCCCCTTTGTACCACATAGGAAGCAGTTGCCATCCAGGTCCACTTGAACACTGCAGTCACAGTTTGTAATCTCTCTCTCCCCCCTGACAGCCCTCCTTCAGTAACTTCACCATCCCTTCCTCCTCCTTGGGGATTTTAATGCCCACCATCCTTTGTGGGGCAGTGGTTATTTGTCTAGTCAGGGGCTCCTCATCGACCAGTATCTTGCAGACCACAACTTGTGCCTTTTTAATGATGGTTCCTCTACACATTGTAGTGCCACATATGGCTCTTTTTTCTGCTAAAGATCTTCACTCGCTTCCCCTCCCCTTCTTCTTTCCTTACACTGGCCGCCACATTCTGACGAAGTCATTCATGATCTGTCTGATAAAATAATTCGCACTGCCAGTATTGATGCTTCCCGTTTGATGCACCTAATTTGCCATCAGACAGTTCCATGGTGAAGCATGGCCATTGCCACCGCCATTCATGATTGTTGTCGCGCCTTGCAACATCTAAAGCAGCACCCATTCTCTATTGGTCTTGTTTCTTCTAAATGTCCTCTCACCAAAGCCTGTTACTTAATAAAACAGAGCAAGTGGGTGTGTTTGGAACACTTTCTCCTCCCTAGGTTCTTCTGCCCCCTTATCCCCTCCAAGTTACTTCAACATATGGTACCTCGTCAGCTCTGCTGGGTCCTCGAATCTCGGGATCTTTTATCTCCTTACCAGTGTGGCTTTTGGGAGGGACGGTCTCAGATCAGTCATCTGCTTTCATTGGAAATCGCAATTCGGCAGGCCTTTTCTCAGCATCGCCATCTTGTCTCGGTTTTGTTTCATCTTTATAAGGTCTACAACACAGCTTGGACCCATCACATCCTACCTAAACTCTATGAGTGGTGTCTTTGGGGCCCCATCCCGGTTTTTATTCGCCATTTCCTGTCCCACTGGTCATTCAGAGTCTGGGTAGGCACCATTATTAACTTCCACACACCCTATAGAATGGCTTTACACAGGGTTCCTTCTTTTTCTCATGAGTATTAATGGACTTGGGGCCTCCACTGGACCATGTATGTGGGTGATTTCTATATTTGGGCTACCTTCCACTCTTTGTACTCTGCGAAGTGATAACTCCAGGATGTCATCCAGCATGCTTCCACATGGACAGCCTTGCATTGTTTCCAGTTCTCTCCCGTTAAGTCGAGGGTGGTGCATTTCTGTTGCCATACTACCGTCCATCTGATCTGGAGCTCTACCTCGATGCTCAGCCCCTTCTGTTTTCCCCAATTTTCGTTTCTTGAGTCTTCTTTTTGACAACAAGCATACTTGGTTGCCCTGTATCTGGCATCTGAAGGTTGGCTGTTCTTGTAAAATCACTGCAGACACCTCTTGGTATGTGGTTCATTCGACCCTTCTCCATCTTTTACAGGCATTAGTTCTGTGTCTTCTGGATTATGGTTGTTAAATTTATGGGTCATCTGCCCCTTCCACAGTGGTCCTTTTGGATTTGGTTCACCATTGTGGTACCCATTTAGCCACTGGTGCCTTTTGCACTAGCCCTGTTGATAGTCTTCTGGTTGACTCAGGGATCCCTCCTGTTTTTGTTCATCAGTCTGAGCTCCTAGTTTCCTAAGCCAACACTATCTTCTCCTCCCCTGCTTGCCCCTTTTATCCTATTCTTTTCATGGCTTTGGGATGCCATGTGTTCACTGGTATCCCTCATGTGGATTCACTTCTCTCGATCATGTTTTCCATCTCCCCTCCATGTTCTCTCCCCACATTCTCTGCCAACTAATACCGATTGGTTAGTTCCTCAGTCCCAGATTTGGATGAATCTCTTCCAGGTTTTGAAAGCCTCCACCACTCCCATGATGTTATACCATTGTTTTTTATACTGATGGCTCCAAATCTGCCAATCACATAGGGTATGTCTTCACATCTTCTGATGGCATGGAACACCATCTCTTGCCTGCCACATGTGGGATGTTAACTGTGGAACTGGTGGCCATTTATCAGGCCCTCTGCTTTATTAAACGGTCCTCCCTCACCTGAGTTTTGTTATGTGCAGACTCAATGAGTGAGCATGAGTGGGCTATTGCTCTGTTCCTCCCACCACCTCTTGGTCTTTGCCATCCATGATCTTCTCGCCGATCTTCGTGAGGCAGCTTTGGGTTCCTAGCCATGTAGGCATCCCAGATACTGAACTTCCTAATCGTCTGGCTGGGGAGGGGGTGGTGCTCACCTATCCTCCATTCTGCGTGACCCCTCTGTTGTCGTTAGCAGGAGAACCAACACCGTGTTACTAGAGGACGCCGAAAGGCACGCGTTTTAGCTCACGCAGGCTGGCGTGAGGTCTGGAACAGGACAAGGAAATTAGAATTTAGAACGTAGCTGGTGGAATACTTAACTTTAATCCATTAATGACGAACGTCGCTCTTGACGGTACATGATCACAATACCAATAGTAACTGATAATAGCGCCTTGCTAGATCGTAGCAAATGACGTAGCTGAAGGCTATGCTAAACTATATTCTCGGCAAATGAGAACGTAAGTAGGCAGTGAACCATCGCTAGCAAAGTCGGCTGTACAACTGGGACGAGTGCTAGGAAGTCTCCAGATCTGCCGTGTGGCGGCGCTCGGTCTGCAATCACTGATAGTGGCGACACGCGGGTCCGACGTATACTACCGGACCGCGGCCGATTTGAGGCTACCACCTAGCAAGTGTGGTGTCTGGCGGTGACACCACACCCTCCATGGGTGGATTTACATCAAATCCGTTTTTGCTTAATGGTGAGCCAGCTCTTAGGAGGCTAACCCCCCCCCCCTCCCCCCTCCCCCCCCAGTCTTATAAACTTCACGCAATCAAGGAGACTCCCACCACATGGCCTTCTTCCCTCTGCCTCTTTCGGTGCGGGTCTACCATCATCTGTCGTGCTACAGAGAAAAGTAGGGGTTAATCTTCCTTCCATGAAGTATCTCGGCTGGTGCTTGATCTTATGAGGGTGGTTGTTTAGGAAAATTGGAAACATTGCCATGGTATCCTCCTCGCTGTAGTCGTAGCTCAGTTCCTCGTTAGTGATTTAAAATGTTCACTTACACCACTAGATTCAGAGTGGAAGGGAGCGCTACGAAGATGTTGGAACCTGTTCCTTGGTAGCTGATAAATCTACTAGTGCAAATATTTGCTTCAGTGCTTCCCTTGTCTGCATTGCGCCTGTGCTTCTCATTCTTATGGCAAATAGTTCAAATGGCTCTATGGGACTTAACATCTGAGGTCATCAGTCGCCTAAACTTAGAACTACTAAAACTAACTAACCTAAGGACATCACACACATCCATGCCCGAGGCAGGATTCGAGCCTGCGACAGCAGCAGCAGCAGCAGCGCGGTTCCAGACTGAAGCGCCTAGAAGCTCTCGGCCACAGCGGCCGGATATCTTATGGCATGTGGGAAAGTATTACAGACGTCCAGAATAGTTCAAGCGGATTCTGCTCCAAGATTCTGATGCCTTGGGCCATGGAAAATATGACGTGGCAGGGGCAGATTGATATTTCCTGTAGGGGATCCATTTGTACAACAAGCTGCCCATGACCTTCGCGAGACATTTCCAGTAGACGTGTTGTCTTGCCACTTCCCCAGTGGCGTCTGCAGAAGACCTTTGACGCTTCTGTTCGTAGTGCTTCCGGAATCACTTGCGCTTTCCCTTCCACTGCGTATATTACGATGACCCGTTTTTAACAGCGATAATACATGTTTTATATTCCACAACTGCGCCTATTCAATGTGCATTAGTTGCTTCTTAAATAATGGCCACTTAGTTCCATTATATATACTACTTTCGATAGTATTTAATCTTTTCCTCACACTTCTAGTATGACTTTTGCATTTTTTCTAGCGAGGCGTCAAATTTCTCATCGGCTCCAGCTAGTGAACGTGGCAGTATTGTATATCGGCGTTGCTGTGTTTCCAGGAAGTACAACATTCCTTTTCGCTGGTGAATACTGACAGTAACAATCCACATCTGCATTTACGTGATTACTCTGCTATTCACAATAAAGTGCCTGGCAGAGGGTTCAGTGAACCACCTTCAAACTGTCTCTCTACCATTACACTCTCGAACGGCACGCGGGAAAAACGAGCACTTGAATATTTCTGTGTCAGCCCTGATTTCTCTTATTTTATCGTGATGATCATTTCTCCGTACGTAGGTGGGTGCCAACAATGTTTTCGCAATCGGAGGAGAAAACTGGTGTTGAAATTTCATGAGAAGATCCCGTCGCAACGAAAAACGCCTTTGTTTTAATGATTGCCACTCCATTTCATGTATCATGTCTGCCCTATTTCGCGATAATACAAAACGAGCTGCCCTTCTTTGTACTTTTTCGATGTCATCCACCAGTCGCACCTGATGCAGATCCAACACCACACAGCAATACTCCAGAATAGGGCGGACAAGCGTGGTGTAAGCAGTTTCTTTAGTTGACGTGTTGCACCTTCTAAGAGTTCTGCCAGTGAATCGCAGTCTTTGGTTTGCTCTACCCACAATATTATCTATGAGATCGTTCCAATGTAGGTTATTTGTAAATGTAATCCCTAAGTATTTAGTTGAATTTACAGCCCTCAGATTTGTGTGACTTATCGCGTAATCGAAATTTAGCTGATTTCTTTTAGTACTCATGCGAATAACTTCACACTTTTCCTTATTAAGGGTCAATTGCCACTTATCGCACCATACAGATATCTTGTATAAATGATTTTGCAAGTAGTTTCGATCATCTGATGACTTTACAAGAAGGTAAATGACAGCATCATCTGCAAAAAAATCTAAGACGGCTACTCAGATTGTCTCCTGTGTCGTTAATATAGATCAGGAACAATGGAGGGCCTATAGCACTCCCTTGGGGAACGCCGGATATTAATTCTGTTTTACTTGATGACTTTCCGTCTATTACTGTAATGACCTTTGTAGCCTTTGTTGATTTTCGACTTAAGTCTGCACTGCAGGACTGAATATGGTCAGTAACGGTTGTGGTCAGTTTGTAGCAAGAATTTGGGCCCATATAAATAAATATGGAATTGCTTTGCAGCAAATATGAGGACGAGAACTTCTTTCTCGACCTGAGAGTATCCCCGTTGCTCTGAATACAAAGTCTTGGAGAGGAAAGCGCTGGGTGTATACGCATTGCCGACGCCACATGATGCCACTCCCCAATTCCTGTATCTGAAGCATTTTCTCCAATATTAACTGCTTCTTAGCGTTGTAAGTGGGTGGATTCTTAAAATCAAACATTAATTTTGACCTTATCAAAAGCCATTTGACAATCTTTCGTCCAATTCCATGTTTCGCCTTTTCAAAGCGCCTTGCGTAGAGTTTAGCCATTGTGGCTGTCGCAGATATGGATATTCTACAAGATTCAGTTTGACCCAAGAGTGGTTGTAACTGTTTTACATTTGTGGGCACTGGAAGATTTGTGATAGCTTGTAAGTGGTGGTAGGCCGAATATCTTCTTTTAACAGTACATTCCCTGATATACTCTATTTCTTCCTGAAAGAGGAAAGGTTTTTTCCTTATTAACAGAGTCCTGCTTCTAGCAGTGCAGCAGTGTTTTAAACAACATCTCTAAGTAGTGTAAGCGTTCGTCGATCACGCTGTCTGATAGTACTATCCCCATCTATTTAATTTGCTGCTTCCAATATCTTACTGGTTAAGTTCTCTATACATATTTGTCTGGGACGGAGTGTATACCGAAAGGTCATCTTCTATGTTAATGTCCATCACACTCTGGCTTTCTTCGTCAGGCGGCGATTGAAGGAAAGCTTCAGTGAAATTAGTGTGTGGATAGTATTGTCTTCTACCTAATTTTGCCATTATCTCGTATGCTCTCGATATTGGCTACGTTTCAATTACGGACTGTGCATTCACAGTTGATTTGAAGCCACTGCACAGCCGTAACCTCCTACTCGGTTTTATGACTACACTTTACTAAAGGTGCTGTCTATTGACTGTTTGCAATGACTCCATTTATGCCGTTGGTCTAGCCATGCAAAATTTTGATATTGCGTTAGGCTTCAGGTTATATGCACCTGTCGTTCACAAAAAATTAGTTTCCATTGTACAGAGTTTTGCACATTCCTTGTTCTTATCTGTTACTTGTATCTGACTTGATGAATCGTGAACTGTAAACCCCAATTTCCCCAGGACGTCGAGTGCCATGATGTTCGCAGCTGTTGTAGACTGCTTTACAAGTAGTTTCGCTTGTACTCGCCTATGCTTATATTGATCATTTACTGCACACAATCTTTTTATTTTCATCAGTTGACTACCATAGCTTGTCAGCGCATCCTCAATTCGCTTAAACGAGGTGTTGTAATAAATACATGAGTTGGTCAATTGATTATAGTTTTGGAAGAACCAGCATCTACACTACTGGCCATTGAAATTGCTACACCAAGAAGAAATGCTGATGATAAACGGGTATTCAAAAAAATGGTCAAATGGCTCTGAGAACTATGGGACTTAACATCTATGGTCATCAGTCCCCTAGAACTTAGAACTACTTGACCCTAACTAACCTAAGGACATCACACAACATCCAGCCATCACGAGGCAGAGAAAATCTCTGACTCCGCCGGGAATCGAACCCCGGGAACCCGTGCGCGGGAAGCGAGAACGCTGCCGCACGACCACGGGTTGCGGGCTAAACAGGTATTCATTTGACAAATATATTATACTAGAACTGACATGTGATTACATTTTCACAGAATTTGGGTGCATACATCCTGAGAAGTCAGTACCCAGAACAACCACCTCTGGTCGTAATAACGGTCTGGGCACTGAGTCAAACAGAGCTTGGATGGTGTGTACAGGTACAGCTGCCCATGCAGCTTCAACACGATATCACAGTTCATCAAGAGTAGTGAATGGCGTATTGTGACGAGCGAGTTGCTCGGCCACCATTGGTCAGACGTTTTCAATTGGTGAGAGATCTGGAGAATGTGCTGGCCAGGGCAGTATTCGTACATTTTCTGTTTCCAGAAAGGCCCGTACAGGACCTGCAACATGCGGTCGTGCATTACCGTGCTGAAATTTAGGGTTTCGCAGGGATCGAATGAAGGGTAGAGCCACGGGTCGTAACACATCTGAAATGTAACGCCCACTGTTCAAAGTGCAGTCAATGCGAACAAGAGGTGACCGAGACGTATAATCAATGGCACACCATACCATCACGCTGGGTGATACGCCAGTATGGCGATGACAAATACACGCTTCCAATGTGCGGTCACCGCGATGTCGCCAAACACGGATGCGACCATCATGATGCTGTAAACAGAACCTGGATTCATCCGAAAAAATGACGTGCACCCAGGTTCGTCGTTGAGTACACCATCGCAGGCGCTCCTGTCTGTGATGCAGCGTCAAGGGTAACAGCAGCCGTGATCTCCGAGCTGATAGTCCATCCTACATCTACATCTACATTTATACTCCGCAAGCCACCCAACGGTGTGTGGCAGAGGGCACTTTACGTGCCACTGTCGTTACCTCTCTTTCCTGTTCCAGTCTCGTATGGTTCGCGGGAAGAACGACTGTCTGAAAGCCTCCGTGCGCGCTCTAATCTTTCTAATTTTACATTCGTGATCTACTCGGGAGGTATAAGTAGGGGGAAGCAATATATTAGATACCTCATCCAGAAACGCACCCTCTCGAAACCTGGCGAGCAAGCTACACCATGATGCAGAGCGCCTCTCTTGCAGAGTTTGCCACTTGAGTTTGTTAAACATCTCCGTAACGCTATCACGGTTACCAAATAACCCTGTGACGAAACGCGCCGCTCTTCTTTGGATCTTCTCTATCTCCTCCGTCAACCCGATCTGGTACGGATCCCACACTGATGAGCAATACTCAAGTACAGGTCGAACGAGTGTTTTGTAAGCCACCTCCTTTGTTGATGGACTACATTTTCTAAGGACTCTCCCAATGAATCTCAACCTGGTACCTGCCTTACCAACAATTACTTTTATATGATCATTCCACTTCAAATCGTTCCGCTCGCATACTCCCAGATATTTTACAGAAGTAACTGCTACCAGTGTTTGTTCCGCTATCATATAATCATACAATAAAGGATCCTTCTTTCTATGTATTCGCAATACATTACATTTGTCTATGTTAAGGGTCAGTTGCCACTCCCTGCTGCAAACGTCGTCGAACTGTTCGTACAGAAGGTTGTTGTCTTGCAAACGTCCCCATCTGTTGACTCAGGGATCGAGATGAGGCTGCACGATCCGTTACAGCCATGCGGATAAGATGCCTGTAGTCTCGACTGCTAGTGATACGAGGCCGTTGGGATCGAGCACGGCGTTCCGTATTACCCTCCTGAACCGACCGATTCCATATTCTGCTAACAGTCTCTATATCTCGACCAACGCGAGTATCAACGTCGGCGTCTACTAGTACTGCGTTATCATTACTCGATACGACTTCGTATGTTCTGTTTTAGGATTCTGCATATGCACATTCACGTTCTTCCTTATATGTAATATACTTGATTTTTCTACTTCGTTTATGTAGACTTACTTCTGCCTAGTGACCCTTTTTATTACAGTCCAATCATTTTCATATTTTTTAATAGAATAGTTTATCACCTGTAATGAAACACTTGGACATGATTTTACTGTATTTTACTTATTATGATTTGCATTTCAAAATGATCTCGCATTTACAACTTTTTGTGGTTGCTTTTGTTCTCTTACCTACTTGTCTTTATTTTAAAACCTCTTGGGCCATGAAATTCTGTTTTGAAACGTCGTGTTCATGATTTTTTGCTGAAATATGCGAATTACGCTTGAAAACTCCTTTAATATTAGTTTACGCACGAACGGTGTTCAATAAGTAACGCAACACTTATTTTTCGGAAAACAAGTTGGTTTTATTCAGGGTTTCAATGCAACAGATTATTCTCCCCCCTTTTGGCTACAAAACCCTATTTGTCAACATAATCTCCTTACGCCACCTTGCTAGGAGGTGCCACTCTACTGGACGACCCGGGGACTGGGTATTTGTGCTGTGCTCATCATTACACCATGGTTCGTGAAAGTGGCGAGATTACATTGCGTAAAGATTGGAAATATGTACAAGCGCTGATAAACGCGCAGTTGAGCGCCCCGCAAACCAAATATCATCATCTACTGGTCGTCGGTGGAGCCAACGTCTTGCTGCGTCAATAACCTCCCCATCATCCACCGTACTGCTTCCTGCGGGGTCTATCGTTCACTGAGCCAAGCAGATATAAGCTGGAAGGTGCGAGATCCGGGTTGAGGGGTGGATGATTAAGAACAGTTCAATAAAGCTTTGTGATCTCAGGTGCGCAGACTTCTGTGAGGCCTTACGCTGTCGTGGAGGAGGAGACGTTCGTTTCCATTTTTGTGGACGAACCCGCTGAAGTCGTTTCTTCAACTTCCTAAGAGTAGCGCAAGACGGTTCAGTTGAACGTTGCACCACGTCGGAGGTGGTACCAGAAGACCTTCTCTCTGACTTTACCAGCTGATGTTGAGGTTTTGAACTTTTTCTTCAGAGGAGAGGTGGTGTGGCGCCACTCCATGGTTTGCCGTTTTGTTTCTGGTTCGATTTGATGCAGATTAGATTAGATTACTTTTTCGTTCCATAGATCCGTGTTGAGGAGATCCTCGTGGATGTGGAACATGTCACCTTTTTTTATTTTTTTAAGCTGAAATAACAATACTAATAGTATAAATATATTCAACACATCATTTGTTTCTATTAAAAAATTCGTCGATGGAGTAGAAGTTGGCCACTAGTAAGTCTTTCAGGCTCCTTTTAAACTGATCTTTATTTGTAACTAAATTTTTTATGTTTGCTGGCAAATTATTGAAGATGAGTGTTCCTGAGTAGTGGACTCCTTTTTGAACTAACATTAAGTGCTTTTAAGTCCTTGTGCAGATCATTTTTGTTCTTGGTATTGTATGTATGAACTGAGCTGTTTGTTGGAAAAAGAGATATATTATTTAGGACAAATTTCATTAAGGAGTAAATATACTGAGGGGCAGTAGTTAGTAGACCCAGTTCTTTGAAGAGGTTTCTACAAGACGTCCGTGAGTTTACTCCACAAATAATACGTATTACACGCTTTTGGACTCTGAAAACTTTTGTTTGACTTGAAGAGTTACCCCAAATATTATACCACATGACATTTTGGAATGAAAGTAGGTAAAGTATGTAAGCTTTTTCACTTTTATGTCGCCTATGTCAGCAAACACTCGAATTGCAAATACAGATTTGTTAAGGCGTTTCTGCAGTTCTGTGGTGTGCTCCTCCCAACTGAATTTATTATCAAGTTGTAATCCCAGGAATTTAAGACAGTCAACCTCTTCTATCTGCTCTTCTTCGTACTTTATGCATATGCTGGATGGAAACCTCTTACAGGTTCTGGATTGCATATAGTGAGTCTTTTCGAAGTTTAATGTCAGTGAGTTGGCTTTAAACCATCCATGAAAATATCATTAGCAGATCTTTCTAGAACTACACTCGACATACTATTTATTGCATACTTGTGTCATCTGCAAACAAAACGAACTCTGCTTCTGGCAGTGTAACTGATGAGAGATCATTAATGTACACAAGAAAAAGCAATGGCCCTAAGATGGATCCTTGTGGGACACCACATTAATTTCTTCCCATTCTGATGATGACTGATGACTGATGACTTAATCCACTAGTCCCTTGCACTGACACCCTTTGTTTCCTGTTAGCGAGGTATGGCTTGAACCATTTTGCAGCACTGCCCGTGACACCATAGAATTCTAATTTATTTAAAAGGATTTGTGGTTTACACAATCGAATGCCTTTGACAAATCACAGAAAATACCTGCTGCTTGTAACTTGTTATTTAATGAATTAAGTACATTTTCACTGTAGGTGTTAATAGCCTTTTAGATATCAGAACCTTTCAGAAATCCAAACTGTGCTCTTGATAATATGTTATTTGTGGTCAGATGGTTGAGAAGCTGCCTGTAGATTACTTTTCTAAAATTTTTGAGAATGCTGGCAAAAGTGAAATCGGTCCATAGTTTGATGGCATCTCTTTATCCCCTTTCTTGAATAGAGGCTTAACATCTGCATATTTCAGCCAGTCAGGAAATGTCCCAGTTATAATTGACTGGTTACACAAGTAACTTAGAATTGTACTAAACTCGCAAGAACAGGCCTTAATTAGCTTTGCTGATATTTCATTGTAACCACTAGAATGCTTTGTTTTTAAAGATTTTATTATGGAAGTTATTTCTTTTGGTGCAGTGAGTGACATATTCATGTACCTGAAGCTATTTGTAAAGGCTAGTTTCAGATATTCAAGGGCATTATTTACTGATCCTGACAATCCCATTTTATCAGTAACTGATATAAAGTACTTGTTAAATAGATTTGCCACACTATGCCCATCGGTTACTAATGTGTCATCTACCCTTAGTGCTATTTGCTCCTGTTCCTTTCTGGTTCTACCAGTCTCCTCTTTCACTATATCCCACAGTGTTTTTATTTTGTTCCCTGGCATTGCTATCTTCTTCTCGTAGTGTATTTGTTTAGATGTCTGAATTACTTTTTTTTAATATTTTACAGTATTCCTTGTATTTAGCTAAATCATCAGCATTGGAGCTATTCTTGGTCGACAGATACATTTTCCTTTTTGTCTTACAGGAAATCTTTATTCCTTGTCTGATCCATGGTTTTATTATAGACTTCTGTTTAATTTGAGTAACTTTTAGAGGAAAACAGTTTTCAAACATGGTACTGACATTGTTCATGAATGTGTCATATTTTTCATTCATGTCATGAGCACTATAAACATCTTTCCAGTTCATATCTTTAAGCAGTTTTCTAAACCACTCAATTTTTGGTCGATTGAATACTCTCCTGTACTCAGATTTAGCAGTCTTGATAATCTGCTTAGAATTTACATCTAAAACAAGGAGCTGCATGTCATGATCTGATGGTCCATTTATTACAGGTTTTATGATATGATTTTGTTCCTTTGATTTGTCTATAAAAATGTTATCAGTGGCTGTCCTTGAGGATTTGGTGATCCTAGTTGGAAAGTTTACAGTGTGAGTTAGATTGAAAGACAACATTACTAACTGCAGTAAATGTTTACTGGAAGATTGAATTAGAAAATCTGTATTAAAGTCATCAGCAATCAAAATTTCTTTGTTTCTTACTGTTAAATAACCCAAAAGAGCTTCTAGATGATTTATGAATAGATTATAATTTCCTGCAGGTGCTCGGTAAATAGTTACTATTATATAGGATCTGTTATGGAACTCTACTTCTGTTGCACATGCTTCTAGATGCTGCTCTAAACATAATTTATTAACGTCAATGTTCTTGAATTTATGGCAGTTTTTAATAAATGTGGCAACTCCTCCTCCATCCATATCTACTCTGCAGAAGTAGGAAGCTAGCTTAAATCCTGAAGTGTCTAACATATGTATACCAGTGGTCACTTGATGTTCAGAGAGGCACATTATGTCAATTTCGTTAGATGAATTCATTTCATCGATACAACAACCCAGGTTTCATCGTCTATGATGATGATCGACAAAAAATTGTCACGATAAGACTGGTAATGCGCAAGCAATTCCGCATGCTTTTTATGGCCTTCTGTTAGGCGGCGAGGAACCCAGCGGGCAACACACCTTCGAGTACCCCAGCTGGTGGATCAGTGTGTCAGCCTTATTCACAGAGGCGACCAGTTGAGTAGCAAGGTTTGATTATGATTCGTCGATCACGTCGAATGTGTGTCCGCACATTCCAACATTGCAGGAGTCACGGCTGTGTGCGTCCGGCCGGCATGCTGAAGTTCGGACAGGTTTACGCGACCTTGTTGCGGTGATGACAGACACCTCGCCCAACGACTCACCGTGCTTTTGTTCACTTCCAGGTCGCCGTAGACATTCTGCAGGCACCTATGAATATCTGTGATTCTCTGGTTGTCCACCAAAAGAAACTGCTTGGAACGCACCTCCGTTACAGACACCATTTTGAACGCTACGTACAGCGCCGCTACCTATCGGAACCTCATGAAAATGTGGAGTCTGAGACGCGCATATTCCACCATGTCCCACAACAAATTCCGCATTTCTTCAACCGAAATTGGCCGAAAAAAGATGTCTTGCAGTACCTCTTGAGCGCCTCTCGTAACTTGGCCCAATTAGGTCGTTTCTGAAACTGGCATCAGGACGTGAACTGTGCGCATACCCTGCTGCCATATTCGCATATGACAAATTACACAGATTTTCACATGTAATTTTTGGGTCTTTAGTTACATCTTGGAAGATAGCTAATTACTCCTTGAAAGTCTGTTGTAAGTCTGCAAGCACCTATCGCATGATACTGCCACGAGGATTTTACTTACAAAGTCTTCAGTTTTCTTCTAATCTCTGTAAAGCCTAATGCGCTCTGATCCTAATCCGGAAAGTTATTGGGCCTAGTTATAAATTTCAGTTACAGGACTAGATAGCAAAAAAGCTCTTCGTGTTACTTTACCTGTTGTCCAGTGCGTCGTAAAATGCTGCTCCATCTGGGCAATGTACTTTTTTTTCCCTTTTTGATGGCCAAATGGGTGGAATCCCGGTGATGTTCTCCTGCTTTCCTCGTGTGTCTTTTCTTTTCCGTCCACCTCTATCAGCAGCTTTTCCTGCGTGTTTTTGACAGACAGCAGCAGCTGAAATATTTCTATGGCAATGTCAGTTTGGGTGCCATCTGAAAATACTCCTTAATCGTTCTTCTTGGAAAAAATTGGTTAGCCAGTGCACTTTCCTAACAAGCTAGGAATAACGTATGGAAATTAAGTACAAAGTAATGAGATTGTGACTTACCTGTATATTTTCGTCTAAACGTGGATGTTGTAATTTTATTTGTACGTTGATAACAAGTACTGACGTACCGCTGATATGTCAGTGATAACAGCGCTGCTACTGCCAACCAACAGTATCAGGCAACGCATAAATACAGGTGATTCTTACTAACATTTAAAAAAAATCCAAAGCAATGTAGAAAAGCCTGAGTCAAGTAATATAATGAGAGACACACAGGGTTACAAGCATCGGGAGAAACATAAAAATTGGATGACTAGTATTCGACATGTTACGCCACCAGATGACGTACTTCGCCACGAGTACAGCGGTTGGGCTTGTCGATCCTACCCTGGCCGGTAGGGGCAGTGCTACACACCATTCCGCTGGAATATTCTGTTTTCGTTCGTGCACTGTCCGATGTCATACCGTAGTGCTCGTGGTAGTGGTAATACAAGATTACTATGTTCGGTTTACATATACGAAAATAGACTTGCCTCGTGGACTGCCCCCTATCGCCCAGGGTAGGATCAACAAGCCCAACCGCTGCACGTACGTCGAGGTACGTCATCTGCTGACGTCACACGTTCAACATGGAGAAGATGATTTCCAAAAGGTACCTAAACCACAAAATGTCATTTAACAGGAGAGAGAAAAAAGTTGCAAAAATAAAAAATAGATGTAATACCTTTAGGCAGAATACTGTAAGTTTGGTAACTCTTGCTCTGGAGTTACATTATACTATTTCACGCAGTAAAACGCAGTTGACTAACTCATTTGTAGTGTTTTGTAGAGCAGTTTACACTCTTATTGAGTTATTATGAACTGTTATTAACTTACAAACATCGCAAACAGTCAGTAAGAATTTTTTTATTTCATAAAATATTTTACTCATTATTTTCATTTTCACACAACCTAAACAATGAACAATCGAGACCCAATTATTTTCTCTGGATCAATAGCACCTGTTTCCTGTTTTGCCTTTGCAACATTTTCAAACATTCGCCTACCAATGTTCAATACACTTAGATACGTATTTCGCCATACATTTGTCACCCCAGTCTGAGATTTTACTTTATATTTTACAGACAATGTGTTCTTGACACATTTATCACTTCCCTGACTGAGTCTGCACCTCTCCGACGAAATTACGTTAATGTAAGCCGAATCAAACTTCTGTGAAGTACACTGAAGCGCCAAAGTAACTAGTATAGGCATGTGTATTCAAATGCCGATATATGTAAACAGGCAGAATACGGCGCTGCGGTCGGCAACACCTATATAAGATAACAAGTGTCTGGCGCAGTTGTTAGATCGGTTATTGCTGCTACAATGGCACGTTATCAAGATTTAAGTGAGTTTGAACGGGGTGTTATAGACGGCGCACGAACGGTGGAACAAAGCAATTCCGAGGTAGAGATGAAATGTGGATTTTCCCATGTGACCATGATTGCACCATGAATATCAGCCATCCGGTAAAACATTAAATCTGCAACATCGCTGCGGCCGGAAAAAGATCCTGCAAGAACGGGACCAACGACTACTGAAGAGAATCGTTAAACGTGGCGGAAGTACTCGAGGGGGCCCTACAGGATATTAGGCAGACGTACCAATTTCTTTTGCTCTTTAGTGTCGAATATTTATTGTCATAGTAACTGCCATAGAACTCTTGCATTTCAGTCGGTAACACGCATGCAGCGCTGCAGAAGCCACTGTCATCATCACAACTAATTTGAGGCCTAACACTAGCTTCTTTTGCACTATTTGCGACATTTTTCTCCCACTTTTCGGGTATGTGTGATGTCATTCCCAAGAAGAGCAACGATTGGGTTCCGGGATTGGGTACTTCTTGGAAACGAAATAAGACTGAATATGGTAGACCGCAAGTCTCAAGTGGAAAAATACAACGGATATGTTACGTTTAGGCATATGTAACAGTTTTTATTACGTAGGTTATGATTCCAAGTTGTGCTGCCACCTGTAATATCATTTTTCAGTTTTTCGGGTTTGTATCTTTTGGAAATGAGCTTCTGATGTTATCCCATTGGGGTATTTCCTGTCATTTGCGATCCCACGTGTCTTATACTAAGTTACTTGTCTCAGCTTCATCTCCGTCGGTTAGGGTTTTTATTTAATGTTGCTGAGAATCACCCAGTGTAAAGCACAACTACTGAATGACTTCAATTTCTAATTCCAAAACACTCATTTAGTCAATAACATAAGTACTTAACTTCAGGAAGTAACTGTACAACAATCCTAGCCTGTGCCAGTCCCATTAAAGGACTAAGTCTAGACCAGTGAAAAGTATTGTCATCTTCTCCGCGCAGACCTTATTCCAGGTGGGTTTCGTGCATTGATGATGGGTGGTGAATCCCACGTCGGACTCGTCGTCGGTGAGCGGAGCGATGCCTTTCTCAGGCAGGTGAGCTGCGATGAACTGGAGCTATGGCTGCTATTGGAACTGGAACGCCGCATGGCTCTCATTGGATTTCTGCCGGTTAAGCCGCGGACTATATACTGGTACGCAGAGATATTAAGCGCCTCGAGTGATGGTTGACGTGAAACAGTTCCTGCTCTGCTAGCGACCTCTACAATATTCTTGATCATGTTGAGCGCCACAGCTGACAGCCGCTCCTGCGTCCCTGTCTGGGCAGTCTACTGTACGCATCATGCTGTGCCTGTCGCCAGGCGATGGACAGAATGTTTGCCATCATATGGTCTTTAACATCACGTTCGACAACCAGGCCATTTATATCACGACTTTAGCACAACTCGGTCCCCGGTCGTCGCACAATACATGTGTAATAATACGGATGAGATGGTTTTCGTTAAGTATTAAAACCTATATGGCAGGCTGCTAGAATTTCCTCGTAAACGGGCTCCGCCTGATGCTTAGGCTGTCCCGTTCTGCCTCGATTGTTGGAGGACAGTCTGGCTTGCAGGGGTTTAGATTCGCGCGCACAGCAGAATGAGAAATGTAGGCGACTTTACTCCTACCTTCTCTGCGGTTGCGCGGAAGTGAAAACCATTTTGTTACCCTAACATGTTGTGCACGTCGTGCTAATTTGACACTTGTTACATGTTGTCTTTATGGTGTTGCATTTTTAATGTCTAGCCGCATAGTTAAGTCAGATCAAGCAAGCTGGATTGTAGCCCGTGGCTATACAAACACTGTGCGAAAATAGGGCACCAGAGTCAGACGAGTTGACTGGAATGGGCGGAGTTAGAAACGGCAGTAGGAGTACTGGTTTTCCGGGAGGAGAAGCTTAAACTGAAAATTAAATCATCACGTTGGGAATACGTACAGCTTGACAACTATTGAACTATATGACAAGAAACCTAAATAGTTACAAATTACAGCGTGCACACACTGTATTCAACATATAACCGTATATATTCGGATTTAGGTTATGACGTGTTCGATACGCCTGCCGTCTTTTGCGATGATGTGGCGCAGACAAATAGCGAAATCCTGCATACCCGCTGAAGTATCGGAACGTCGATGCTGTCGATGACTTCCTGGATGGCTGTTTTCGGCTCAGCAATGGTTTTGTGGCTATTGTTGTACACCTTGTCTTTAATACAGCCCCACAAAAAAGAGTCTCATGTGTTCACATCCGGAGAACATGGCGGCCAATCGAGGCCCATGCCAGTGGCCTAGGGGTACCCCACAGCCAGAATGCGATCCCATGCCGGTCAAGGTGGCCGAGCGGTTCTAGGCGCTTCAGTCTGGAACCGCGCCACTGCTACGGTCGCAGGTTCGAATCCTGCCTCGGGCATGGATGTGTGTGATGTCCTTAGTTTAGTTAGGTTTAAGTAGTTCTAAGTACTAGGGGACTGATGACCTCCGATGTTAAGTCCCATAGTGTTCAGAGCCATTTTTTTGCGATCCCCAAAGTGCTCCTCCAGGACATCAAACACTCTCTTGCTTGGATGGGGTCGAGCACCGTCTTGCATGAACCACATCTTGTTGAAATCAGGATCACTTTGGATAATGGGGATGAAAGCATCCTCGAAAACCTTCACGTACCGTTCGGTAGTGACTGCGCCACCAAGGAATATCGCACCGATTATTCCGTGACTGGACATTCCACATCACACAGTCACCGGTTGAGGGTGAAGAGACTACTCGATCGCGAAATGCGGATCTCCGTCACCCAAATGCGTCAAATTTGCTTATTGATGAACCCATCAAATTGAAAGTGGCCTTCGCGTGCACATGCGCGTACTAATTCCCAACATGCCCCGCGGACAACCGTGCGGTTTGAACGTCCTAACGCAAACCGTTCAGAACTTATGGCGATTTTATTTCATATAGCTCAATAATTGTCACCCTGTAAAAAGTAGACCTCTCTAGTCGAAAGACCAGTATCGGGTTCCTTAGGTAAACTAAAGCCAATAGCGTGAAGGTACAACACTACAGCAGTTTTATTGCCACATAGAGGGTGAATTACGTAAGATGTAACACGTCCTTTATTTCGTGAATGTTTCCAGATATCGAAACGAGGTTCCCGGCAAATGGTAGTACGTTACGCAGCGCTTTGGTATGTGATAGTCTTACCTCTTGTATCGATCGAGATACTGAAGCGAGTGTAATTTAAAAAAAATACAATGACATACTTTTTGACGGAATCAGAAAGCGCTACAAACGACGAGTATCATAGGAAATTCAATTGTGGGATGTAGTATGGGAAAGTGTATACACACTTTCTCACGAACGTTCCGTATTTTCTTCTAGAAGAGGCACCACCGAATAAACGACAGTGTATGCGGTTCCAACACAGCTCACTCTTCCCATGTTGTAACGCAAATACTGAATGAAAACTTTCCTGGCAGTTGGATAGGACGCAATGCTGCATTACAAAGGCTGGAAACTTCTCTTGATTTCTTTCTATGGGGAGCACTGAAAGATACAGTATGTCATGAAGTCCCAACTACGCCAGATGATATGCAACATCGAATCACCACAGCATACAGTGGCGTATCATGCAATGTACTTTCATGTGCTCATCTTTCTCTTGATCGGTGATCGCAAATTCAACTTGCTGTCGATGGTAAAAAATTTGAGCACATTCTTAAGTGTAAAACTACGTTTCGTTAAGAAAAGTGTTTATTTTGCGGGTGATATGTCGTCAGTCATCCTGAATAAATTGTTTAGTTTATTTAAATTTTATTCTATCAAGTTACAATTTCGAGTAGTATTTATACACACATTTGTCCGACAGCAGGTGGTTTACTTAAAGAAGTGTTCAGACGTCTGCAGCCAAAGACAGCTCAGGTATATTTTTTTGAGATCTAAGAAAGATAATACAGTTATTTCCTTTTTTTCATTAAAGTATCTGTTTCGGCTTGGACAATTAAGCAGCAATGGGGAGGGTTTAAATGGAAAACTACATGACGAAACTATAGTCGTTTCCTCCAAATCCTGGAAACATACACACATTCGAAATAGTTTTCCTGTGCCACATCTGATGCGCCAGCAGATAGCACACGCCGCAGATCCATATACACTAATCATAGTTAACCCTGTATCTGTATCGTATAGGAAATGGGCATTTACCCTAGTAGCGTAGGTCTATCTTGCTACATATAACAACAGAGCCTCGTATGAGAGCTCCGCTTGGCGGTGTATACACCGCAGTAGCTAACAGTGGCCATTTTGCTTTCCAATTTTAGTAAATATCTCGGATTATTTCGCGAAGAGTTTCAACCTCTACATTAACAAACCTTATATCACTGTACTCGTCTCTTGAAGCGCTTTCGGATGCTGATAAAAAAGTTTATCATTCTATTTAAAAAATCATACTTGCCTCATTATCTCTTTCGATACTATAGTTAAGGCTCGTTATTATATTAAGGTGCGTGCGCCTTAGCGTACTAACCTTTGCCGAAAACCTCGTTTCGATACCTGGAACCGTTCACGAAATGAAATGGATGTTACTTCTTACGTAACTTACCCTGTGTATGGCTTTCTTTTAGAGACTAAGTACAGAAAATCGGAAAACCGACAGAAGCCTATCTCGCGGAAGATCATTTTATGTTCCGGAGAAATCTAGGAACACGTGAGGTAAAACACTAAAACTATTCATGGAAGATAGGTTGAAGGAAGGAAAATCTAGGTTACTAATATTTGTAGATAAAGAGACAGCTTTTGACAGTGTTGACAGGAATGTACCCCTTGAAATTCTGATGGTAGCAGAAATAAAATACAAGGAGCAAAAGGTTTTCAACAACTTGTACACTAACCGGAGTGCAGTGGTATCATTTGAAGGAGATGAAAGAAAAACAATAGTTGAAAATGGAGTGAAGCAGGGTAGTAGACTATCCCTTGTGAGTTAACGAGCATTGCGCTCTCATTTAAGTATATGGCCAAAAGAGTCAGCCTACAGGAATTGTGAAACAAACCCGGTCGTCCAGGACCGCGTACCTCAAAGAGCGCATATCCATCACGAGATGGGGAAACGCACAGGCGTCTATTGTCTATTGAGGCCTAAGCGCTGTAGTGTGCGAGTGAGACAGACGAGAATCTACGTCGTAGGGAAACCCAGCAGAAGGCTTTTGTGGCCAAGGAGATGTAGCAGTGTTAAATATGGCGGACCTAAAATCGGCCAAAAAGGGAAACATTTATGAGAACTATTTAATTCTGTAGTAATGCAGGGAATCAAGCCACAGTAATTTTAATCTGCTATCCTCCATACATTTTTATGGTGAACTCAGTAAAACTTATAATAGTTTAGGCTTTACTGTTAAAGTTTTGTAACAAATACCTGAACGCTAAAATCTGAACTCTTTGGTCGATCTTAACGATCGACATTTCATATAGAAGCGCATTATTAAAATGACAAACGTTGTCAATATCAACTCTGTAACTTTATTTGTTTAAAATATATAGTAAATTTATCAGTATTTTCAGTTAAGCATCAGATCATCATTTCCTCCTCGAAAAACACATTGAACGATGACAGCATGACATATTATGGAATCATCAGGTAATATAATATTTGTTGTAAAGTTTAGTGCATAATGGTTACTTTTACTCTTTACTAATTTACCAGAAAGCACACTGGTGCAAGGCTACTGGCCCTGACATTCAAAGTTAAGAAGGAATTGGTTTTATGTAAAAGAATTTAACGTTTCTTATGTAATTGATATTATTGTTATTTTATCTAGAACGTGAAAGTGGGCAAGCTTTGATTATTGAAATGTATTAAAATGTAAAGTAATGTAAAATAAGCTGTAGCCAATCAGATGGATGGCTTCAGGAAAGGACATTGCGATAGGCAGTTGAGCGAAGATAGGCGGTGCACGGGAAACGCAGTCGGAGACTGGCAGAAGGCAGTTCTGGTCTAAACGTCAAAGGGACAGTGCTGGTGCAGATGGGAAAGATGACGGTTCGGCTGGAGACACCAAAGGGGGCAGTTCAGATGCAGATGTAGACGCAAAAGCGGACAGTCGGTCTTCAGGCAGCTAGGAAGTGAAACGACTCGTTGTGTGGTATCGCGGGACGTAGTCTCTGAGCGGTGAGCAGCCGCGCGCCCGGTGTGAGCCCCAACTTCGCGATCAGATTGTGAATGATCGAACTGTGTCAAATGGACATGCGCTCGAGTGTAACAGTAACTCTAAACACGACCACATCCTCTCTTACTTTGCTTTGTCAATAAACATTATTCGAACCAAATCGCAAATGTGTGGTCTTCGTCATTTACGGGTCGTTAATTTAGTTCCTGATATTATTATTATTACTGCTATTATACGTTCTATTAACTTTGTATTTCGCAAACTTACCATCAGCCAAACAATTCAGCCAGTATCTAATTTAGGGCGTGTAATGCGACACGTGCGGTTCAACCACTAGACGCGTTTGAGTCAAGACATTTCGACAAGAGGACCCGCATGTGAGCCCGAACATCTTTGGGATATTAGTTCGCACCCTCAAATTATCCCTAATAATACTTAATGAAACTATAAAAAAGGAGAAATTTGGAAAAGCAATTCGAATGCAGGGAGAAGAATTAAAAACTCTGTCGTTTGCCGATGGCATAATTTTATCAGAGATGCGAAGTGGTCTGAGATTTCATTTGAACGGTACTTGATAAACGTGAACAGAAATAAAACAAGGGTAATGGATGTAGTCGAATTAAATCAGATGGTACCGAGGGAATTAAGTTAGGAAACGAGACACTGAAAGCAGGAGAAGAGTATTTATTGTTTGGACAGCGAAATGTGGATGGCCGAAGTAGAGAGGATGAAAAAACCGATTGGCAATAGCAATACGAAAATTTGTAAACGAGAAATTTGTTGAAATAGAATATAGTTTAAACTTTAGTAGAGTTTTCTGGACTTACTTGTTTAGAATGTAGTCTTGAACAAGCAACTGTTTAAAGAAGAGGATAATATCAGCTTTTCAGTTGTGCTGCATAGTACAAAAATACACATACTGCGTAATCCTAACTGGTAATCTATTCGTGAAAGTTTTCGCAATCAGTGGGTTGAAGCATATCATATAAACAGGCAAAACGTAAATATTTCTCGCACCATGGGCAACATACGAACGAAATCTCTCCGCAGTGACATATTTTCTGTTACTCTGTTTGTAGAAAACATACTTGATTTACGTTGCTAAAAACAAATATATGGGATATTAATTTGGGTGCTTACCGAGCGTATAAAAACAAATCTTCACAGTCTTGATCATCTGGTAATGGACCTACGCATCAACGTTGGGAACATCCGTCGTACCTTGTAATTCTGTGCTCTGCTGTGATGTTGCATGATTTTGAAGTCGTGTGATGCAGTTTTTTACCTGTCACACAGCTGACAAAGAAAGGTACGAAAGGTGGTAATATTTTCACGGCGCAGGTCCGTTGATCATTATCATCTACGCAAGTCCCTTCTAGAGCGTTATGTAACACGATGAATACACTGCAGTACATTATAATATATAATTGATTATGAATCACACCTCCCGATATTTTACTTTAAAAAAGGAAAGAAAGGTATTCCAATTATCAGAATATTATCTAACACACCAAAAAAATATCGAATGAAAAAGAAAGCCACGATGTATAGCATTCGCAATACGATTTTTCGTCATCAACTTTGACCTCGATAATTTCGAAAACTAGGGAGTGTTTAGTAAAGAGCCGATTCACGTGTCTCTTTATTTCCAACTTGATAAAAATTGGTGACTCAATGTGAGATCCTTTCCTTTTAGGAAGAATTGGATGCTCCATGCAAATATCTTCGATTAATGCATTTTTTGTATCCATTTTATTCACATTTTGAGTCTCTTCTTCCAACTCCTCCAGGATACGCTTTGCCGAGTGGCGTATTGCTTGATTCACCCGTGCTCCTGGAATCATCTTGCAGTCACTCTCTACAGACGTCGACAGTTGATCACCTACTAAATAGTGAGAGATCACACACTCGCCCACTAGTCGTGTTCTCATTTGGGAGGGCACTTAAAGTATTCTCCCTTATACTAAATCTCTAGTCTAAGATGAACCAGCCTATAGAGACGAGCAAGTGTAGCAAACTGTCCTCACAAAAAATTAGTCAAACCAGGTAACATAACGCTACTATCATGTAATACCACCTCTGGCCTTGTTAATGGGCACAGTTCGTCGGGGGAGAATCACAAATTTCTTCACGTACGGCATAGCCAGCTGAACCCACTCATTGACAGTTAGATCCAGTAGTGCTACCAAATTGCGGAGATGTTCCAAATAGTCCCAGATAGTTTCCACCTTACGGTGGTTTGCGGAGTACACACACACACACACACACACACACACACACACACACACACACACACACACACACACACACACACTAAATGCAGTGTCCGTCACAAAGATGGCTCGGAAATTGGTCGAGGTAGACCTGCATTCACTGACAGCAGCAGTTCCCGTCGTATTTGAAGCTGACTGTCTTTGATAAGGCGTGACATTCGACTTCGGTACCCGTTAGTTAGTATCTTATTACGACAACTATCCTTACGCCGTGTTTGGGAGTGGTATGCCATTCCTAATAGGCACCTTGGACAGTCGCGTTG
This sequence comes from Schistocerca gregaria, assembly GCF_023897955.1. NCBI lineage: Eukaryota > Metazoa > Arthropoda > Insecta > Orthoptera > Acrididae > Schistocerca > Schistocerca gregaria. The sequence continues at coordinate 280,049,086 of NC_064924.1, read as the reverse complement.
ATATATCAACAAATCGGGCAGTTTCATTCACGGTATGATCATGGACACGTTCAAACCGGACAGCTCATTAGTGTCATTCTACCACGTGTACGTCGACACATCGTACTGCGGCGATACCATACAACCGACTGGCAAGTGCACACGACTTAAGCGGTGGCTGGTTACGTGAACACCTGGAACCAGTTCTACACCATCTGCACTGCTCTAAAGCGCCCAGCGACTTCATTTTATGGGGGCGGCTAACATCTTGTCCGGCGAACTTAATCAATAACTATCATAAGGACAGTCGAATAAAAACGAAACAGATGGAAAAAGCAGGTAAACTGTTTATTATTTAAAAAGTAATCGCCGAAACTACTAGTAAATTTATCCCACTGCGAGAAGTTAATTTTATTATCTATTAGATCCTTTACATCACTGAGTAGTGGTAACTCCTTTCTGTACCACACTAAGGCTGAGTGAAGCATGCAGTGTGAAGCGACGAATGAAAATTTGTACCTAGGTTGGGATTCGAACCTGGGTCCCCTGCTCACTAGCCAGATACGCCAACCACTACGCCACCCTGGCACAGTCGCTTTGCTCTGCTGCACTGAGTACACTAGTACCCGCCCTTCCTCAATCCAAACTGCCATTTACGCCTCAGCTCACTTGGTATTCCTCCTAGTATGTCTATGACTTGAAAAGGTCTGGAACAATATAGTTTCATTTGATATTTATGAGTGTACCTGTTGTTTTCGAACTGTGACTGACTGTCAACCTGTCGATATTTTCACCTCCAAAGTGTGCTACTATTCTTATCACAGAAGTTGCATGTCTTGGTCATTCAAGATGATCTGTAGCACGTGAGTTAAGTTGTTATTCGTGCTAGGAACAAGAGAGAAACTATCATTGAGGAGTTAAACTGTCTAAGGGTTTGATAAGTTAGTTTCTAGGCGTCTCTCTCGTACAGTAGTTCGTGTCAATGACTGGCACGCGCCCTAAGTGATACTCTACCAAGCAAGATAGCCGGCAGTTACTTTCAGAAACTTCCGTACCGGTGGAGAGAGGTTACAATTTGATATGACAACAGGAAGGGTAGCGCGAAACTGCTCACAAACTCCAACAACTGTGAAACGGTAGCTCGTAGCTTACTTGGCTGTGCATCTAGCTCCGCGCGCGGCAATCCTCGTTTCGATATCCGGTAGGGATGGGGCTTCGTCCTTGCGTAATTCCCTACAGGCGCTGCCTTACGTAAAAGCTCCTGGAGGAATTTAATATCCGCATAGGTCACACAACACATGTCATCTGCTCTCTTTAGCTCATGACACAAGATACGTTGCTGGGTAATGATCGTAACGTGAACACGACACCAAATACAGGAGAGTGGAGAGGGCAACGTAGATACCCGCAAAACACACTATGACGAGTCTTACACGAATCTGCGGGTCGCATCGGACATGAACTAAACTACAGGTCAGTGGAAAGTCGTAGTTATGTGGCATGTTTGTCACCACATCGTTAGCATAAACTGTGTGTAGGATTTAATATTTCCAGAGTTCGATTCGGGACGGGAAGGGACCACAGTTTTAATGTCCCCCCCCCCCCCCCCCTTCTAAATTTAAACTGACGTCACTTCCTGTTTTTACGTGCCACAAATCAATATAGCAATAATAATAATAATAATAATAATAATAATAATAATATTAATAATAATAATAATAATAATAATACAATATATAGAACGTTTTAAGATGATGACGACGACGACCGGCAGCAGTTAATAAGGGAATGAAATCGTAGACTTCAGGAATAAAGAATTTAAGAAATAAGATTGGTATAGAAAAACTCAGAAAGGTATAGAAAGACTCAGCTGTCTAGCCTTTGCAAACGATTTAGCGGTATTTTTCAAAGATATGTAAATAGCAACTGAGGAAATCAGCCTGTTGAAAGAGAGATCGAAAAAAACGATTGGCTGCAAATTCATAACGAACATTATAAATGCTACAAAATTTCTAAACACAAGATACAGTAGGATCAATAGAGTGAATAACTTTAAGTACTTAGGGGAAATAATACAGCCAAACGGTCTACGTATGAACGCAAATAAAAACAGAGTCCATGGAAGTAGTTTATCAATTAACGAAGGATATTTACAATAAACAATTGCGTTCAGTAAAAACAAAAAATGTAACGCTACAGCACTGACCCTACCCCTATGAACCATGGACCTTGCCGTTGATGGGGAGGCTTGCGTGCCTCAGCGATACAGATAGCCGTACCGTAGGTGCAACCACAACGGAGGGGTATCTGTTGAGAGGCCAGACAAACGTGTGGTTCCTGAAGAGGGGCAGCAGCCTTTTCAGTAGTTGCAAGGGCAACAGTCTGGATGATTGACTGATCTGGCCTTGCAACATCAACCAAAACGGGCTTGCTGTGCTGATGCTGCGAACGGCTGAAAGCTAGGGGAAACTACAGCCGTAATTTTTCACGAGGGCATGCAGCTTTACTGTATGGATAAATGATGATGACGTCCTCTTGGGTAAAATATTCCGGAGGTAAAATAGTCCCCCATTCGAATCTCCGGGCGGGGACTACTCAGGAGGATGTCGTTATCAGGAGAAAGAAAACTGGCGTTCTACGGATCGGAGCGTGGAATGTCAGATCCCTTAATCGGGCAGGTAGGTTAGAAAATTTAAAAAGGGAAATGGATAGGTTAAAGTTAGATATAGTGGGAATTAGTGAGGTTCGGTGGCAGGAGGAACAAGACTTCTGGTCAGGTGACTACAGGGTTATAAACACAAAATCAAATAGGGATAATGCAGGAGTATGTTTAATAATGAATAGGAAAATAGGAATGCGGGTAAGCTACTACAAACAGCATAGTGAACGCATTATTGTGGCCAAGATAGATACGAAGCCCACACCTACTACAGTATTACAAGTTTATATGCCAACTAGCTCTGCAGATGACGAAGAAATTGATGAAATGTATGATGAGATAAAAGAAATAATTCAGATAGTGAAGGGATACGAAAATTTAAATCATGGGTGATTGGAATTCGAGAGTAGGAAAAGGGAGAGAAGGAAACATACTTGGTGATTATGGACTGGGGGAGAGAAATGAAAGAGGAAGCCGTCTTGTAGAAATTTGCACAGAGCATCACTTAATCATAGCTAACACTTGGTTCAAGAATCATAAAATAAGGTTGTATACATGGAAGAATCCTGTGGATACTAGAAGGTATCAGATAGATTATATAATGGTAAGACAGAGATTTAGGAACCAGGTTTTAAATTGTAAGACATTTCCAGGGGCAGATGTGGACTCTGACCACAATCTATTGGTTATGAACTGTAGATTAAAACTGAAGAAACTACAATAAGGTGGGAATTTAAGGAGATGGGACCTGGATAAATTGACTAAACCAGAGGTTGTACAGACTTTCAGGGAGAGCATAAGGGAACAATTGACAGGAATAGGGGAAAGAAATGCAGTAGAAGAAGAGTGGGTAGCTCTGAGGGATGATGTAGTGAAGGCAGCAGAGGATCAAGTAGGTAAAAAGACAAGGGCTAGTAGAAATCCGTGGGTAACAGAAGACATATTGAATTTAATTGAAAAAAGGAGAAAATATAAAAATGCAGTAAATGAAGCAGGCAGGAAGGAATACAAACGTCTCAAAAATGAGATAGACGGGAAGTGTAAAATGGCTAAGCAGGGATGACTAGAGGACAAATGTAAGGATGTAGCGACGTATCTCACTAGGGGTAAGATAGATACTGCCTACAGGAAAATTAAAGGAATCTTTGGAGAAAAGAGAGCCACTTGTATGAATATCAAGAGCTCAGTTGGAAACCCAGTTCTAAGCAAAGAAGGGAAAGCAGAAAGGTGAAGGAGTATATTGAGGGTCTATACAAGGGCGATGTATTTGAGGACAAATTTATGGAAATGGAAGAGGACGTAGATGAAGATGAAATGGGAGATACGAAACTGCGTGAAGAGTTTGACAGAGCACTGAAAGACTTGAGTCGAAACAAGGCCCCGGGAGTAGACAACATTCCATTAGAACTACTGACGACCGTGGGAGAGCCAGTCCTGACAAAACTCTACCATCTGCTGAGCAAGATGTATGAGACAGGCGAAATACCCTCAGACTTCAAGAAGAATATAATAATTCCAATCCCAAAGAAATCAGGCGTTGACAGATGTGAAAATTGCCGAAGTATCAGTTTAATAAGTCACAGATGCAAAATACTAACGCGAATTCTTTACAGACTAATGGAAAAACTGGTAGACCCGGCCTCAGCGAAGATCAGTTTGGATTTCGCAGAAATATTGGAAACGTGAGGCAATACTGACCCTACGACTTATCTTAGAAAATAGATTAAGGAAAGGCAAACCTACATTTCTAGCATTTGTAGACTTGGAGAAAGCTTTTGACAATGTTGACTGGAATCCTCTTTTTCAAATTCTAAAGGTGGCAGGGGTAGAATACAGGGAGCGAATAGCTATTTACAATTTTTACAGAAACCAGATGGTAGTTATGAGTCGAGGGGCATGAAAGGTAAGCAGCGGTTGGGAAGGGAGTGCGACATGGTTGTAGCCTGTCTCCGATGTTATTCAATCTGTATATTGAGCAAGCAGTAAAAGAAACAAAAGCAAAATTCGGAGTAGGTATTAAAGTCCACGGAGAAGAAATAAAAATTTTGAGGTTTGCCGATGACATTGTAATGCTGTCAGAGACAGCAAAGGACTTGGAAGAGCAGTTGAACGGAATGGACAGTGTCTTGAAAGGAGGATATGAGATGAACATCAACAAAAGCAAAACGAGGATAATGGAATGTAGTCGAATTAAATCGGGTAATTCTGATGGAATTAGATGAGGAAATGTAGTAAAGGAGTTTTGCTATTTGGTGAGCAAAATAAGTGATGATGGTCGAAGTAGAGAGGATATAAAATGTAGACTGGCAATGGCAAGGAAAGCGTTTCTGAAGAAGAGAAATTTGTTAACATCCGGTGTAGATTTAAGTGTCAGGAAGTCGTTTCTGCAAGAATTTGTGTGTTGTGTAGCCATGTATGGAAGTGAAACATGGACGATGAATAGTTTAGACAAGAAGAGAACTGAAGCTTTCGAAATGTGGTGCTACAGAAGAACGCTGAAAAGTAGATGGGTAGATCACATAACTAATGAAGAGGTATTGAATAGAATTGGGGAGAAGACGAGTTCGTGGCACAACTTGACAAGAAGGAGGGACCGGTTGGTAGGACATGTTCTGAGGCATCAAGGGGTCATAAATTTAGCATTGGAGGGCAGCGTGGAGGGTAAAAATCGTAGAGGGAGACCGAGAGATGAGTACACTAAGCAGATTCAGTAGGATGTAGGTTGCAGTAAGTACTGGGAGATGAAGAAGCTTGCACAGGGTAGAGTAGCATGGAGAGCTGCATCAAACCAGTCTCAGGATTGAAGACGACGACAACAACAACAGCAGCAAAAACAACAACAACAACAACACTGACATAAAACCGGTGTGATTTCTACATCTACATGGATACTCTGCAAATCACATTTAAGTGCTTCGCAGGAGGTTCATCGAACCATCTTCACAAATCTGTTATTCCAATCTCGTATAGCGCGCGGAAAGAATGAACACCTATATCTTTCCGTAACAGCTCTTATTTCCCTTATTTTATCCTGGTGATCGTTCCTCCTATGTAGGTCGGTGTCAACAAAATATTTTCGATTTCGGAGGAGAAAGTTGGTGATTGGAAATTTCGCGAGAAGCTTCCGTCGCAACGAAAAAGCCTTTATTTTAATGATTTGCAGCCCAGATCCAGTATCATTTCTGTGACACACTCTTCCATATTTCGTGATGATACAAAACGTGCTCCATTTCTTTGAACCTTTTCGATATTCTGCGCAGTCCTGTCTGGTATAGATCTCACACCGCGCAGCGTTATTCTAAAAGAGGACGGCCAAGCGTAGCGAAGGCAGTCTTCTTAGTTGATCTGTTATATTTTCTAAGGGCCTTGCCAATAAAACGCAGTCTTTGGTTAGCCTTCCCCACAACATTTTCTATGTGATCTTTCCAATTTAAGTTGTTTGTAATTGTAATACCTAGGTATTTAGTTGGATTACCGGCTTTTAGATTACACTGATTTATCGTGTAACTGAAGTTTGAGTTCCTTTTAGCACTCATGTGGATGACCTCACACTTTTCGTTATTTAGGATCAACTGCCTGCCACTTTTCGCACCATTCAGATATCTTTTTAAATCGTTTTGCAGTTTGTTTTCATCTTCTGATGACTTCATTAGTCGATAAACGACAGCGTCATCTGCAAACTACCGAAGACGGCTGCTCAGTTTGTCTCCAAAATCATGATTATAGACAAGGAACAGCAAAGGGTCTATAACACTACCTTGGGGAACGCCAGAAATCACTTCTGTTTTACTCGATGGCTTTATGCAGCGGAATGTTTAGCCCTCAACAAGAAGGGAGAAATTTAAATTTCGGAGAAAAAGTAAAGTAAGCTTCTATGGAAAAGTTGGGACTTCGCGGATGAGAAGAAGCAATTAAGAAATACACACCGAAACTGGAAACCGTCCGATACTCTCAGTAAAAGGAGAGTTTTCTTTTATGGTAACTCCGTTCATATGAACCCGGAAACATACATATAGACGTATCCATTGGTCACAGGCCCTGCAGACGACGTGTTGTTTCTACAAAATGCCTTCACTCCTTTCTGTGTTGTGCTCGGTTCCTCCAGGCGCCTTCCATCTCCAGGGTCTCCAGGTCCTCCATCCAGCGCTGCCCTGGTCCTCCTATGAGGCGTCTGGTCCTTGGTTTCCCCTCAACTGCTTTCTTCTCCTGTCTTTCTACCCGCATATGGGCTACATGGCCTGTCCGCTGGATTCTTTTGCTCTGCGGCTTTTGTATTATTGTTGACTGTTGCACCATTCTTCTTTCGAATCGCAACAGTTTGTCCTTCTCATGTTTTGTCATGCTCAAGGTTTCTGAATCGTGCATGACTGCTGGGCGTATCACTGTGTTATAGATTCTCGTCTTAGAATTAGCTGATATTGATTTTAAGCTGGGCGTCTCCCTGAGGGAATACATGCATCTCATTCCCACTGCTATTCTTTCCTTGGTGTCAATTTCTATGCTGTTGTCGCCGGTAAACCAAGATCCCAAGTATTTTAACTGGGGAACGGTAAGTCGCGCCACGGTCTCTAGTAGAACATCTTGCCTTAGGAAGGCGTGGTTCCCGCGGAGATCCGAGGCGAAGGAGTGACAATGAGAACAGGAAGCTGAAACAGTTCGCTTGGGGGTGAGGCGGCCGTAGTGGAACCTGGCGGCGGGGCGAGTTGTGTTCCGGCAGCTAATGGCAGGTACAAGTTAACAGTCGCCGGCTCTGAGCGTAGCAGCAATATGAGGAAAAAACAGACAAGCGGGTTCCTGGATTGCGAACTTTCATTATCTCGGTTGCGGCCGGCTGCAAACCTTTGGGCGTATGGGGCGCGTACCGAGGGAAGCAACGTGTTGTATGCTTCAGCGGATGACCAGATCTAGAGACGGACTGCGGACCGCCGCTGTGTTCAAGTTGTGCGTCGGCTCCACACTGTCCTTCCTGGATGTTGTACAGATATGTCTCGTGAGCTTCCGATTCGATTTATCGGTTGCGAGTGAGCCGAGCACTGGCAGTAACCATACCTATAATGGCCATTTCCTGCACCAGTACTGTGGCTGTTTGGTTCGGTAATTTTCTGGTTGTTTGTTTGCGATTCATGTCTGGTTCCAAATCAGACTGTTGGTTATTCATTTCACTTCTGTATCTAGCCAGGAGAACTGTGTGTACTTCTATTAAAATACTGAACTTGTGTCTGTATTTATTACTCCAGTCTGAGCGTTATTTGCCGAATTCTGTCTCAGCTTCGTAGTTGGCTGTTGTAAGGCGTCGGATTTTTGGTGGCGCACATTTATATATTGCGTTCATTGTGTGTGTCAGGTCCTGCATGTACTATTACTGGAGGTCATTTACTGCCTTACTGGGTGTTTGTACTACCAAGTTTGACTATGTTTTTTATTGTTTGTGAGGCTGGGACCTCTTAATCTTAATAATGAAGCCTCTCTCAGTAAGGACTTTATTTTACGTTTTTAATTAATATCGTATAAGTTGCTGTAATTTTGTTCAAAAGGTATGTTCTATCTCTGTTAGTCAGGGGTTCGTTAGCCAACCGAATGCGTTAGAATAGGGTTTAGTGCTCAGTTCCACGTAGCGCAAGTTTGGTACGATTTGTGGTCGGTATTCGAACTTACTGCTCGGTAACTGTATTAGGAACTGCGTTTATATTTTCGCCGCCCTTCAGGTTTCATTTATTTGACTGTTAACTCACTGAAAATTTATTTACTTGTTTTTCTTGTTGCTGTAATTTTGACTGTCGTGTGGCAGCATTCAGTCTATAGTAGAGGCCTGGCCCCATTCCTGTACTAAATTCTGTATTTCACTGTTAATTAGACAGACTCCCATTTGTGTTGCTTTTGGTGGGACTAGAGTGAAACTTGCCTGGTTGATAGAGCAGATGCAGTTTCCGAAAGGGGAGCCAAATGCGCTGCCGACCGAACGGCCAGCAGGGTGTAGGCGGTTCTGCACCACTTAATTTTTCCAAGCCCACTACGCCTTGCCAAGGCATGCTTGTATAGCACGTCGATATATTTACTTGTGTCTCAATAACTGCGCTCCCGTTGCAGCTCTCTTTTTTATTTTTTTTCTTTCTCGCTCATGTAAATTGTTGAAGTGTAAACCAGCTAATTTGCCAAATGAGTAATTATTAGATTTATTTACTCAAATGTGTTTATGTAAGTGTTGCTCGACCAACTGAATGGTTATTAATCTAACTCCTTGTAAGCAGTGTTGGTTTTTGAACTGCCCAAATACTAGGAGACTTAAGTTATGTTGATTTCATGAAGGTTCTTACTGTTCCCACCATTCAGGTATGAATATGTAACACCAGTTTTGTCTGGCTATTTCTCTTGCATGCCTTGAGCCCCTCAGCTATCCGGCAGCATAGTAATTTTCTTATATGGTGCTTATTTGCGGAGTATACTTCTGTTTTAGATTGTAAATCTCAGAGTTTCTTTCGACAAAGAATTATTATTATTATTTAGATTTTATGGCCTTTATTGGACCACTCTAGCCAACTTTATACAAAGAACTTTTCAGTTTCCTTTCAGACCAGTACTTCATTCTCTCGGATCTCATCCTTCTTTCTTCATCGGATATCACCCTTCCTATTGTCTGTTTGTTGATTCTCGTTTGCAGTCTGGTTTATTTGTCTGTAAGTTTCCTGACTTTGTCAGTTTTGTTTCTAAGGTCTTCTAATGTAATCTTCCTTGATTTCTGTAATCCACTTAATGTTGCAATTACTATTCCACAACTTTTCTATTATTCTCCTGATGATTCTGTTCTCTGGTGTTCTGATTAGATGCCCGGAAAAGGAAAATCGTTTCTTCCTGATTGTACTCATTACCGTTCTAGATCTGTTATTGCACTGCTACAGTTTTTATTATTGTATTTGATGTTTGCTATTAATCAGTATGCTACAGTTTTATGATTGTAAATTATTCTCTTTCATAGTAGTCAATACCACCGGATGTGTTTTTCCAACATATTTTTCATAAATCTTAGTGTGTTCTGTTAAAATAAAGTTCACAACACGAATGATGATCAGTCTTCCTTTGACCCTGTCCTTCCTACTAGAGAGAGCCAGCCTGACACAGGTACTGCGTACCAGAACTCTCTTGAACCTCGTGCAATTTGTCTCAAGAAATTCTTGCTGCTTTTGTCTTTTTCCTAATAGCATGAACTTCGTTTTGTCTTGACTTGCCTTTAGCCCGACCTGTACGTAGTTGTCCATTTCCGGCTCGTTTCTTTCAATTGGTGGACTGTTTCACTAAGCTGTACTATATCATCTGCGTACGCGAGACCATTGAAATTTCCATCCAGCCCATCCCTGTTGCCCCCATCCCCTTGCTACTTTCTCTTAGATATCACTGGGCAGAACACATGACAGGGTATCCCGTTATCTGATATGTCTCAATCTCGAACCTTTGTGGCGAGACCTCTCGGAAACGCACTTCCGCCCTTGATCCGTCCATACAAATTCGCATTATTCTCACTAGGTTCCCAGGGATTCTGAAGTTAATTAGTGCATTGTATCGGCTATGCCTGTGGATGCTGTCGTATGCACGTTGAAAATCGACCAACAGACTATAGATATTCCTAGTGTTTCTCAAATAATAGCCTTAGGGTGTAAATGTGATCTATTGTCGATAGGTTTGGTCGAAAGCAAGCTTGGTATTCCTGTATGTTATTCTCTACGAATGTTTGTAATTTTCTGAGGATAATGATAAACTGTACCGTGTAGGTTACATTCAGAGAGGTTATACCTCTGCAGTTACCACATTCCAGTTTACTTCCCTTATTGTATATCGGGCATATTATGGACAATTCCCATTCTTCTAGCGACGTCTCATCTCTCCATATCAACTGGATCACTTAATATGTCTCGAGGCGCAAGCTTTCACCTCCTTCTTTGATTAATTCTCTTGTTACTCTGTCTTCCCATGGGGACTTATACCTGTGATTTTTGATTGCAGTCTTCACATCATCTTAATTCATTTATCACTCTTCATCTTAATGTTGTTCTGTGTTGTCTGCAGGTACACCTGATCTGCGTCTGGGCGATTCAAGATCCCTGAGACGCATTCTCTACATCTTTCTATAGTTTTTTCCTTGTCATTTATGAAACTGCCGCAATTATCTTTAATGAAACAGGCTGCGTTCTGTAATTCAAGTTTGCGATTTTTGACGCATTAGAAAAATTGTCGTGTATTGTTGTTTTGGCTGTCTGCCTAAACATGTTCAAATAAACAGGTTAGATATATTGTCTTCTCTGTTCTCGGGATTCGCTTTTATGTTGAGAAAATGTTGCCTCTTCTGCTCATTCTCCATGTCTGTCAGCCACTCCTCCCTCTTTTTCCCTTACTTTTCTGTAGCCTTCTGGCGTGTCTCGAACCGTCCTCTCTTCTTCATTTCCGTCTTAGTTCCCAACGTATACTCCGCTACACTTAGTACCGTGACCTTTATTTCTTCTTTCCCGCTTTTTGTCTACGTTCTCTCTTGCATCTAGGTTTCCTACAGTCTCAAAATGGTTTTTGATTCTTGTAGCATCTTGTTGTTTAATTGCTCTTTCCTGCAGTTTCCCAGCATTCAAAGCAGGCTCTAGTGTCTCCTCCCTCCTATGCATGTAGGCGAACATCAATTTAGGTCTGCACACAGCTAGGAAGTAGTTAGATGCACAGTAGGCTTCTCCATACAACGTGATGTCCATGACTATATGGCTATTGCGCTGTTCCACTACCATGTGATCTATCTGGTTGGTAATTCTTCCATCTGGCGCGCTCACGTTCCCTTATGTATTCTCTCATTCCTTTATCAAGTTCTGTCTCCCTTGGACGTTGTTACACTCCTGTAGTCTAGTTTCTCTACGAGTTGCAGATAATTTGTCGTTCTGTGTTTTTTTCCCCTAATAACTTCAGGATTACAAAGAGAATATTCCATTAAACATTGTCAAAAACTTTTTTAGAATCCACAAATGCTATAATCTGCGTTTGCTTCTCTTTGGCTTCCCTTTTAAAACCGATAAATCAATTAAACAGTATCAGTACTGAAACTTCCCCGCAGATTAAAACTTTGTGCCGGAGAGAGACTCGAACTCGGGACCTTTGTCTTTCGAGGGCAAGTGCTCTACCATATGAGCCACCCATGCACGACTGAGGGCCCGTCCTCACAAACTTCACAGAAGTTCTCCTGCAGACTGCGATCTCGGTCCGGCACACAGTTTTAATCTGCCACGTAGTTTCCTATCAGTGGACACTACGCTGCAGAGTGAAACTTCAATATCAGTACTGCTTCACAAGTTCCTACATTCCTCCGGAGCCCCAAATGATGTTCCTCCATGTTGACATTTTTCTGTAGATGATTTATGTTAGTATTTTATAACCATGCCTTCTGACCTGATAGTTTATGGGGCCGCAAAAAGGCATAGAGTCCTACACAGGGGCCTACTGGCCTGCTGATGATTAATCTGACACTAATTTTGGTCACGATTAAATTTATTTAGTATGGGGCGAAATGTGTTTCATACATTAAGTCCCATTTTCAAGTACTTTTTACCTTGGATGCATTAAACATTTGAGAATTAGTGTCAGAGTCGTATCAAATCGTACATCACAAGTACATCAAATAACCGGATAGTAAGTTTACTGTGTAGGCATGGAGGGTACAAATGATGTACGATCAATCGCTAGTGTTGTCCGGAGCGTTTCGCTTGTACCGCAGCTCGCGTTCTGGTGTGGAAAATTCGCTTCCAGATAATTGCTTGTGTAGCGGCGAGCTTTGTTTTATTTTTGAACCGACGAGCGTTTGATGTCAGGGCGCTTCCCTGGTAACCACGAGCTGCCTGCAGAGCAAAGGCAATTCACGTCTTTTGTTTTGTGGAGACACACGAAATATTAAACCACGCGGAAAGCACTCGCGTCACAATGGTGACCAAAGTACATTTGTGGCAGAAGTTGAGGTGGTTTTTACACGGACGCACACACACACACACACACACACACACACACACACACACACACACACACACCTTCACCATCTTTAGCCGAAAGTGGGAGGGACTTTTACTTTTATAACGATGTTAATACATATCGGGATGCAAATCAGTAAAACGTTTGCAGCTTAAGAAAATGCAACCTCCACGAAGCCATATGCAAGAAAGCAACAGTTCACAAGTACCTGATGAGTTTCCGTTGTACAGGCATTGCTATGGAGGTCCGTCATTGGTTAGCTAAGGCCGGGCATATAAAATAAGAAATTACGGAAGTGAAGGGAATTTGTAATGATTGTTTCTTCCATTTTACTGACCCAGCTGGTCAGGAGAGGCTATTATGGCTTTCAGAAAAAGGATCATACATCCGTGATGCCATTAAAAGATTTGCACCCAGAAACAGTCAAAATGATTCAAAAGTGGTTGACACATTTCATATCCTTAGACGTCTCAATGATTTAATTTTCACACTCGACAATGTAAAAGTTTATAGCTGCGGCGCCTTTGCCAAAAATATTTTGTAAATCCGTAGTGGGAGATACTCAAGGATTCAGAACACGCCATAAAACAAGATTACATAGTACATATTTACAGAACAGGGGAAGGTGTGCGCGTTAATGTACTTTCCACAGATCCCAAGTGAAATGGTCTTCATGGATGTTGAGTGAGTCAAAAATTCTTAAACCTATTTTCATTTAAGAGATAATAAACTTGTTAGGGAAAAAATGTAAATGTAGAATGTAAGTTGCACAGTGAAACGGAAAATTATTTTAAAAAACTTATTTACATTGCTCACATTAAGGTTCTGTACTGAAGGATGTCCAGAACTCAGATTGTTTTTACTTACAACTCAGATTGTTTTTACTTACAACTCAGATTGTTTTTACTTACAACTCAGATTGTTTTTACTTACAACTCAGATTGTTTTTACTTACAACTCAGATTGTTTTTACTTACAACTCAGATTGTTTTTACTTACAACTCTTATTGTTTTTACTTACAACTCTTATTGTTTTTACTTACAACTCTTATTGTTTTTACTTACAACTCTTATTGTTTTTACTTACAACTCACGTTGTTTGAAAGTCTATTATTATTAATAATAATATATATATATATATATATATATATATATATATATATATATCCATCAATGTAGTAGAACCAGTTGGTCACCAATAAAGCTATTGGGAACCTCTTAAACTGAAATTTATTGGTAGTCAAAACTTTTAGGGCTGTGGGTGTGCTATTGAAAAGTAAGTGCCTTTAAACCTTTATGAAGATTGCTCTTATTTCTAATACTAATTCAATGAATTGAGCTGTTTGTCTGAAAAGGAGCTACGCCATGTTTAACTAATTCTCAGCAGGACGCTACTGGCTTAATCATTTGGACTCGAAAAACTATGGCTTTGCTTTGTAAGCTACCCTAAAAATAATCCCATATGACATTATGGAATGGAAGTAAGTGAAGTGACGAATAAAATTACTACTACTACTACTACTACTACTACTACTACTACTATTACTACCGTAAAATGAGTGAATCCTATCAGGTGGTGTCAATCCGATCATTTACTGGTTTTTCCACGTTTGGATAACTGAGTGTAGCATTTTAACAATTTCATTGCAGCTGATCATTGTCGTAAATTCTATCTACCAACAACATTGCAGCTGATCACTGTCGTAAATTCTATCTATCAACAACAATGGCGTGTTGGAGTGCGAGCAACCAACAAATCGCATTGTCAGTAGGTGCGTGATTCTTGTGCTAAATTCCTGCAGTCAACACAACATTGCGAAAACTTCTGGTGCCGCCTGTTACTTCCGAAGGGTAACTGGTAATTTGCAGTATCATTGCTTGCATATGAACGTCGTCTTAAGTGATACAGTTTCGTTTTTGTTTTGTTCATTGCTAATACTGCTTAGTCACTGTTCAGACCTAATTACAAAACTGCATTTTTGTAGGGTGAAACCGATGATGCGAGAATAACAGAAGTTTCTGGGACCAACACGGAAATCTAACTACAAACCAGAATTTCTTCTAAATGCGGTGAAAGCTGTCAAATCAGGAAAATTAAGCATCCGGGAAGCTTCAGAGTTATACGCAGTTGCATATACCACATTAAATGAGAAACTCAAGGAAAGGTACAAATACAAAATAAACGGCCAACTAGCGTTAACCAATAGTGAGGAAAAAAGCCCGGTAGAAGGTTTATTGTGTTGTGCGAAATGGGGGTTTCCTTTCAAGTATAATGATATTAGGAATATTGTACAGGCAAACTATATCTCAGTCGAGCAGGGAGGATTGAAAAAAGTTTTCGTGACAATCGACCTGGGCACGAGAGGGTAAAATCTTTTCTGAAAAGAAATATAGGACTAACGGTTACAGCAATTAACCAAGAAACAGTGATTGAATATTTTAAAAACCTTGAAGTGACCTTAAGTGTTGTCCCTCCCTCCAACATTATAAACTATTACGAGACAAACTTTTGTGACGGCCCTGGACAAGTGAAAGTAATAGTGGAGCGGTGCAGAAGACATCCTAAAGATAGGGGATAGTTTTAAATCAAGTATCATAAGGTGACCATATTTTTGGAAGCGAAAGCCGGGACATGGAAGGCCCCCGCCCTCCCCCGCCACAAAATATTAAAAGTTAATAAAACATTTGCTTAGATAACTATATACAACTTTTTAAAAGTCAGTTGCCCATGCTCACATATTTCTGTGATAAATGAATTTTATTTAACAAATGTTTGCTTTCTCTTCAGTTAAGAAAA